>NC_140584.1:541866253-543066253 GCF_964204655.1 Triturus cristatus
AGCGAGGGAGGGAGGCAGAGCGAGGGAGGGAGGCAGAGAGAGGGAGGGAGGCAGAGAGAGGGAGGGAGGCAGAGAGGGAGGGAGGCAGAGAGAGGGAGGGAGGCAGAGAGAGGGAGGGAGGCAGAGAGAGGGAGGAAGAGAGGGGGGGGAAGGGAGGCAGAGAGGGAGGGAGGCAGAGAGAGGGAGGAAGGCAGAGAGAGGGAGGTAGAGGGAGGCAGAGAGGGAGGGAGGAAGACATAGGGAGGGAGGAAGACAGAGGGAGGCAGAGGGAGGAAGAGGGAGGCAGAGAGAGGGAGGAAGAGAGAGGGAGGGAGGCAGAGAGAGGGAGGAAGAGAGAGGGAGGGAGGCAGAGAGAGGGAGGAAGAGAGAGGGAGGGAGGGAGGGAGGCAGAGAGGGAGGGAGAGGAAGGGAGGCAGAAAGGGAGGGAGAGGAAGGGAGGCAGAGCGGGAGGGAGAGGAAAGGAGGGAGGGAGGGAGGAAGACAGAGGGAGGGAGGGAGGGCGACGACAGAGGGAGGGAGGGCGACGACAGAGGGAGGGAGGGAGGGCGACGACAGAGGGAGGGAGGGAGGGCGACGACAGAGGGAGGGAGGGAGGGCGACGACAGAGGGAGGGAGGGAGGGCGACGACAGAGGGAGGGAGGGAGGGCGACGACAGAGGAGGGAGGGAGGGCGACGACAGAGGGAGGGAGGAAGACAGAGGGAGGGAGGAAGACAGAGGGAGGGAGGAAGACAGAGGGAGGGAGGAAGACAGAGGGAGGGAGGAAGACAGAGGGAGGGGGAAGACAGAGGGAGGGGGGAAGACAGAGGGAGGGAGGAAGACAGAGGTAGGGAGGAAGACAGAGGTAGGGAGGAAGACAGAGGTAGGGAGGAAGACAGAGGTAGGGAGGAAGACAGAGGTAGGGAGGAAGACAGAGGTAGGGAGGAAGACAGAGGTAGGGAGGAAGACAGAGGTAGGGAGGAAGACAGAGGTAGGGAGGAAGACAGAGTAGGGAGGAAGGAAGACAGAGAGAGGCAGAGAGAGGGAGAGGGAGGGAGGCAGAGAGAGGGAGAGGGAGGGAGGAAGACAGAGAGGGAGAGGGAGGGAGGCAGGGAGGGAGGGAGGAAGACAGAGCGAGGGAGAAGGAGGGAGGAAGACAGAGAGGGAGGGAGGAAGACAGAGGGAGAGAGGAAGAGGGAGGAAGAGGGAGGGAGGGGGAGGGAGGAAGACAGAGGGAGGGAGGGAGGAAGACAGAGGGAGGGAGGGAGGGAGGGAGGAAGGCAGGGAGGGAGGGAGGCAGAGAGGGAGGGAGGCAGAGAGGGAGGGAGGGAGGCAGAGAGGGAGGGAGGGAGGCAGAGAGGGAGGGAGGCAGGGAGGAAGGGAGGCAGAGAGAGAGAAAAGGAGGGGGGGAGAGGGAAAGAGGGAGAGAGGGAAAGAGGGAGAGAGGGAAAGAGGGGTGTGTATGCCAGGTCTGGTGGCTCAGTGGACGAAGGCGTCTGCTGCAGGGACCTGTGTTCAACCTCATGGTCACAATTTATTTTGCTTTAGCGCCTCCCCCTCCCGCTCTGACCCCGCCCCCACCGGTGCGGCCCTTGGCCACAAACCACACTGTAAATTTGGCCCCAGAGAGAAAGTTTGTGAGAACCCATGATCTAAAGCATGCCACAGAATACAATGAGGGGTTCTTTTTCCCCATTCGGGATGTAATATAGTGAACTTTTATACACGTATCCTTGCACTTTAAACTACTTATTTCAGAAATTTATATTGCAAAGAAAGAAAACATCAAATATCAGCTGATTGTTATGCTACGGTGGTTTGACATACTTTTCTCAATAATTCTCACCTGATCAAGGTCCGTGGGAATGTACTGGATGGCGTTGCATGCAGTTGCCACTCTAATAAGCCCACAATACACTGTATACCGCACTGGGGCATTTTTGTCCATACCATGGAAAAGATTACTCAATCTGTATGGAAGCAATAGATAGTTTATTTTGCATTATTGCATGATCTGTGCATACTTGAAACCATAAAAGACTGACAGCATGAGCTACTTCTCAAAAAAATGAATCAAAATACAGTCATAGGATTACAACAGAGAATCGAGGGGAGATGCACATAGGGTGTGAGTTTTCATTGCTGCTGCAAAACTAAATGCTGTGAGCCATGTGGGAATTGCGCTTTGGTATGACAGATGGGGATGCACATTAAAAATGGAATAATACTGTAGTTTTATCCACTGTGGTGACTGTAACAGACACACTATTTTCTTCTGAGAGAGATATCAGCAAAGACACACAGAAAGCAGGTGTAGTGCACACCAGTATTGCATCACTTGACGGGTGCCCAGGTTTAAACACTTATTACAAAAGGTGCTATAGTACATCAAACCATTCCCAGAGCGCAGACCTAACAGACAAGCATTTGCAATGCAATAGGTCTCGCATTTACAAGAGATTGAGCTATTGGCATTGTAAATGGCAATGCCTTTTATTTATGCGTTGTTTTTAAAACAGATAAAAACTGTTGATGGGTGAAACCCTGAAACCGGTCCTAGGATGCTTGTTTCCAGTCCAGGGAAGACCTGACCTGGCAGTTCGGGCTGGACTGTTCCCATTGGGCACAGGGTCAAGACTGATTTGCATATGGCTGGGTCCAAACTGGAAAGGCATGGTGAGCAAAAAAAACGATGGATTTAGGCCCAGATCTCTGTACTGGGGTGAATGTAAGACATTGTTCTGCATTCTGTCCATTAATTGTTCTTTGTGCATTTTGCAGCTTCTGTCACTGTATCCAGATGTATAATACATGTAACATTACACCTTCAACGAGCTAGGGCTATTGGCTTTGTCAAAAGCTGTTCGTTGCATAACATACATAAGCAACAATTATGGCTTTGTTACATACAATATTTAAAATACTTCCGTTCTGAAATGATGAGACTGTAAAAGAACGATAACGAGTCTCTTTGCAGTTCCCTTAAAGGCAGTAAAGGGTGGTACTACTGCAGAGTTAAGATTTATTTTTTTCATCCTGAGGAGCCCGATAGGGCCCCGTTTCGGCACCTGCTTTTTAGAACTTCCGGTGCTGCACCAGCAAGACCCGGCTCACTTAAAGCCTTGGGAATAATGTATATCTGAGGAGACAGATCAGCAAAGCAGACTTCATGACATCTTTTTAATGTTTTCCCTACACAGATCCGCTTCACAGTCAGGAGACGTAGATAAGAGAATCCCATCAAGCTGAGCAATTTTGCGCACTCGTTAATCTGCGCAGTATCTCAGATCCTGTACAAAAAATGCACAGTGCGCTTGTCTCCTTGCCAAAAAGTCATTTACAGGGTTACCACATGAAACCATTGCTTCATAAACACAGTTATCCAGCCCTGGGCGTGGTTTAAAAAAAAACTGCATTCTGGGAGTTGTAGTCTTGGTCCACCTCATTTGAAATAGCTGGGCAAAAATTATATATTAATGGCGAGTGATTGAAAAGGGAAACACATTTAAAAAATAATTTGCCCATCATGACGTACAGCCATTGGCAACCTTAAGTCACAATATTTTATGTTTAATTTTCTGCTAGAAACGTAAAAAAAAATCTATATTTTGCTGGAGTCTACACAATTCTACATAGAAGTGCTGACAGAATTTTGCAAATTTTAGAAAATCTGCACTCCCACAATGCTTTTGAAAATTATGTTGCGCCTGTGTTTTTTAAATGCCAAATTCCGCTTTATAAAAAAATAAATACTCTTATAATCCCAATGAAAAGTAAATGAGTTGTTGCAGAATAATGACATTTAAAATCCACCGTTCTTAAAACAGCTTCTGCGACGGGGTCAACTCTGTATCCTTTCCAGTAGTTTTCCTGCTTCTGCTTCACTTTCACTGCATTTATACTGTTAAATTTAAAGGTGACCGCCGGATCCATCCAGTAGCCCTGTCTGCTATCATCATCTCGTGCCCACACTCGGCTGACATCAGAATTAAGCCTCTGGTGTTTCCTCCCCTTAGCATTAAACACACTTTCTGCAAGTGGAAACCCGGTAGAGGATGCGCTCCCATATGCCGAGGCTTTTGCGAGGACGTCTCTATTCTGCGTGTGAAACTTTTCATCCTAAACCCTCTCACCAATCCGGGGATGTATTTATCTGCCCACAGACCAATGCCACGCCTGGCAATCGATAAGGGAGAGTGGCTGTAGTCGAAATGTGATGAACTGAAGGGCCGCCATTTTGTATAAAGCAGGCTCCATTTTGTGTTGCATTGCTTCGCCAACTCTGCTTTAATGTGCCATCGTTCCGACCCTGCGCGCCACTAGCCCCCCCCCCCGCTTCTTGCGGTTAAGCCAATTCCGAGAAACTGTATGCTAACCCGCCCTGTTATGTTGAAACTACCAGTGGCGGTTGAGCCGCCCCCTTGCAAGGCTCGCTCTGGCGCCATCTGCCCGTCTTCCACCTTTGCCTGATGTTGCAAGAATGAAAAAACCCCATCACGCGGCGATCACGCCGTCCGCCCTGTAACGAAGAACTTGCTTATGATTGGTTGATGCTTAGGGTGTGTCTTTGCCTACAAAAGATTGCACGTTGCGGAGTAAAGCAGCAGTCTCCCGAGAACTTACTCCGTGTACTTCTGGGACCACTGGTCATAGCTGCAGCTAATAAATTGTTCTCTCACAGACAGATTGTTCCGTGTCTCTGTTCATATTGGTAAGGTGAATCCAGAAGAATTTAGGTGTCCCCTGCACCGCCGGACAATACGGTGTCCGGTTTCTTCAATTGGCGCCCAACGTTGGGCGTCCTCAGTGGTCGCGGTCAAGCCAGAGGGTCGTGAGGGGTCCCGGAGGTGAATTCCGAAGGATGCACACCACCTCATAGACCACCGGTTGTCTTAGTGGACCCGAGGTCTTTCACGACGTGACTTCTCCTTCCCGAAGGCTAAGTGCCCGCCGCCCTGACTGACGCCCCTGTTCTGGTCGACTCAGTTGGTACTGGTCGAGACACTAGACGGACCTCTGTCGGTGACAAAGAGATTGGGTCAGGTAAGAGTGGGATTTCCCACCTCAGTCGCGACATAAAATTGGTATTGATTGTCTGTTCGACTTTTGCAAAAGCCGAAACCAAGGGGTAAGTACTGATTGTACTATTTTTATCGTGTATCCCTTGATGTTTGTTTCAGGAATTTGTAATGCCTGGTTTTAGTAAGTTACGTAAATGGTGTTGTTCTTGTGATAGGGACTCCGTATTGGAGGAATCCTGCCCAGTTCCTCCATTGGGGACTCCCAACCATGAAATGTACGTTAAACATGGTATAGGGCCCATAGTGTTTTCTTCTTTGTGGCAGAAATATACTAAGACAGATGGTGAATTACAGTGGCCTCGGTATGGGAGTTTTGAGCCACGTGTTTTGGACAATTTGGAAGGGAAATTGTTTAGCCGAAAGGTCCGACCGGCCATGTTTGACTCCTTTCGGGTTTGGCGCAAAGAGGCCAAACAGAGGGAAATCAAACAGAAGAAATTAGAATCCAAACAAATGCGACTGTCTGTTGTTCAAAAGGCGCAGGCTCATGAACAAGAGAAAATAGATAGAAATATCGAGATGGTTAATAGAGCTCATCATTTAGACACTGACAAGTGTTATCCTGTTTTACCTATGCTACCTGGTGATCGAAAGGATCCAGCCGGGGATGGTCTCATGTCCCTTATGTTATCTACACCACCTCCCTATGCACCAGGCACACCTGTCCCCCCATATATTGCACCCCATCAAGTGAATGTAGTTGCCCAAGTGAACCCACCTCCTCAGCCGCCCCCTCACCTCCCCCTTGGAGGTCCCGCGGTTCCCCAACAACAGGCTCATCCGACTGCCCCTGCCACCATTTCAACTCCCCCTCCTCCTGCCACTGTGTCACCTATCGTCTCCGACCCGCCTCCGTCTCCTTCTCCATCTCCATCATCCCGTGGCTCCCGATTCCTTTCAGCAACTCTGTCACCCATAGTTGAGGCAATACGCTCTCGTACACCCCGCAAACTGTCGCTTCTAGGAAATCTGTACACAGACATACATGAACAAAGTGTCTTTGACCGACAGGCGCATAAGTGGATGGAGAATGAGGGCGCGTATGGCTCAAATAAGATTATAGAGACGTTTTGTCAATGGAGAAGCGCCACACAGCGATAGGTTTTTGATATGATGTGTGACATCCTGATTACAATGTGGCAGGATATAATACCAGAGGGCCCCCCAAAGGGTTTGATTCAGTTGCAAAAAAGATGTGGCATCTGGTTCCGTTCAGGGTGAGGCGCTGTATGACGCGGTTGTTACTCTAGTTTCATATCGTGATATGTTGACCTGCAGGAACAGTGGTAAGGACGGCATCTGTACTCTGGAAAAGGGCTTCCCGATGAAAGAGGTTCAGCCTGTTTGGAGGGACCCGGTCCCGGCTGCAGTGGGAGGCGTAGCAATACCGGGTCACTTTCAGCAGGGTTGGGTTCATGTACCATGGAAGAGCACTGATGTCCTAACTTTGAAACAAGCTTTGCCCGACCCCCGAAAAAACCCTGCCGGTTACTATAAGGAACTTACTCAGCCCATAGAAGCATGTATAATGAATTTGGCCGATATAGATATGTTGATGGGTAATGTGGTACCACATGATGCTTGGACTAGGATCCGACGAGCAGATCATGTAGCGGAATTAGGAGGTACCTGGCAACATATTCAACAGGTAGATGCTGCCCAGGTGGGTGGAGCCAAGCCTGAACAGTTGATTCGGGATCTGCCCGGTAGAATAATTGATTTAATGAAGACCTTTATGCCCCCTCTCCGGGTTAATTGGGATAAATTGACTGCTTGCAAACAAAAAAAAGATGAAAGTGTCTGATTTCTTCACTAGGTTCGAGGAGGTGTTTACTGATCATAGTGGCCAGGATATGTCTACTGAAGGGGGAACACGATTATTTGTTGATAAGTTTGTGTCTAACCTGTTGCCCGAAGTTTCCTCTAAAATAAAAATGTCCGAAAGTGCTTGGCCTATTTCCACACCCGCAGGCATCCTTACCACAGCCCAGTACTATGAGAATAGGGATCAGGAGAAAGAAAAAGCAGATAGAAGAACAAAGGATTTAAAGACAAAGGTTATGCTTCAGCAAGCTTACGCCCCCACAAATAGGCAGGCACCCCATGCTGCCCCTCCCCCTCAACGACTACTCCAGTCTGTCAGATATACTGACGTGCGCCCTCCCCTGGGCCCGAATCAATGCGCATACTGTAGACAGGAAGGTCATTGGCGCGACCAATGTCCAGTATTAATGGCTCAACAGAGGCAGGGAGGTCCCCCTCGTGGAGGGAGAGGTCGGCAGGGCTCCTCATCTAGAGGCAGAGGCCGTGGTGGAGGTGTTCCCCAGGACTCTAGACCTCTTGCAGCAGGACCAAAACTGTTTCGATCCCCCTGGAGGTAATTATTACAACGATGATTACTATCCCGAGGAAGGGTCTGGCTTTATTTCCCACTAGGAGTGCCCAGGACAGAGGGAGGGAGCTATCGATATTCCTGTGGATCAACGTGGCCCTTCTGTCACTATGACCACTTTAGGAGTACGGGAGAGATTTTTGGTTGACACTGGCGCATCCCGAAGTTCCATTATCCATTCCAAGCTCCCTGGGGCACCTTTGTCTGGTGCACAAAACGTTTCGGTGGGTTTCTCTGGAACGCCCATCCGAAACCCTGTTTCCTGCCCCCTTCCCCTATCTATTGGCCCTTGTCACCTGGAATCGCCCTTTATTCTTACCACTGGATGTGGTGAAAATTTGTTGGGACTGGATTTGCTAAAAAGACTGCATGCTACCATCCATTGCTCTCCCGAAGGGGTCCATTTGACACTGGGTCCAAAAACTGTCTCCTCTACGTATCTCTCTCATTCAGCTCTGCCAGAGGACCTTAAGTCCCTCCCAGCATCCTTATGGGCTAGTGGGGATAATGATGTAGGACTGTTAGACATCTCCCCTTATACTGTCACACTAAAGGAGAATGCGCGTCTTCCACGCATTCCTCAGTACAAGATACCACCGGAAGGTGAGCGTACCCTTCTAAACATTATTTCTGTCTTGATCCAGAAGGGTGTAATGGAGGAGACCCGCGGTAATCCATGCCACAGCCCCGTCCTTCCTGTCATCAAACGAACAGACCCTGACAAACCTCCTCAGTACAGATTAGTAGTAGACCTGCGAGCACTTAAACTGGTAGTTCCACAGTTCCCTGTTGTCCCAGATATCACCACTCTCCTTACTAGGATTCCTCCAACGGCTTGTTTATTTTCTGTTATTGATTTGAAAAATGCCTTCTTTAGCGTTCCCATTGCACCCACCAGTAGAGGTCTTTTTGGAATCTCCCTGGGTGGTTGCAGCTTCAGGTTTTGTCGCGCCCCCCAGGGGTACACTGAGAGTCCATCTATTTATAGTCCAGCATTAAAAGCGCAGTTGGAATCTCGATCTCTGCCCATTGGCACCACCTTGATTCAGTATGTGGATGACTTGCTGATTGCGGCTGATTCAGAGGAATTGTGCCGACAGACAACTCTGAAGCTGCTACAGCATTTAGCTACTCATCATCACAAGGTTTCCCTCACTAACTTACAGTATTGTCAACACCAAGTGACCTACTTAGGTCAGTCAGTCAAAATACTTTATTCGGTTAATAAAAACCATAAAAGCATGCTATACATGGAATTAAAAAGAGGAATAAAAAGTTAAAAGAATCCATTAGCAGCAAGGTAGGGTCATCACAGATCTACAATCCAAGATATAATACATAGAGAAGACCCTACAATCCTAAAAACCAAATAGTTTAAAATGAAATATGCAATCAATCACATTATTATCCCTCAAGTTTATAATCTACACAGTTATAATCATTTATTCTTCATGATCCTTATTGCAGCAATAAGAAAACTAGCTATGCTAAACATCTCCACAACATTAGACAGCAGCTGTAAATGCACGAGTGCCGGTCTAACCTGTGAAAAACCTTTATCTTAAAATTGGAAGAATATAGCGCTTCCGAATGAGCAACAGATGTTCACAGAAGAATATAAAATGTATTGTGTCCGGCACAGAGAAATAATCACAAGAACATACACCTAAATCCTCCACCTTTCTCCATCCCCGGGGTTTAATAAAAAGAAAATGTAACTGATTAGACCTAAATCTTGCTAGGAGGAAACGGTGGTTAGGATTAGATACCACTGTCAAGTATGGTTCCACTGCCGGGGACGTTTTTAATAATTGATGGTCACGGACAGTTACTATTATCAGCTCCCTTTCTTCTCTCTCCATAGAGACCATACAAAAATAAGAGCGTTTAACCCACTGCAAATCACCCTTAACTATTGTGGCTGGTGAGTTAAATAACTCTGGCCTACCCAGCTTCATCAGCAAACCTTTAACATGACACAACCAGGGGATATGGCTAGCGTGGTCTAAAGCCAGACAGTCATTTAGTATCTCCCGGTTTAAGTCTAGTTCAGGGTTTAACCAGATTATAATCCATTTCAGGAGAGGTGCTAAAGCAATTTGATCCTCAACGAAACCAATTCCTAGCTCTTGATGGATTATGTTAGTAGGTGAAGATTGTGGCACCGCTAACAGGTTCCTTAAGAATTTGTTCTCCACCACTTGGATTTCGCTTGCCTTGCGAAAGCCCCATATTTCCGAGCCATAAGTTCAATGGAGATGCATTTTGCACCATATATTTTTAAGAGGGCTTGTATAGGTTTTGCCCCTAATTTGCGTGCAAAGGCAAGTACTGCAGATGTAGATCTAACCAGAACATTCCTCTTATCGTATAGGTGCGGTAACCAAGTGCCACGTTCATCGAATAAGACACCCAAATAGGGAAAGGTTGTAACCCTACTGATCACGTTCCCCTCACAATGAAGTGTTTTGACCTTTTTGGGCTTAATGCCAGTTATCATTATGTGTGATTTAGTGAAATTTACACTCAGGTCTAGGGATTTCATGAAGGTGGCGAAAGAATTTAAAAGAAGTTGTAGGCTAACCGCAGTTCTGGATAATAAAGCAGCGTCATCCGCATAGAGGAGAGCCGGGATCAATCGCGCACCCACTCGCGGAATGTCTTTACAGGCTTGCCCTAAAACCTGCTCAAGGTTGTTGATGTATAGGGAAAAAAGCAAAGGGGCCAAAATGCACCCCTGCCTCACACCATTTGCGATGCAAATACTCTGAGTGCGGTTTCCCTTTTGGTCATACCTTACTGTGGCAGTCAGGTCTCTGTGTATGTCAGCAAGAAAATAGACTATGTTTTTATCAATGCCTAAGTCAAGGAGTATTGACCAGAGTTTTGACCTATTTACTCGGTCAAATGCAGAGGAAAGATCCATAAACGCCAGGTAGAGTGTTCCCTTCCTGGCGATAGTATACTTCCCAATTAACAAATACAAATTAAGGCATTGATCAATCGTGCCTCTTCCTTTTCTAAAACAATATTGCAGGGTCGAAAGCGTGTTAGATTCAGCTGACCATGTGGTCAATCTGCCAAGTATCACCCTTCCAAGAATCTTGACTGTAGAGTCAATGAGTGATATTGGTCTATAACAGCTTACGTCCCCTCTATCTCCCTTTTTGAAGATAGGGACAATTACTGATTCGGACCATGACTTTGGTAGTTCTTTTTTACAAGCGGAGTTAAAAACTTGGGTCAATATTTTCGACCAAAGCGTTATATCAAACTTAAAAAGGTCAACCAGGACACCATCTGGTCCCGGAGCTTTGTTGCCAGTCATTAGAGCTATAGCCTTGGCGACTTCTACCTCCATAAACAACAAAGAATAAGTTTGAACTTCGGAGGTAGAGGCCAATGAACCATGTGCACCATACATGGATTTGAAGTGATTAAACCAATCCTGCTCCTGAATATTACAGGCCAAGGGGGAGACGATGGACTCTTGAAAAGTCGGTTTATTAACAATGTCCCAAAATCTGGCGCTGTTTTTAATGACATCAATGGATAATAAGTCATTCCATGCCTCTTGTTTGATCTCATTTTTACGCTTATAAATTGCCAATTTTGCCAATTTGTATGTTTTTCTTAACGCTGCTATGGCAAGCCTATCTACTGGTTTAGATTTTAAAGCCACTAGAAGCTTTCGATGGGCAATTGAGCAGTCGTGATCGAACCATCTCTCACCTTTAAATATGCGTTCCCTAACCGGGCGTTTAAGATCAGAGGCCACCTGGGTGCAGATTTTGGAGTATGCTATAAGGACGTCCCAGTCCGTTAATTTAGCATCTAAACAGAGATTAATCTCATTACCAACTGTATTTAACAAATTAGCCTGAAAATCTCCCGGTATTATCGTACACCATTTAAGTCTACGAGCTTGGTCAGAAGGCTGAAGATCCAAGATACGAACCAAACTATCTGGTTCCTGAGTTTTTTAAAAAACTCCCGCCAACGTCAGACTAATAGGATTGTGGTCGCTATACGCAGACCACACAGTGGTGTAATCCTTAACCCAAGGGGTCAGAGCAACACTAATGAAAAATATAATCAATAGTGGTATGCGCACCCCTACCTTTAAAAGAGGGTATGTCCTCGGCCTCTCGGCTTATATTGGGGTAAAATAAGTCATGGTCAGCCAAGAGGCTATCCAAAAAACCGCCCTGCGAAGTATGTTCAAAATGAATTTCTGAATGATCTACAGGATTTAGACCATCCAAAACATAACAATTTTGGCAACAACAATGTATGTTAAAATCACCTAAAACAATAACCGAATAGGGGGTAGATTGTTTCTTGCTATAAGAGTCAAGAAAACCGCTCAGACTGACCAAATGTTCATTGATAGTAACTTTATCAAATGAATTATAAAAATTAACAATAAGCAAATTTAAAACGTTGGGGAAACTAATCTGTACCACTAAGCAATTTGGGGAGCCTGAATCCAGTTTGCAATGGCTACCTGCCACTTTTAGGGAAATCAATGTCATGAGTCCACCCTTCGCCCTACCTATGGCGGTAGGTTTAGCTAATTCCATGTAAATAGAGTAGCCATCCAACCAGAAATTATTATCAGTATCCCAGGTTTCTTGTAAACCTATAATACAAAATCCACTTAAAAAAAAAAAAAAAAAAAAAAATCAGTCCACCTTGCATCGTTGGATTTATTTTTAAGACCTGCTTTGTTCCAACTTAGGATTTTGGTACATGAACCCGGGTTACTTGGGGTCCCCTGTATGAGTTTGCCTCGACTGTTCATACAGCCCCCTCCATCCCCTTCATCGCCTACAGAGCATGGGGATAGTCAGTCGTTACTATCCAGCTGATTAAGTGGGGTAAACCTGTTTGGGTTTGCAAATCTGCTCTCCAGAGTACCGTGGTGAACGGTAGTATCCTCTGGATAGCCTTGAGTTGGAGCCCTTAAATTAGATCTAAAAGACCGAAAGTCTTTAAGCAAGGGGCAAGGAGCAAGACCAAAGGCACCACTACCAACTCTAGGTCTCGGTGCCCCCGTGCTGGCTCCTAACCTAATGCCCATATCAGGTGGATAAAAAAAACAAAAACAAAGGTAAGGCTTTGATCCCTCCTCCAAGGCTATCATAGCTCCCCTGAATGACCCAACCCGCCACCCCTGGTCGATCAAAATTAATCACAATACAATCACCATCCTTAATCTTTGGACCACTCCCCACCCAAGCCACTCGTCTTGCCATAATAACATGTGTTGAGGCGCCTAAACCTCCCTCAGAAGCTCTGCTACATCAAAACCTCACTTTCCGAATAAGCTCATCAGTTGACTCTGTGCTATTACATTTAAGAGGAGGTACCCCTACTAGTACCGCTCCAAGGGGGAAGCCTCGGGTGGCAAATCCAAAACTGTATACGTAGCAGAAGCTCTTGGAGTTAATAAAGGAGGCCCTGTGGGGGATAATATCACAGACTTCGCTGCCCTGAAGCTACTAGTTCCTTTAAATAAGGTACCTGGTTGAGTACTGTGATAAATAGAGCTAATAATAGGCTCCCTTAATGTTGGTTTTGTTATAGTATCTGTCCCAGTACTCACACTACATGTAATAGGATCACTCCTAGCTTCCGCAGCCTCTGCCGTAGTAGAACCCCCCCACATTGGTATTATAAACCAGATTCCCACTCGTACTAAGGATTTCTAGTTTAGACTCAATTTTGCTTAACCTTGCCATAACACGGTCCAAGCCGGATTTAACACATTTAGTAACATCATTTTTTAGCGAATCGACAAGATTGTCAATGTGTGTGAGGACTGAGTCCAAGTCTATATTAGATAAGTTAATGGGAGGAAGTCTGTCCATAGGACGTTGATCCGCACATGTCGTCCGCTGGAGAGATCTTTTGGTAACTGGGCCGGTTTTGAGAAGTTTTTTCCTCCCAACCTTAACAGGAACTACAGCCCCCTCACTTTGCAACATCATACCTCTCGTATGCTCCATTCCCCTGTTGGCACCAATTGGAGGAGCAGGTTCAGAGTTGTTAATGGGCACTGCTTGATTTAGGCTTTGATCGATAGGTAAGCGTAAGCCCTCCTCAATGGCGGGAACATATATTATATCTGACCCCATCCCCAGCTGAGCTCCAAGTCTTGAAATTCGTTTGTTATTGCCCCAACAGCGGTAGTCAAATATGTCATAATGGAAGCACAGTTGCGAGGAATTTTGGCCTTAGACTTCATAGGAACAGCAGAGCAAAGATCCTTGCGCTTACCCATTCCGGCGGCCAGATGTAAGAGAAAGGGCCCGGTCCGGTCTCGTCCGGGCGTTGACGGGCCCGCCCTTTGCCCGGGCTTCGCCCGGCATCCGCCTGCGAGCATCCCGCGTCGCGGGAGGCGCGAGTGGTTGAAGTAGCGGGTGGGAGTAGGAGGGGCCGCCAGTCAGCCAATCTGCTTCGCGCCCCACTGCACTCTGGAGCTTAGAGTCCTGGAAATCCTGCGATGCGGCTCCCGCGAAGCGGGGGGCGCGAGTGGTTGAAGTAGCGGGTGGGAGTAGGAGGGGCCGCCAGTCAGCCAATCTGCTTCGCGCCCCACTGCACTCTGGAGCTTAGAGTCCTGGAAATCCTGCGATGAGTCTCCAGCGAAGCGGGGGGGCGCGAGTGGTTGAAGTAGCGGGTGGGAGTAGGAGGGGCCGCCAGTCAGCCAATCTGCTTCGCACCCCACTGCACTCTAGAGCTTAGAGTCCTGGAAATCCTGCGATGCGTCTCCCTACTTAGGTCATTTGTTGTCGAAGGAGGGAAGACGTCTGACCCCTGAAAGAATACAGACAATTTTATCAATGACACCCCCACGTACACAGAAGGAGGTCTGTACCCTTATCGGTTTTACCTCTTACTGTCGCTAATGGATACCCAATTTTTCGTTAATGGTCAAACCATTATTATCTCCGACACTCAAAGACACACCTCATCCACTTCCTTGGTCAGAAGAATGTCAGAAAAGCTTCCAAGACCTACGCTCAGCTCTATGCTCAGCCCCTGTGTTAGGAACACCAGACTATACAAAACCATTCACATTGTATGTCCATGAGCGAGAAGGATGTGCATTATCAGTGTTAACACAGCAATTTGGAGACAAACAGCGTCCATATGCATACTTCTTTGCAGTATTAGACCCTGTGTCCCGATCACTTCCTAGCTGCCTGAAGGCAACAGCGGCAGCTGCGGTTTCCATCCGCCAGTCAGGAGGTCTGGTATTGGATACCCCACTTATTGTAATGGTTCCCCATGCAGTAGACACGCTATTAAACAGAACAAAGACAACACCTCACTAGTGCCCGTCTGTCTGGTTATGAACTGACACTATTAGCTAGCCATATCACTATTAAGAGATGTACCACACTGAATCCAGCTACACTCTTACCGCTTCCCTCAGATTCAGATCTAGTGAAGGGAGAACATGATTGTATTTTCAGAACAGAGCAGGAGACTAAGGGTCGAGTGGATCTACAGGAAGTTCCCTTTCCAAAGCCTGATGGAACACTATGTTGATGGTTCATGCTTTAAGCTACACAATGGCGATACAACAACGGCCTATGCTATCACCACCCTCTCACATAATTCGGCCCAGGCTGCCGAATTAATGGCCCTAACAAGAGCATGCGAATTAAGCAAGGGGAGAGTGGTGAATGTGTTTACTGATAGCCAGTATGCCTTTGGAGTAGCGCACAACTTTGGCCGGCTGTGGGCAGAAAGAGGGTTCCTCACCTCCCATGGCACTAAGATACAACATGGTCAACTGATCAATAGATTGTTAGAAGCGCTCACGATGCCAGCTAAGATAGCAGTAATAAAGTGTAGTGCCCACAAGAAAATAAGTGATGATACTGGGCAAGGAAATGCGTTTGCAGACCAAACTGCTAAAGAAACAGCAAGCAACATATCCAATAGAATGCATATGGCTGGACCAAGCACGATGGGTTGTAGAAGGAGGGATGTGTGAGGATACCTTAGAAAATGTAAAGGATATCCAAGCAGATGCTACAGTAGAGGAAAAAGCAAAGTGGGAGGAAATGACTGGTCGATTGGACGAAACTGGCTGTTGGCTAGATCCGTCAGATCAGCAGCGCTGGCTCCTGCCAGACGCTTATGTCCTCCCAGTAGTTACTATGGCCCGTGGCCCAGCCCATATTAGCGCAAAAGGGATATGCAAAACGTTAGCACCAGTATGGCAGAATTCGAAAATACCAAAATGTGCAGAAAATGTAGTGAAGAATTGTCTGATTTGTGTAATGTATAATCCTGGTAAGGACACGCCAACACCAGCTGGACACTTTGCACCACCCTCGTATCCATTCGAGGTCCTTCAGATAGACTACATACACATGCAAAGGTGTAATAATCTGAAATATGTCCTGGTGGTGGTTTGTGCCTTTTCTAAATGGATAGAGGCTTATCCTCTTAAGCATAATACAGCTGTCTCTACAGCCAAGGTACTCCTGAAAGAGTTCTTCCCCAGATTTGGCCTACCTAGAGTAGTGTGGAGTGACAATGGTAGCGAATTTGTGGGACAAGTCATGCAGAAAGTATGTACAGGTCTGGCCATGAAGCAGAAATTTCACGCAGCCAACCACCTACAGTCAGCTGGACTGGTGGAACGATACAATGGCACGCTGAAGCTGAAGCTAGCAAAGATACAGGCTAGTTCAGGTCTGGCATGGCCCGATGCCTTGCCTCTGGCCCTCCTGTCTACCGGGACAACAGCACACTCACGTACAGGGATATCTCCTTATGAAGTGGTGTTTGGGCGACCAGCCAACGCATGGGGTATCCCTAGGCCAAAGAAATTTTCTGATATTGAATATCCTATGTTAATTGACTACCTGTATGAACTGACTAATAAAATGTGTGTTCTTCATCAGCAGATGCATGGCGCCTTGCCCCCAGCTTCCACTGATGCAGGCCACTCCATACAACCAGGAGACTGGGTTTGCGTGAGAAACTTCCAGAGGTCCAAGAATCTCGAGCCTCGGTGGAAAGCTCCTCAACAAGTTCTCCTGACAACACGCACGGCCGTGAAAGTTGCTGGAAAGAAAAACTGGATTCACGGAGTGCATTGCAAGAAAGTCCCACTACCTCTGCCATATGACCAATGGGTAAAGGAAGGAGTAGGGGACGTTGAATGTGAGAAAGTACCAAGGTTCGTCCCTTTCAGCGATGCTCATGTTGACTGTGCTACCTATGAGAAAGAAGACGACGCCATGCTGCAGGAGGCTGTGCCACCACACTTGAGGTTAAATACAACTGAACCCCATCTCCTCTTCCAAGACCCTACGGTGCCTGGCTCGGCACGATATAACTTGCGCCGGAGGAAAAGAAAAGACTATTGACAAGTCCTTCTCTGAGCTTGCTGATACTCCTGTTTGTCCACTCAAGCTGCAGGGCTGTGATATCTGTCTCAGTACGTGACCCGAGTCGTGCCTATAGGGCTGCGGGACCGGAGTGATCAATAGGACTGCAGGGCATCACTGCTGGGTGAAACAACCACCAGTCACGGGCAGCGCCTAGGTACACGGGAGTTTGGCTGATCTACCAGGATGACTGAGAATTCGGTTGAAATAAGGTTGCCAAACACAGCACTGAAGATAACCAAATATGAAATGGTAATGCATGGATGCTATGCCGTCTGTCTCTTGATATCACTGCTGCTCTGTCTGGTGTTGGCTGGCATTGGCTGGGGCCTCCATGCCCTGTTACCACAACAACAGCGACCAAATGTAACGGGAGAACATAGCTATGCCACTTTGCAACCACATGAGGAACACCGACGCAGAGAATATGCTAATAATACGTTCGTCCAACTTTTGTACTAACACCAACTGGTAGTGAACGAAACTGACTGTTGGGTGTGTGGCTTTCTGCCACATTCCACTGGCAGGGGAACGCCATACTTGACATTGCCTTTCACCCTGAGGGGGTCTGCCTGGGTCTTCACATCCCTGTTCGTTAATGCCTATCTGAACAAACCCGGGCAACACAGCGACCCCCGCACTGACCCTCTGGTAACTGGGATACTAGCAATGTCGCACCATTACAACAAAACTAACGAATTCCCAAGCGAAGAGCGCAAAGCATATATTTACTGGAATGTAACCTACTACGTTACTAGCCTCAAGGAAAATGTGAAGCGTAAGAATAGACAACCAACAGTGTGGACGGTGCCTCATAAGGGCCACTTGTGCCTCAAAGGTACGGGTCGGAATGCCAAGGCTCAGCTGGGAACGAGCACCTGTGTGCAGACATATACATACCCTTCCCCGACCTCTCCTCTCTTGGTGGCGGCCCAAGGAACTTATTTCATTTGTCATGACATGGCTGCCAGCTAACTTCTCGGGGACATGCTATGTCGCCTTCCTCCTTCCACCAACATACACCGCTCCAGCAGGGCATCACAGGTCAGCACATGAGACTAGGTACAAGAGGGGTGTCATTGATGCAGAGGATGCCACTGGCCAGGAGGCTGGGGACTTCTTTAAAGGGTTCATTCCTTTTTGGGGCCCCACGATTAATAGCCGGGACATAAGGCACCTCACGAGGGTGGTTGAAGCAACGATAAATGAAACGGCTGGGGCGTTAGGCAACATCACGGCTGAGCTCCAGGCTGACCGCCTTATGACACTTCAAAACCGCATGGTCCTAGACATCATCCTCGCAGACCGTGGTGGCGTATGTAAATTGATCGGATCTAGTTGCTGTATATATATTCCAGATAACGCCCCAACAGTGTACCAGGCCATTTCTCGCTTGCACAAGTTGGCAAGTTCAATTCATCAGGACGAAGGAAGCTGGTCCCCGACGGGATGGCTCTGGGGAATACTGCCAACATGGGGTTGGAAAATATTGACTTTTATAGGACTCGCATTAGCCCTGGTCTTTTCCTGTTGTCTTTGTCTCCACTGCGGTCCAGCCATCTGCGGTCTCTGTGCCTCTGCCTGCCAGTCACATCCAATGCGAAGAGCAGATGAAAATGCCAAAATTATGCTACAACAACAAGTATATGAACTGATGGCTATAGAGGTGGAGTAGCATCAGAGCAGAGTTGCCTTCGCATGGCAAAAGGAGGGACTGTGGAAATGTGATGAACTGAAGGGCCGCCATTTTGTATAAAGCAGGCTCCATTTTGTGTTGCATTGCTTCGCCAACTCTGCTTTAACGTGCCATCGTTCTGTCCCTGCGTGCCACTAGCCCCCCCCGCTTTTTGCGGTTAAGCCAATTCCGAGAAACTGTATGCTAACCCGCCCTGTTATGTTGAAACTACCGGTGGCGGTTGAGCCGCCCCCTTGCAAGGCTCGCTCTGGCGCCATCTGCCTGTCTTCCGCCTTTGCCTGATGTTGCAAGAATGGAAAAACCCCATCACGCGGCGATCACGCCGTCCGCCCTGTAACGAAGAACTTGCTTATGATTGGTTGATGCTTAGGGTGTGTCTTTGCCTACAAAAGATTGTACGCTGCGGAGTAAAGCAGCAGTCTTCTGAGAACTTACTCCGTGTACTTCTGGGACCACTGTTCATAGCTGCAGCTAATAAATTGTTCTTTCTCACAGACAGATTGTTCCGTGTCTCTGTTCATATTGGTAAGGTGAACCCAGAAGAATTTAGGTGTCCCCTGCAAAGCCGGACAATACGGTGTCCGGTTTCTTCACTGTTTCGGGAAGAGAGGCCGGTTGCAGAGATGGGGCTCCTTTGCACCAGGCTGCCAACTTGATGTGATTACAGTGAAACTGGCATGAAAGGGCAGGAAATGGGTACAGGGTGTAGCGGAGCACTATCACCGGTGGCTGGGTGAGTTGGTGACTTGAGGGTCAGTGGAGTGTGGGTCCAAGTCATGTGTGGAATGTAAGGAGGTTCGCTGGGTTTATGTGTAGGGCTCCGGAATGAGTGGAAGTCCATCCAGGTCCACCCCAGGGTTAAGTGGCTAGTGTGTTGGGGGCAAGGCCTGCATCTTGGGTGGTTGGTGATTTCAGAGAAGAGCACGTTTTGTGATGTTGCTCTGAGCTGAAGGGAGATGCCATGCCACTGAAGTGGTGTAGAGTTGTGCTTGAGGAAGTTGTGGAGGCAGGGCTGTGAGTGGTGTGGGCAGAGAAAAAGGATGATTTAGCGTGTGTGGTTTGTGAATAGGGGAGTGGAGAATTCGAAGGGAGCAGTAGGGCAAGTGAAACATTAAGATTTTGAGTCTGACTGAGACGGCGTAGGTTGCTCAATCCTATTTAATGTGTTTGGGAATTAATGCAGTCCTGGTTGTTGACATAAGGCTGAGTGAGGTCTGATTGGGTGGGAGGTGATTAATTGTATCTATTTTCGGGCAAGTTTCACACCATTCGGTAACAAAAGAAAAGTGGATCTTTACGTGAAACATTTACATAATTGTTTGTCTTTAACATAACGCAGCCAGAGCAGGTTTTTTTAATTATGGCATGGCATTTGCAAGGCTCACATGCTTCTGTGACGCCAACTCCTCTGCCTATATGACAATTTGATGTGCTGAGGCAGGGAGATTACCAGAGTGCACCGATGAGCATTCCCGGGACCCCACCAACAGTGCGATGCTCCTTGAGTGACGGGTGGGAGTAGGCGCAGGGGGTGTTTTCCTGACAACCAAGTCTAGAGAGAAGACACATGTCAGTAAACATAAACAAGATAAAGGCACATGCAGCGTGTGCATCGCTGCTTGCTGCCGTGTTAATACTCCATGGGGTTGGGGCGGAGAACGCGCTGTGCGTCAGCTCCCCAAAATTCCATTCAGGCAGGAACAATCAAGAAGATACAGGCACGCAAGCAGCGTGTGTGGCGCTGCTCGTTCCCGAGCGAATACTCCAGGGGTGTTAACTTGCAAGAAAAGGTGGGGCATACACCGAACACTAGCCAATTGCATTCTGTGATTTTGGAAGGACACAGACAGAAGCCAATCCAAACCAGTGGGATGGGTCAGACCCCACAAAGTACATACAACAGATCACCTGACAGCTGCGCTGTCTATGCTCGATCTAATAAAAACTAAGCCCTGGAAAACCATAAGAGGAAGAGAAATGACATCTGGAGTCCATCCAAAATCTAGTATCAAGGGCAAGCTTTGGCACGAAGGTCAAATCGATAATATATGGTAAGGATCAATTGTTAACTATCGAGCAGCTCCCTTCAGAGTGTTTCTAAAAAAGAAGTATATGCTGTATCAGTTTGGAGTACACGAAACCAAGGATTTGCAACCAAGTTGGAAAGGGAAATATCATAACGCAACTTGTAGACTATGTGGATATCATAAGGAGTCCCTATGCCACATGATGTGTGCCTGTCCTACAGTCAGTGAAGCGAGAAGAACGCTTTTAAAACCAATTTTAAAAGAGCTTAATATTCGTACTTGTAGGCAGACTATTTCCCGCTGAGCGGGGGAATCAAACATTTTAATTTTATTTCAAGAAAATCCTTTATTCCTTATTCATTTTCATTCCAGTGGATGGAACTTCATCAGGGCATAAAATTGTAGAGATGTAAAACACAAAACGAGTGCTCTCCCTGTAGACGGCGGGTATGGTGTATTGGAATAGAAGCGTCAATCGGAACGCTACACCGAGTAATCATTGCTGAATTTATACTCACACTTTTGTGTTTTACATCTCTATAATTTTATGCCCTGATGAAGTTCCATCCACTGAAACGAAACGCGTTGGCTGTTGTCCTGTGTATATCTACTGTTATATGAAGATGAATAAGGAATAAAGGATTTTCTTGAAATAAGATGGCCTTTTTGGATATGTAACTTAATTCCTGGTGCCGCCTCCACTTTTCTTCAAGAGTTTATCCCTGGATTTTCCAGTAAGACCTTTCCGCAGCAGGTCTTGGAGACGTTTGGCACAGGACTTTTTTGATTTATGGGACTAAAGTATTGATGTGCTCAACATTAGTCGGCTGTGGGATCTTTTTCTTGTAAAAACATTTTAATTTGCTGAGGTGTAAAGTTTTTAACCTTGATTGACACTCTTAAAAAAAGCGGACATTGAACCTGTGAATATGGTTACTAATGAGTTGGAAAATCTTGTACAGATCTAGACATAATGATGCACTTTACAGTGAACTTGTGAACATGGTTATTATTGAGTAGGAACATTTTTGTACATATCCAGATTTAACTTACATTGTAATAATTTTAAGTGTTATTTTTTATGGTTGTAAAAAACCAAATAAAGAATTTCTTTCGTTAAAATTTTTAAAAAAAATTATTGTTAACTAAGTGCATGAAACATGTTAATTGTAGTTTAACCTTAGCAAATATAACCATATACCAGAAATTAATGACATTTAGTTCTAGAAAAGTAATTGGCAATTGAGCAATCAAATACAAAATATATAAAAAGGAGGCACACAAATACCAATAGCTTAAAACAAATTTGAGACAACAGAAGGTACCAAGCTTCTAATTATTGTGGGAAACTGTTTGAGGGTCACAGGCCGACCAGAGACCTGGGCTGGTTTAGCTCGACTGTCCTGGCATTTTCCTTCTTGCACCTCAAGTAGATCATCAAGTACATCCCTTTGACACTAGATACGGAGTATAGTGAGGCAGAGCCTTTCAAGGGCTACTCAGGGAGGCGATGAGGGCTAAATACTCAGTACTTAGTAAATCAATCACACTTTGTTATAATGGGGGTATGTAGTAATGGCATAGTGGTTGTAAGATTGTCCCTTATATGATGCCTTAGTGTTAATATCTACTATGTCATTAGCTGCATTGTGGTATTATGATGTAATATAGAAAGTTGATGTTGGATGAACATATCAAGAAGAGATGCTGAAAGAGGAGCAGCCAACTACTTGCGCTCCCGGTTTTGCTGGGGCCCGTTTTGGAAGAGTAAACTGCTCTTCAGACTGATGTTCGTAGAGTCTTTAC
The DNA here is from genome assembly GCF_964204655.1 of Triturus cristatus. NCBI lineage: Eukaryota > Metazoa > Chordata > Amphibia > Caudata > Salamandridae > Triturus > Triturus cristatus. The sequence continues at coordinate 541,888,649 of NC_140584.1, forward strand.
TACAAATTTGGTGAAGAGGATAGAATGGACATCAATCCGGTCCTAGGAAGCTTGTTTCCGGTCCAGGGAAGACATGGCTTGGCAGTTCGGGCTGGACTGTTCCCGTGAGGCACAGGGTCAGACTGATTTGCATATGGCCATGTCTGAACTGGGGTGGCAGAGTGGGCTAAAGAACAGTGATGGATTAAACCCAGATCAGTTGACTGGGGGTGAGTGTTTGCAATGTTCAACACTCCGTCCATCATTTCCTTTGGTTTTTGCTTTGTTCGCCATAAGTTGGCAGGGTATGCTCAGACGTGAGTCCCTTGCTCACTTTGCCACTGGATTCAAGCAAGCCTGGCTGAAGACGGCTGAAATGCCAGAAACCGGTCCTAGGAAGCTTGTTTCCGGTCCAGGGAAGACATGGCTTGGCAGTTCGGGCTGGACTGTTCCCGTGAGGCACAGGGTCAGACTGATTTGCATATGGCCATGTCTGAACTGGGGTGGCAGAGTGGGCTAAAGAACAGTGATGGATTAAACCCAGATCAGTTGACTGGGGGTGAGTGTTTGCAATGTTCAACACTCCGTCCATCATTTCCTTTGGTTTTTGCTTTGTTCGCCATAAGTTGGCAGGGTATGCTCAGACGTGAGTCCCTTGCTCACTTTGCCACTGGATTCAAGCAAGCCTGGCTGAAGACGGCTGAAATGCCAGAAACCGGTCCTAGGAAGCTTGTTTCCGGTCCAGGGAAGACATGGCTTGGCAGTTCGGGCTGGACTGTTCCCGTGAGGCACAGGGTCAGACTGATTTGCATATGGCCATGTCTGAACTGGGGTGGCAGAGTGGGCTAAAGAACAGTGATGGATTAAACCCAGATCAGTTGACTGGGGGTGAGTGTTTGCAATGTTCAACACTCCGTCCATCATTTCCTTTGGTTTTTGCATCAATCTCCAGCCAGCGCATTATAGTGAAAGAAAAGCCCACAGCAAATTATGGCAGTGATAACTATTATCTTTAGATGTGTAGGGAAAAAGCTGGCAATATTAGCGGACTTGCAATAACGTTCTACCGACTGACTTTGAGGTCTGTCCATACACTTCAAGTGTTGGTCTGACCTCTATAATAATATTAGGCTAATATGATTGGAATAAGTCTCTTACTAATCCTACAAGCATTCAAGCTTCTTGAAGGCCGTAATAAGATGCAGAGGCGCAAAGTGTATAGTAAGATTTATTCAATGCAGAGCTTCGCCCACGACTAACTGACCCCGCAACAGAAATCCCACTAACCGGCTTCTGCTGCCACGGGCGCTAAATACATGCAAGTTTAAAAACACAACAATAAAGAACGTAAACATGTTATGGCGGTGTGTCTCGATGCAGAGCTCATGGGAAAGAGAACGAGCGTGCCGCAAGACACCACGGGCGCGCGCACTACATGTCGAAACCACATCACCTTCCCCTTCAAACGAAATTAAGAAGCAATGAAACAAAATGAAGGAGAGTAAGCAATAATGTTAATACATTATGAAATCTTTAAACCTATTTGGCCTACCCCTGTTAAAGACTGTGCACTAAGTGTCAGTTTTAATGTTAGACGATGCACCAGAAATTGAACTGACAGTTGGCAAAGGACTGAAAGCTTTTGAAGAAATTAGTGACCTTTCAATGCTTTTAGCCAGGTCTAAAACGTCATACAGAGTAGGGTTGCAGCTACTGAGGTGTTCTTGATACTGCCGGGATGCACAGCTGAAGATTAATTGATTACGAATATGTGTATCAACATTTGACCCAAAATCACATGTGGCTGCTACATTTCTGAGAGACAATATGTATTTCTCAATTCCTTCATCTGGAAGTTGCTTGCGTTTTCTAAAATGATGCTTAGCTCCTCAGTGAATTGTTTACATAAAGTTTCAACAGCCTCCAAATAAACATTCCAAGGATAATCCCCAGATTGACCACAGGGGGTAGATTACCAAAAATTTGTTGAGCAGCTAATCCTAAACTGCCATACAAAAGAGCTAATTTACGTTCGGGAGAATAACCACGAGCATCAATAGCCACAAAATCTTTCTCAAATAAATTGAACCAATGTGCCCATTTAATGCATTGTTTGCCAGGTGAAATCAAGAAGGAAGGAGGCTGTGTGATGGGAGGCAGCCATTTATAAAAATTTAATTTAAACAAGTCGGGAAATGTCAAGATATAAATCCAAAAGAAAATATTATGAATAAAAGTATCTGTGATGTTCCAGATTCTGCTTCAGAGAGCTAAGAATTCACTTTATATGTGCATATTGTAACACTTTTAACAGGACACTGTGTGAAATGGAAGGACCTCCAACGAAGAGCTAGCGGTTGCTAAGATACTGTAGTCAGAAATAGCAAGGGTCGATCTGCAGAGGTTTGCGGACTTTGTGCGGATTGGCTGCCAGCACAGCTGACATGAAGAGGAAATCAGTGGAGCCGCTAAGGACGATGGGGCAATGCTCCAGAAGATATCTTGAGGATCTAAAAGCGGCCCCCAGCGTCGCGGACGAGAAGAGGAAATGATACTTCCATAATCTTATGTTGACTAATCATTCAACGTTGTAGGAGGGCAAACCACGGACCCAGGACGCGCGCTAAAAAAAGAAAATGTAATGAAACCGAAGACAGTATTAACGTGATAAAATAGGAGTGCACTCAACTACCTAATTGTGAGAAGAGGAAATGAGTATAGTAAAAACGTATCTCCGGTGGGATTGTGGAAACCGCTGTAGCTGGGAGAAATCCTTGAAATGAGCGTAGTGAAAGCTCGCCTCTGGCGGGACTATGAAAACAGCTGTAGCCTTGAAAATTCCCCAAACACACGAAAAACCAAGGTGTGTATGTCGGTGGGCAAAGAAAATCCCTTGATTGCCAAATGTAATAAGCTGCAGAGGCACAAAGTAACAGTAGGATTTATTCAATGCAGAACTTCGTCTAGGACGAGCAGCAACCGGCCAGCCTGGAGTGCAGAGTCTAACTGACACCACAACTGAAATCCTGCTAACTGGCTACTGCTGCCAGGGCGCTAAATACATACAAGTTTATAACACAACAATAAAGAATGTAAACATGTTATGGTGGTCTATCTCGAGGCAGCTCTCGCGGGAAAGAAAGAGCGTGCCATGAGACACACCACTGGCACGCAACGTACACGTCGATGCCACAGGGGCTTATACATTGCAATCATGAAAGTATGCCTTCAGGTGCACCGCCGCTGCAGCTGGTTGGTCCTTACCTTGCCGTTCCTCCCAAACCCCTCTTGCCCTTTTTCGCCTTGGCAGACTTGCAGAAGAGCCATGCTAGAGGCATGAACAGTCGCAGTCGGGTCCACAGCTGTCAAAGCCCCAATTATCCTCCATCCAAAAAAGATAAGAAAAATGCCAGTTCACCCTGAATTTAGCTCAAAAGGGAGACTTCACCAGCAAGCAAGACAGGAGTCTGTCAGGAGATTAGAGCTGTCCTGTGGGGACTACCTATAAGGATCGCCGGGGACGGTCATCATGTGGTCAAATGTCTCAGCATGAAGGTGCACTTTCGAGCGCCACACACTTGGGAGTGTTTGGCCTCAAGATACAATTCTCATTCCACCGGATATCAATCACAAGGCATTTGGAGAACAGGATTTGGATTTGTTGGGCTATTTCTGATGCTCAATTCAGTGTTTAGGTAGAGAAATTTGTGACTGTGAAAGGACAGCATATTATTGGTTGGATGGATTTGGCAAGACTGTATTTATTTACGTCCTGGGCATGAAGTACCTACTGTCTCGGGGAAAGTTCCAATTGTGTCTCTGGACATCAGAATAATGCAACGCAGTTTTTTGTGAACAAATTTCCAAGTGTCTTTAGCAATACTGTTGGTACAGTGAAAGGTTTTGGGCAGGTTATAAAGCTTACGAAGAATGATGTGACGGACAAACACAAAGTGTGACCTGTGCTCATGAGTGTAAGGGAGGATCTGAAGAAACTCACTTCAGAGGGGATAATCTCCTTCACGGATTCCTCAGAAGGTTAACTCGAGTTCTTCTTGCGAGGAAACGGTCTGGCAATTTGAGGTTATGTGCTGATCTCAGATCGCTCAACCAAAACACACTTATGGATTGCCATCTCCTGCCACGTCTACATGAAATGATTGCCAACACTGGTGATGCTAAGCTTTTCTCCACTATTGATCTCCATTCAGGGTACCACCAGATTGCTCTGTCCAGACTCCCGACCTTTGACTACTTTTGTCACACCATATGGGGCTTACACATATCTCAGACTGCCCTTCGGCCTAGCATCGGCAGCAAGAGCCTTCCAGAAAGCTATGGAGTAACTTTTAAGTAATGAGACACAGGTTCACGACTTCCAGGACGACATATTAGACTTCACTAAAACTGATGGAGAACATATGTTTTTTCTGTACATGTTTTTCAAAATTTTGGAGTACCGTGGTATGACTTAAGATGGAGAAATGCAATTTGATGGAACGTCAAGTTGAATACTTGGGCCACACAATTTTGCAATCTGGTATTCAACCAAAAGCTTGTAATATAGACCCCCTAAGAAAATCGCCTCCACCCACTGACAAAGAGGCTTTGACATCCTTTATTGGACTTTGCAAGTATTATGCTAATTTTGTTTTTGGGTGTGCTCTTTTAGTTCAGCCTTTACGACAATTACTCCAAAAAGGGAGTACGTCTGAATGGAACTGGGGCTGTATTTGGGTAGTGGATCAATGAAAAGGAAACCACAGTAGCTTTCACCCCCCACACTGTATGAGGTGGAGGCAAACTAGAGTACAAATGAGAGGGAGACAGTTGCCTGTGTTTGGGCAGTGGACAAATTAAAGACTTTTATTTGGGGTACATCTTTTGATCTGTACACCAACCATAAATCACTGGTGTACCTGTTAAGTGGCAAAGGTTTAGGTAAGACTTCTGCACGCCTAGTGAGGTTACTGTCAAAAGTCCAAGAACATAATGTAAATGTCAAATATGTACAAGGGGACAAAGAAGTGTGGGCAGACTGTTTGGCACGCCTACTGCTTCCCACTTCTAATGACCATTTTCGGACTTATGAGGAATGTGATGTAGCTGTGGTGGACGCAGCTGCCATGTGCAACGGCCTTATTTCGCAGCGTTAATGGGTTTCTGCTACTGCAGATGATGATCTACAGAACGTTTTTCATTTCATGCAAGTTAGTTGGCAGTCAGGAAAGTTGCCATCTGCGGAATTACGCAGATTTGGGCAACTTGCATCCGAATTATCTTGTGAAAATCACATCTGCTTACGAGGTGATCTAGTGGTTCCTGGTCTACGAGAACGCATAGCCTTGTTAGATGATTATGGCATGCAGGAATTTCGGCGACATGTAAAAAGTGAAAACAGTATTTTTGGTAGCCAGGGCTTGATCGATCTGTTTCAACTCTAATCGATAAAAGTCCAAAATGCATTGTTTTTCATAAACATTGAAAAATCTCTAACAAATCATTGTTTCCTGTGCCACTTCCTGCAGGTCCCTGGGTCAAACTTGCAATGGATTTCTCGGGACCCTTCAACTTATTACCCAATTGCCAGAGGTTCCTCGTGGTGTTAATAGACTACTTCACAAAGTGGATCTAATATTCTTTTGTAGACTCTCACAACAAGTCAGCCATAAAAAATTTGAGGGTGAAGGGTGTCCACAATATCTTGTGACAATAGCATGCATTTAGTGTCAAGGGAAATTAATAATTTAATTACGTATTTGGGCATTATACACTTCCAAGTTGCATTGCATACTCTGTTCTCGTTAACAGCCAGTTCTCCTCACTTGGATATGGAAACTTTCTGGAGGATAAGATTCCGTCATACTTAACCACACCACCCTCCACTACTGAAATGTCACACTTCAAAAGTTGGAAGGGCAGAGAAGCTAGAACTAAGCTCATACCCGGGTGGTTACAGACTGCTTCTGGAAATGATGTCCAGACCAATGGCGGAGGCGGGGGGGCGGCAGGGGTTGGGGGGGGTTGGTTGAAGCAAAGCGTTATACTATTGTAAGAAAGGGGCACAAAATGTTGAAATCAATTTTAACAATTCGGTTTTAAAGAAAAAAAAAAAAAAAGGTGATGAAAGGGTAGTCTAAATTTATTCCACCTGTCAAAGTGGTCAGAACCAATAAAAATGCACTACTTTTACAGGGCAGAGGGTGCTACCTATTTCTGATGCTCAAACCGAGATACACCAACGCACATGCCAAAGTAATGGTGACTGACTATTTTGGATGCCGACTAGTGTGGCCCTGTCAAGGACATGGCTCTAAGGGACAATTACCTTCCTAGACGTTTGGAATGTGATCCTGCTCTAGCAAAAGGCCAAGTTCCTAACAGAACTTCTTTGGGAAAGAAGGAGGACTGTGGAAGAACTCACAGTTCTAGAGCTGTAAAGTTACCCGTAAGGTTACAGGATTTTCAATTGTGCTACTTTACGCTATAGGTACTACATTTTTTCTGTGACGCTAGTATTGCTCATCAGTTAGGTTAACTTTTGCCTTTCAGGATGCTTTGTGTTTTAACTTACTATTGTTTTAGTTCTTTATTTGCTTAAAAGGGTAACCTTCCTTGGTGTATGGAAGAGGGATGATGTAGTGGTGGGGTTGAGTTTATTTTATGGAGTTGTGTGTTTATGTTGGTACACTTTTAAGTACCACCTTTGTATTATATGGACCACTGCGTTGTGGAGGGGCTCTTCCACTTTGCCTGTAAACCAGGCCATAAGCCGGTGAAAGAGATGGTTACACTTTCGAAAGTCAAATGCTTGCCTGTTGTATCCTATGGGGCTAGAGTCTAGGGTTATCATAAAAGCCGCCACTTACAGGCTTTTGAAAACAAATTTATAAAACAGGCTACTAATGACCCCAGTGCCCAAACACTCTTGTCATCGTGAGCTGGCGCTAGAATTTTTAGAGGATCGTATAGACATTGCTCCTTTGATCCTTGGCAAAACTCTGGCTGTCTGAGGAGTTACTGTTTTCAAGGGAGGTTATCAAAGATTGTCAACCTAGATAGAGCACTGTCGATCCCTTGGCTCTGATTTGTAAGAGATAAATTGTATGAGATATGCCTGGGGGGGGGGGGGGGGGGGGGGGGATATTACTTTGACAAACCTTCCTGTATTGATACAAATGCAAAAGTCATCATAAAAGAGGTGCATTAATCTGTGGTAAAGATGTGCCGCTCACAACGTGAGATGACAGGTTTCTCACGTGTGTTCCCCATCCAACAGCAATTTCATCTAACATTCACTACAAATGTAAAGACTACTATTTATTAGCCCACAGAACAAACACTTAGCGTGGAAGAATAAATTGGTAAATCATATAACTGTCTTATATGTGACACTGTAGAATACCTCAAAAAAATTGATCATCTCGGTTTAGATTGTGAGAAGTTGGCCTGGTATATGCTGTCCAATAATTAAAGTGGGCACCTTGCACCAGTTCAAACAACCCTTATGGATGATTAGGTTAAAGACAACCTTTCTTGAAAGCTATCCTAGTGGTAGCTATGGAGAGCAGCCTTCAGGCTAAGTCTCGAAGAAACTTAAAGCAGCTTGTTTTACCAGATCAGAACCTCCTGAATGTCCAAATGAAAGGAGAACCACACAAGAGATATTATAAAATATATTTATGTATTATTAAACACTCTCTACTAACCTCTTTATGAGATTAGAGCACAAAGCACACAATATTAAATAATTAGAACAACAGTAAATAGCACAATACACAGCGGGCTCCAAGAGGAGACCGAACCATATACTAAGAAAGTGGTATAACAACCATGACTTAACTAGACAGTGCCTAGAGCACGTAGAATCGCTGGGACCCCCAAGGAACCACCAAAGTAGTGACACAGGGGACCCACGGAGGACTGGTGCAGTGTGTGAACACAGGCGCGTGCTCCGTACAATCCTATGGGAAAGTCGCGGTTGGAATTTTAAAGATTAGGAACACTTCGGAGAGGACTTTAGGCAAAGCTATTCAAACATAGACGGTTCTAAGGCCAGCACCCTTGAGAGTACCGAGATACCCGTGTTACCTATCCCAGGGGAGCCGGGTGCATAGGGGTCAAGTGATGTCGGAAACCTTTGTCGTTTTCAATGGCGTGATGCGGGAAAGTGCTGCTGCCGGGAAGATGAAGTGTCTGGTGGGATCAAAGCATGGATCAGAGGTGAGAAGAACCTGAGAGCAGAGGGGACAGAGTCTGGGTCACTTCAGGGTGACCAGGGGCACGATAGATGAATGCCCACCGATGCGGGCACTTCAGGGGAGATGAACCGAGGCTCGACTCTGCAGCCAAGGGGACCAAGAGACGTCTGCAACGAACAAAGTCCGGAGGTGAGCTGTCTCACAAAGGATGTAGAGTGCTGGGGGGGTCAGTGTCCGGGTTGAACACCAACAAGCCTTGGCAACTGCAACCCACGCGGGCAGAGGAAATTAGCTTCGGTGAGGACCAGCAAGGTCCAGGGGACTCTGCAAGCTATGGACAGTTGGGGCACATCTGGAGCAACCGGAAAGCCCACGGAAAGTCAAAGTTACCTCCACAGGGACCCACAGGCCAACGGACCAGGGATCGCAAAGGGATCTTGAGCTGAATCACGAAATACCAGCCCACGGAGCACTTGTGGAGTGTAGGCCGGAAATCTTTGGTGGAAATCCTGCTCGGGGTCAGGACTACAAGTAGCCCAAAGCACAGCCTCAGGGGTCGCCGAAAAGCATATGCTGCTGCAAAAGTACACGGTGCACAGGGGTTCGGATTGCACGGTCCCCAGGAGGGATACTGGTCTCAGGATTGCTGAGAGAGCAGATCGACCTCAGAGACCTCGGGAATTCACCTCCTGTGTTGCAGAAATCTTCGGAGTCCTCAGGAGCTCGGGAGATGCAAACCGGTCAGGTGTGTTAAAGGTGCCTGCCTTGCAGGGGAGTAACTCCTTTACTCCAAGGGATATTCTTCGGTCATCCAGCGTAGTGTAGATCGCCGAAGTACTTGGTTTCTGTAGCCGAGTTTAGTTTAGGTAAAATCTAAGTTCCAGTAATCAGGGTTCCTACTTTATACCCAAGGAAGGGGTGTGACAAACTCTGGGGACCCACCTAGCGGAGGGCCAAGACAGAGGGGTGGCTACACCCATGTCCTTTGTCCAGTTTTGCGCCAGAGCAGGAGCAAATGGCTCCTGCAACCGGTTTGAGCTGGACTATGCACAGTGACACCAAATGTGCCCCCAGTGCAGAATTTCTGGCAATGAGTGCACCCACCCAGCCCCGGTACACTAAAGCCTGTCTGGGAGGTGGTCACACCTCCCTGTGACAGGAAACCTATTGTCAGGCCTTCCCCTAATCGTGCTTGCAGCAGCAGGAGGGCAGACTCGTGTCTGTGGCTGGCAGCATCCATTTTGTGATGGCCAGGTCGAGAAAGCTGGTACCTGGTAGCCCGGTGACCCAAAGTTGTGGTTCTAGAAGGGAGGAATCATACCTCCCACACCAGTTACTGGTGTGGAGGTATGATTCCAAGGTGTTTGAAACCAAACACAACATGTTTCTAAGCAGCCATTTTAAAGTTAGCATTTACAGCGAGGTTATAATGCACTTAAATATATATGGTTGGCTACATCACAAACAACCCCCGAAAAAAGGTTCCGGCTGCAGCGGTGCTCTGCTCATGCAGGTGCACCCTCTCACATAAAACCCAGCACCCTGCCTTCAGGATTGATAAGGCCTTCCATAGGGGTGACTGATAGGTTTATATGTGCAGTGATTTAGAATAGATATAGTGAACCTATATCTAAGTAAGGGGTGCATGCACCACCTTACACAGGCTGCAGTAGCAGACCTGTGGTGTCAGTTTGAATGGTCTCTCAGGGGTGGCAGAATACATGCTGCAGCCCCTGGGAGGCCTCTGGGGTACCTATGCCCTGGGTACATAGTATACCATATACTAGGGACTGATAAGGGTACCCCAGAATCCAATCTGGAGTGTACCTAAAGTACATGCACAACCAATTTAGGGAGAGATGAACTGGGGTCCTGATTAGCAGGATCCCAGTCAGACTAGTCAAAAACCAGCAAACCACCAGGAAAAAAGTGGGGGTAACCATGCAGTCAGATTCCACCTTCCTACATTGATCACAGAGCTGAGTTGGCAGCATTAGTCTAGCTGTTTTAAATGGGATAATGGAGCATTTAATTAGTGTTTCCCTCCCTCCCTCTCACCAACAGGGCCTTGTAGTAAGAACCCAACATAGGGTCTATTTTGAACCGCTTGGTGAGGAATTTGGTTCACAATGTATGGTGCTGTCTTATTTAAGGCAAACTACCTCTAGAGATAAACACAGGGGGGGGGGGGAGCACACTGCCTCTCATCCCAGCACAGTCCACCCCATTTCATCCTGGTAAATGCAGTGCGCTTACTTTCAAAGTCGCTGTACTCTTTCACCAAAGTTGTTGCAGGTAGTGCGGTTATCTCTAGACACGTGTTTCTGGGTTTAGCCTGTCATCAGTAGAGAGCAAAAGTTAATAAGAAGCAGAGAAAAGTCATCAGGGGTTGCTGGGATGAGAGGCAGTGTGCTCCCTCCCCCCCTGTGTTTAAAAGGCTCCCTTGAGCCAACGAGCTCTCCTGGGATGTACCTGTGTGCCTGTGGAGAGGTACTGCGACCTGTAAAGACTTGGGCACCTTTTCAGCAACCCCTCATGACTTTTCTCTGCTTCTTATTAACTTTTACTCTCTTCGGATGCCGGGCTAAACCCAGAAACATGTGTCTAGAGATATTAGCACTAACTGCACCAACTTTGGTGAAAGACTACAGCAACTTTGAAAGTAAGCGTACTGCATTTACCAGGATGCAATGGGGAGAACTGGGCTGGGATGAGAGGCTGTGTGCTCCCTCCCCCCCTGTACTTCTAGTGATAAGAAAGGGTATTACATCTGTTTTGTCGTGTAGTTTCAACGAATCAGTAGGAACTGCGCATTTGTAGACAACATAAACTTAGGATGGTGCCAGACTGACTCCATGCACGCCTGCAGATATTTTGTCCCTTGGACTAGCTAGCTCACAGTGCCACCGTTAGCACCCCCCCATCCTACACAGGGAGCAAACAGCTACAGCTACTGAACAGGACAACTCACTCCGGAACCATGGTGACAGACCAAGAACTTTACGTGGAGTCACTCGTGCTCTCTCAGAGAAATGCACGAAGAATATACTAAGGGACATTTTCAATATTTATTGTACCGTAGTGATTCTTGTATAGAAGATATGTGCTACAATGATTGATAGATAGAATCAGACAAAAGTTATAACAAGTGTCAATACAGTGAATAAAACAAAAGTTCTACCAACTTGTTGAGACAGCTTATACATGCATACATACATATACAGTATTTATCACAATCTACTGTACTCCTACAACTCAAACCCTAACCTACGTGTCTAGGGTGTGAATGCATGGTCTGCCAAGAAATCTCCTTCTGGATGATCTACCCCCTTACCTGGTGGGTAAGAGTGTAGGACCCCGGCTTGGTCATGAACTAGACACCTCTCACGGAGAGGTCAGTCAGCTGCTAGGCGAAAGCTTCAGCATGTAAGGACCCCTCGAAGTCAGCAGACCGAAGCGTCTTCTCTGATTGTATTTGGAAACAAAAGGATATATATAGAAAAGGGCATCTTTGCCTCGGGCCGCTATTGTGATCAGGCAGCCTATTGTTTGTATTCAACAGATAGCTGCTTCCCCATATGGACGTATTAGCAAACACATTTGTATCACACATGTGAACGCCATTCCCATAATGCCAAGGCAATGTGATAGTGTTCTCACGAAGATCTTTGGTCTCAGCAATGCGTTTCTTAGAAACTAACCCAAGTGTCACAAATACAAATGTGTGTCAAAAGTCAATGTGACAAAGAGAAGGCAACTTTAGAAAAAAACAGTGAACAGTAAATTGGCACCATTACTAACCAGTCCTTACTCGGGCGCATGACAGTTTGTATCCCAGTTTGCTGCAGACAACTTTAGAGTTAAGTCTTTTAAATATTCAGCTGCTCCTAATCAAAAGACATCACTTACAACAGAAAGTTTCACGTTTTAAAGGCTGGTATCAGAGCATCAAGGACTTTAAATAGGCACAATATGTTAAGGTTTAAATATAAGGGTGAAGACCTTGAACTAATAATTTCTTAAGGTTTATTCATCTACATTGTTTCCATTGCTAATATGTCCTAAAACATTAATCTAAAAAGAACTGGGGACACATTGAATGGGACTCTTGGTAGTGATGCATTGTGGAAGTGGTATGTTGAGTGCTTTTGCCTTAAAAGATGGGCGTCCTTGCTGTTGATCTTTTAATCATTTTCACTGTCGGAGTGGTCACTCTTCCCTCATAAAAATCACAATCTTCCTTTATGCTTTTTTCCACGCTTGGACATTTGAGGTGGTCTCTCAGGAAAGTTCAGTATCAGAGGGGCTTCAAGTAGTCTTCGTATTTTAGCTCTATATTGGTTTATTACTTGGTTCCTCACGATTGTTGACATCAACATTTTCTAGGCATACATTCTTTTTAGTATTGGGGAAGAGACATCTCATTATGTTGAGCCTTTCAACAGCAGTTTTCTTCTTGAGGTCGGGTATCTTGAAGTGCATAAAGAAAGTGAGCATGTAGGTGGATCAGTAGACATCAACAGGGTCACGGTAGAAGTGTTCAATATCAAAATTAAGCTCCTCGTTTTTAATTTGTTTTGGAGGTTCAAGAGAAGTTAGATAGGGCACTGATGTTGATCTTTCCTTTTGCTATGAAACACAAGTAGGCGATTCTGAGAAAAGTCAAGAGTGTTCTTAACTTCCCAAGTAAGATGCCTTCACAATCCATCGGTCTATTAAACATTTTTTGCAAGAAGAAGCATTTCTTAAATGCAGGACTATCAAAAAGAAACATTGGGGTTCCAGCATTAAGAACACATCGTAACAACAATTTACAATGCAATGGTCACGGCATTGTTAATGTTTTTGGATTTCAAAATCTGGTAACGCGTACGGGGACAGAAAGCTTACCCATGCAGGTTATAAAGTATTTGATAAGCAGGAGCCTCAACCACATAATTTTCGTTACAGGATTGAAATCCGTAGCCTGCAGATATTCACAAATCTTTGGAACAAGTGCATTGAACACAAGAACAACTGAGCTGTTCTTCTTTGACTGATACCAGTGAGACAGAGATCACTACAGAAGATGCGAGAAACGCAGACATGCCAACCCTCCCAATTCAGGCGGGAGACTACCGATTTCAAGGCTAGTCTCAAATTGTGTGATCCTAGGCAAATATTTTATTGTATAGAACCACCTTTTTCTTCATTATTGCATATGTAAGCCCCTTCAAATAGACAAGTTCTAATGCTGTCATCATGGTATCATTCCACCCCGACACTTGTAATATGGCTACAGTAATAGAGGGACCTTGTGACTCCAGTTTTCCAGTTCTTTATTTAACGTACAAATCGACAAAAGGGAAGCCCAAGACTGGAAAATTGGTGTCCCGTTGCCACAGCGTCATCTCGACACCCAGCGGGGTGACCCAGTCAAGACATTTCAGTTTGTTGCTGTAACTGACGCGTTGGTCCACTTGCCCCTTAAGCATTCCATAGTATAAGCGTTCCTCGCATACCCAGCATGTCCAAGACTTACCTGTTCTGCAGCCCAGAGCGCGCGGGGAGTGAGGGAATGGGTGGGAACTCTGGCTGGTTCGGAACTGCTAATTCCTCGAAAACCTTTTGCCTTGTCTGGATCGAAGACCTTGGGGCCGAGGATTGCACCAAGTGTGTCACATGGGATGTTACAAAACGCAGGCTCAGCAGATTGACAATTGAAATGGTGATACCAAGACTCAAAACCGGGCCAATGATGACGACATTCACAGGGGGATCTTTCAATGCACAGCAAGCTCAAATACCCTACCTCTCTGCAAGCAGCTGTCTTCAGGCTAGAGCGGCGTCACGTGCAGTACTCCAGGCTTCGACGAGAAGAAAAGCCCAACCGCCGTTAGAAAGAGGCCCGAGAGAACCAGAGATTACCAATGAACATGGATAGAACTCCGAGTGATATTTCCCAAGAAATAGGTACCGCGGGCGTTCTTATGCGCAGGGTATGTATTGAGAGTGGTACAAAGCGAGGAAAATACTCAACACTGAAAATCCTAAAATGTAAAACACTGGTTACATTTAATACTTATAGAATGCTTATGGTTTAACGTCATCAATGTGAAAATCAAACACATGAATCTGTTCGGGTTAATGTGTGTATATTTGCTGCAGAGCAGGAAAGTGTTTTACCACAATTACAAGTGACTTAATTGTATTCATGACTTGCTCGCCAACCAGTTAATGGGTAGTTTCTCCATTCAAAGATGGCCCCCCGCTTACTGCAGGGGAGTGGCGGCCTCATCCTAATGATTTACAAACGCTCTCTCGCAGAAATGCTGGGCGGTGGTTTTCAGGGAATGATGAAGCCGCCCGTAGGGCTTTGGGTGGTCTAGTAAGACGCAATATAACACCCGAAAATTAGGACTTCAGTGCCTACTTGCTTTTCTGTTGGTCGGCCGGTTTGATGGAATGCTTAAACAAACGTTGGCAAAGGAAACAGGTCTCGCATAGAGTGGGTGACCCGTCTTTCTCCGAGGTCAAGCAGAAATGCCTCGGAGAAACGCAGCGGCATTTTCAGATTCGGGGGCGTGTTTTTCTTTCTCTCCTCTTGCCATTGGCTGGAATGTTTACATTCCAGGGGAGAGAAAGAAAGTAAAAAACACGCACCCGAATCCGAAAAAGATTGGGCTTAAACGGACAGACGCCCCTCTCCTCCAAAGGCTGGCCTCTGTTTAGGAAGCCAGCCAATGGAGAAGAGGGGCGGGTTCAAGCCCCGTACTAAAAAACAATAAATCTCACGAGCGAGACAGCGCAAGCGCAGCCTTCGCTAGCCGAGACCTAAAAAGTGAAGAACCCTTGACAGTAAAATAGAAACATTGGATAGAATTCTAAAAAAAATGACTAAACCAAACAGGAATTTTATGGTCTGGAGCATTCCTGTTTCAGGAAAACACATCCTCCTACCTGTAGGTAGGCAACTACCCACCTGCTCTAACAGGGGACTTTACCAAAACACTTTTTTTTCATCTTAATACAATAGTCAGTCTTAAATTAACAACGTTCTATTTCAGAAACAAAAGCTGGTCAATTAGTCCCGGACTCGTTCCTTGACGATTTCTGAATAAAGTAGATAAAGCAGAGTGGCGAATACCAATTTAGGTGCCCAAGGAGTGCTTAAAGCCAAGAGCAAAACAAAAACAATCATCACCTTTCCGATCGGATCACTCGAGCATCAAACCTTTTAAAAACACTATTACACATGGTATACAAATTATAATCTCCGTCAGCTTCCTCAGTTATTTAGTTTTCAACACAGCAACTGTGAAAATTACACCCAATTCACTGTATCAAGATTAGGCTAAAAAGATAACATGCATGCTGAAAAATTTCTAAATCCGACAACCTCCCTACAAAAACTGACTGTACTGAAACAATGCCAACCCTAATTTGCTTCACACTGAATTACATTATTGTTGTATTTGCAGACTGCCACTCAATCGTCTCCCCTCTAGATTCAAGTTAGACAAATTATTGATAACATTACCCCCAGTTGTTGTATTTATTTGTTTTCTGTTTAGGGAAAGGTATTTCTCAACTACCAAGAAAACTAGTATTGTGAAGAATCTTCTGGAAATAACTTCTTTTGATCCACAAGACCTCAATACTTTTTGGTCAATTTCCCTCCTGCCATTCTTTGAAGTCACTTTAAAAACTGCCTTAAAACATTTCTATCAAGTTGTGGATTAAATCTTCTGGATGCCATCCAAACTGAATTCAGGCCATGGCATTGTACTGGATTAGTGGTCCTCCTAGTTCTACTGCCTGGTTCTGCTCCTAGCTATTTCAGTGGCCTTCGCATCATAGATCTTTCTATTAACTAAAGCAGGAATAGGTAGCTAAGTAATAAATGGATTACATCATTTGTCTTCGACCGTCAGCAGGGCAGTTCTGCACCACATTCTCAATCCACCGCCCCCCAAAAATATCTAAATTGTGGTGTCCCAAATGGATGGATTTGATCTCTACTGCAGGTTAACATATGTGCTACGCTTGGCTGTCATTCTCCAACCCCTAGGGACCCACTTGTACATTGAGGCAGAGGACATTCAAATCATATTTTACCTGTTCATCCAAGTTAGAATGTGCATCCGAAACAAACAACTAGGACTTTGACTGAATGGCTCACTGTGACAGTCTGGTTAAAGGTAAACCCAACCAAAACTCACCCTGAGAAAAATTCTCCTTCCATACTTATGGCATGTTGGCACAAATATATGCCATCCCAACTAAGAAAGTACACAACCTAGGCACTTGTCTAGACACCAATATATCTCTTGAAGTACAGGTAGCACGAGTGTCTAACATATGGTCTTGGCAACTTGAAATCTTTGGGAAACTGCAGCTGTACATCGATAACAGCTGGCATATACTGTTAAATAAATGCCATCTGCCAATATAGACTGAACAATACCAACACCATTTATTTAATGGATACGGAAACATTTTTCCACCTGCTACAACTTGTTCAAAACCACGCCAGCAATTTAATTTCTGCATCTCAGGATATCATGCATCTTAAGAACTCGCACTGGTTATCTCTTCACTTCTGAGCTCACGTTAAAGCCCTCGCCGTAGCACATAAAATCTTTACACCATTACATCTTTTCTGACATCCAAATTTCTACTCTATCAGCCAAACAAGGTCTTAGGCTCTGCCAATCAGTTACTTTAAAATGTCTAATGGACAAAAACACTTTAGGAGACAGATCCTTCTCATTTGCAGCAGCTGAACTGTGGAACTTGCCCCCAGCTGCCATTCAGGCAGAACACATTGGACCTAAGTGCAGAAAAGCCATCACACCTGCCTTTTAACCAGTAACTATGGTTTGTCTTTTAGGCCTGTTGTACTATTTCCTTATACCCAAGAAGGGGAGAGGTAGTACACACTATTCATAAATATAACAAAACTAAGAAATACATACCTCATGTGTCCTTTGGGTTAGGCAGGTAAGCAAGCCTAAAAGGCACAGCACAGTTATTTTCAAGTAGGAGGCTGTTCTGCCAATCAGCACATGCCCTTTCATTGGGTTTGAAAGATTACTCCAGTTTAAAGTAAATCCCAGCTGTAGCTCATTTTCAGGTTTAACTGGATTTCTTGAGAATAGAAAGCTTCATATAGAATTGCAGCATATACCAACATATTTTTCTTGAAAAAGTACTTCAGGATCACGCACAGATGTGGACATATTCAATGTGCATCAACATCAGTTAAGATTTCACAATGGAGAAGCACTGCTTTCCAACTTTATCCAATTATTATATCCGATTAATTCAATTAAGCAGATTCATTGTGGATCCTACTTTATTAGGATAATTAAAATGTACAGTGGACACCCCTTAGTCAAACACCATCTCTACATCCCATGCTTAATTTGTTTTTCTGGCTCTAATCCTGGGCCTTCTCCCTCACTTTCCCTTTTCAATTGTCCTCATTTTTCAATATCTCAAATGAGTTCAGGAACTAACAGCTATTGTGACCAAATTTTAAACTAAACATTTTGGATAGTGGAACACCGTAGCCACATATGGTAAATGTTCAAAAAATTTAGCTGTCTTGCTTACATGAAAAGTACATCTTGCATATTATGACAGCTATGGATACAATTACAGTGCAAAACACAAGCTTCAATTTAGGGTGTACACGAGATTGTTAAACACAGTCAGAAAGTATTTAAGGAAGTCCACTCTACGAAATATCACTTACATTTGCAGTCTGAGAGATGGACGCTCACCCTCTCGAAACTTTGCCAACTTTTCACATAAGCTTTCGATCAAAGCTTCTTGCTTATCAGGTTCCAGGATGAGAAGCAGAGAAACAATGCTGTTCATTACACTTTCAACATCTACGTGAAATTGGATGAAAATGAAGACCACACAATTATAATTAAGGTGCTCTGCAAGAGAAGTGCTTCATAGTCCTGACGAAAATTATGATTCACTGTATTCAGAGAAAGTCTTTAAAAAGCATTTCTAAATTGCAATGCCATTGGTTTTCCCACTTGAAAAGCAGGTACGAAGGTAACAATTCACATGTGATCAAAGGAAATGTCTGTGAAAGACACATGGGGTCCAATACGATGCTACTTAGACACTTATGCTGATACAGTCAGCAGCACAAAGGAGGGATGAGACGAAGGGCAGTGACTTGAAAGACAAGGCTTTAATACAAACAAAGAGATGTTAACTAGCTGCCTTTTGTATGTTTGAAATGCCCTATTACCTCTAACCAGCTGACTGGTGGACCAAATATGTGTGAAACTACAACTTGAATTTACCATTATATTGATACCACTTGCGAAAAGCACCAATAATCTTTGAACAATGTAAATATTCTGTGCACTCAATGTTGGACAGATTTATGTCTGTATTTATCTACTATTTTAACCCCTTCTATGCTGATGACAGAACGGTTCCGTCATGAGCCACGGTGGGTGTGTGCTCATGATGGAACCATTCAGTTAGGGCACCCACCCATGGGGGGACGCGATGGTGCTCCCCCCATGGGGAGCCCATCTACACCCCTCATATAGGGATGGCAGCCACTCCCGACCCCCCCACTTGGCAATCCTAGGACGTCAGCATCATTTGCTTCAGCCGTCGGGTGAAGCAGGTAGAGGTTTCCTGCTCAGGAGGAGGGGCGGGGTGTCCTACGTGCATCGAGGCAGAGGGTTGCTTTCAATGGGGGTAATTGAATTGTATCTATTTTCTACAGAAGATCTTTGTCCCCGAGCCTGCAGTCTTTGTTGAAACCGGAGAATCCCCATTGAAATCAACAGGGCACCCGACTCCAAACCAGCTCCTTGCACTCAGCAGCCGCTGCGGGTGCACTTTGGGTGCTAACTCGGATCCCCCTTTGCCCAGAGCCCAACACCAGGAGCTTTGCTCCCACAACCCAGTGGCCTGCTCGTAAGCAGCCATCAATCGGAGGCCCCCTATCCCCCATTGGGTAACATTGGGCCTCAGCACTCTGCACCCGGCCGCCCCAGTTCAGCTTAGGGTGCTTTGAGAGTGCATCCTCGACCCTGGGGGAACCCTGGTTCTAACCCCAGAATACCAACTACCACAAACTTGTACTTACCTGTAAACCGATAACTCAATTTCCTTCCATAGGATTGCATTGACTGCTTATCTTGAAAATTGTTCTAAGCGTAGAGTTGATTTGTATGGAAACCTGAAAAATTTCAATTGTGCAAAACTGATTTTACTTACCTTTTCTCTAGGCAATATCCCAGTGTGATATCTAGGTATATCACACAGAGTAGAAAAAGTAACTTAAAAAGAAATCTAAAAGGTAACACAAAAGTAATCAGTACAGTAATTTCAATATCTTGACTTACCTGTATTTCAAGTAACTGCATTTGAACTTGCATTCACTTGTAAACATTGCATAATATTTTTTAAAGCATTTATTTCACTTACCTGTGCTAGGCTTGGCTTGGTTCTAGAAATAAAATAACGTAATATTTTTACACAAACAAAATTGGTCTGAGTTCAGTCTTTTGAGTGTATGACATCACTTGCTGATTAAGTGTGTACTACAAATGCTTAACACTACTTAACAGTACTTACTTTAACTCAAAAATCGAGACCATCCTACGCTCACTCCCTCAACCAACTGCAGTAGCAGAGCCAATTGCTCAGCAAAAGGTAGGAGCCGCTGAGCTGGACTCTTTTGGCCCCGTGACTACGGAGGAAGTGCTGAGTGTGCTCGGGAAATTGAAGAGTGGTTCTCCCAAAGACCCTGTCCCGATGCGATATCTTAAACAAGTCGCGTCGACAATTGCAGCCCCAGTGACCGAGTTGATCAACCTGTCGCTTTCACAGGGGGTGGTGCCACCTGGATGGAAAGAAGCAGTTGTAAAAGCTCTTTTGAAGAAGCCGAGCCTTGATCCCACTGACTTGGCTAACTTTCGGCCGATTTCCCTGCTCCCTGGGATGAGTAAGGTGGCTGAAAGGCTGGTTAACCACCAACTTTCGAACTTCCTGGAGTCCAATGGCCGGCTACGGGACTCCCAGACAGGATTCAGGCCTGGACAGGGTACAGACACCGCCCTTCTGGCCGTGGTGGAGGAGGCCAGATGCATTCTGGATTCAGGGGGGTCAGTGGCAGTGATCCTCCTGGACCTGAGTGCGGCCTTTGATACCGTGAATCATCAGGTATTACTCCAGCGACTGGAAGGGCTGGGTGTCACAGGGAAGGCTCTGGGATGGCTGGCCTCCTTTTTAGGTGGACGGTCATTTGAAGTTTGGGAAGGAAACGAGAAGTCCCCCCCTTTCGCCCTCCAGTGGGGGGTTCCTCAGGGCTCATCACTGAGCCCTACACTATTTAATGCATATATGGCCCCCCTGGAGGACGTGGTGTCTCCGTTCGGCTTCAACATCATTAGCTATGCGGACGACACGCAGCTGGTGGTGGGGCTCTCTCAGGTAGAAAAACACCCAGCGGCGCTCCATTCCTGCCTGGAGGCAGTTTTCGGGTGGATGTGTCACTCATCCCTGAAACTGAATGGCTCTAAGACCGAGCTCATGATCTTAGGCCAGTCTTCCTTCTCCCTTTCTCCCAGCTGCTGGCCTGACTGCATGGGAGCTCCTCCCAGCCCAAAGAAGGAGATTAAGAGCCTGGGAGTGTGGCTGGAGCAAGACCTGACGTTTAGCACACACGCCAAAAAGACCGCGGGCGTCTGCTTTGGTATGCTCCGGTCAGCCCGTAAGATTCTGTCACTCCTCCCTGAGACCTCTCGCAAGTTGCTTATACAGGGGCTCATTATCTCCAGGCTGGATTACAGCAATGCTCTCTTCTTGGGCGCCCCGGAATCTACGTTCAAGAAGTTGCAGCAGGTGCAAAATGCAGCAGCTAGACTGCTAACTAATGTCCCCAGAAGGCAGTCTGCTAAACCAGCATTGAGGGCACTGCATTGGCTCCCGATACGGGAAAGAGTAACCTTCAAGGCTCTCTGCATGGCGCAGAAGAGTCTGCAGGGGAAGGGCCCAGCGATCTTGAGAAATATGATCCAACCTTACAAAGCAGCAAGGGCTCTTCGCTCTGATCATAAATTTCTTCTCCAGTCTTATAGAGTAAGACGAGCCCGCACTGGTGGGAGACGGTTTTCAGTGAATACGGCCTCTGCCTGGAACTCCCTGCCACTCAGACTCCGGGCAGAAACCGATACTCTGCGTTTTCGTAAACTTTTAAAAACTCACCTGTTTCCGGTTTGAGATGATGTGCGCTGGGCGATGCTCCGGTCTACTGACAGCGCTGGGATGCCCAAGGGTAACCGTGCGCGGTACAAAACTCCAAATAATAATAATAATAATACCCTCTGATAAAGCCTTACTGTTTGCCCACACTAGAGTGTAAGGTGCCATCTACTTTTACCTCTGCCTACCTTTGGGGTTCCACTGAACTATGCACACTATACCTCATTCTGGTATAGTATATACAGAGCCAGCTTCCAACAAAGTCACACTATTACTTATTTTGCATAGTGTTTGTTGTTGTTGACTTGTTTGTGAAGTCTCATTTCTTAGCAAGGATTATGGCTAGCCGCAGGATTACTGCTCAGCAGGTTGTTGGTATGCTTTTTTTAGTCTTCCTCTGACCATGGTTCAGAGACTGACTCTGCATCTCAGGCAGAGGAGGGAGTGGAAGATTCTGGCAGTGAATTTACTGTCCGAGAGGAAACATCGGATGATGAAGCCACTCTTAGTGCAGATGAGGTGCCTGTTTCAGAGAAGGACACTGATGTGCCGATCGTGCAGCAAGAGACATCTGGACTGCAGGCTGGGCCTGCAAGGCTTCACATTAGAAGCGCGGACCTCTGGGTTGTTCCAGTTATGCAGCAGTAGCATTGCCTGACTTCACTGGTGTCCCAGGGTGTAGAGTGGATATTGAAAACCTTCTGCCTATAATGTTTTTCTGTTGCTTATGGGCGATTTATTTTTGGCAGGGATTGTTGAGCAGACTAATTTGTATGCTGACCAGTATTTGAGGGAAAACAGTGTCAGACTTAGGCCCCACTCTAGAGATACCCGGTGGACTCTCACTAATCTGGAAGAGTTTAAGAAGTTTGACATTTTTGATAGGCTTCATAAGGAAGCCATCAATGTCTTCATATTGGTCTACTAGTCCCTTGATGGCAACGGCTATATTTCCGGCAATCATTAGTCGTGATCGGCATTTGCCTCTGCTTCGGATGCTGCATTCTGTGGATAATGGTTTAGCTTTGCCACAAGATCACCCTCATTGTGACCGGATTTTAAGATTTGGCCTGTCATTGATCACTTTGAAGATCGATTTTCTGAGATCTATGCTCCAGGGGAAAAAAAAACACCTGTGGATGAGTCTTTTGGTCTTGTTCAAGGGCCGCTTGGTTTTTAGGGAGTACATTCCTAGCAAGAAGGCACGCATGGAATTAAGATGTATATTCTGTGTGACAGTAGGACTGGATATGTCTCTAATTTCAGGGTGTACACTGGTAGGCATTCCAGGATTGACCTCCCTGGTTGTCCGTCCACTTTCGGAGTGAGTGAGAAAATTGCGTGGGAACTTGAGAGGACTTTTGAAAAAGGTCAACATTTATATGTAGATAACGTCTACACTGGTGTGCAGTTTTCGGGGAATTGGCCAAAGTGGACACTGTTGCTTGCGGCACAATCCGCTCCAACTGTAAAGGTTTTCCAAAATAACTTGTTTGTCAAAAGCTTAAGTGGGGACAGTGCAGTGTTATGTTTGCAGCAGGAGAGATGTCTACATGCGGACTACCATCCATGATGAAAGCACTTCACCAGTGACTGTTTGGGGTCCGGTTGTATTTTAGACTATAACAGGCACATGGGTGGTGTGATAGAGTAAAATCAGAGGTTGCAGTGGATTCTGGGTAGGAAAACATTTGGGGATCCACACAAGCCACACTTCCCTGGACTTCCTCGGCTGTATAGTTTTCAGAAATGTCTGGGTTAGGTAGGTTTCCCTAGATGGCCGGCAAACCCGGGACCAAAAACGCAGGTGAACCCCCCCCCCCCCCCCCCCACTCGCAAAACCAAGTCGTTTTGTAATAGGTAATTTTGATGCCTCGATCTGCCTTCTGGGAGAGGGGGGGGGGGGGGGGGGGGGGGACTTTTTTGGTTGTGGGGGCATCAACACCCATCTAGGGCAGCCCACACCCCAACGTATACAAATAAAATACAAATCCCTGGTGCCTAGTGTGCTTTCTGCCCCCCGCATCCCCCACTCCGAGGAGGCAGAAAGACTCTGCAATTTGGGGTGGGGGGGGGGCATTGGCATGGCCATCTCGGGCAGCTCCCATCCCTAAATATGCCCTAAAACAAAATCTTTGGTGCCTAGTGTGCTTTCTGCCCTATTGCCCCCATCTGTCTCCCAGAGGGGGGCATTAAGATTGAATAGGCCTAAAATAATGGGGGGAGCAAAAGCCCTTGCCCAAAGGGCCGCTCCCTCCTCCCTGGTGCCTAGTGGGTCGATCCACACAAACAGCCAGCAAAAATGTCAGCCAAAGGTCAGTACACGCAGACCGTCAGCCAAACTCCAGTTCACACACACTGTTTTCTAGTGCTTTTCGGGCCTCTGCTTGGGGGTAGATGAGAGGCTGAGGTAAGCCCCCTGAGCACCGAGGCAGTGAAACTGAAACGGAGTTTCAGTTTCTCCGAAATGAAATCAGCGTACTGTGTGCACCGATCATCATTTTGTAGAAACTATGAGAACAACCTCGGGAGCTGGTAAGCTTTTCCCTAGCTCTCAAGGGTGTTTTGACAGGAAGGAAATCCCTCTGGTGCCTGCACCAGAGGGATATCCTGTGCCATGTGCACGGACAGCCAGGAGCCGTCCAATGCACATGAACATTGGTGCGTCCGACAGCTCCCAGCCGTCCAACACACCAAAGGGGTTAAAACTCGTGCAGGGTAAGAGAGTTAAGGGGTGGGTGTGAAAAAGAAGCGTTTTCCGTCTTAAGTTCCCATAAGAAATTTTGCCTGCATCTACAGCCCGAACTGCCATATCCGGAGGTGTGAAAAACACAAGTATTATAACAGGAAAAAAATGCAGAAAAAAGGATGTTATTCGCGGGTCAAAAAGAGATTGCGATAATGCAAGCAGCGATTTTAGAAGTGAATTAGTCCAGTATTTTGAGAAAAACCACAAGTCATATGAGATAGGGATGTGTGCAGTGAGGCGGAGTTGTTGGCAGGGAGTTGAGGAGTGGGCCAGGCCCTGTGCCCAATCCCCACTGTGGTGGTGAAGGAACGGAAAGCAGAGGTTGCGCTCAACCACAGCCACTGCGCACAGCCAAAGTCTATGCACTGCAGAGGTTGGCTGCTAGCGGCTGGGCACAGGGCTTGGACAGAGATTAGGCCTTGTGCCCAACCCCCTATGTGCATAGCGCAGTCTGGGGTTGTAAATTAAGGACATCACTGAAAATAAAAATGTAAAAAGAAAATTCAAGGAAATCAAAATGTGGTATAATACTCATTGGTTACAGTTACCAACAACCAACGCATGCTATAATGTCCACCAACCGCCATGCTCAAAATACTAATTTGCGTAAGGTACAAAAACAAATAATAAAAAAGGGAACCAGAGAACAATATGACGGATGAGTTCTGGTCAGGGCCACTGGAATTATGTGATTGTGCTGCTGGAGCGATTTTTGCAAGACTATAGATTTGCAGGATTTGCCACATAATCCATCATCTGCTGCATAATGTAGAGTTCAACAAAAAAAAATTCTAGTTCAAATAGTTCAAAAGTTACGAGCAATGCAGTGGCTCGTGTTGCCATGCATTGGAAGACCGTTTGCAAAGGTTGACTGGTCACGTTTCTGTTGCTTATTGCTATATTTTAACACCTAAAATAATGATAATTTGAAATATTAGAACCGAAATAAAGGCAAGGAGACACTGCGGATCAAATATTGTGGTATACCTTTTTAACACCCTTCAAAATAACAGGAGTGAGAAGGAAAACCTTTTCACTTCTCTGGTCTGCATGTCGTAACTGGGTTGCAAAGAATAGGACCTTCTGTAGATCCATATTTGAAAGAAGACTATACAAGTCTCATTTGCTGCTGTATGATCCTGCAATGAGGCACTATTTGCACTTTTTTGTAGAAAACAGGAACCAAGCACGAGTTACCTTCCCCCTCTCCATAAGAAACCATAATTTAAACAAGCAATGTAAAATGCATTAGGTTTTGCCTATGTGATTAATAATAGGCTGTTTTTTGTTGCAAGTTGTAGCTTGCGGAGTAGTTGTAAGTTACATAAAGCCTTTTAAAGTCTTATGACTTGTTAATGTACAAAAAGGCAATGTATTGTGCTGTTACTAGAGGTATAGTGTGGGTGAGTAACAGCAATTTTGAAATATGAAATGAAAGTGGGAATTAGAATTTTTTGATTAAATAGCAATATTATGGGTTTAGAGGATTTCTGACAACAGTTGGACCCGGTGCCCCTGCACCTGCTGAACTATTGAAACGATGACCCTAGCACTTGCTAGATAACTGCACTTGTGACTGCCTGTTTAGAAATATTTGGTGTTTAGTGGAGTTTGGACAACTGTTAGGCCCGGTCCCACTACACCTGCTGCGCCATTGAAATCTTGACCCTGTTGTCCGCAAGCTAACTGCACTTGAGACTGCCCGTTTAGTTTCACATTTTAGCAATAAACTGGGTTTAGTAGGGGCCCTAGAGCTTTTGGCCCCAGTGCCACTGCACCTGCTGCACCATTCAAATCAAGTCCCTATTAACTGCAAGGTAACAGTAATTGTGACTGCCTGTTTAGTAGCAAAATATTGCAATATTTGGTGTTTAGAGGGGTTCATAGAGCTTTGGGCCCCGGTATCACTGCATCAGCTGCACCATTGAAATCATTACCCTGGTGCCTGCAAGGTAGCGGCACTTGTGACTGCTTATTTAGTATTTAAATATAGCAACATTTGGTGTTTAGTATGTAATTCTTTATTGCTTAACAAAAATCATAACAAATAAAAAACATTCTGTAAAGAACAGTTCCTAGGTCGTTTAAAAAAATTGATTAACAGGTCCATTTTCATTTATTCAATTCGCCAATTAACATACAACTGTACACCAAAAAATAGTTTTCAATGATTACATGCTGTACTGGAACATTGATACCACATATACACATCTTTTATCGCAGTCGGTCGTGGATCATAGAAAAGGTAATATATATCAAGTAGTTCCCAAGGATATATAATAAAAACTGTAAACATTATGTGCCATTATACAATTGAACTATAAAGTGCCTAAGTGCTTTTACACGGTCGATAGTGTCTATTCACACAAGTAGCTAATAAAATTGTTAATCATAGCCCGTAATATAAGCCATAAAACATTACTAAAAGCTGTAAACATTATATACCATCATGCAAAAGAACAATAAAGTGCCTTTGTGCTTTCACATCATCTTTGGAACTTGATTATAGAAGTTAGCAAATCAATCATTGGTTCGGATTTGCATCAGTCAAAGTGCAGGTGCTAAAAACAACCTTATATGATCAGATTCTTTAACATTTCCCATATTTAGGTTTACAGGAGTTCTGACAACGTTTGTGCCTGGGCCAATGCACCTGCTGCACCATTCAAATCATAACCCTGCTGTCTGGAAGGTAACTGCACTTGCGACTGCTTAGTAGTGAAAAAAAGCAATATTAGGTGTTTAGTGGGGTCTAGGAAAGTAGGATCTGCTTCTTATGGTTACCCCCACTTTTTGCTTGATGTGATACTGTTTTTGACAAGTCTGACTGGTTCCTGCAAATGAGGCCCCCAGTCTATCTGCTTTCTCCTAAAACTGTTGTGTATGTACTTCGGTACACCCCAGATTGGATATTGGGGTACTCTTGTCAGTCCCTAGTATATGGTACCCATGTACCCAGGGCATAGGTACCCCAGAGGTCTCCCATGGGCTGCAGCATGTGTTATGCCACCCATGAGAGGCCATTCAAAATGGACCTACAGGCCTGCCATTGCAGCCTGTGTAAGTTGGTGCATGTACCACTTACGAAAGATATAGTTTCCCTATATCTAAGTGTCACTGCACTTAAAACCTATAATTCACACCTATACCAGGCCTTTACCGTCCTGATGGCAGGGTGCCTGGTTCTAAGTAAGAGGGTGCCCCTGTCATGAGTAGGACACCCCTGCAGCCTACGGAGTCAATTCTCCTGGGTTGTCAGTGAAGCAGCCATATACTAATACAGAGAGGCATTACGTGACCTCGCGATGACCATCTCGGGAAAGCCCTCAGTTAGGCTCTCAGTACCAGATTTCTAGTCCCGGACAGCACAAAATGGTTCCTACCGACCAGAGACAATTTCTGCCCTCCTGCTGCTGAACCAAGCTCGAGCAGGGGAAGGCAAAACAATAGGCATCCTGTCACAGGGAGGTGTGACCACCTCCCAGACAGGATTTAGTATTAGGGTTTGGTGGGTGCGCTTGCCAGCACCTGAAAGTCTGCATGAGGGGCACATTTGGTGCCCTGTTCATAGTCCAGTTCAAAGCAGTCTTCGGAGCGGTTGGCTCCCGCTCTGGCACAAAACTGGACAAAGGACATGGGAGTAACCTCCCCCCGTCCAGATCCTCCCTTGGGAGGGTCCACTGAATCTTCCCAACCCTCTCCTTAGGGTACTTAAGGGTTTACCTGGGTGTGGGTCCCTAGATTCGTCGTGGACAAGTTTCACTGCAATTCTACCGTCTGGGCACTCTGGGCTGCGCTGGACTTAGTACGAGCCTTACTGTGTCTCCCTCTCAGTCTGCTGCCTCGTCTGTGACCGTGCACCGTACAGGATCTGTGCAGGACCTGTGGAGCATCCAAGACACTTCAAGATAATCTCCCTTGAAGCGAAGGGGTCACTTCCCTGCATTTGCAGGACCTCAACACTGCTGACCGTTCTGCTGAACCTGAGGTCCTGCGGACTCCGAAGGGTTCAACAACACAGGTGGTGGTTATCTACGTCTCCCGAGGCCAGAGCTACCCTCTCACCAAATCTGTGGTCAGAATCCCTCAAGGGGGCTGCATTAACTGAACCCCTGTGCACTGCGTACTTCTGCAAGTGCATGTGCTTGTTGGCAACCCTGCGACAAGTGCACTGGGCTCCAAGTAGTCCCAACCTCCAGCAACTTCTTTACCAAGATCTTCAGCCACATCGCCTCATGGGCACTGTAGCCTGCACCTTTTGGTAAGCTGCTCGATGTCTGGTCGCGATCCCTGTCCCTCCGGCCTGTGGGTCATCTTAGTTTTCCTTGGGTTCCCCTGATTGCTCAGGGCCTGCCCTGACTCCCCTGCTTGTGGTGGGTCTCCGGGACCTTGCTGGTCCCAACGTGCACCTTCTTGATTTCCTGTGTGGGTGCATTTGCCAAGGCTTGTTGGCGATCCCGACGGCCACTGACCCAGTCAGCACTAGACATCCTTTGTGGGACAGCTCGCATCAGAGTCTTGGTCGTCCTCAGCATCGCCTGGCCCTCGCAGCTGCAGAGTCAAGGTCACAGTCATCGTTCCTGAAGAACCCGACATCGGAGGGCATCCCTCTTCCAAATCTCCTTGTCACTCCAGAGTGACATGGACACTGTCCTCTCTGCTTTCAGGTACTCATCTTCCAGAATCCACGTTTCGATTCCTCCAGACACTTTCTCCTCTTCTAGCAGCGGCACTTTTCTGAAATCCTCCATTGGGTTCGACAGCGGTTTCTGACGCCACTTCACACCTATGCACCCGGCTTACCTGGGATAGGTAACTTGGGTACCATGATAGCCACGGGTGGGGTTGCTCTCCAACCATTCTGTCGTCAACAGGGTTTATTCAGGGTCCACGGGGAAGGGTCCCTAATCTTTCAAAATCCAACCGCAACTTGCACAGTACGGAGCACGCGGTAGTGTTCTCACATTGCACACACACTCCATGGGGTCCCCATCTACTTA
The DNA here is from genome assembly GCF_964204655.1 of Triturus cristatus. Lineage (NCBI taxonomy): Eukaryota > Metazoa > Chordata > Amphibia > Caudata > Salamandridae > Triturus > Triturus cristatus. Next base: position 541,917,811 of record NC_140584.1, read on the forward strand.
CCTTGGGTGGTTCTGTGTTCCCCAGCAATTCTACGTTCTCTTGACACTGTCCTAACTCGAACCGTGGTTCTTATACCACTTTCTAACTATATGGTTTGGTCCCCCCCAGCTACTGTTTATTAATGTTATTTACTGTGATTTCTTTGCTTAAGTATTGAGTGCTTTGTGCCGATCTCCGTGTAGGAGATAGTGTAACATACTTGAGTGTTCTATAATAAATACATATTTATATACATACTTTGTGTGGTTCCTTTTCATTTAATCTATACTGTAAGGTTGCATTCTGGTAAAACAGGCTGCTTTACACTCCTTCAAGACTAAGCCTGAAGGCTGCTCTCCACAGCTATCACTTGGATAGCTTTTTAAGGTTGCCTGAGACCTCTTAATTCACCAAAAGTGTTGTCTGGACTGGTGCAAGGCTCCCACTTACATTAGTGGACATCATATACCAGGCTTACATTAGTGGACATCATATACCAGGCCAGCTTCTCACATGGGGTGCCTAGACCTTTTGGTGCTGGTGATACTGCACCTGCTGCGCCATTCAAATCATGACCCTATTGCCTGCTAGATAAATGTATTGTGATTGTCTGGTTTAGGAGCAAAATGTAAAAATAATCTGGGTTTAGTGGGATGCCTAGAGCTTGTGGGTCCAGTGCCACTGCACATGCTGCACCATTCAAATAATGACCCTGTTGCCTACAAAGTAACTGCACTCGTGACTGCCTCTTTAGTTGTAAAATATAGCAATACTAGGTGTTTAGAGGAGTTCTGACAACTTTTGGGCCCGGTGCTACAGCACCTGCTTCACAATTCAAATCATGACCCGGTTGTCTGCAAAGTAACTGCACCTGTTTAGTAGCAAAATATAGCATAGCTCTTGTTTAATTAACTTTATTTTTAAAGTGCAATGTTTATTCCAACATTGCAAATTTGATCATAATGACCAAATAGATTAAGTTGAAAAAAATCACTCCGATAATGCCTGCAAAGACAGGTACTGAGGTATAAATAGGAACTGGAAGAAACATTCTAAGGCTAAAGCATCTGCTTTACACAAGTAATAAAAAGCAAACATTCCAGCATACCGTTAGATGCGGTCTGCCTTTTCTGAGAGAAGAGATCTTATCATGACACTGAATGGGGCTTAAACAGTGTGAACTGCTTTAGTAGAAGAATCGTAAATGTGTACATTCAGGGGAAGTTAAAAAAAAAAAAGTTCCACACAAAAGCAAATGAATACAGTAATTCGGCATTGGGAACTGAGAAGAGCCCCCTTTTAAGATAGATTAAATAAAAGATTTCATCACTGTGCAGGCGAAAACTAAAAACTATATAAAATACCAATGCAGCTGTAGAGTTACGGCACATTGACCAGTTGTTGAGAGAAGATGCTGACAGTCTACATCCTAACTGCTGACCCGATTACAGCATTAGGGTATGCGAGAAAACTAAAGATGGTTTGTCATAATTAAGACTTAGTAAACTAATAAACCCACACACATTAGATGGATAACATCATTAAGACATATTAGGAAGGCAATAGACTAGTGGGATGAGTGATGAAATATTGGGGTTTACCTATCATTCACCTGATAGGCATATTATTTGCAGAGTCATTTGTAAAAATTGTGATCATCCTGGGACACATTATCTGTAGACAGATGCTACATAATTATGATTTAGTTATCATACATGGTGTCTAAGTACTGATTTTAGGGTACAAGAGCGAAGCTCCGCCTTATCACCGGCAGATAACATTCTCCAACAGACTTGTCTAACTTGTAACACTCCCTGTCTCTCACCTCACTAGACAGAAGGTGAGAGAACCTATTCAGTTCCTCTTTCTCCCACCCCCAAAAGGCAGATTTTCCCGTTGGGGACAAGGGAACCTACAGTCCGAAACCCCAATAATGCTGTGCTGAACACTACAGTAGAATCACACTAAATCTGCTTTCTGCCTACAGTTTGGAAGGATTCTGAAAAACTGCTGCAGTTACTGCTTGAATTACCAAAACCTCAGACCATTTGTATTTCAAGACCCAACTGGTATCAGAATTAATCGTTGGAGATGTAACCCTCAAGATTATCTCGTAAGCAGCAGTAAAGATCCAGACACTTCTCAAGGCAATTTATCCAAATTTAGAGGGGAACACTGCTGTGCAATTTAGAAGCAGGATCGGCCCTCTAAAGGTATAGTTTGTAGGGTTTTGTTAATGTTATGTTAATTGTACTTGGTAAAGCACACGTTCACCAGTGGCGCTGTAAGAGAAGAGCACAAAAAGAGCCTGAGGGACAAAGCTAGCTTGAGGACCTGTCTAAAAAACTCACTAAAGTTGAGCTAACACATGTAGGCCTGTCTACCCAGCCAGGTTTTAAGCATTTTCCTGAAAGTCAGTTAGCTGCTTTCTCGCCTCAAAAAATCAGGAAGGGAGTTCCACAGCAAGGGGCCCTGGAATGAGAAACTGATCTCCCATGAGTTGCTTCTTGTATCTCGGAACCTGGACAACGTGGTGTGAGAAAGTGCCCTCTTTCTGGATGGTGGTCCCCACTTTTTGCTGAAGTGCTTTGACTTGAGTGTGCCTTGGGTAACCGCTAATCAGGTACCCAGAGCCTATGTTCTTTCCCTAAAACTGCATTGAAAACAAAACCCAATTGGCATCTCTGGCCACAGGTCAGCCCCTGGTAAATGGTACAACAGGTACCCAGGTACTGTGACCAAGGAAGACCTCTAAGGGCTGCAGCACTTATTGTTCCACCCTTTGAGGTCCTGTACCTTTACACTCACACACTGCCTTTGCAGGCTGCGTGTTTTGGTGCAGAACAAAGTGGAGAGTCGACATGGCACACATCCGTGTGCCATGATGTGTGCCATGCCTACAACCCACTGCCCTGGCATAGGTCAGTCACCCCTCTAGCTGGGTACACTATAACAGTGGTGAGGGTACAGGTGCATAAGCCCTGAACCCCTACAGAGTCTAAATCCATTCTTAGACATTGTAAGTGCAGTGCCGCCATTAAGAGTATATGGTGCTGGGAGTTTGTCATTACGAACTCCACAGCACCATAATGGCTACACCCAAAACTTGGAAGTTTGGTAACAAACTTCTCAGCACATTAAACCCACACTGATGCCAGTGTGGGATATAATGTACAATGCACTCAGAGGGCATGTTAGAGATGCCCCCTGAAAAACGACCTACCACTAGTGTCCAGGCTGAGTAGCTGCTTTCAGCTGCCACCACCAGACATGTTTCAGGACCACTGGGTCGAGAGCCTGCTGCTCTCGGGGCCTGAAAATGCATATCCTGGGACAAGGTGCCAAGCTTCCTCCCCCAGGATGGGCAGGGTTCATGAAGGGGAAGCTTCAAAAGCTTGCCGCCTTTGTGAGCTTCCCCAGGCCACTTGCTGCTTTCAGCAACTGGTCCCCACTGGTTCTGACCCACACTTTGGGGCGGGAGAAGCGGAGGGAAAAACAAGTGAGGAAAGGAGGTGTGCCCACCTCTGCCAACTCCACCCCTATGGTGGGGAAGGCGAGGTGAAGCACAACTCTCAGTCCCCGCCATCTTGCAGATGGGGGGTGGGGGGGGGGTAGAGGGAGACGCAGCCAACCAGGGAAAGGCTTATGCCCCCCTCCCACTGGAGGATGGGATATCAAGGGGTGTACCCACCCCAGGGAAGGGACCCACTGGTTCCAACCTTTTTACCTTCAAGTAACGCCCCTAAATCTAGTATTTAGGGACACCCCTAAATCTTGCTTCCTCAGAAAAGAACCTGCAAGAAGAAAGGAAGAAGGACCGAACAGCCGTGCAGAAGCTAACAAGAGGACGCCCGCTGACTTGGCCCCAGCCCTACAGGCATGTCCCCGCCTCGAATCTGCTCCAGCAAAATCCCGGTGTGTCCTGCGGCCAGCAACCTCGAGAAACCAGGAGGACCTGCCTGTCTTTAATCCCAAAGACTCTGTCTCCTGCGAACAACAGATTTGTTCTAAAAACAGACTCCAGCTCTGTAAGGATCCGCGAGTTTGCACCACTCTGCACCCGATGCCGACGGCCCGAGGGGCTCAACACCACGAGGAGGTCTCCCTGGCGATCTCGACCAGACATCCAGTGATCCCCGACCTGCCTCAAGCCTCCAGTCGACACCTGCAGCCTCAAACCGGAAGGTCCCGCCAACCGTGACCAGGAGCTAGTAAGAAGATCCGACCCAAAAAGGCACCCCTGTACCGTACGCCCCACGGACTTGGGTGGCCCAACCGATGGTGCCTAACCAACCCCCAAGATCCCAACATACCTCTCTAAGTGGTGGTCGCACCCAGAAGACCTTCGTCCCTGAGCCTGCAGTGCTTTTGCAAACCAGAGACTCCCCATTGAAATCTACAGGGCTTCCGACGCCAAAACAGCACTCTGCACCCGGCCGCCCCAGAGCCGCTGAGGGTGTATCTTTTGTGCTGGCCTAAACCCCCATTTGCCCTGAGCTTAAGTCCAGGAGCTTTGCTCCCACAACCCAGTGGCCTACTAGTCAGCAGCCACCAACCGGAGGTACCCTATCCCCCATTGGATAACATTGGGCCCCAGCACTCTGCACTCGGCTGCCCTAGTGCCGCTGAGGGTGTAACAAGAGTGCATCCTTGACCCCCCCTTACCCCCCAGAGTCCAACCCCAGAACACCAACTCCCACAACAAAGTACTCACCTTTAAACTGATAACACTATTTTCCTCCATAGGATAACGGACTGTTTTTCTATAAAAAGTTTGGAGTTGGAAAACCTAAAGAAATTCTTTAAAATTGTACTAACCATCAAAAACGCTTTAACTTACCCGATTACAGGAAATGTCCCAGTGTAGTGTCCAGGTATACTACACTGTGTAAGAAAAGTAAATCTGAAAGTAATTTACTGGTCATTTTACTAAAAAGCCCATTCAAAGTATATGTACTGTATTTTCAAAGCAGTGCATTTCATAGTAACAATACTGCAAGTCAAAACAAAGTGCATATACAATTACAATCCAAACTGTATCACAACTGTATATTTACTGCAAAGTATTTATCACTTAACTGTGCCAGGCTTGCTTGGTTCTAGAAAATAAAATAACTAAAATAATATTTTTATACCAAAACCATTGGTCTGAAGTTCAGTCTTTGACTGTGTGAATTCATTTGCTGACTGAGTGTGTACAACAAATGCTTAACATTGTCCTCTGATAAAGCCTTACTGCTCGACCACACTACCATGAATAGAGAGTGAGGTGCTATCTACTTTACCTCTGCCTACCTTTTGGGTTCCACTGGACTCTGTGCACACTATACCTCACTTTGGTATAGTAAATACAGAACCAGCTTAATAAACGTGGGAACTGAAAGGCCATTAGCTACGTGAGTGTGTTTATTTAATAAGTTTCTTTACTAAACAAGCATTTGCAATGCAACAGGTCTCGCATTAGGTTGAGTTAGAGTTATTGGATTAGTAGATTTGTGTTGTTTATTGGTGTTGTTTTGAGTTAGTTGGTATTTAGTACATGAACTTATGCAGGTCAATTGTCGTTGTTCAATATTGTTTATTAGACCTTTTGTCATAGCATATAAACAGTGGCAGGAGAGAGTGCAGTTGAAAGGGAACAGAATACGGTACTGTTGAGTGTCAAGTCAAGAAAAGAAAATTAAATACTATGTGGCCAAAAAGTAAACACGAAGGACTTAAAGAAAAAAAGGAAGTGAACAATCATGTGCAGGCAAAGGTGGAGCGCGTGCATATGTTTCGGTGGCAGGAGAGAGTGCAGGGCAGAGGGACAAGCAGAAAGTGCAGGGCAAAGCAAGAACATGAGTATAGGTAGGAGAACAGAGCGCAGGGAAAAGTAAAAGGCAGAGCGAGGCAATAATATATGGGTAGGTGGCAAGACAGAGTGCAAGGCAGAGGTACAAGCACAGTGACTGACGAAAATGAGGCTAACTGTGAGGACAGAGTGCAGAGCAGAGGGACAGGCACAAGGAGTGAAAAGCATGAAGCTAAGTGACAGGACAGAGTGCGGGGCAGAGTGAAAGTCAAGGTGAAGCAAGAATATGAGTCTAGGTAGGAGGACAGTACAAGGGGCAAAGTAAAAGGCACGGTAAGGCAATAACTCAAGGATAGGTGGCAGGATAGAGTGCGGGGCAACAGGCGGAAGCAAAGGTGGAATGTGTGCATATGATTATCCTGCCACCCAAAGTGTGAGGCAGAGGGATAAGCACGGCGAGTTTTTAACATGAGGATAAGTGTTAGGGTAGAGTGCGGGGCAGAGGGACAGGCACGAAGTTATAAATCTGAGAATAACTGTTAGGACATAGTGCGGAGCAAAAGAAAGTCACGATGATGCAGGAACATGATATTAGGTGGCAGGACTGAGTGTGGGGCAGAGGGACAGGGACGGCTAGGCTGGAGGGGGGAGGGGAAGGCGAGTATGGAAGCAATGGGCGAACTGTCTTTTGAGTAGTGTGTGTTATAAATGTTCCTGGGAATTAGTGTGGAAAGTTCTGAAACACGTGTGTAGCTTGTGCAAAGGGTGGATGAAATAATTAGTATTTAAAGGCAAAATGAAAGGTGCATTAACGTATTAGCATAAGGCTAGTGCTGCTGTGCAGGGTAATGTCCACTGACAAAATGGTAATTCTAGCTTTGTGACTAGTATAAAATAGCTGTTGCTATAGTAATAGAATGCATTGTGAGATTATTTGTTGTATTGTTTTAGCACGGATGTTAAAACGTTTCACAAGTTTTGTGGAAAACAGGAAATGTAACTGGTAGATGCGCTAAAGGCGCCTTTTAGTCTGGCTGTTTGTAATGGTCATTGAAGCTGTAAGGGAGGGGTAAAGGCGCAGCTTAAGGTATAGAAACCAAAAGAAGCGTGTTTTAGCGGCTAATTGAGAACACACAATAGATGGTGTGATAGATTAGAAAAGGAATGTTTCTCGCAGACAGTAAACAGTGCTGCAGGGCATGAGTTTGCTATATAACAAACCCAGGCAGAGTGCGACCAGCGCGTGCATATGGGAAAGGGAACAGAATACGGAACTGTTGTGTGTCGAGACAAGAAAGGCGAAGAAAAGAAACCATGTGGCACAAAATAAACACGAAGGACTTAGTAAAGCAAACAAGAAGAAGCACCAAGACTAGTTGAGAACATAGATGAAGCCGAGTGATGGGGACATTTGTCATCAAATTGTTTTTCTGTGGTTCCGTACACTACAATGTAACATCACACGTGAGCCTGTGCAAGACCTGCTGCCGAGGAATACGCTGCATGCGATGCCGATGGACATGTTAGGGACCTCAAGCAGCACGGTAGAGACTCGGAGGTAGTCCACAACCATGCCATCTCAGAGTATCAATGGAAAACCAATATCAATTATTAACTTGTTTCCGCCCTAAAGCAGCCATAACATCTACGTCAGTACTTCCACGTTCTTTGGCGATGCTGGTACACTGGGACAAAGAGCAACAGTGGTTTCTGTAACTAAATTCTTCTAGACCAATGGAAGCAGGAAAACACAGAAGGATTCTGGGAATGCCAGCATTTCTTTATACTGAAGTTTCATGTATCAGAGTTGTGACCCTCCTTGTCCCTAAGGACTAACAAGCAGGAAGTGGGATAAGGGAGGGGGTGGCATATGGTGAGCACTTTCACGGCCGCTTTGATGTTCTCAGTGGCCACGCGGCTCACTGAGAACATCAAAGCGGCCGCGAAAGTGATCAGGCAGGCTAACAAAGGGTGCACTGTAGCTGGAGGCCTGAAAAGCACTAGTTTGCACTTCCAAATCCCCGTTTTCGAAAGCGCTGGCTCAGGCGAGACCTAATAAGGACACCAACTGCCATAGTTGGTAGCATTTTTTTGCTGTATGTTACATAAATGACTCCTGCTCAAGCAATGCATCTCAACAAAGGTTAATCTGTATATAGGTTACACTAATGGAAAGACGTGTGGAGGTTCTTTTTTAACCTTTCAATTCCTTTTTCTCATACCTCAGAACGAAAAACAGCATTTTTCCTCAAGTGCAAATGATAAAACCCAGAATAGAAGAAAAATACCTGCTGGGTGGCTCAAGGGTGCCTACGGGCTGGGCTAACATCACTCCTGGCAGGACTCTATCGAGATTTCTGTTTATAATCAGCAAGGCCTGTGACTGAGCTCTGTCACACCTGAGGCAGACTCCAAATAGAATTCACTGATGGCCTCACATTGCCTCCAAGGTTTGGGCCTCTGTTGCTTCTGGATTTTATTCATATACTATTCTGATAGCCTAACAGTACATCTGCAGCTGAACTATAATCATTTCTGGATGCTTTTCCACATACTATTTCTGGTGACCTAATAGTGCTAACAATTGTTGGCCAAATACGTCTTCTAGGTAAATCAATATGTTGCTTACGGCTGGCTTAGCAGTGCCCCCAAAGCCAATAGCCTTATTTCAACTCCACATAAATTAACAGAGCTTCCCGAAGCTCGGAGCGGACCACATAAGTTGCTCAATGCTGGCTTAACAATACCGCTATGGATTGGTCCCGTCCTCTCATGGATTAACTCTTCATAGTTTAAACTTTAATCGTTTGGTTGGTGTAAAATACAAAGCAATTAAAAAGTTTAAACATCACACAAACCTTTATCATCCTCCCTCAGACAAAAGTCACATGCCTCAATAATCTGAGCCAAATCAATATGGAGTCCTCCTTCAGAATTTTCTTCAGAGATCTCTGCTCCTTTTGATTTTAGATACGCCCGGAGTTCAGCAGCCTGGGAGAAAAAAGTAACATTTTAAATGCTGCCTAAATGGTGACTACATTTAATGAAAATACCAAATATTGAAATACCTATAGAGAAATTATGCTATGAATGGACACCAATAAAGATGGATTTTACCTGCTAGTGGCCATAGGGAACATTTCAAGTTCAGACGTTAAGTGTTTGACTTTGCATCTAGTAAAGTCTTCATGCTTCTATCATGGTTGGGTTACATTTAAATTAGATTACATAATCATCAACAAATGTGAGCTGACTGGAAATAAATGCATTCAAAAGAGGAGTAAAGCAAAGAACTTATGATAAGGTTGATAAGGAGTCACATTTCCAAGCAGCCGACCTTAAGAATTGCAGATGGGTCATAACATATCTGCCCAATTAAAACAAACTCTAGAACATTTACACAGAATTCCAAGCAAGTTTAAAAATCTGACTACAGTTCTTTGTTTTTTTTAAATACGCATGTTGCACAGGTAATTTCCAATGCATTACTGTCAATTCAGTTTAGAACACTGAAAACAGAAGTAGGGTTCAAAAGTCCAAATCCCAATCAATGTTAACCAGTGTCTTTAAACAAACATTCAAAATGGCTATCTCCAATATTTAAAAAAAACAAAAAAAAAACTGTACTTAGAATTTGAGGGCAGGGCTATATGCTCAGCATTGTCCATCCTAAATTCAGAGTCCTGTAAATTTCTAATTTATCAATTATTACTAAAGCATTGTGGATAAATTGTGGAATTGCAACTAACCTGTTGGCTGTGGAATAAAGAGATGTGGATTCCAACACTGGCCATCTCTTCTGACCACAGTGTAAGCAGTTATAATTACACTGACTACATTGGCAATCGCAGCTGCTCCAGCATTGGTCCAAAACTCCATGTCATTTCCCCACAATTACCTGAAGCACCCTCATTCATATTAAGCGAATCAGTATTTTCTTGGTCAGCTACAGATGACAGCTTTTTTTGTTTCACACAGACAAATACACTGGCTACTCCTTCTCATGAAACATCTATGATCTCCCCCCATGTAGTTCCTTTGACTATTGAAATGTCATTTAGGTTTTACTGAAGAAATTAAATACAGGATCTTTGTTGGACAGGCCACATGAAGGGCTTGCTCCCTCCCCGCATGACAGGGCCCAAGCCCCGGCCCTCCAGGTGTTACCCACAGAAACAACCCGCACCCCGTCTCCAGACGGAACTCCTGCCCCCGGACATCTCTGTATCATGGGGCCGAACCACTACCGGCTCCCTCGGCCGGACCTGCCGCCATCTTGGACACTGCACCACGAGGCCGCGTGGCCTCAGCTCGACCCTAACCCTGGGCCTGGCCAGGCCCCGACATCCCGGCACCACCATCCACCCAGGAGGTGAACTGACCACTTGGCAGGTCGATGGGAGAAAGAAGTGTCGATGGCTCTCCCCCGCCAGGTGCCGATCGCCCTCCAGCTCCCCGGGCGCTGGCTCCACCCCCCTGCTGGGTGTCTGGACTCCCTCATCCCGGACCTCCCGACCTCCAAGTGCGAGGGTCCGGACATCAAAGGGCGCCAGACCTATAACTAGGACAGCTCCAGAGCAGGAAGGTAGTTGTATCCTGGAGTCGAGAGACACCGAGAAGAACTCATCCTTGACGGACTACCGGCGCTGCCGTAGCCCTGCCTTGTGAACTATCGTCCTGCCTGCTGGCGCTGCCGCGGCCTTCTACATCCTCCATCCTAGTCGGGACCTGCTGGCGCTGCCGCGGACCGTTGCAACTACCACCTTTGTCGGGACCTGCTGGCGCTGCCACGGACCGTTGGAACCATCACCTTTGTCGGGACCTGCTGGCGCTGCCGCGGACCGTTGGAACCACGACCTTTGTCGGGACCTGCTGGCGCTGCCGCGGACCGTTGGAACCACCACCTTTGTCGGGACCTGCTGGCGCTGCCGCGGACCGTGTAACGACCACCTTATCCGGGACCTGCTGGCGCTGCCGCGGCCCGTCCAGCTAGAACACCGAGCTCGAGGATTGTGAGCTATCCATCATCGCATCTACCAGATTGGTAACCAGACTGTCCCGCTACCCCCTTTCCCAACCAAGAGACTAGAATCGAGGGGACCCCTGAGTCCAGACCTCCTTGTACCATCCTATCGTACCTAAGAGATCGCTTATAAAGAACGTTAAACCTTATCCTTGTGTGGTGTACATCTGTGGGGGGGGAAGTTATTCGTCTGTACGATCGCTGGAGACGGCTCTCCCCGGAGACCTCTCGTCCTGTCCTCGGCCGACCCTCCCGGTCCGTCTAACATTGGTGGCCAGCGGCGCGATCCGAATCAACGCGTAATCGTACAGAGAGTAGCTCACCCCACGACAAAACCACAATGTCAACCAAAGAGAGCGGATCCACCGAGAAATTCCAGATGGAGAAATTGGAAGAGTACAGCCATCGTGAATTAAAACAATTCTGCATGGAACTAGGCATTGCTACCACCGGCCTGAGTACCAAAGACGATTTCAAGCACGCCATTGAGTCGTGGGCAGAAACCGGGGCCGCCAGATCCCCGGGCCAAAACATTGCAGCATCAAAGAGGAACGCCACGGCTCCCGAGGAGCGAGGAACGGGCCTCTCGCAGGAAGAGATCCAAGAGAGAGAAAAAAACAGATTACATGAGTTAGAAATGGCACGGCTCAAAATGGACGGTGAACTAAAATTAGCCGAGCAAAAACTGAACCTAGAACATCTGCGGCTCCGAGAAGAACGGGAAGAAAAACAGAGGCAGAGAGAGCTCGAAGAAAAGAGATTAGCATACGAACACGAGCGCAAACTGGCAGAAATAGACCTACGGAAGCAGAACAAGGAACCGGAGGTGCCCGAGCGACCGCGCACCCCGGGAGCGACAGAAAAGAAAGTCCACATCCCCAAGGATGTCGTTCAAGAGTATGTCCGAGAGGACGACATACAACAGTGGTACAAGGCCTACGAGATCGCCATGACCTCCCACCGGATCGATCGAAGTGACTGGGGAGCCGGTCTATGGGGGAGGTTCGTCAACGAAGGCCGCGATGCCCTGCTACAGCTCCCAGACCATCAGATGTCATCCTATGACCACATGAAGGCTGCCCTCCTCACCCGTTATGGGCTCACACCCGAAATATACCGCCAGAGGTTTCGAGACTGCACCCGGATCCCGGGTACAACTTGGGTGGAATATGTCAACTATTTCAGCCGAGCCTTCGAGGGTTGGATCAAGGGAAGCCACGTAACGACCTACGAGCAACTTTTTAATCTCATGGTGTGGGAGCACCTCTCTAACAACTGCTTCGTCGAGCTCAGGCAGCACCTCCTCGACAGTAAATTGACTGACCCACGGCAACTCGCCGCCGAAGCTGACCGGTGGGAAAGCACCCGAGTGGGCCGGAGAGGGCCACACGAACAGCACCGGAACAACCAAGGTCAGCACCGTCCCCGAGGAGGTGGAGGAGGCCAGGGACGAGGGAGAGACACCGTCCCGGCCGCTCCCAGCACCCCGCCCCCGGCCAGCCGGGGCAACCCCCCGATGCGCCCGGGGTTCCGAGCCAACGTCACGTGTCACCGATGCCAGCGAGTCGGCCACTACGCCAATGACCCGAACTGTCCACAGAACCAAACTCCGAGACCCCGCCAGGTAGCTGCCGCCGCCCTGGGGGGAGAACAAATCTCCGAAGAACAGGAAGAATGCGAACAGGCACAACAAGAGTGGGAACCGGCCGCCATGGTTCTAGCGTGCCTAGGGGGAAGAGACATGGTCCCGCGGGCTCCCCTACCCGCCAACACCAGAAAATATAGCCAGTGGGTGAACATTAATGGGCGCCGGGCCGAAGCACTACGTGACACGGGGGCCAGTGTGACGGCCGTCCGCTGTCACCTGGTAAAACCAGAGCAGATCCTGCCGAACATTCTCTGCCCCGTCCGCTCAGCCGACAATTCAGAGAGTCTATGTCGGATGGCCTGCGTCCCCTTCGAATGGGGAGGAGTCTCCGGCATGTTGAAGGTGACGGTCCGGGATGATGCCCCCGTGGACTGTCTCCTGGGGAATGATCTTGAGAGTTCCCCGTGGGCCGCCGTAGAAAGAAGAGAACACCTGGGGATGTTGGGCCTCCCGGACTGGGCGTGCGTAACCACCCGGTCCATGGCCGCCCGTGCCATCCCCCGACCAGAAGAACCAGAATGGCCTGCACCTCCTCCCCCGATCGCTCCAGTAGAGGACACCGACTATACCGACCCCCCAGAGCAAACCCCCGAAGGGGTCGCTCAGCCCCAGGACCTTCCCGACCTGGCTCAGTGGCGTCAAGAAGGGGGGCCCACCCAGGAACAGTTCCGTCAAGAACAGAAGACCTGTCCCTCCCTCGAGGGACTCCGCCAGCAAGCCCTCGCCCAAAGCGCAGGGGACACCACCGGAGCCCATTGGATCTATTGGGACAACGACCTATTGTACAGCGAACAGAGAATCGCGGAGTTAGGGGCCAGTCGAGTGCTGGTGGTGCCCCTCCGTTTTAGAGACTTCCTGTTAAATTTGGCCCACGATGTCCCTCTGGCTGGACACCTCGGCCAGGACAAAACCTACAGTCGCCTGGTGACCCACTTTTTCTGGCCAAAGATGAGGAACGACGTCCTCAACCACTGCCGGTCCTGCCCCACGTGCCAGGCCAGCGGGAAGAGCGGCCGCAAACTCAAAGCACCTCTGCAACCCTTCCCAGTTGTCACCACCCCGTTCGAGAGGGTGGGAATAGACATTGTGGGGCCCCTGGACCCCCGTACAGCACAAGGACATCGGTTCATCCTGGTACTGGTGGACCACGCCACCCGCTACCCCGAGGCTGTGCCCCTGCGAACTGTAGCAGCCCCGGTGGTCGGCAGGGCCTTAATGGGGATCTTCTCCCGGGTGGGCTTCCCCCGAGAAGTCGTCAGCGACAGAGGCACAAACTTTATTTCGAAGTATATGAAGTCCCTCTGGCAACAGTGCGGGGTCACCTACCGATTCACGACCCCCTATCACCCTCAAGGAAACGGACTAGTCGAGCGATTCAACCGCACGCTCAAGGGAATGATTGGGGGATTGGAAGAGCCCCTCCGTCGCCAGTGGGATGTACTACTTCCGTGCCTCCTCTTCGCCTATCGAGAAGTTCCCCAGAAGTCCCTCGGCTTTAGCCCTTTCGAACTCTTGTACGGGCACCCTGTGCGAGGGCCCCTCAGCCTAGTCAAAGAAGGTTGGGAGATGGCCCCCCTAAAGACCCCTCCAGACGTCTTCAAGTACCTCCTGACCCTACGCAATCAGACCAGGCGATTCCGAGAAGTGGCAAAAGCGAATCTTGAGGCCAGTCAGGAGGACATGAAAAAATGGTACGATCAAAATGCCTCCTCCATCGAATTCGAACCTGGCCAACAAGTGTGGGTGATGTCCCCCACCGAACCATGTGCCTTGCAGGACAAGTGGACGGGGCCCTTCAAAGTGGTCGAACGCAAGAACCCCGTCACCTATCTCATCGATATGGAATCCCCCCGGAACCCCCTCCGGGTCCTCCACACCAACAGACTCAAACCCCACTTTGTGCGCTCGGAGCTCAGCCTCCTGATGGCTACAGACAGTGGAACGGAAGAAGACTCCGAGCCTCTCCCTGATCTCCTGAAGACTCGGGAGAAAGATGGTTCCGTGGACGGGGTCCGGCTCTCCGATGCCCTCACCCCAGAACAGCGCCAAGGCTGCCGGGACCTCCTGCTGCAGTTTGCTACCTTGTTTTCCCTCACCCCAGGGGTCACCCCCTGGTGCTTGCACGACGTGGACACTGGGGACAGTCCCCCTATCAGACACCGGGCATACCGCGTACCAGATCGGGTGCGGGCCTGCATCCAAGAGGAAGTATCCAAGATGCTCACGCTCGGGGTCATCGAGCCCTCGGACAGCCCCTGGGCCAGCCCGGTCGTGCTGGTCCCCAAAGCTGCTACCCCCGGCACTACTCCTGAGCTCCGATTCTGCGTCGACTATCGGGGCTTGAATGCTGTCACTAGAACCGACGCTCATCCTATCCCCCGAGCGGATGAATTGATCGACCGCATGGGGGCTGCCCGCTACCTCAGCATCTTCGACCTGACAGCGGGCTACTGGCAGATCGGTCTCACACCCCGGGCCCAAGAACGGTCCGCCTTTTCTACCCCCGATGGCCACTACCACTTCAAAGTCATGCCCTTCGGCATGAAGAATGCCCCAGCTACTTTTCAGCGACTAGTGAACCAGGTCTTGGCGGGGCTCGAGGAGTTCAGCGCCGCCTACCTGGACGATATCGCTGTGTACAGCCGCCACTGGTCCGACCACCTCCACCACCTCCGAGAGGTCCTGCAGGCCCTCCAGCGGGCCGGCCTCACAATCAAGGCCGGCAAGTGCCAAATTGGTCAGGGATCCGTGACCTACCTCGGACACCAGGTGGGAAGCGGTCTGGTGGCCCCTCTGCAACTCAAAATCGCTGCCATCCAGTCCTGGCAGCCCCCAGTCACGCAGACCGAGGTCCGAGCCTTCTTGGGGCTCACCGGCTACTACCGGCGGTTCGTGAGGGACTATGGCAGCATTGTGGGGCCCCTCACGGGACTCACATCCAAGAATCACCCGAAGAAGGTCAACTGGACCCCAGACTGTCAAGCGGCCTTCGAGAAGCTGAAAGCCGCCATGTGCACTGCCCCGGTGCTCCAGGCCCCCGACTACAGTCGGGAATTCATTGTGCAAACAGATGCCTCCGACCATGGCATCGGGGCGGTCCTCTCCCAGCTGAACCCCTAGGGACTTGACCAACCGGTGGCCTTCATCAGCAGACGCCTCCTGGCCCGAGAACGGCGCTGGAGCACCATCGAGAGGGAGGCCTTCGCAGTGGTGTGGGCCCTCAAAAAGCTCCGGCCCTATCTCTTCGGTACCCACTTCCGGGTGCAAACAGATCATCGACCCCTGCAATGGCTAATGCAGATGCGGGGGGAAAACCCCAAACTATTGCGCTGGTCCATCTCCCTGCAGGGGATGGACTTCACTGTGGAACATCGACCGGGCCAAGACCACGCCAACGCAGATGGCCTGTCACGCTTTTTCCGCCTCGACGAGGAGAGTCCCCAAGAGGATGGGTGACTCTCCCCGCCTTCAGCTGGGGGGGGACGCATGTTGGACAGGCCACATGAAGGGCTTGCTCCCTCCCCGCATGACAGGGCCCAGGCCCCGGCCCTCCAGGTGTTACCCACAGAAACAACCCGCACCCCGTCTCCAGACGGAACTCCTGCCCCCGGACATCTCTGTATCATGGGGCCGAACCACTACCGGCTCCCTCGGCCGGACCTGCCGCCATCTTGAACACTGCACCACGAGGCCGCGTGGCCTCAGCTCGACCCTAACCCTGGGCCTGGCCAGGCCCCGACATCCCGGCACCACCATCCACCCAGGAGGTGAACGGACCACTTGGCAGGTCGATGGGAGAAAGAAGTGTCGATGGCTCTCCCCCGCCAGGTGCCGATCGCCCTCCAGCTCCCCGGGCGCTGGCTCCACCCCCCTGCTGGGTGTCTGGACTCCCTCATCCCGGACCTCCCGAACTCCAAGTGCGAGGGTCCGGACATCAAAGGGCGCCAGACCTATAACTAGGACAGCTCCAGAGCAGGAAGGTAGTTGTATCCTGGAGTCGAGAGACACCGAGAAGAACTCATCCTTGACGGACTACCGGCGCTGCCGTAGCCCTGCCTTGTGAACTATCGTCCTGCCTGCTGGCGCTGCCGCGGCCTTCTACATCCTCCATCCTCGTCGGGACCTGCTGGCGCTGCCGCGGACCGTTGCAACTACCACCTTTGTCGGGACCTGCTGGCGCTGCCGCGGACCGTTGGAACCATCACCTTTGTCGGGACCTGCTGGCGCTGCCGCGGACCGTTGGAACCACCACCTTTGTCGGGACCTGCTGGCGCTGCCGCGGACCGTTGGAACCACCACCTTTGTCGGGACCTGCTGGCGCTGCCGCGGACCGTGTAACGACCACCTTCACCGGGACCTGCTGGCGCTGCCGCGGCCCGTCCAGCTAGAACACCGAGCTCGAGGATTGTGAGCTATCCATCATCGCATCTACCAGATTGGTAACCAGACTGTCCCGCTACCCCCTTTCCCAACCAAGAGACTAGAATCGAGGGGACCCCTGAGTCCAGACCTCCTTGTACCATCCTATCGTACCTAAGAGATCGCTTATAAAGAACGTTAAACCTTATCCTTGTGTGGTGTACATCTGTGGGGGGGGGGGGAAGTTATTCGTCTGTACGATCGCTGGAGACGGCTCTCCCCGGAGACCTCTCCTCCTGTCCTCGGCCGACCCTCCCGGTCCGTCTAACAATCTTACGTCACTGCTTCAAATAAAGAGGCTTATATTTGATACCTCAGAATGCAGTGTGTAAAATATAAGATAGCATGGACTTCTTAAAGCTTAGAGTTGAAATAAAGCAGAAGTGATTCAGACGAACAGGAGAGATGGGTGACCACACTGGCACATTAATTTGTGATAAAATTTTGGGACTTTGTACTCTTGACAAAGTCAGTTACTTTCCTAACTTTCCAAACCACTGCAACATTATACACAAACAGAACAATAAAAAAAGCACACTGATCTCCAACTTGGGCATACAAGATGGACAATGTCCATTAACAATTACTTAACAACCCTTGGCGACAAATGCATGTTATTAGGATCTGCTTGCTCCGAGATGCCTTCAAGGTTGGTGCAAGCATCACTCATATGTCTCTAGGCCTCACACCCACGTTAGGGTATAACAAAGTAAAGATATGTTTATGTGCATTAAAAACAAAACAGTTTTTATTGATCAGTAGCTGTTAAGGACTAATTTTCAACTATGGTGCACCATCATTTCCCCCACTTCCCCAGCCTGCTACTGCTGGACTCATGCGGTTTCTGGCTGCTGAAGTGGACCACTCGATCCTTCACAACAATGAGACAGAAAAGGATTGTTGAAGGGCAGCCAGTGTAGCTGGCTTACATGTTGTAGATTGTTACATTCAACAGCCTAGGACTTTTTCATTGCTGAACATTACGAGTACCTGCATGTGTGATTTAAATCTAAAGAAGATGAAACCCAAATACTCCACAGCCATCTGGAGTGAGATCCGCAAAATAAAACCAGCTGTCGCTAACCAATGGAAAGAAAAGAAATGAGAGACTATGAAGCCAACCAATGGTAACTAATGCGTGGGCTTGAAGCCCTCTTCAATGTTTTTATGGATAACAAAAGACCTCTGCAAGAACGCCCTGTCTCAGGCACAACAAATTTGAAACCAAGACAGACTAATGAGTTACATTTAGTGTCTACTCTCGAATCTATTCTAGTGAAGGTGGTCAATAATCCTGATTGTCCAACGCAAAGACTGGATTTCCTCAGGATTAAAATTTGCATGGACGTCCTGTACCACAGCACACTGAATTCAAGGACTCACCAATTCTAACAAACAAATGTGTTCTTTATATGCTTAGATGTAAAAAAAAAAAAAAAAGCCAAAAACTTTAACACAAAAGATAGTTGTTCCTGCTTTATTCGGATCAGGAAGAACTGCTGTCTTATCTATTCTGTCCTTTTCATACAAACATACATCAGGTTTTATTCAAAACGTGATGGAATCCATCACCCACTCTCCTCACCGTGGCCATCTGCTTGGCACATGGCCAGACCCCCTGTTGAAGAGGAGGTGGAGGAAGTGTGCCTAGTTCAATAGCTCAGTCTTGTAAACAGAGTTTATATATGAACTCTATGAAAGTGTAACTATAGTCCCATATGTTTCTGCAGGTGAGTTTCTCAATGGAACCCTGTTAAAAAACATGTACGGGATGGTGTCAGTTTTCTTGGAATGTTATGCTTACCTACCTTTCACATGGATCAGGAATGTTTAAGTCCAATCACACAACACCCCTTACATATTGTTTGGAATCAAGGCCAAAATGTTTGCATGTTTTTTGTCCTTTCGACAAGAAGGCCAAATCCCTAGCAGCACAAACCCTTAGGCTGCCAGTTCACATTACCACATAATGGATCTGTGAAAGAACATTATCTGCAGTTAAGGTATAATTTGTATCCATATGTTCATGCTGTTCTAACGTGTATTTATGGTTCATTAATGTTAAGTTTTTATTATAAGGCTGAGCATTCTAAGAAAATACAGTCAGCTCAGGTTGCACCACTGATAGTGGTTTCAGTATAAAAATGTGCAAAACATAGTAATTGGAGGAAGGTACACAAAAAGCATCAACTAGACAAAAAGGTTTTGCTAAACTGCACAATTTTAGATACCATTTCTGTGAGCAGTCATTTATGAATACGCTTGATACATTCGAATATTTCCCAAAATTATTAATAAGGGAAAATAGTGTAAAACCAGTTTCTGCAATATTTTGGGAAACATGAAGATAAACAAACACTGGCAAAGACAATAGCTCTGGTGTCAGCTGCCAGCATTTTGGTTTGGTCAATGCGTGTTTTGACATGGTTTTTGGAAAACTGTATTGTTGTGTGAGCTCCTGGGCCCTCACTAATGTGACAAAAACAAAAACTTGGCTAGAAGCAAAAATCTTTTTGGGCTCAGAAAGCACACATTGCCATAGCAGTCCCTGGCATTGAAGAAACTACTTGGTATGCCGATATGCTACTTTTGAAAAAGCAGAATGCTGTCACGCCCAGGGAAATAAGTCAATTATGAATTTACATATACACACCCAATTTTAGCACAAATGAAAAGTCTTGATTAATGCCATGCATAATTAGGGGTCAATTTTTCAAGAAAGTCACAAAATTGCACCAGTGGTGTACGTCCTTGTATATGTGCAGATTTACAACGTTCATGAATTCGCAAGAATTGACAGAAGTAGGCCTGGAAACCGTACTCCTAGAAAATGTTTGGGAACTGCATTTTAGCATGAGCAAATAGGCATGTGTAGGTTTGCTCATGTGAAAATCTGTGAGAGTTTGCAAGTTCACTTTCCCTTCTTTCCCACTATCGACAAGGTTTTACTTCTGCCCTTGTCAGGACTAAATTTCAGCCCTTTCCAAGTGTGGGAAGAGATTTGAGAAATGCTGTTGAATACTCAGAAACATGCAGGTTTGTAGGTGTGCACAGACTCAATACGGTATTCCAATTCTGAAACTACCACTTCTCTCTACTTCCAGCACCAATACGTAGGTTTGCAGAAAGGTGGCACAATTATGTCATTGCAAGAATCCACACCCTGCTATTATATACAATCTGGGCTTAATGAGAGAGGCTATAATCAAAGATCTAATATAATGAGAACACTGCCATAATCTGTCACCTCCCTGCATGGCACCAAAGGGGCAAGTGGATTTTTTTTTTTTTTTTAACAGGACAAGAAGATTTATGAAGCATCCAGTCCCATGTACAAGTAGATATTTTATAAACCTCTAGATTCCAGATGATTAAAAATTCAAACCCCAACACAGGTTATATTATCAACCCCTATGGTACTGTCTACATGTTTCTGCCATATCAAGTGCCCTGCTCGAGTCATGGGCATTCATCAGGACCTGTCACACTGGGCTATTTGCCTACCCACAGCTTACTAAGTTAGGTGTGGCCCTAGGAGGCAAAACAAATAATGCCCTCCTTATCTTTAAATGCTGTATATCCAAGGGTGTTAATCCTTCCAGTTTTCACAGAAGCTCGCACATCAATCCTGTATTCAGAGGGATTGAATGGAAGGAGAAGGTCTAGCAGTTAGGAGAAGATAACCTTTGTGAAGGTGGCTTGGGCTTTTCTGTGGAATAAACTCTTATTTCTTTGATAAACTACAACTGCATTCTCCTGAGTCTTCTTTATTGTGTGGATAGCTTCACACTGGCAGCGAGCAGAAGGCCCACACGAGAAACTCTAATGCCAAAGGTACTGCTTGCTGTAGAAAGATTTACAACGCCTTTCTAATTTTGCTTCAGTTATTTCCAATTTTGCTTGTTATCCATCACTCGTTTTCACATTTAGTGAGATTATGCTGTGTGTGACTGATAGTAAGCAGTCTCGTGCAGTGATACATTCTGTGTGAGACTTCTGTGGCAACTATTGTTTGTTTTGGGTCGTGCTCTTTTATCTCCCAGGCCAACCAGGCTCCTTGCGTTTCTCGAAGATGAGCTATTCTCTACCTACACAATGTCACACTTTGCTATTCTCACAATTCTATGCTTTCCCTAAAGTAGGCTTTGATGTCATCTGCTCCAAAGTTTTGGGACATCATTAACTGCCTGACATCTCAAAATGACCAGAGCTTGAGCGATTCCTGCAGCGCGTGTCCTGAATCTCTATGGCACACTCCTGATTGCCGTTGCAGAGTGAGCAGTGTGAGCACAGCCAGTATACTCTTTTGCTCCAAGCGGTGGATTTTTTTCTGTGAAGCCCACTTGCCACCATGTGCATATCAAACAGTGTCTTCACTGTGTATCCTCTTCATCTGCATTGAGCAGCTCCCGCTGTGCAGCAACTGTCCCGCCTCGTCATTGCGTTGTTCTAGGCAGCTCTTGTTCGCAGGTATAGAAATGTGACTTTCTTCAAAACTGATTCTTCCGCTCCTTTTAAAAGCTCTGCTTTTAGACAAAGTGCTTATACAACCTTCGTCCTGTTCACGAACACAGACAGAGGGCTTCCCAACACATTACCATCAACCTCTGCCTGAAAATAAAATCACATTACTTTCTTACAAAATGATTGTTCCAGTATTTCAAAGGACACTGGAGTGAAGGACTTACACTCGATCCTTTTGTTGGTTTGTCTTCCTGTTTCTTGTTCTTTATGGTTATTTCTTATTGCACACTTCATGCTTACGTTTACTTATGTAATATTTTTCAAATTAGCTACCTTTCTCAAACAAGCAAAATATAACTCTACCACCTTTCTTCTTGCTAACTCCAGGAGAATCTAACTGACGATGGTCTAAATAGAAAAAAATATTCATGTAATTACTGAAAAGAATGTGTCCCCACTTTACCACCAGAAAAAACATCTATGTTAATACATTGTTTAGGAGCTGATGGGCAACACATTTTTGAAAAACCTAAAAGATGCATGTATGTGACTTTGAGAATTGGGTACCCAATTTATTTTTAGGTTACCCACAATGGTTTAATACCAATTCTCCATTATTCATCTTTTTTCAATATTGGCATGCCCCAAATATGTTTTACTGCATGATGCCTAAGAGAAATTTTATCTAAATCTGCAAATTAGGCCGGCAAAACGGTTTTTTCAAGTTGCATTTTTGTGTACATTAATATTTTGAAAGCAAACATTTTTCTTTCTTCCTTTTGTGCTTCTTCATGTATTGCCATATAATCATGGAGCATTAAAGGTGGAAACATGTGTACACGTTTTTATACTGGGACCACGTCAGTGCTGCAACCTGAGCTTACAACTCCTTACATTTCCTTGGAGTGCTTCCCTAGTACTAAAGACTTTAGTATTAATTGAATCATACATTCAAGCCTAAACAACTTAGACATATGGATTCAAATCTTACCTTTAGTGAGAAGCAGTAATCTTTCAAAGATACACACTGCGGTACAGTAAACTGGCAGTCATAGGGTTTGCTCCTATTTGAACAGTGAACAAAATAAGTATGAAAACGTGTCCTTGACTCCAAAAAAATGTGTCCTTGGTGTCGAGGATAGGAATTCCAGACCCTTGACGTGGCTGACATCGTTTGATTTATTTACCGTCCCAAAACGACAGACAGCCTACTTGGAAGGTTAAGCAAACCCTTTTGGACCTATTGGCTTTGCCAATATCTCTTCACAATGCTGTACTCCATCAGCAAAACTATTTTTTCTTGATGTTGCATAGCATATCCAAAAGGAAAAAAAGTTGTGATGACAGAGCTGGGTCGTTTTATAGGAGAGTGTATGTGTGATGACATGCATCATCGTCTTCAGGAAAACACATGCATGCATCACTACATGTGCACGCACAAGAAAGAACTGGAAAACACATGAACTCATGGAGTGCTTAACCAAATAGTTAAAAGGGGGAGAAGAGGAAGGAAGGAAGAACAAGAGAGGAAGGGTGGATGGGTGTACTGCATTTGCCGGGATTTCCACAACAGCAAAAATTTGAGCAGTAGGTAGAGTAACAATCAACGCTAGAGACGGTACAGGGTGATAAATAGAGCAACATTGAGCTAGGAGAGAAATGGAGGAGTCAGACTCCAAGAGGTGGGGGACACAAAGGATAGCTTGGGGCACTGAAGATAGAGGGTGTGAGCAAAAGAGAGCCAGTCAGGTGGGGTGCATATGGGGACCGGAGGGGGGAAGCAGTAAACAAGGGAGAGAGCAAGAAAACATATCCACTCCCAAGGTTTGCTATACGCAAATGTAATAAGCATTGGCACAGCTAATGGGTATCGCCTTTGGGACCTAGTTGCTTTGCCAATGATTTCAGTGAAGCTGTATACCACGAGTACTCGCAAACATTTTCCCTGGGGTAAAACATAAGGTCTGTGGTATGGACAGGGGTCACATAGGTTCCGAGAAGGGTCATGGGACATGTGGATATGGTGTAGGTGTATGTGGATTAAAGAGTTACATTCCATACTGCCTTCTAAATCATGTCCCTAGAGGTAACAAGGATTTAAAAATACTGTGTTATGCTGCATCTTAGTCGTGATCCATCTACTGCACACTGGGGAAAGCCTGCTCTGCTTGCTACCACTACTTTTAGCAAGTCAAGTGTGCAAAGAAAGGAACTTGATTGTTCTATTGGAATGAAATAGGCTTCACAATCTCCTTATCCCTTTAGTCTCTTATCTGTAAACATTAGAAACAGGCTCAATTAAGGTAGCAAGTGCTATAAAAACTCTTGGACAAAGATCCCTCCTTGGTTGAAACTTGCACTAATAAGAATGCTGGTAAAAAAGGAGCATATTGGCTGGTTCTTCTAATTGTTTGTAATGCCCATACTTCCTTTATTGCTGTTGATTATATCACAGAGTATTTTTAGATTCTTGTGAAAAGTCCTCTGAATGTACACCAGCATGGTTTTCAACGGGTCCTAATAACAGCCATTATAATGTTTTTTGAGATGTGAATTACAGATGGTAATAGAGTAATCTGTATATATACTCCATTGGTGAAAACTAGTCTTTTTCAGCATTTTTGTGTTAACACTCAATGCTGAATTAAATGCTGTGAAGTGTGTGCCAGATAATTGAGCAGATACGATTTAAATTACATTACACTTCTTTTTTCAAGGCCTGCGTCAAAACAGTATAGCTGAAAAGAAGAGGTCTAAAAATGAGTTACGCACAAATTACATATTGCAAATGGCATGCACTAGTGGTGCACAAATAATTTTCAGATTGGTGGTGCTGCCAATAATGTTACATCACTGAAGTCATAGGGATTGTGAAAAATCTATGCATCTCACAAAGTGCAGCCAACGTATTCCGCAGGAGAGTGCAGTGTGTAGCTGGTGGTACACTTTGAGGCACACAATCACAAATATTTTACTAAAGCATAGAATGGTAGTGCAGTCATTTACAGACAACATATTTTCCACTGAAATGGCCATTCAATTTGCACACATACAGTTTTATTGACACAACAGTGCAGCGCACAAATGATAATGTGTGGAAATCGGGTTTGAGTGAATATTTCATTTGTGCAATCAAACAAACATTTTTAGAGCGTGGCCAATCACCAGCGAGGCTCTGGAGCGGTTTGCTGCTGCACGGAGGTTTGATCATTCAAACATCCAGGTCTTTGATTCTCTTCTGAATTGCTGGAGTGACAGTGCAGTGCTGAGGTGCAGGGGGAGGATGTTCCAAGCCTTGGCTGCCAGGTGCGAGAAGGAGTGTCATCCGCTGTTGGCTCGACGGATCCGTGGGGTGTTTGCAAGGAAGAGGGAAGCTGATCGAAGGTTTCCGGTCGGTTGGTGGAGGGTCAGGCGTTTATTGATGTATGCTGGTCCTTCATTGTACAATGCCGTGTAGGCCTAGGTCAGCATCTTGAACTGGCATCTCTTCTAAATCGGGAGCCAGTGTAGTTTCTTGAGATGTGGTGTGGGTCTTTCTGGGGAGGTAGAGTATGAGTCTTGCAGCTGAGTTCTATATTGTCTGGAGTCTCTAACAGAGGCGTAAAGTGATTCCTATGTAGATCGGGTTTCTGTAGCCCAGTCTGCTGGTGAGGAGGGCATGCGTGACAGTCCTGGTGTCTGCTAGGAGCCACCTGATGATCTTGCGGAGCATCCGAAGGGTCTGGAAGCAGGTGGATGAGACTGCATTTACTTGCTTCTTCTTGGATAGCTTGCTATCACCAAGTGTATTCATTTGTTTTGCTCCAATTAAAATCTTTGTTTCCACCACACTTCAGAATTACAAAAACAATGTGCTTCATTTGTACTTTCTCAACATACTCTGATATTTTTGTACAGTTCATCTATATGTATTTAAATGTAGTTGTGTGCTAAAAAAAAATTATATCCTGCAGCTTTTATTTTCACACTCCATGTACCCAACAAGATTGTCGCATAGTTGACTTTACTAAATCCTCTCATTCTGCAGTCAGAGAAAGAAAAGTAAACACCAGCTTCCCGTTTAAAAGAATAAACAGCAATTTGTCAGAAGACATAGCCTATTTGCCTTTGTATGCAGAGAAAATGTGCGAAGATAAAACCAAAATGTAAAGGGCTCTTTAGTGCTCATTTTTGACTGATGAACTTGTAGTGCCAGAGAAAAGTAGAATCAATCATGCAACAAGCATTGGCATAGCCAATAGGTCTCGCTTTTGGGCCCTTATAAGTATTTAGTTATGCAACTGTTGCATGGCTAAACACTTATAAGGTCCAAAGGCGAGACCTATTGGCTATGAAGAGGACTTAAAGAGAGGGCGAGCCACAATGGATGCAGAGTAGAGGAATAATACAAATAATACAAAGGAAAGGGGACAAACAGTACAGTAGAATGAAAAGATAGAGGAAGCGATAGGTAAATGAAGGAGAGCAAGAGAGCCAGGATGAAAATAGAGATTAGAAGATGTGTAGGGAAATTGAGGACAGCAAGAGCGCAAGAAAACAGAGTACAATATGAAGGAAAGGGAGGAAGCCAGTCAGAATGTAAGGAGAGAGGAACTGGAAGGCAAGAGGAGGGTGCGCAGGAAAGTACACCGGGAGGCGAAGAGGACCGAACCGATCAAACATCAAAGCGACCGTGCTGCCGCGAAAGTGATCGCGATCAAGCGTGGTGCGCGCCCGCGCACATGCACTGTAGCTCTAGGCCGGCCACGGTAGCATTTTTTTTTTAT
The DNA here is from genome assembly GCF_964204655.1 of Triturus cristatus. Taxonomy (NCBI): domain Eukaryota; kingdom Metazoa; phylum Chordata; class Amphibia; order Caudata; family Salamandridae; genus Triturus; species Triturus cristatus. The sequence continues at coordinate 541,943,905 of NC_140584.1, forward strand.
GCCCTCACAAAAAGTCTCGCCAGACCAGCGCATGCGCTGGGTCAGGCGAGACCTAAAAATTACAGGGACATGGACTCAGGAATATTTAAGCACGGGCTCTGTGCTGTGGAAAATACTGTTACATTGGGTGCATGCACCGAATTTAGTATCTGCCACATTATTTTCAGAATGCAGACTATGCTCGCAACAGTACTGCCCACCAGTACACCTCCTTGCAACAGCACATATTAAGACATAACTCTGCCCATACCTACAACAAAGCCTGAATATGACATGGTCTGTTTAATAAGGTGGAAACCAACATCACTTGTTGCCTTCAGCTACACACACCACGTACAGATCTGTCACCAACGAGCACCCTTACCAGCTGAGGAAATACAGAAGCATTTGGATCAGCTCTCGTCTCGCCCATCAAAAAAGCTTCATAACTCAAAACTGACATAACCCCCTCGACAAAACCACATCGTACTCTTCTCTAAAACAGAAAGTTTTCGAAAGTCATACCCCCAGACTACCACAAGTTGTAGTGATGCCATATTACTGGCAAATTGTGTGCTATACACGTGCAAATTAACAATACCATCTCATCTTGAATAGCTGACACAAAAAAACGGTTGGAGTCTGTACGGAGGGCTGGTGCAACCTGGGAAAAGCCTTCAGAAGTGACAGAAACACCCTATGGCAACTCGTATCTTTGCCAGTTTGACACAAACTTCTGCGCTCCATGTGGGCAAGTTTTCAAAACAATCATGGCCAGCTTGATCTCCTGTACGCGAACCGATGCCAGCAGAGATCAGTGAGAGTAGAAGAGTGAGACTCGGCACTCTTAAGAGGGAAGGGGTTTTGGGAACCCATGTTCATCGGGTTGATCTGGTGTGTTGGGTTACCTTGCCTTAAATTGACCACAGTCAGAATTAAGGCAAACAGTAAGCGGATGCTTACCTAGTCAATGTTTGTGACTGTCTGGAGCCTAACCAAATGGCTGATTTTGCATCTGTGACTGTAGAGATTGCACAGCTGGTCCTCGCACTTCTCTCCCACAAGACAATCTAATTTAGGCTGATATCCAGAGGCAAACACCTACATCACACCAACTGTATCTATTAAAAAAGACCTGGAACAAACCATCGTGAACACATGGCTCCAAGAAACATAGCTCATAGTCGGCCTCCTTATAGAAACATCTATACCCTTTCATTTACATATAAAGCACCCTTAAGAATTCAGCTTAAAATTATCACAACTACCTACACAAAACCATCAAAGTCGCACTATGGGCAAACATCCCACAAATCGTAACCACCTAAAGGCTAGCAATGGACTGTCATGCGCCTTGAAACAATGAAACAATGGACAAAATACTCCGGCCAACTTCAAATAGAGTACCGCACTGAATACTACACTAGCCACCCATTACCCTGCTCTAGACCAATTAAAGGATTGTCATGCTAGGGTATGAAACACAGGTGGGTAAGTGCCTCCTTGTTCTTTAATCTAACTATCTGATATGCAGGTACAGTAAGTTAATATTCATCCTCTAATTGTCAGAGATACTCATGCACCTGTAATATATTTATGAGGATGACTCAGCATTATTTTCTAATACCCAAGGAAACTTGCACAAACCTTTAGACAACTTGGCAACTTATTGAATCAATAACATGATGACCGTTCACACCAGCCAGACCAAAAGTATGATATTTGGAAATACAAAGGGTTTAAAGCGTTGACTTTTACTGGAACATGAAACGCATAAAAGGTGATGGGGGGGCCGCTTGCAAGACGTCTAACCACTTGCAATACCTCAATGTAGCACTCGGTCCCATTGTTCGAAGCTAAACCTGGCTGAAAAAGCCCGACCTAAGGCGAAACGAGTCGTGGGTTGCTTGTATTCCGGTTGAGGGAGGACCTGGCCCGGCAGTTCAACCTGTACAGTTCCCATGAGGTGCAGGGTCTAGACTGCATATGGCTGGGTAGGATGCGGCCCAAGTGATTCCCAGGGGCTGAGATTAATTAAAGTATTCCATCCATCACCTTGTTTTTTGGCTGGAAACCATTTAGAAGGAGTGACCCGCTACTGATGCTAACAGCTGAACATAAGCGAAGCCCTTCAACGGAAGCAGCATTGTAGTGATCAGGTGGAAGGAGGGGATCATTAGTTAAGGTGTACATCAATCAATTGATTGTACTACTGTTAACTGAAGACAGTTAAAATAGCCTATGCATTAGCATTAGCTCCTATTGTTTTGTACTCAGCAGCAATATGATGGAGTAAGATTATATAGCATTTTGATCTACCTGGGGCTCGAGCGTGAAAGAAGCCATAGTTTACAGGAGTTTCATCCGGCTACAACCTACCCTTCGATAGTGGTCTTAGCGGCCACATGACGTCCATTCAATCCCTCCTGAGAAGCTGGTAGGATTTAATGGTACGTACGCTAGGAATTTACTAACAGCATAAGAAGGGTAATAGGACATGAAATAAGCAGACTAAAATTTCAACCATGATGGCTACAATGAGTAAATCTCAATTTAAGACAGCAGTCAGCAGCATGAGTAAGAGTGAGGTTTACAACAGCTAAGCGATGCGTAACAAGTGTCAATCGGGGCTCTATGGCAGATCGATCCCATCTAGAAAATAGAAGAATAAAATGTCTCTTCGGAATTATCCAATCAGTCTTGCAGGAAATCACAACTAGGCAGCTAACCCCTAATAGAAGCAGAACTTGGCTCCGATTATGCAGAATGTATGTGGAACATGAGGAGTCCTTACATTGTTATGTTATTTGCGTACAACAGTTTTGGAACAGAAAGAAAGATGTCAGGATTTTTACTATAACTTTAGATGATCTTTTCCATACTGATTGGTTATTTAATTTCAGTACTTCTGAAACTTTAGAGAGAGATTGCGGTGTTTGTCGTACATAACACAGTGTTTAAATAAATATGTTGAACGACTGGTTAGTGTGACTAAAGCGCTTCATATACTGCGAATATAAATAATTAATCTGCATGTTTTATTAACAGATTCAAACTTGACAGAAATAAATACATTTGAGGCGTGCGCTGCCAGGTGTCTGTGGGCTGGGTTGGAGAGTATATTAAAAGCAAACAATGTTTCTGGCATCTTTGGTGTGGTTGATGGGCAAAATGTTCTGTACACAACAAAATACATTTATAAAACCCTCGGCCCCTGGAATATTAACCGGTCACTTTTACCTAAAAAGGAGAAACAAATTAAAACAAGCATTGGCCGCGCGGCCGTAAAAGTAACGGCCGTGAAAACGATCGCAAGGACGAGACGCACTGTGTGGTAAGCACGCTAGTTGTGCGAGCACAGCAGTGATTAGCGGCAGCGCGCGTGCACGCTTGCGTGCATGCAAGCGTTAGGCAAGCGCTGGTAGCACTTTGAAATCTCGTATACAAAATGTCTCGCCTGAGACAGCGAATGCGCTGGCTCAGGCGAGACCTAAAAAACATAATTCTCTGGTGAAAGAGAACTTCTCGAATTTTCAAAGAAATTCAGTACCTTTATTACAACCCACCGAGCTTCAGCAGCTGCTCTGTGAACTAGCATAGAAGGGAGACAGCTGAAAACACAAGTCTCGCGAAGAGTGCCTTCCGAAAAGGGAGGGGTGGCGTCGTCCAAGGAAAGGGCGCATCATGGAAGAATACACGGAGCCAGTCAGGGAGGTGGTAAAAAACAGGCATGCTCCACTACAGGGACAAAAACATGTTTGATGCCCTAAAACAAAGTCAGTGAATAGAACACAAGCAAATGTGTTAAAACGAATTAAAAAACACAAAGCTAATGGTGAGCAATGAGCTGAATGCAATCCTCTGTAAGCTTTCAGCATGCCCCGAATAGGTCTTTGCCTTGTCTGCTAGGCTTCAAACTAAAAAGTAGTTCCCTGAATGGGAACCGTAAATAGATACAAGTCATCCTATCAAAAGAATGGTTCAGAAGCTATGATCCAGGAGAGGAAAACACTCAACAGGCGAAGGGATGCCACTGAGTAAACAAGCTAATGAGTGACAAGAAAGCAACCCAGTGATAATAAATGGGCTAAACCTTGTTTGTGGATGACACCGAAAAAGGAACAAATTATTTAAAATAGGTAGAGCCATCACACCCACAGATCATAAAAAACATTCTACACAAGCATCATGCATAACTACTTTGCCACCTTTTTCACTTTGTAACTGGCAAGAACATTAAAATACAAACAAGCATATCGTTAGTCAAATACTCCAACCTCCACCAAATCCAGCAAGGCGATCTTGACGAACATCAGTAAAAACATTCTACACAACTTGCATCTAACGCCCAACAAGCTACCCGAACACTTGATGTTTACAAAGGCTTTAATCAAAACAGGCATAACTGTCTTGTAACCAAAGATGCATGAGGACTGAAACAAGCATGAGCTAACCACCTCCTAAAACAAATGATGATGAAACAGTTTTTTAAAGCGCACAGATGCTCCTTTGAGTGTCCTGGTGCTAATCCAAGAGCAAGCCAGATTACATGGTGAATAACCAAGTTTTTAATGCCTTCCTAAAAAACAGGTTCTGACGTTTCTCGTCTCAGATGTATCAGGAGAGAGTTCCATGCTGAAGGCCCAAACAAGGAAAAGGAGTGCCTCCAATTCTTGACCGTCTCACTCTCGGCACACTGGCCAGAGCCAGAGGAGAGGACTGTACACTCCTCACTGGATTGTAGAAAAGGATATGGGAAGTCAGGTACCCAGGACCAATATGGTGGAGAGCCTAAAACATCATTACCAATGCTTTAAACAGGATTCTCTTCCTCACTGGGAGCTAGTGCAGAGAGGAAAGAGGACTTGAGATCCTTGCTCTCTTAGGTAAATTCAGTAAGAGGCGCGCTGCTGCGTTTTGCACCACTTGTAATCTATGGATGGCATATTATGGCAAGCTGAGATATAAGGCATTAACATAATCGAGGCGAGACATTATGAGAGCCTGGATAACTGTTGTCCTGGCAGTGAAAGAGAGCAGAAACACATTCAGGCACAGACTGGCTTGGCTTTGGCACGTCCACGCCATGGCTTTACAGTGCCGATGCTCTGCCCCCTTGAAAGTTGGAGTGCGCACTAAGCTAAAATGGCACCTCCACTTATGACGGGGAGAGAGAAAAAAAATGTCTGCTGACAGCATGTGGGCGAAGCATCCAGCAAACACCCTCACTCCTAACCGGTAAAAACAACTTCCCCCAACAATTATAAAAAAGAAAAGATAAATTTGTTAAAACAGTCTACATTCGCTGCTTCAGCAGAAAGACTTGCCTAGGATGGCCATAAAAGACCTCTCCCAAACTACTAAGATTCATTTGCTAAATTGAACTCAGAAGGCGATTTCAATCTTTTCCAAAAGAATTATTATTATACTAATATAAATAGTATAAGCACTAATAGGAAGTTAAATGTTTAAAGGTGGAGGGTAGACAAAAGGTATTTATTGTAATTTAAACGTTTGCACACATTATTGTACAGGGGGTTGTACGTCATTTGCTACTGATGCGCTTACTTATTTGCTCCCATCAATGGAATAGGACAGCAGTGTTTTTGCTGTCTAGACTGCACCATGTTCCCCCACAAAACTCTAAATGTAAAAATTTTAAAAAGCGTTGGCGTAGCCAATAGGTCTCGCCTTTGGGTCCTTATAAGTGTTTAGGTAGATCTATTGGCTTTGCCAATGTTTGTAAGCTGTGTTATAGAGAAGTTAAGTATTAAAATGGTTAATAAGCGGCCATTGAATTCCAAGCTTTCTTTGGCAACAGGAGGAACAATGTAACTGCATTGCAGAGGTACATAGTTGTAGAAACAAACACACAATTAAGGAAATGTATACATGTATAACTACATAAATACATACATAAGAGTCAACAATAAGCGGATCTGCCGAGAACATATATCAAACATGACTCCCTGCCCAGAACATACACCCAATGTGCTTCCTTTAGTAAGCAGTGCTCTTTGGAATATAAATGCACAAATTGATCGCGCATCAATGTAATTGTTAAAGAAAGCCGTGCCGCTTTGATAACGCGTTGCAATGGCCAACCGGTAAGAACCGCTGCAAAGGATTTGTGGACAAACCCTGGCAAGGAACTGTGGGATAAAGGCTGAACATAGTCTATTTCAGTCCCACAATATTAATAAAATGCCACGAGAAAGAAATTGCACAAATCATGCCTCAATTTGCACAATGGTCGGTATGCATAATTGTGCCTGCCGGTTAAGCATTACATTTCTAAGCACACTCATGAGAGATGGTATGATAACACCCACAGGGAGGAAGAAACTGCAGAGAGCTGGCAGGGAAAAGTTAAAAACACATGGTAGGAGGGTAAACATGTATTGTGAGCACAGCAAACACGAGAGAGAGCTGGGGTGGTGAAAAGTGAGGTCAAAGACAATATATCTACCATACTCACTCCAGTCCCATATGCTGCTGGGTCTGCCTGGTGACAGCGAGGTGCCAGACCTAACCCATGGGGCCTCAGCAGTTAGATTTGATGGGCTCCTGCTAACTACCTTTACACCTAAATGCCAGTTGATCTCTGGGACTGAGGAGGTCATGGGGTGGGCAGGGCGATGTTCATCACATTTCTCTACTCTTGACTGACGGAATTATTTATTAAGCGCACTATTGCCGAGGCGATTAGGCGCTGGAGCGAGGATAAGGAGTGGCTGCTCCCAACTAGGATTTTATGAAAAGCCAGGTTTTTAGTGCCTTTCTAAACAGGATCTTGTTAGCTTGCAAGCGTAGTTCTGTGGGGAGGGAGTTTCATAGCTTTGCCGCTTGGAATGAAAATCCCTTGCCTCCCCATCGGGCTCTTATCTTAGGGAGCCATACAAGTCCCAGACTGCCAGACCTTAATGCGCGGGTCGGTTCATACCGTGGAAAAAGAGATTGGATATCAGCTGCACCTCCTCCGTATACAGCTTTGTGTACTAGGCATAACGCTTTGAAGTAAACCCGGAGTTGGACTGGGAGCCAATGTAGCTGCCTTATGCCACTCGACGTCGGGTGATGTTTAGGAAGATCCAGGAGTATTATTACAGCAGCATTCTGCAATGACTGAAGTTTGGAAAGCTGTCTTACCCCAGCTCCCACGTACAGCGCATTGCAGTAGTCTATTCGCGACAAAACCAAGGCTCCTACTACCGTTTTTCTTAAAGAGAAAGGTATAAACGGCAGTATTTTTCGCAGAACCTTAATCGTAAAAAAGCAAGCCGAGGTAACTAGATTATTTTGTAAGGTAAGTGTTAAGTCTTTGTCAATCAGAAAACCTAGATTCTTTGCCTTAGGCACAGGGATGGGACAGGTGCCAGCTTCTGGGGACCACCATAGGTGATTCCAGATGGAGGGTTTTTGGCCAAATTAAACTACCTCAGTTGTATTCATCCAGCCCATCACACTTGTGAGGCAATTTCGGAACCGTTATGCTGTTGCTTCGACACTCTGTGTAAGTGACACCACTAACTGGGTGTCATCTGCATACGACACTAGTGTTAGACCTTGATCTTTTATCAATTTGGTCAGTGGAGTCACTTACAAATTGAACAATGTGGGGGATAAAGCTGATCCTTGAGGGACTCCGCATGGGAGATAGAATTCTCCGGACTGTATTCCATCCCAGTAGATTTGTTGTACCCTGGAGTCCAGGAAGGACATGAGCAAAGTTAAGGCTGTGTCCTTGACACCCACGGCTCTAAGCCTCTGCAATACGACCACATGGTTTATGGTGTCAAAAGCGGCCGTTAGATCAAGAAGGATTAAAACAGCTCTACCACCTTCATCCATGACCTTACGGATCTCCTCAGTTGCCATTATCAGAGCAGATTCTGTAGAGCGTCGTGATCTGAAACCATGCTGTCCAGGATATTGTTAGAATCCACGTACTCCATCAGCTCCTGATTCATGGCTTTCTCTAATATTTTTGAGGGCCAATGGGAGACAGGATATGGGACGATAGTGCTAAGTGTCCTGGGGGGGTCCAGTGAGTCTTTCTTGAAAATAGGTCTTATACAGGCCTTTTTCCATCTCTGTGGAAAGACTCAGGATCTTATAATCTCATTAAAGAGAGGGGTCAGGAAAGCACTTATCTCTTCTGGGACCAGGTGTAATATGTAAGGGGGACATGGGTCAAGGGGGGGGAGCCAGACTTAGTTTGTACTAACAGGTTAGTAACCTGATTTTCATTTAGCAGAGGGAACCGAGACAAGTTATTCTGAGTTAGAGGAGTCTCATTTGGCTCTCTATTGACCTTTCCTGTATTTACTGGCGGGTTCTCAAGTTCATTATAAACTGTTTGGACCTTTTCCTGAAAAAAACAGAGCCAGTTTGTCAACAAAGTTTTGATCCGGGGCAAACGTCGTGTCACACGGGCACTTAGTTAAAAATTGATACAGATTTAAAGAGTTCCTTGGGGGAATTGATAGACTCTTGAATTTTATTAGTAAAATACGCCGTCTTAGCCGGTTTTATTGCGGTTTTATATTCCACCAGGGTTCTTTTATATTCCTTCCTATGTTCTGTACTATAGTCCGATCTCCAGACCCGCTCCTGGCGTCGGCATTTGATTTTAACTAGCCTGAGCTCTGCTGAATACCATGGAGATGTGGCTAGTCTCCTCTTAGGTTGCTTGATTTCTTCAGGGGCCAGCTCATTCACCGCCTGGCTGATCCATTTGTCAAAATTATTGGCCCTGCCATTGCTATCCACCATGGTGGGGAGTTTGTTTGCCAGGACTGTGATGAGCTAATCTCTTTGTATACGTTTCCAGGGGAGGGCTTTAACTAGCGGATGGCAGTTCCTACGGCCTCTGATAGGTAGAGTTGTTTTTACTTTGAAGTAGATTGCAGCATGATCTGACAAAGGTACTGGCTGCACACTTTCCACTTCAATAAGAGCATTGCTAGTAAAAATTCCATCCAGCGTATGTCCTGCTTGATGGGTAGGCTTGGATACAATCTGGCTCATCCCACTGCCCGCCATATTGTCAATTAAACTGGTGGAATCTGAGTTGTTATTTTCTTCTAAATAGAAGTTAAAATCCCCTAGAACTGTGAAAGTGGTGGTGTCTAATCAGGATTCCAGGAAGGTTTGCAGTGATGTAATAAATGGGGCTCTCGTCCCTGGTGGCCTGTATATCAATAAGCTCTTCATAAGCTATTATCTTCAAAATGCCCCTAAATGTTGCCAAAACAAATGGAAGGAGTACATAATACTGCAGGAAAATGGGAAGCTAGTAACGCACAGTAATTAAATCAAACTTCTTTTGACTGACTCTGGCTGGTATCTACAGTGTTCCCAAACTGTTCATTTCTTAAAGGTACATACCATGATTATTATATCGCTTACAATCTGAGCACTGCATGAAAAAGTAACCTCTGGACATCATCTTAAAGGCCAATGCTTAGAGAAGTTTGAATACCAAACGAAAATTAGCCTGTGAAATAAGAGCTGCTTGTGTCCAGAATGGCTCAGTAATTGAATACAAAAAAAACAAATTAAAAATAACAGAGGTGGGGATATTACGTTGCCAGGGTAATAAATAGTCTTTGATTCGTACTGCCAACTCCACAGGGCGGGATGCCTAGAAAGTCTTTGCGATAATTATAAAATCCAGTTTCAACATGGATAATGACCCCACCCTACCCTTAAACACGACCAATTATTATGCACCTCTCAGAGCAAAATCCACGAAAAGCTGCTGCGCCGCAAGTGCCGACATACGTGTATAACCCAAAATTCCCCCACCACACATGGACCCAAGTGTGAAAGGACTAGCAGCCCGTCCTGACCATAGCAAGATGGCACGTTCAACGGTTGTTCCAAAAAGCACCATTAATGGGTCATCTACACCCGAAAACACGCAGAGATACCACCCTCACTTCTTGGCACTTGAGAACTTTGAAGTGCCAGGTCTCTAGAGCAAGAGGTCAGGGACCATGGTGCAATAAAGTGTTGGAATGGGGCAGGCTGTGTGCAGGACAGTGTAAAGTGCAGGTCTGTGGAACAATACATCAACGATAAAACAGAACTTAAAGCGCTGGATAGTGGGTGAAATGGCTACTGTACCCCGCTTTATGCACCACATTCAGAGATCTGAAAGGGGAAGCAGGGGCATGCACAGTGTCCCGTTTTAGGTGTAGGCACTTGTGGCGCATAATAACATGATCACAAAGTAATGGCTGAAGGGGGCTGACCGGAAGTAGGGAGCTCAAGGGGCTGGGCCAGAAGCCCACTGTACTGGGTAAGACTAAACTGTCCAGGGTTCCTGCTCTCCAAACGTTTGATACCAAACAGGAAGAAGCAGTATAACTCATCACATGTGTAACCCACCCCGCTGGCTGTTTGCTTAAAGTCAAATTGCAAAACTCCTCCTCCTGTCGGGCATCAGCAGCTGCTCCCTCACGTCAGTACGAGTCAATACAAAGGCCGTATACCGAAGCTCGTGCCTCCAGGCAAAAGCAATTATGCAAATGCAATAAGGAGGGGGACCGAGCGAGCCACAAATTATAATTGAAACAGAGCATGTAAATACCGACAAAGGGCTTTTGTTTTTACGGGTTTACCGGGATACAAAAGAAGGTGTCACTGCCACCTTTTAAGATACAAAGAAGAGCGGAGGAACCACACAGAGACCAGCAGAGGTGTGCTCGTCTCACGGCAGGCTCCCGCCAGCAGGGCCTTTACAACCTTCAGCTAACATTCCCTAAATTCAGAAAGCGACCAGTGCCAACTTGTTTTCCTGCGGTGTTACAAGAGCTGCAACTAGTGCCTTCTCCTCCCGGGTCTTGCTTCAGGCCGCCAGGCATACCTGGTGTGACGGACCCGGGTAGTAGCGTGCACGTTAAACGTCCGAGGCACAATTGTAACTGGTACCCACAGACTGTGGGAGCAAGTGCGGGTACAACCTACTTCTAAACTTTCCGGACATCAGCAGAATGGAAGCCGAGCCAGAAAAAGATGATGCAGTGACAAGTCCAGGGTTGCGTAACTTGGTAAAGTAGCTGAGCAGGTAGGAAATTCAAGCCATTCGTTGAGGGTAACTATTTACTGTAAAAGCCTTTTTCCTATTACAGAACGCATACTTCAGCTACAATTAGGCCTAGCTTCGGTTTAGAAAGTTTCCTGGTTAGCAGAGTTCAGTGACATTCCGGTAACAACTTCTCAACAACGCTAAAAAACACATAGGAAACAATATATCGTCAACGTGAGTGTGCAAACGTATCACAGGTCTTTAAAAAAGTATGCAGTAAAAACTTCTTTTAAGCACAAAAACAATAACGAAAAGGGTTCCTTCCTGTATCACAAACAGAGTGTGTAAAACAGATCACATGGCCTAGTGAAAGTCTCAGGAAAGAGGAAAAAGAAAGCAAATCACCAGGTATGGCCACCGCGAGTGTGTAAAATAAATTACAGGGCGTGGTAAATACCTGTGAAAAGCATAAAAAGAAACCGGGTCTCCAGCCGCAAAAAAAAAAATTAAATAAATAAACCAAGCGCAGTCGCTAAAGTCAGCGGACCGCACTCCCAAAAAAGTTAAATAAATAAACCAAGCGCGGCCGCTAAAGTCAGCGGACCGCGCTCCAAATTAATCATAGAAACAAACAAGAGCGGTGAAAGCGGCCAGCCAGCGGCAAATCAATGAGGAAGTGAAACATGCATTTCAAAGTGAATTCTTTTAGGGCTCATATATAGTGCTTACCGAGTAATTGAAGGAGGCCGTGTCCCCTAGCAAGTAAAAGATCCAATCCCGATGGGCAGGGTGGCAACCCTCAGTGTAATGATTGCCTCCGGTGCAATTATTACACTGTGTTTCGCATAATCCATGATGCAAAACGACACGCACGAATCAAAAATGCAGAGAGAGCAGCGACACGACTTCTGGAACCGTATTGATTCCAAGAAGCCCTAGCATGGCGAGTGCAGAGCATGCGCTGCTAACGCCAGGCGAGACCTAAAAAAAACGGCCCTTTCAAGCCTCACAGTAATCACCCATTTTCTTTACCGTTAGCTGTACTTTACTGGCCTTTCATAACACTACAGCAACATACTGGCATCCACAAAACAGCACATTTAATACTCTTAAGGGCCCTCTCCCTTACTTTTGTTACTGATGTGGTTTGACATTAAATACACATCCAATTTTAAATTTGTATCTGCTTATTACAGATCAGGATACACGTCTATTGTTGGCTATCTGCATGTCTAAGTACTGGCATAATAAAGGTCAGATCACTGCAAGAGCATAGGCCCTGAAGTATTCTCTATACTTATCAAAGGTCCAGATGTCAACAATGGTCCTATAAGAGAGAAGCAAGGTATCACAGAAAGCCAACTATTAGCCATTATAGAGAGGGAGTACTATAGTAGGCATTTTCAGGTGTATTAAGAAAATTGATTTAGACCTCCTCAGAGATCCACAATACATCCATTAATAATGAAAAACCTAAAAATGTTAATAATACAAACGGATTTCAAGCAGTATAAAATAACAATATCTTGTTTCTCAACTATCGGTTAAAAAAAACTCTTAAAAATGTAGAGATAGAAAAACACACTTGTTCATTAGGTGGGTGAGTAATTAAAAAATACCAAATCATGATGTGTAATTATATTAAAGCATTCCGTTAAAGGGAATAAAAAAACACCTTCTAACGCCACTTAGTACTGGGAAGAGATGTAGTACATGAATAAAGGTTGTGGAGACCTAATTCACAGTTTACAAATCGCAGAATCAACTGAGGATCCTCTTCTTCTAGCTCGATAGGAGTTGAGGGGGGGGGGGGGGGGAGGTATACTATCCGAAGAAGCCCTTTCACATTGTGTGATATTAGATACCTGAGATATGGAAGCCTTTCCTCAAAACTAGTGCGTGCTGCCAAACTGCTATGGATGTAAGCATTTCTGCCATATTCTTGGTCATTGATATAATTTAGTTTGCCCACTTAGACTTTCAAAAAGTGGTATAGCTGGCCTGGAGATCACGATTCCAGAACAGCCTTATCACATTTGACATATGCCAGTGTAAAAGCCAAATTTCTAAAAAACAATTTTTTGTAATTTTTTCCTCCGGGTCCTTCTCTCAAACTTACATTAAGTAGTGTCCTTAACGAAAGAGCAGGTGCGTGGATGAGCCTCTATCCCGAACAGATTACACTTGAAAGTTCTTGGAAATAGGTGCTGGTAAGATTACGTTCAAGTCTATGAATGTGTACAGGTATAGTTGAACTCAAACTGCAAAATTTCCTTCAAATTTTCCCTTCATGCAAGTTTTAAAAAGCCCAGCTAGAGACAGGAGCATATTGCAATAATATATCAAAGTTGCAGTAATCTTTGCTCTAGATAATTCTGATATATATAATTAAAATGTCTCTTTCCCATGGGATAATAAAAAATGTCAAGAGCACCTGCGTGGGCGAAGGTTTTTTTCCCCTAAATAGTAAAAGTGCAGCTTGTGGGAGAGGTTGATTGCAAAGGTTTTTCCCCCCCAAGTAAACATAGTTACCAACCTCCGCTTTTTCGTAGTCCATGTACCAATTAAACTTGAAACCTTTCTTCTTCCCGCTTAAGTCTAGCATCTTAGAGTTTCAAACATTTATCTATAGAAAGCGACTTTTAGGCATAGCAAAAGTGCATAATTCTTGCAGGTGTCTTTGTAGACCTAAGGATTTACACCAAAAAAAACAATACCATCCGCATGTAAAAGGGTATGAATTGTATATGAGCCCAACTTTTGAGGGAACTTTTTCAAGTAGCGAAATTTCTGCGGAAAATCAGACGTATATGACCAAGGGTAGACAGGCAGTTTTTCTTGTAAATGGAAACTTTGCACATATTATTATCATTGTATTTGGGATGGTATGATTTTTGCTACTGTCGCTGCTAGTTCTTTACTCCCGTAAATGAAATATGCCAGCATTGTTTCTGCTGTCTGGGCTGCATCTTTTTTTCTCAAAACTCCAAATGGACAAAAAAAAGTTCAGAATCACATCAGTGTAATTACCCATCTTCTTTACCATCAACTGTTGTTTGCTGGGTTTTCTTAACACTGCTACGACATACTGTCATCCACAAAACGACGCATTTAATACTGTAGACCCATACCCTTACTTTTCTTTCTGATATCGTCTGATATTAAATGCATACCCAATCTTAAATTTCATTTTTTTTTGCAGATCAGGATACAAGTGTATTATTGGAGATATGTATGTCTAGGGACTGGCGTATTAAAGTTCAGATTACTGCAGGGCACAGGCCCAGAAATATTCTCTGTACAAAGTAAAAGGCCCAGATGTCAACAATGCTCCTGTAAGAGTGGCAGTGGGTCACAGAAACCCAAGCACTAGGCTATACGGAGAGGCAATACGATAGTAGACGATGCACGCAAGGATGCAAACGGAGACTATCGAGGGAGTGAGGGATCAGTTCCCGGGATCGGGTGCGCCTCTCACCTGATCCTCCTCCGTCACGTCGATAAAAGCTGGGACACTCATGGCGCTGCCACTTCAGGGGCTGCTTAAAAGCACGCCGCCACTGGAAAGAGAGCAAAGCGGAAAAGAGAGTGGACCGGCTCTACGGTATTACTTCCGGGTTACAGCTCAAGAGCCTGACTCTGCTGTCATACCATAAACTTTCAATCTAGACAAGAATTAACATAGACAATGGACTAATGATAAAGCAGGCTCACACACAGCGAGTGTACAAAGGCTACGAACCCCGTGAACTGCCATGTAAAATAACGTAAAAACAAATACATTTATTTTGTATTTTCCATTATTTGATGTAATTGCTATAGCAAACCTAAAATCTAATTTTGAAGTTTACTATCGTAATATGTGACACAAATGTTATAGAACAACTCATATGAATTTGTTTAGAATGCCAACGGAAAAACAGCAAGATTTTTTATTGCATCTTGTCTTATAGTGTGTACTTGATTAGCGCTACAGCTCACAGTGTGGCGGCCATCTTTAAACTGGAAAGTGGTCCGTTAAATGTAACCATATAGAGATTAAAACACTGCAGCAAACCCTTGTTTGTATTTATTTCCAGTTTTATTTGGCGCGAATGCCCTACGAAAGCTTTGGAGCGCTTTGCAAGAACACAAGTTACATTACACATTCATTTGTTCTAAGCCACGGGGATATGAAATGATTTGGACAGAATGTTGAGCCGCAGCTGAGACTAGAACCTGGGTTCTGAGTCAGTGCCTAAATCGGCAGCTCTTAAGTGTCATCTTAAGGATTTTTGGGGTCCAGGGTAAGAAATATTTGGCGGCCTCTGTTTGGACCAACTTTGACATTTATGATTCATTTTGCACTAATTTAAGCCCCGTTAGGCCAAACAATATTGAATTATACGTTACAGGTTGACATAGAAAATAGAGAAAAGTAAGATAGAGAAAAAAGGTAATTTTCCCAGGGGCCTCTTGCAAGATGAGGGTCCTGGACAATTGCCCACGTTGCCTGTGTCTTAAAACTATTCATGCCATCATTTTAGAAAAGTGTGAGATCTCTAAAAAACAAAATAATCGGGAGAACGTATATCCCCCATTGACTTTTATTGGGGCTTGAATATGGTTAGGATCGGATATTAGAAACGCAAATTATGTTTTTTTCTTATCTATCAGAAGCAGGGAGAAAGCGCTATTGGCAGGGAGAGAGAGTGATGCAAATGTTATTTGTGCACTGGCCTGCAGGTGCAGGTTACTGGCAGTGCTTACTCCGAGTTACATAATACCAGGCCCTGTCGGGTGAAGCCTGCAGAGGAATTTGCTCCTCCTCTCCAGCTTTACATCGGAAGTAGGAGTACACTTGTAGCTTTCTGAAAAGCTGTCAAGCGGGGGCTCGAGGGGGCAGACTGTCACTCTTCGAGGGAAGGATGGTTGTGAGGAATGTGCGCTACTGTTTCTCTGTTCACACAGCTCTCCATTGCTTGCTCACAAAGCCCGATAAGGACTATGGTTGAGGGGTGCCTATTCTGCTTGCTCATGTTGTACCTAAACAGGACGTCTTAGATGGAGCAACAGATCTTTGACTAAACAATAAGCTCTTCAAAACAAGCCCAAAGAAGGGGGACGGCGGAGATTTCAAAAATGACAATTAAAATAATGTAAGCGTTAGTAAAGGCTATAAGTCTGCCTTTTTAATCAAAGGATTTAATATAGATAAGAGAGTTTGCGCATGTGAGTGCCTTTGGGGAAATGTGTGAACGGCTGTGCGAATTTATTATTGGGTGTGCATAGATGGATATATGAGCAAGTCACTCATGGAAGGATGGTTGAATAGATAGTTGAGTATTTGCAAGAGTAAATGAGGTACAAGTATACAAGTGCATGAATGAATGAAAAGGTGGCTGAGTGCATGGACAAGCGAGTGAATATAAATGAGTGCTACCTGGGTAGATTAGTGGATTATTAGGAGAACGCATAGATCACGGACTGGTGAATGTCTGGAGTGATTACTAAGTATGCGAAAATCAATGGATGAATAATTTAATGAGTGCATGGATGGACAAGAGCGCAAGTTGAGGAGACTGGATTGCTATATATGAGTTAGTGAGTGAATGGACATATTTACAAGGATGAATGAGTGGGTGGATGAATGACTGGATGGATTACTCAATGCATAAGGTTATCCTGAGTTGTTGCAGTTTGTGGCAGAGGAAGCTACAAGGTTGGTAGGATATGTAAGACGGGACAATCCAGACCAAATAACACAAGTAAAAGAGCACAGCAGGCTATTCAGAGGCTGTTTATGTGCCCCTAACACACTTTGGACCCAGCTTCATCTCTGTCACATGAACTATTGCGATGCCAACCACCTCTCATTAGGGGTTAGACTGGGTCATAACATTATTTGATCACATGTTCATTCAAACTGTAACCTCTTGACAGAGCGCACATAATTGTCACATGTGCAACTGTAATTACCATACACCGGCGGCTATCAAAATACCACCAAATTCAAGAAAAGGAAATACTGTATTTACAGGACGGGGAGTGGGGGGAGGTGGTTGTAGACAGCACAGCGAAAGGGTGATGCTAGGAAATTAATGGAGAAAGTAAAAATAGCGTAGAAGAGGAAGGATGTATGAGATCTTACCAATATTTAGTATTGTCAGAACTGAAACAATTTTAATTATTTTAATCACATCAAAATCATTGTTTTTACTCACGGATTGTTTCATTTTTTTGTGGAGTTTTATATAGCTCGAACTAGACACGAAGGTATCAGAGCGCTTTACATGAGCACCAGTTATGTTACAGACTGATTTGAACTGCTAACCAGCATTGACAACGCGAGTAGGTCTGGCTTGTTTGAATCGCATGTTCTGTGTGATAGGTCTGTATGCAATAGCACAATTCACAGAGGAGTGACTTAAACACTCGAAATTGTTACTGGAAGTGTGTCATTTCACATTAGAATGTCACTCATAACTGAAACCATAGAAACAATAACAAATAGGAATTAAAAGGCCAGTCTGGGAGAAGTCTGGTCTCCAGTTCTGCCCTTGCTGTCCTAGGCTTACTATCCTATATGCCCCAGGCACGAGCATCTGTTGT
Source organism: Triturus cristatus (assembly GCF_964204655.1). NCBI lineage: Eukaryota > Metazoa > Chordata > Amphibia > Caudata > Salamandridae > Triturus > Triturus cristatus. The sequence continues at coordinate 541,961,510 of NC_140584.1, forward strand.
GTTCTGGACACATCTGTGCACCTCAATGGCATAACATAGCCCCCCTCCTCCACCCGCCAGACCCTGGCCTAAAACCTCTTGACTGAGTCCGGAGGGGGCCCCTCCCGGTACTTTGCAGAGTGTGGGGCGTGGCTCAAGTTTTGTTACATCACGGGTGCGCCTCAAGCGCGTGCAAGGCTCCGGCACTGAAGGCGCGCGTGACATGCCTCCAGTGTGTTTGCGTGTAGCGGGTCTAAATGCACAGTTTATGTGCAAGCTGTGTGTTTTGTTGTGTGAATGCCTGGGTGTGTTTATTTGTGTGCGCGCCTCTTTATGTGGCAAGGCGCCCCTTCTACTTGTATATATGGTGCGCTACGAGCCCGTGCTGGTTTGTGAAGAATTCCATCTAAGGCTGTTGAGATAATTCAGTGGCATTCATGCCACCGGATATGCTTGCAGGTCACCGGTTCGAATTCCAGGTAGATAAAAGAAGTGTGCCTAAAAGCTATTCACGTTATGATATGTGCTACATACACAGCAATTATTGAAATGAAACGCATATTTTAACTAGTATTTTGTATGAGTACTCGTGACCCAACAGCATGGTAGTGTTGATCGCTCCTAGTTTACTAACAAAAGCAAATTATATTAATGCATGTTCTAATTAAGATTGAAGTGGGTTGTCACGCTGCAAAGGAATGACTGAAGGGTTGTTGTTCAATTACACAGTCGCTCATGAAATATTCAAGTTACAAGCAGGAAGTGGGATAAGGGAGGGGGTGGCAAATGGTGTGCACTTTCGCGGCCGCTTTGATGTTCTCAGTGGCCGCGCGGCTCACTGAGAACATCAAAGCGGCCGCGAAAGTGATCAGCAGGCTGCCAAATGGTGCGCAAAGCCCGGCGCACATGCACTGTAGTTGGCGGCCTGAAAACACTGGTTTGCACTTCCAAATCCCCCTTTTACAAAAGCTCTTGCGAGAGCAGCGCTAAAGCGCTGTCTCAGGCGAGCCCTAAAAAAACGAGTCTGGTCCCTTTAAAAACAGCGCTGAGCCGACCTATGTGGGAGGCCCTGGAGGGTCGTGGCTCTTCCAGGTGCGTGGGAGACTGCAGAACATTCTGGGGGGAAGGCAGAAGGGGATCTCGAGGGAAGCGGAAAACAAAGAAGAGGGGCGCTAGGAGAAGGGCAAGAAGGAAAAGGACGTTTGTTTGCTTTTATGTTAATTTCTCCTTCTGAATGCCTTTAACATATGGTCGCTCCCTCTGGATTTCCCTTTCACTTGGGGACATACTTTCTTCCTCACTTCCTGTAGTGTACCATCACTTTCACCCGGTTCTTTTCCTTTTGGGCTGGTGAAATCCCTACTCCCTTCCCTGAATTAATTAGACACTGACAAAAGAAATACTCACCTCAGCCTTTCCTTTCTCCGAGGGAGAACGCTGGCCAGGAGGACTCTGCTCAAGGGACTGACGCCGAAGACCCTGAAGAGAAGAAGGAGACAAAATGAAGTGACTATATATATAGTGATCAAGGACGTTACTGTCCGAAACATGTTTGGCTCTTGTTTGGAGGGGGAGGCTGGCTCATCTGCTGTCTTCACGAAGGAGGTGTTAACTCCCCGGGTGCGGCCTTTCCTCAGAGGGCAACTCTATCTTGACTATGTTTTGCGGCCTGTCCGGTCGCGGAAAGGCCCCGCCGCACATACAGCGGATCCAGGGTTGTCGCACATGGTGACCCGGCAGGACCGAGGAGTACCCAACTGTGACCGACTCTGCTACTGGCGGATGGGCCAGTTTTTAACCTTCATCAAACCCACTGGGGTGAACATTGATTTAAAGGGTGGCGTCCAGCAGCACCCACTTGGATGTAAGGGACTACGCAAACCAGCATGCAATTCTGCGTACGCCGATCAGGCGAGACCTCTACGCCCACTGGGGCGTATCTAAATAAATTGAGGCATTGATCCCACCTGCTGCTGTCTGTCTTCTGTTGCCAGTGATCAAGGACGTTACTGTCCGAAACATGTTTGGCTCTTGTTTGGAGGGGGAGGCTGGCTCATCTGCTGTCTTCACGAAGGAGGTGTTAACTCCCCGGGTGCGGCCTTTCCTCAGAGGGCAACTCTATCTTGACTATGTTTTGCGGCCTGTCCGGTCGCGGAAAGGCCCCGCCGCACATACAGCGGATCCAGGGTTGTCGCACATGGTGACCCAGCAGGACCGAGGAGTACCCAACTGTGACCGACTCTGCTACTGGCGGATGGGCCAGTTTTTAACCTTCATCAAACCCACTGGGGTGAACATTGATTTAACGGGTGGCGTCCAGCAGCACCCACTTGGATGTAAGGGACTACGCAAACCAGCATGCAATTCTGCATACGCCGATCAGGCGAGACCTCAACGCCCACTGGGGCGTATTTAAATAAATTGAGGCATTGATCCCACCTGCTGCTGTCCGTCTTCTGTTGCCAGTGATCAAGGACGTTACTGTCCGAAACATGTTTGGCTCTTGTTTGGAGGGGGAGGCTGGCTCATCTGCTGTCTTCACGAAGGAGGTGTTAACTCCCCGGGTGCGGCCTTTCCTCAGAGGGCAACTCTATCTTGACTATGTTTTGCGGCCTGTCCGGTCGCGGAAAGGCCCCGCCGCACATACAGCGGATCCAGGGTTGTCGCACATGCTGACCCGGCAGGACCGAGGAGTACCCAACTGTGACCGACTCTGCTACTGGCGGATGGGCCAGTTTTTAACCTTCATCAAACCCACTGGGGTGAACATTGATTTAACGGGTGGCGTCCAGCAGCACCCACTTGGATGTAAGGGACTACGCAAACCAGCATGCAATTCTGCATACGCCGATCAGGCGAGACCTCAACGCCCACTGGGGCGTATCTAAATAAATTGAGGCATTGATCCCACCTGCTGCTGTCCGTCTTCTGTTGCCAGTGATCAAGGACGTTACTGTCCGAAACATGTTTGGCTCTTGTTTGGAGGGGGAGGCTGGCTCATCTGCTGTCTTCACGAAGGAGGTGTTAACTCCCCGGGTGCGGCCTTTCCTCAGAGGGCAACTCTATCTTGACTATGTTTTGCGGCCTGTCCGGTCGCGGAAAGGCCCCGCCGCACATACAGCGGATCCAGGGTTGTCGCACATGGTGACCCGGCAGGACCGAGGAGTACCCAACTGTGACCGACTCTGCTACTGGCGGATGGGCCAGTTTTTAACCTTCATCAAACCCACTGGGGTGAACATTGATTTAACGGGTGGCGTCCAGCAGCACCCACTTGGATGTAAGGGACTACGCAAACCAGCATGCAATTCTGCATACGCCGATCAGGCGAGACCTCAACGCCCACTGGGGCGTATCTAAATAAATTGAGGCATTGATCCCACCTGCTGCTGTCCGTCTTCTGTTGCCAGTGATCAAGGACGTTACTGTCCGAAACATGTTTGGCTCTTGTTTGGAGGGGGAGGCTGGCTCATCTGCTGTCTTCACGAAGGAGGTGTTAACTCCCCGGGTGCGGCCTTTCCTCAGAGGGCAACTCTATCTTGACTATGTTTTGCGGCCTGTCCGGTCGCGGAAAGGCCCCGCCGCACATACAGCGGATCCAGGGTTGTCGCACATGGTGACCCGGCAGGACCGAGGAGTACCCAACTGTGACCGACTCTGCTACTGGCGGATGGGCCAGTTTTTAACCTTCATCAAACCCACTGGGGTGAACATTGATTTAACGGGTGGCGTCCAGCAGCACCCACTTGGATGTAAGGGACTACGCAAACCAGCATGCAATTCTGCATACGCCGATCAGGCGAGACCTCAACGCCCACTGGGGCGTATCTAAATAAATTGAGGCATTGATCCCACCTGCTGCTGTCCGTCTTCTGTTGCCAGTGATCAAGGACGTTACTGTCCGAAACATGTTTGGCTCTTGTTTGGAGGGGGAGGCTGGCTCATCTGCTGTCTTCACGAAGGAGGTGTTAACTCCCCGGGTGCGGCCTTTCCTCAGAGGGCAACTCTATCTTGACTATGTTTTGCGGCCTGTCCGGTCGCGGAAAGGCCCCGCCGCACATACAGCGGATCCAGGGTTGTCGCACATGGTGACCCGGCAGGACCGAGGAGTACCCAACTGTGACCGACTCTGCTACTGGCGGATGGGCCAGTTTTTAACCTTCATCAAACCCACTGGGGTGAACATTGATTTAACGGGTGGCGTCCAGCAGCACCCACTTGGATGTAAGGGACTACGCAAACCAGCATGCAATTCTGCATACGCCGATCAGGCGAGACCTCAACGCCCACTGGGGCGTATCTAAATAAATTGAGGCATTGATCCCACCTGCTGCTGTCCGTCTTCTGTTGCCAGTGATCAAGGACGTTACTGTCCGAAACATGTTTGGCTCTTGTTTGGAGGGGGAGGCTGGCTCATCTGCTGTCTTCACGAAGGAGGTGTTAACTCCCCGGGTGCGGCCTTTCCTCAGAGGGCAACTCTATCTTGACTATGTTTTGCGGCCTGTCCGGTCGCGGAAAGGCCCCGCCGCACATACAGCGGATCCAGGGTTGTCGCACATGGTGACCCGGCAGGACCGAGGAGTACCCAACTGTGACCGACTCTGCTACTGGCGGATGGGCCAGTTTTTAACCTTCATCAAACCCACTGGGGTGAACATTGATTTAACGGGTGGCGTCCAGCAGCACCCACTTGGATGTAAGGGACTACGCAAACCAGCATGCAATTCTGCATACGCCGATCAGGCGAGACCTCAACGCCCACTGGGGCGTATCTAAATAAATTGAGGCATTGATCCCACCTGCTGCTGTCCGTCTTCTGTTGCCAGTGATCAAGGACGTTACTGTCCGAAACATGTTTGGCTCTTGTTTGGAGGGGGAGGCTGGCTCATCTGCTGTCTTCACGAAGGAGGTGTTAACTCCCCGGGTGCGGCCTTTCCTCAGAGGGCAACTCTATATTGACTATGTTTTGCGGCCTGTCCGGTCGCGGAAAGGCCCCGCCGCACATACAGCGGATCCAGGGTTGTCGCACATGGTGACCCGGCAGGACCGAGGAGTACCCAACTGTGACCGACTCTGCTACTGGCGGATGGGCCAGTTTTTAACCTTCATCAAACCCACTGGGGTGAACATTGATTTAACGGGTGGCTTCCAGCAGCACCCACTTGGATGTAAGGGACTACGCAAACCAGCATGCAATTCTGCATACGCCGATCAGGCGAGACCTCAACGCCCACTGGGGCGTATCTAAATAAATTGAGGCATTGATCCCACCTGCTGCTGTCCGTCTTCTGTTGCCAGTGATCAAGGACGTTACTGTCCGAAACATGTTTGGCTCTTGTTTGGAGGGGGAGGCTGGCTCATCTGCTGTCTTCACGAAGGAGGTGTTAACTCCCCGGGTGCGGCCTTTCCTCAGAGGGCAACTCTATCTTGACTATGTTTTGCGGCCTGTCCGGTCGCGGAAAGGCCCCGCCGCACATACAGCGGATCCAGGGTTGTCGCACATGGTGACCCGGCAGGACCGAGGAGTACCCAACTGTGACCGACTCTGCTACTGGCGGATGGGCCAGTTTTTAACCTTCATCAAACCCACTGGGGTGAACATTGATTTAACGGGTGGCGTCCAGCAGCACCCACTTGGATGTAAGGGACTACGCAAACCAGCATGCAATTCTGCATACGCCGATCAGGCGAGACCTCAACGCCCACTGGGGCGTATCTAAATAAATTGAGGCATTGATCCCACCTGCTGCTGTCCGTCTTCTGTTGCCAGTGATCAAGGACGTTACTGTCCGAAACATGTTTGGCTCTTGTTTGGAGGGGGAGGCTGGCTCATCTGCTGTCTTCACGAAGGAGGTGTTAACTCCCCGGGTGCGGCCTTTCCTCAGAGGGCAACTCTATCTTGACTGTGAATATATATATATATATATATCGTGAACAAGGTGGCGAGAGGCCATCGAAACGCGTTGATGTGAACTCATCAATAAAGAGCCGAATGAAACAATCCCCCTGGGAGTGCAGTGTGGTTTTTGCCGAGAACAACTTGAACCGTATGCTGAATATATATATATATATATATATATATATATATATATATATATATATATATATATATATATATATATATATATGTACTGGAAATTTTATCAGCAATGAAAGATTAACTCATCTCAAACTAAAACTTTGTATTACCTAATACCAACACCCCCCCCCTCCCCCGCATATTGAAATTTATCACACAGGGTAAGTCAAAGTGATACAGATTTGCGTGCAGACAGATCTAGTAGCAGAGCTGATGGGTCCGATTGGATCCGATCAGCATTAATTTAACCAATTTGGCTATAGAACTGACTGCCGTACTTACATGATTCAGACAGTTTTATCCGGAAATTCAAATTGACCCTGCTCCAACCCGATCCTACTTTCTGAGGATGAGGTAGCGGCAACCTGAAGAAGGGCAACATGAGTATCAACAGGAACTCATGCACATGCAACAGATAAATGTGAAGTGAACCTTAAGGCAGTGCATGTTCGGACTTGTAGGAGGAGCATTGTGGTGGAATGCTGTGGACGGAGACTTTATATAAGGAAAAGTAGAGCTGTTGTTCCGACGAAAGCAGGCACTTGGAGTGTTTAGACAATGTAAACCATATACCAGACATACCCATATACCACACTGTGCTGTGTCCATCAGATGTCTACGTAATGAGGAGACCCTATGAATAGTTTGGGGTCAAAACTTCGACAATACCCCCAATTGGTTGTCACTTACGATTAGTGAATAAAGGCATGGTTGATTCAGTTGAACTACCCTTTTCCCTCTATTTTGTTTGGATTAACATTTAACAGCCATTGGATTTTGTACAGTGTCTTGTATATTATACGTTGTAAATATGATCACTATGTGAGCTCTGCACCGTCACACTTTATTCACTTGTATTACTCTGCATTATATTATACTTCACATGGAATGATTTAATACAGTTGTGTCACACACTCAGATTAGCTTCCTAATATAATTCAGTTGGAACAGACCTGCATTATCAATTTGTTTTGGATTTCTCTAATGTCCTGGTGAGGTTTCCCTATGCAAATGAGTCCCAGGTGACCGTTTTCTTGAAGAATATGTTCTTCTCAGCAGCAGCAAATCTTCTTCAGTGGTCCTTCATCAAAAGTGTATCCGGCCTCGTTGAACTGTTGTTGGCTAGAGATTCCAGCTTCGTCCCACTAGACATTTGTGACTTTCAAAAAAGAGACTAAAGGGCCGATTACGATTGCAGGAGGCCCGTCACCGCCAGCCATGCGGTGGCGATCCTTCAGCAATCGGACCGCAAGATTCCCCCCACCACATTACGATGGCAGAGGGAATCACGCTCGAACCGTGGCGGGCACAAAGACCGTCCGCCATGGGACCGCCAAAAGCAATCTTACAGATTGCCTGGCGGATGTTCCAGATAGCCTAAAATGGTGGCGGTGCCTAGCAGGCACCGTCCACCAAATTAGGATGCTGGCTACAGCAAGCCTTTCCATGGCAGCGATGCCGTCATGCAAAGACTGGTGGGGATTTGTTACGGGGGCCCGTTGCGGGCCGCCCTTGTTTTGGCGGGAGTGCACTGGGGGATACCCATGGTACCCCCTACATTTCACAGCACTACGTGGCAGGCACCGTGTGGTGCCTGCCACGTAGTGCAGGAAAATGCACAACATGGTATTTTAACATCGCGGCGGGTCGTGCTGTCAGCAGCACCCGCCGCAATGTTAAAAAGCAAGATCCGACCGCCATGGTGGTGGTCGCATCCTGATCAGGTATGCGGGACCGCCGCATGCATGGCATGCATGACGGTAAGCGCCGACCGGGCCCTATCCACTGTTTGTATCTGACTAGTTTTTACCTTAAACTGTTAAAATTCATATCTCTGGTTCTACTAATTGGATTGTTGATGTTTTGGTGTCAAATAATCTTATTACAATTTACTCATAATTTATGAGAACACAGTGCATGGTAGAGTGGCAAGTTATAGTTAATGTTAATGTAGTGTGGCGAGTAGGGTGACAAGACTGAGTACTGAGATGTACGACATATTAAATTGAAGCTCGTGTGTAAATTATAATAAAAAAATATTTTATTGGTATTTCTCTGAACACAATAGCATGTACAGCATACAGAAGTACAATTACAGTTACATTCTCATTGGGCTTCCATCCCAACCTCACCAGGTGCCATTTCCTAGCACATACCTAGTGACTTGATGCAGTAACATGTACCACATACCAGGATCACAGCAATAAACAATTGAAAAAACATGTAACTATTTGTTTTTCCTTAACATTCACAATGCACGGTTGTGGTACAACAAATAACTTGCAGCTGTGCCACCCACCTTAGTGTCAGAACATAGCGACCATGTATCCAGTGAGTTCATGCCAGTGTATTAACAGTAGAATCATGTTTGGCTATAGAAGAGGGTCTCTTCAGGTTTAATCACTATCGGCCAGGACCCTCTCTCCAGGAGATCATCCAATATTGTGATCCTCCATATTTTGTCTGTAGGCAGGCCCCCATGCTGCCCCAGCCTCACTCACCTAATTCCAGGCCCTTCCATAGTGGTTCTCCCTTCAGTTCTCTTCACAGCTCACTGCGGCCTTACCTCTCCACCCACCGAGAGTGGTGTCTCCCTTTCTGGCAAAGCCACATTCAGTGCCTCACCCTGAACTGCCCCTCCCTCTTCAGTTATGTCCTGTGTCATGCACTCCCACACTTGACTATGGTCCTCCAAGCGTTCAGCCTTGGGGACTTTTTTCATTCGTTTCAGTTCTGCCCTAGACCACTCCTCGAGGGTCCTGGACCATGCCCAAATCGTGGGCCCAGTAGTAGAGAGCTACCTGATGGTGACCCTGAATTTCACGTAAGAGATCCAGTTGGGAAAACCTATAATGGACCCTATCTTCTTTGGGGGGATGGGATAAGGACCAGTAAACAGTGTTTAATCATAGCCTCAAGCTGAATATGGGTGGCGTGTGCAGAGGAAAAGGAACAAATGATGGATGGAATGCTGAACAATGCAAACATTTACCCCCAGTCACAAAGATCTGGGTTTAATCCATCGTTCTTTTGTTCATCACACGACCCCAGTTTAGACCCAACCAGCAAATCAGTCATAACCCTGTTTCTCATGTGAACAGTCCAGCTCGAATTGCCAAGCCAGATTTGGGTGGTGTGTGTCAGGTGATCAAGGGCCTCCCACCAATAGGGGGAAACTTGTCTCAGCCCCATAGCATGTGTGTGAAGCCTGCTCCGCCTCCTTTGCAGCACGGACACTCATCCGTGCAGGTAGGGTACATTGTACTGAGTTGCGTGGGGGCCAGGTATGCGTGATGGAGAACATAAAAGTGAGCCAGCTGAACCATGCGTTACAAGACATTTCTTTCACCAGAGTGCAGGCCCTGTTCCACTCAGCCTCTGTAAGGGGTTCCGGCAGTTCTGCCTCCCAACCCTCCAGGGTACGATACATGGTATGCAGATGATCTTACCTTAAGGGTATATGTGAGAAACCAGCCCTCTGGAGGAGCAAAGCTCTAACAGCACTCCCACCATGCTCGATTCTGTCAGTGTAGCAGGGAAATCCTCCTACAATCCCCTCACAACCCTGGTCAGTGCCGCAAACTGCAAGAACTGTCCCGGCCCACCTCAAACATTTCCTGTGCCCCTTGAAATGTGAGGCAACCGTCTGCCGGGTATAGGTCCCTCAAAAGACACACAATTGATGGACTGAATGCAGAACAAATCAAAACATTCACCCCCAGTCAAGAGATCTGGGTTAAATCCATCATTCTTTTGCTCATCATGCCACCCCAGTTCAGACCTGGCCATATGCAAATCAGTCTTGACCCTGTGCCTCATGGGAACAGTCCAGCCCGAACTGTTTCCAGTCCAGGGAGGACCTGGCTTGGCAGTTCTGGCTGGACTGTTCCCATGAGGCACAGGGTCAAGACTGATTTGCATATGTCTGGGTTCAAACTGAAATGGCATAGTGAGCAAAAAACGATGGATCTAGGCCCAGATCTCTGTACTGGGGTGAATGTATGACATTGTTCTGCATTCTGTCCATCAACTGTTGTTTTTGCATTTGTCACCCCGAGTGGGACGGTTATGCTCAGAAGTGAGTGCCGTGCTCTCCATGCCACTGGAATCAAGCTATCCTGGCTGAAGAGGGGTGAAACCCCGAAACCGGTCATAGGATGCTTGTTTCCAGTCCAGGGAGGACCTGGCTTGGCAGTTCGGGCTGGACTGTTCCCATGAGGCACAGGGTCAAGACTGATTTGCATATGTCTGGGTTCAAACTGGAATGGCATAGTGAGCAAAAAAACGATGGATCTAGGCCCAGATCTCTGTACTGGGATGAATGTATGACATTGTTCTGCATTCTGTCCATCAACTGTTGTTTTTGCATTTGTCACCCCGAGTGGGACGGGTATGCTCAGAAGTGAGTCCCGTGCTCTCCATGCCACTGGAATCAAGCTATCCTGGCTGAAGAGGGGTGAAACCCCGAAACCGGTCCTAGGATGCTTGTTTCCAGTCCAGGGAGGACCTGGCTTGGCAGTTCGGGCTGGACTGTTCCCATGAGGCACAGGGTCACAACTGATATGCAGATGTCTGGGCTCAAACTGGAATGGCATGGTGAGCAAAAAAAACGATGGGTCTAGGCCTAGATCTCTGTACTGGGGTGAATGTATGACATTGTTCTGCATTCTGTCCATCAACTGTTGTTTTGGTATAGGTCCCCCAACATCTCGCATTCCCCCTCTTTGCAATGTGTATAAACATCTTGGAAGGAATACCATTTTACCTAAGTAAATCCTGACAGTCACCAACAGCTGCAGTGTTTGCCAGAACATCGCAGAGGCTTGAAGCCCAGCTAGTTCCCTAACCATATTTAGGGACTATTGTCTATCTACTTCATGTGCAATTTGGATCCCCAGGTATCTGAACGCCTCTAGCTCCCAACGCAGCCCAATCTGCGGTAGTGCCTCAGAGGGTCGCCCCTCCAGCTCTGCCAGTGGGAACCTCAGTGATTTCCCCTGATTGACTCGGAGACCAGAAGCCCAAGTAAATCCTTGCAGCTCCTGCATAATTAGTGGCACCAAAACCTCTGGTTGCTGTAAGTGCACCAGGACATCATCCACATACAAAGAAATCAGGTGGTCCCTTGCTCCCAACCATATGGCCAAGCCCCCAACTCGGTCCGTATGCGGATTGCGAGTGGCTCCACCACCAGGGCAAACAGCAGCACAGCAAGTGGGCAGCCCTGCATTGTGCCCCGTTCTATAGGCTAAGCCTCTGAGATATAGCCGCTTCACCTTACCATTGCCGAAGGATCAATATACATCAGGAATACCGATTTCTTCAGAAACCCTGGACCAAATGCCATTCGCCATAAAATCGCCTAGAGGAAATCCCAGTCCAGGGTATTGAAAGTCCTTTCTGTACTCAGGGATCTCAGCGCTCCTTCTGGGGGTGAGCCCGGCACGGATTTCATGATATGAGTTAGTCAGGTGTAGGTTCAAGAAAGTGCTGCGCGGGGAGGAGCCAAGATGGCGACCGGAGCAGACGCTTGAGCGCTCGGCTCCGTCGGCCCGTGGCCTCGGACTACTATCCTGATGCCCATCCTCGCCGAATTTCGAGGTGCGACGTATGCGAAGGCGCGCTGACCGCGCTGCCGCTTTCCCGGAGTCTCAGCCCGCCCGGATGCCCGAGTTGTGGGTGCTTTTGTCCTCTGCACTAAACCCCTGCGCCATTATGGCCTTTGCCGGCCCCCTGGAAACTCCGCAGTTACCGGACCAGCTACCGCTAACCTGAGCCCCGCGGTCCCGATTTCACCTCGCACCACGGATCGTTGCCGGATGAGCCCGGGGAGAGACGGCCGGACACCTTCTGCACCCTGTGCCTGACGGGCTGGAGCTGTGGGGTGGGCCCCGGTGCGGCGGGTCTCCTGCCCCGCTCTGAGGACCGCGCTGTGGGAGGCGGCTGACCCCCTTCACCTATTGCCTAGCCGGCGGCAAAGAGAACCTGCGAGAAGAGAAGCGACGGTCGGCCTTCCCTGCTGCGGCGTAGACCTGAGGGGAGTGGACTCCTTGCCACGACCCCCCCCCCGGCCTTTGCAACGTATAGCGGCAAAACATGGCGTTGAGTGCCTGCTCGCGGCTGGGGGGTGATACTCCGGTCTCGCCCGCTGCCCACTTTGCCCTACCTCTTCCGGACACCAGCTCCACAGTGCCGTCCCGGATTGCTGCCGATGTGGGGGCCCGGCTTCCGCTGACATGCGGCTCCGTACTGGCTGTCCTGCGGGACTTTCAACTACAAATGTGCGCTGGCCTACAGGCGCTGAGTGAGCGGTTTGACCCCATACTGTCGGCTGCGGGTCGTGAGCGCTTTGTTTGTCATCCACAGGGCGTGGGTCTCCCGGTGCTTTGGTCCTCTTGCGGGGACACAACGGCGGTGTATGATTGTGCTGCACTGGTGCCTTCATCCGGCGTTCCCGGCACCCGGGATCCACCGCTCTCCACCTCAACTGCGGATACTTTGTCCCCCTGGTCATGGCTGCCTGCTTCATTGTTGCCTGCCTCACCGCGTCCGCAAGAGTATCCTGCTGAGCGACACCTAACGGCTTCGAGGACCCGTCCACGGTGGCCTACTGCTTCCTTTTTGTGGAACTCCTGTTCTTTACGTGCCAGGTTTGGATTTTATGTGGTGCAAAGAGGGACCTCAATGGATGGTCGGCGGCCATTTCGTGATCCTACTTCACCATCCTCTCACAAGCGGCCATCTTGTCTTTGTCTGCTCGGGACACGGGGCCTTCATGTAGGGGCTGGTTTAATCCCAAGCCCGCGATCGGGCCAGGGCTAGATTGACTTCTATCGCCAGGGTTCATGGACGGGCTGGCCTGGGACGGGAACTGTATGTATGTTTTGTGCGCACTCGTCGTGATTTGTCTTCCTTCGCTTAAATTGTGGTGACATGGTATCTTCGCATGCAGTTGTTTAGCGTAGTGGGCTCTCAGTTTGTGGAGGCCATAACTGGCTGATGGTTTGGGGCGCTCTGGTGTCCCGTGGGCTCCTCCCCACCTTCTCTTCTTTTCTGTTTTCTTAGTCTCTTTATTCTATTCCTACTTTCTTTCTTGTCTATATTTCGGGTTCATTGGGCGACAGGCACTATGCCGGGGGGGGGGTAGGCCGTAGCCTCCGCATTGGTGTAGGGTGGGGGGGTAATACTCTGTTCTTAATTAGTTCTATGGGCCTTTTTCTTTTATGTCTCTGTGCTCTACTTGCCTCGATTCGGGGTCCGGGTGTGGGGTGGATCGAGTGGGGGCGGCTCTGGAGGGGTGCGTACTTGCTCATGTGACTATCCTGATATATCTCTGCACCCCCTCACTGCTTGAGATTTTACTTCCATTGTTGGTTTTACTGATGTTGCTGCTCTCCCGTGTGGTGAAGCTATCTTGCGGTCTCGAATCTCCTTTGTTCTTATTCTTCACTGACCCTTTTTTCCCTGATACAATTATCTTAAAACTTAAAATTAACCTTCACTTCTCCTTCCCCGGGTGTCAAAGATATCTCCAGTATGTAACTCATAACTCGTTGCTAATCTTGACCGTTGACGCACGGGGGATGTAATGTGGGTATCAGTGCTTTACTGTATCGTGGCCGGCCTGACGGTTGTAGGCCCGTATTTGTTCTTTTAAGATGCACGAATAAAGGTTTTTTAAAAAAAAAAAAAAAAAAAAAAAAGAAAGTGCTGCGCTGTGGAATAAACCTGCACTGATAGTCATGGATCAAACTGGGGATCACTGCTCATAGGCTGCTAGCCATGGCTTTCGCTAGCACCTTGGCATCAGTGTTAATCATGGCAACGGGTGGTGGGACACATGTGCTCCGTGTTACACTCCAGTTTTGCCAACATGATGATGAGGGCTTCCAGCATAGATTTCGACAGGGTCCCCAGCCATCGGGCCTCGTGGAATACCTTCAAAATTCACACCAACAGCAGATCCGGGTAGCTCTGATAGAACTTGGGAGGTAGGCCGTCAAGGCCCGGGGACTTACATTGAGGCATACCACTAATGTCCACCTGCAGTTCCTCCCTAGAGACGTCCACATCTAAGGCCGCCGCCTGTTCAACAGTTAGAGTCGGGAGTCACACGCTAGCCAAAATATTTTACCTCGCCGCATCTGCCTGATCAGCCTGCCGCTTATAGAGTGCCAACAGGTGGCGCCACCGCTCACCATTTATTGCTGCCTGCGTATGTACCATGCCACCTCAATTGCCAGTCAATGCCATTATTACAGGTGAAGAACCTTCACGCCGCAAAAGCCAAGCTAAGAGCCTGCCCGGCTTGTCCCCCTCTCGATGCAGGCACTGCCTGTATTCCTTTCTAGTGAATATATCCAGGTTGTCCCAGATTTCCCCTACGGTGCGCCTGTGTTTCCTCATCAACAGAGGGATTGCCTGAATTGTTACTTTGCAGGTTGGCTAGTTTCTGCTCTTGTTCCCTGAGTTTCCTCTGCAACATGCGTTTGACTCCGTATGTGTTTGTGAGATGTTGTAATCTATGCCTGGTATTCCGCATACTGTACTTCCTTTTACATAGTTGGTATCTTTCCCTGCCTCCCTAGTTACCTTGTTCCCCTGCCATACCTCCCCTCCTTTTCCCTCACCCTTGGTACTTCCCTACCTTAGAATGTTAGAGTGAAACTCACCTTAGAATGTTGGTGTGCCTCAGTTGCCAGCTGGGGCCTGAGGATCTGGCCTGAATGAACGACTTCTCTTCATCTTCCTGTGTCAGGAGTTCATTCTAACAATTTGGCGATGATTTTGCTGCACTGGGGGCAGCTCCAGATCCTCTCCCTGTTTCTTCTACACCAGCTGAAGGTCCACTTATATACCTGAACTTTGTTGGACTCCCACATTTGTTCCTGTTAACTTTCTGGTGAGTGAAGGCTCGAGATAATTTCGCTTGTTCCACGTTATCCAGCTGAGCAAGCTCTCTGCCTTATGCTCCACGTCCTCCTTTGGGCGCCTTTAGTGACTGTGTGTCTGTTGGGGCAGTGATTCCACGCGTGTGCAGAGCGCTGTTAAGTGTTAATCCATTCACGCCAGTGCCGTTTTCAGCTGCGTGTTGTTTCCTCAGCTGTTTACAGTCCGAGTGTGAGAGGAGCGCCTTGGTGTTGGCTTGTTCCTGTGCTCCAGTGGGTGCCATTTGGAAGCTACGCGTCTCTCCTCTCACCCCCAGGAAGTTGTGTGATTATTAAAGTGCTCCACATTCCTCGGAGGAAGTTATTCGCAGCATTTGTATTGAGAGGATTTCCTTGACTACTGTTCGTTTTCTGTGCGGAAGGTTGCGCCGTCCTGTTGAGATGCTTGCTCTCACTTCACCCATGTAGCCTTTGTTATGAGAAGGGCGCCCGTTTTCGTCAGCTGCGCTCACCAGAACTTGTGGCGATTTAAGAAGCCCTCGCGTTTCTACTGGTGCCACTCCTGTCAGCTAATTTTCTCAACCGGTGCCGCTCTTTCAGCTGCCTTTAGTGTGATGTGGTGAAGCCTCCTCGGCCGGAAATTCTTTCAACTTCCCCGCGGGAGCTGAATCGTCATCGCAGCAGTTAACAGCCTTCACTCCTGGCAAGCGCTCAGCTGTCTGTCTCTCAGCGAGCGTTCGTCAGCTGTTACCTCAGCGAAGGTATCCATTTTGACAACGCCTCAGCTCGCAGTGGGAACTAATTAAATACGCTGTGGGGGGTAGCTTCGTTCTCCTCCTGCTTCATTCTCCTTATACCATTCCATTATGATGTTATATTTTGTATAGTTCATATTTTTCGCATATTAGTTGCTTTTTCTAATCAGTAATATTTTATTACTCAGAGTATTATTGTCATTTAAATTCTCTACAGAATTTCTGCCCAAGTTTTTTTTTCTTTCTTCTTTCTTTCTTTTTCCTTCTCTTGTCATTTTTCTTCTCTCATATTCTCCTCCTTTCTACTGCTGCCTTTTCCTTGTTATTTTCTTATCTTTTCTCTCCTATAATGGCATCATTTGCTATGTCTCAACCTCCCTCGTTCTTGAATGAAGAAGGTGAACCACTCATTCCTTGGAAGAGATGGGTGAATCTTTTTGAATCTTATCTAATTGCTATTAGGGGGACACATTTTCTTCGGTGCGCAAACAGCATATTTTGTTACATAATTTGGGTAAACATGCGAGATAAATTTTTGATGATCGTCCTGACATTGTAATTGAAGGTGAAAGTGGAAGCGAGGATGCTCACAGAGATCCTCAACAAGATGTATATCAAAATACCCTTATAAAATTAGAAATTCAATTTGGAGAGAAGATCAATGTACTACTAGAACGCCATACATTTTTCTCCTGGTCACAAGGGAAGAATGAAAAGGTGGTTAATTACATTGCAGTGTTAGGAGGGTTAGCTTCTACCTGTGAGTTCGGTACATTAATGGAATCTCTTATTAGAGATCAATTGGTGAGGTGTACTTCTGACAAGGAAATCCAAGAGAAATTATTAGCTGATGTTCCTGATTTGAAACAAGCAGTCGACATTGTAAAAAGCATTGAGCATACAGCATTTTGTATGAATGAAATGAAAGATGCTGCAGAGGTCAAACACATCAATGACAATTGTGTACGTAAGGTGTCAACTAAGGATGATAAGAACAAAGTATCTTCCACTGAACATATAAAACAGAAAACTGAAGTTTCAAAATTTAAATGTTTCCGTTGTGGTAATCCCAATCATTTGGCCAACAACGTAAGATGTCCAGCTAGGAATGTTACATGCAGGAAATGCAACAAACGTGGTCATTTCTCTAAAGTTTGCAATGATATAACTCACATGGTTCACAGTGAGACAGTGACAAATGAAGACATTATATTCCAGGTTGCAGACCCCAACGAATCATCTAACAGTAACTACCCTAAATGTAAAATTCTCCTTGATGATGTTCCATATATGGTATTTGCAAACTCATGTTCCCCTTATATCCTTATCAATGAAGCTACATTCAAGGCCAACTCAGGAAGCAAGGATTATGAAATGTTGCCCCCCGGATGTGAATCCAGGTGGTTACAACCATGATCCTATACACTTAGTGGGAATGCTTGTTATGCAGATCAACTTCAAAGACAGGGCTACTGTGGGGAAAGTTTACATTACAAGAAATGGGTCGAATTTATTAGGGTGGAAACACCAAAAAGATCTTGGGATAAAATTGGACCCCAATGCTTCAGAACCTGTGTATTTGGTTGAGAGAGCTGGCGTAGGGAAAGAAGTGTGTGAAGAATTTCCAGAAGTATTTTCAGACAAGTTGGGTCTGCTGAAGGGTTTCTTACATAAAATTGAGTTGAAGAAACAACACAAACCAGCTGTCCACAAATCTAGATCTATCCCCTTACTTATAAGAGACCCTCTCACAAAAGAATTAGAGAGATTAGAAACTTGTGGTGTGATTGAGAGAATTGAAAGCTCGGAGTGGTTAGCTCACATAGTAGTCGCATCTAAGGAAGGAGGGAAAGGTATCCACCTATGTGTGGATCTTAGGGATCTTAACTCCAACATTTGGGTGGATAGACACCCTCTTCCCAACATTAACAAGATGCTCAGTGTAATACATGGTGCCAAATATTTCAGAGTCCTATATCTTTCCGCAGTGTACCATCAGGTAGATCTACACCCTGATTCCAAAGCCCTCACATCCTTCATAACACCGTTTGGAGCCTACCAATTTAGCAGAATGCCGTTAGGTTTGGCATCAGCCGCGGCAGTGTTCCAACGAATAATGCAACACATTTTCAAGGAATTGGACAAAGTGTTGTGTTTCCAGGACGACATCCTGATATATGGGGAGTCAGAAATGGAACACAACAAGATCCTAAGAGAGGTTCTTGGTAAACTAAGCAAAGCAGGTTTCACCACTCACAAAGACAAGTGTAAAATAGGTGTGAAGTCTGTAGTGTACCTGGGCCATACCATCTCTGGTGAAGGAATGAGAACTAAAACCAGCTTGATGGATTCGGTCAAGCTTGCCCCAGGTCCCACCAACAAGGATGAACTTAAATCCTTTTTGGGCCTGGTAGAGTACATGTCTAAGTTTGTGGAAAATCGTGCGGGACATGTACACTCCCGAAGAGAATTGTTAAAAAAAGGAACCCCTATTAATTGGAATTCCCAATGTCAAAGTGACTTCACTTATATCAAACAAGCCATAATAAAAGCTCCCACTTTAGGTATGTTCGATCCTAGTGCCAAGACAACCTTGACAACGGATGCAAGCATGAAAGGTCTAGGAGCTTCACTCACTCAAATGGTAAATGGAAAAGAGAGAGTGATAGCATTTGCTTCGAGGTCATTGAAAGAGCATGAATGTAACTATTCCACGATCGAGAAAGAGGCCCTGCTTGCTTTTGGGCTATAAACCATTTCACATTTTTCTTATGGGGAATTCCCTTTATTCTTCGTTCAGATCACAAACCTTTACTTCCCATGTTCTCCACAAAAAGCATTGAAAGGGCCACTCCTCGCATCTCTAAGTGGGTGTTAGGCTTACAAGGTTTCACTTATACCGTGTGTTACGTTTCAGGTGACAAGAACCTAATAGCAGACTGTTTGTCGAGATTTCCCATTTCCAATGAGGATTCGCAATTTAACCCTCCAGATGAAACCATACTTGCAATTGAAATTCCAGCCATTAACAAGGAAGAATGAGAGAAAGGGTTACAAGAAGACACTGTTCTAATGGAGCTAAAAATATGATCTGCAAAGGATGGCCCAGAACTATCAAAGATCTTCCAGAGAATCTCAAGTCTTTCTGGGTGGTGAGAGATGAATAATCAATAATTGGGGATCAAATCTACAGAGGCAACAGAATTGTTCCACTCACTAACATGCTAGAACGTATCATAGAGGTGGCACATGAGGGACATCCAGGAAGGAGTATGACCAAAAGTAAAATTAGACAAGACTATTGGTTCCCCAACATGGACTATATGGTGGAAAGAATAGTAAAAGACTGCCTATCCTGTGGATCATGTGACAAGTCCAAAGTCACTCACAAGGCGCCCCTCATTCCAGTGTCAGTTCCTTCCAAACCTTGGGACAAACTGTGTTTGGACATTATAGGGCCTTTAAACCTACTAAATGTTTCTCAAAGATTCATGTTCGTGCTCATTGACTATCATTCACATTGGATCTCTACGAAAATGGTTTCCTCCATCACCACATCATCTCTCGTTCAATTTCTGAAGGATGTTTTCTTGAAAGAAGGGATACTCAGTACCCTTGTCACAGAAAACGGTGTTCAATTTACATCAGATGACATGACGCAGTTCTTGTCCAAATTAGCCATCTCACACGTGAAAACTCCTCTATATTGTCCAAAAGCTAATGGTCTGGTGGAAAGGGCCAATAGAATGATAAAGAACACCATTCAAATGGCTCTTACATCACATGAACCCATAGAAGAAGCCATGAGCTATGGTCATATCACACCTCTCCCAATGCCATTTCAGGGGTTTCTCCATTTGTGTCTCTGAAAGGGAGGAATCCAGGTTCTAAACTCACTCCCAATTGGCTAAATGGTGGTAGTCCTGTCTGGGTAGATAGGGAGTCAGTCATGGAGAAAGTTGGACAACTGATTACAAAGCTAAATACGACCAGAAGTGGGGAACTACCAGTAAGGAATGGTTTGTAGGCCAATGGGTAGTTATCAAAAGACCCCATGTAGGTCGTTTCAGAGTATCGTCATTCTCCAAACCTCAAAGAATCCAACGTGTAAATAGTAACTCAGTAGTATTGGAAGATGGTAGCAGTTGGTGCATGGACGATATTGCTTGCTGCCTCAAAGTTCGTATTCCTATGTCTACTATGAAAGAAAGTCAGGATGACTCGTTCTCTAACAGGCAACAGCCTAGGGATGTCAGAACACGTTGTCCACCATGGTGGCAAGAGGACTATGAAATGTGATAAAATGTGTTGCTTTACTGTTTTTAGGGCTTTCATTTGTACAATCTACTATGATGCAATTGTTCTCTCCCTATTCAAGGGAGGTGTGTTGTAATCTATGCCTGGTATTCCGCATGTTGTACTTTCTTTTACATAGTTGGTATCATCCCCTGCCTCCCTAGTTACCTTGTTTCCCTGCCATACCTCCCCTCCTTCTCCCTCACCCTTGGTACGTCCCTGCCTTAGAATGTTAGAGTGAAGCTAACCTTAGAATGTTGGTGTTGCTCAGTTGCCAGCTGGTGCCTGAGGATCTGGTCTGAATAAACGACTTCTCTTCATCTTCCTGTGCTAGGAGTTCATTCTAACATGAGACATTCCCCACGTAAGAAGACTTTGAGCGCATCCCCTTTGAGCAGCCTTGTGAAGACTGTCCCCCAGTTGTCAGTGAATTAACCGCTGATTACCTCCCTAAAGTCTGCATCGCTCAGAAAATCTGTCTGGAGTCGCGAGGTAGGCACAGCAGGCCGCACACAAGCCCAGGTGTATGCAAGGAGTACAGGTGAATGGTCTGATAGAAATCCGCCTAGGTGTTCTACTTTCTGTATGCCGTCTCCTGAGTCATCAGTATTACATCAAAACTGTTATACATCAAAGGAGGAGCCAAGATGGCGACCGAGACGGCAGCGTAGATTCCCGGCTCCGTGAGCCTCCGCACCCCGCACGGATATCCTGCAAGAGATCCTTCTTCTGCACCACGAGAATGTGTCCGTAAGTGAACGTGGCAACCGACCGCGTGACTCCGAGGTCTCTGACTGCCACACACCCGGAGAAATCAGCGATCGAACTTTGCGGCCCGTGCGGTCCCGAAGCCGGGACCTCGAGTGGGCACCTCGACCGGGTGGCAGTTGAACAACAGCGGCCTGTTGTGCCTGGGTGGAGCCGGTCCACCGGAGTGGAGCCCCCCTCGGCCTGCATTTTGCCGTGGCCGCTCCCCTCTACTGAGCGCTGCGGACTGAGGACATGCCCGGGTGTACGATTTCCGGATTCTGTGGCGTTTGCCCCTGCCTTTGTTGGTGAGCTGCCTGGGCGCCGTCCCTGGCCCGCCTTGATCCTCGCGGGCTGCTCCCGGCTTTTTGCGGGAGATGGTCCGTGGCGGAGGCGACTGTTGCCTGTGACCGCGCAACGGCTGGATCTGTGCCTGTCCCGGGATCTCTGTCTCCAGCGACGTGGCCCTCGAGGCGTTGTTCCCTGGGTCCTGGCCCCTATATGAGTCGGGCCTTCCCAGCGGCCATCTTGTCATTATGCAGCCGGCCATCCTGTCCGCTGGGACGCAGCGGGACTGGGGGTGTGTGACTTTCGGGAGTGTGGCGGAGCGATCGGAGGGAGCCGCTCTGGGATATGGCGACCTCCTGGAGGCCCTGGGTGCCCTCCATTACTCCTTCGCTCATGGCGCCGAGGTCCTGGGGGGGAAGCTAGATGGTGTGGTAACAGCGTTGGGACAGTGGCGGCATGCTGGTCCACGGATACGCAGTGGCTTTCCACACTGCCCACAAGAGAAAGATGTTGTGGCCCCCCCCGCGCTTAGTGTACAGCCGGACACTTCGGACCATATGCTACCGTGTGATCGGCCAACGGTGAACTTGATCGGCTCCGGAGGTATTGGACCTGCGCGGAAGATGGTGGCCGTGTCCCGTGCGCGGTCTCTGGCGGCCCAGGGACACTTTCAGCACCGTGTATCTCATTTGGCTGCTCTGGCCTCTCAGGTCCTTGTGGGCAGTGCAGATCCTCGGGCAACACTGGAAAAGATGCCCCTCCATGAAGCGGTCTGTTCGGATGCCACGAGACTTCCACCCCACCTGTGTGCGGCGTTTCCCAACTGTTTTTGGACACTTCTATACCTTGGGACATTGGACATGGTGCTGGGTCAAGGGGCAGGCATGGGCAGAATCGCAAAAAGTGGTCAAGGCTGAGGCTGATCCTCCGAGGGGGGTCACTTCATAGATAGGCGGACTCATGGTTGTGCGCTCCCGGGGTCATTCGAACAGTTGGTGTGTAATGCCTCCCATCCCCCCCCCCCTCCTCCCCTATTTTTGTTGATATACTCGGCTTGGTGCCGCTGCTTGTTTGTTGGGGGGAGACCTCACCGTGCGGGAGGGAGAAGCCGGGGATATGTTTTGATGGCCCTCCTCCAACTTATTATGTTCTCTCCGCCCACCCGTCCGGGTGGGCCCTTTCTCACTCTCTTTTTCCCTGTCTCTTCTATATTTCGGGTCTAGTTCCAGGGCGACAGGCACACTGCTGGGGGGTGGGGCCATACTCATTTGCAGAGGTGCAGGGTGGGGGGATGGGGGAGGGGACTCTTTCGTCTTTATCTTCTTTTCCATGGCCTCCTTTTTCTCCACTGTCTCTTTTTGCCCTTTTTTTCTGGGATCAGTGCGATACACCACCCTGCTTGTGAATCGTTTGCTCTTCATGTGTGCCACAGTTTCTGGGGGGTTCGCTGGGCTTTAGGTACGGGGACCAGTAGGCGCAACTCTCTTTGATGTCTTTCCCCATCCGTACTTTCTCGCGCCTGCACCATCGCCTAACTGTATTGCTGCTAATTGTTTGTCTCTTATCCTGGCCCTTCTCACTGTTGGTAAATTGTCTGGCACCTGATCCTATTCTTTTGTTTCATCATAAAATGAAAAACCTTCTCTTTCCTGGTGCCCTACCTGCGCGGCTTATTGGCCGGACTATATTGAACTTAAGACTTCGCTCTCCGAGGTGCCGCCTGTGTTGACATTCGCTTGTTATTATCCTGATTATTTAGCGGCCGGCCCCGAGGGGTTGTAGGCCCATACATGTAAATGATTGAAACATCAATAAAGGTTTTTCAAAAAAAAAAAAAAAAAAAAAAAAAAAAAAAACTGTTATACATTTGATATACTGCAGAATATATGTTAACTCGTGTTTTGTAGGATGGATAATACACCAAATGTCCATGAAGTGTACCTGCCCCATGACTTCTAACAATGCTTCTGAAATGGCTGTCTTGGCCATCGCTCTTGGGGGACTATGATCAAGCCGACAGTCCAAGATACAGTTAAAATCTCTTGCCCGAATCAAAGGAATTCCTAGGTATAAAGAGGTCACTGAGACTGAGGAAGTACTCCCTATCATCCTGGTTAGGGGCGTAGACATTTAACAAGCAGATTTCCCTGCCATACAGGAGTCCTTAGAGTAATATATGCCGACCTTCTACATCTGCCTGGGTCTCTCTATGCTGAAATGGCACACCCATATGGACACACCCCAAGCATATGTTGAGTAAGTGGAGTATTTTAGTTGACCCCGCCACATCTTAAACGTAGCAACTTCTTTATCTACCATGTGGGTTTCCTGCAACATTGCTATGCCCACCCGATAACGTCGCAGATAGGTGTGTACAAGATATTGCTTGGTGTAGTCATACAGTTCACTGACATTCCTGCAGATGAGTTTTACCTGCCCTGCCTTGTGTCTGGGTAACCCAGTTACCTCAGCCCCCTCCCACTAGCGGCAGGGATCCCCTGTGTCCCCCTCTTGCCAACATCATGCATGCTCTCCTCTGGTACCTTCCCATTCAGTCATGATACTTTGGGCACACTGCTGCTTAGAACGTAACTAAGTCTCTCCCAATTCCCACTTCCTGCCCTCGGATAAACACCTAAACATAATCATTACAGATGTCTCCCCATTCTAATGTAAGATAGGCACTCCAACCCTTCACTCAATTATTCTGGTGTATGGCATAACCCCCAGCCACACGAGTAGTCTGCGAAGGTCTAAAGGTAAGTCCAAAAGCGGGAGGAGCCTGACACCCATACCCCGATGCTCCCTCATGAGGTCGTACCCATGCGGGGAGGAGCCGGCCACCTCAGCAATCCCTGTAGCGTCCCCTGAACTGAGTCAAGGAAGGTTAGGGGGTCACCCAATACTCTACTCAATTCCCTGTAACATCTTCGCACATCTTACCAGATGACGGTTTTCAGCGTCCCTGCCAGCAATGTCTCAGGATAGAGTTCAATGCGGGGGCCACTCCCCTACCCTCCTCTGGCCAACAAGCATCCCCCGCCTACTACCTTGTATGATTTTCAGGTTCAAGACCCTCAAAAGGCTTAGATCAATGATGAGGCGGCTGACTCTGACGTGCTGGACGTCGCCCGCAGCAACACCAAGGTTGACGTCTGACTGCACCTCGCTGAGCTGCGCATCTCCGCTGTCTTTCATGCCCCATCTCCATCTCTCGGATGAACCACTTGATTTATCTCTAGGCCCTCCTCCTCGTGTGTCAGCTCTTGGGATCCGGTTAGGCCAGGGCCCTCATGTCGGCCCAGCCAGTCCCAGGCTTCCTTCGGGGATCCAAAGAAGTGAGTGTGGCCCTCTTCCAAAATCTTCAGCTTGGCCAGACATAGGAGCGTGTAGCATAGGTTGATTAACCCCAAATTCTGTTTGACAGCATGGAAGGATTTCCTTTGGCCTGAACCTTGCGGGTTTAAACCTTTAAAATACGTATTGTGCTCTTGTTGGAAAACGAGGCAGTATCTGTGAGGCCTGCACAAATAACATGTCACATTTTTCCTTCACTGGGAACCAAACACCCTATTGTAGCGCTTGACTCTCAAAGGGTAGCGTTGCAGAGCAGTCTAAAGCTTACTCAAGGGAGGTGGTGTAGGCCAGTAATCGCCATTACAAGTACGCAGAAATAAACCTCAATAATTGATTGTCCAGTCTGTACTTCGCTTTATAAAAGTAAGAGTACATTTATTACACACACACACTACTCAATACTATGCACCAATTTACAAATATACATAAGCTGTTGGAATTACTTTGTGACATTGCATAACATCTCCAACCCTCCTGCAGGGGGATGGGGTCTAGTACCATCACTCCCATGTATGCACATAATCTTGCGCCCTAATGCAGTGGGATGAACCTGGAGCAAGGGCCTTACCAACTGGCACCATCCCAGTGGCGACCCACCCCATATTCTCAACAAGCATTAAAAATAGGTACACCTGCCCTGGAGACACCTAACCCTGACTGAGCATCCTATACTGCCCACACAGAATACACCTCTACATCTTAGTGGCTAACAATCTGGGTTGTCCTTCCCCTAAAGCAGTAGCAAGAATACATGTTTGGGCATCTCTTCAAATGAGGTACTTATCATAGCTGGTAACAGTTGTAATGCATTGTAATTAAAGCCCATAAAAGGCATCACAGTTAGAATCACAGGATTAAGCATATACAACCAGACACCCTAGCAGGTATATCTGGCAACCTAACCCCACTTCACTTATGACTTCACCTTACACAGGTACTTCACATTACACATGTGACCTTCAGTCTCTCTAAAAAGAAATAAGATGGGTAAATGCATTTCTGGTGCACTTACACCTCTCCACCTCCAAGGGATGCCCTTCACCAGACATTCCCAGCACAGCCTTCCCCACATGGGAGCAATCCTTAAGGCACCCACCCCCCCAGCTGCAGAACAAAAGGGGACAATTGATTGCTGGCTGCGCCCTTGGGGGGTTGTTTCTTTTAACTCCTCATGAGACTTGGGGAGGGACTTTCCTCTTCGTACTGGGGGAGGCTGCGTTGCTCCTGAAGCTCCCCCTGCACCTTTGCCCACCAACAGCGGTGGCCCCATCTTCCTTGGGCCACCACACACTGAAATAGCCAGGTTTCCTTGTAGGCTTCTGTATGTCTGGCAAGGCATTATGGGGCGCTCCTTCCTTTGCCGTGCATATTATAGCAGTGGCTCTCCCGCTGCTCTGGGGAGAGCTGCGCAGCCCCCCGGCGGTCTCACGCCGCTTCTCCCGGCTTCGGTGGGGGGCCCAGTCTCACCCAGACCCCCAGGTGAGTCCTGCTGCAATTCGGGGAGCCCACCACCGGCTGCTCTGGCTGTTTTCTGGGGCCCGGTCCCACCTGGGCCCCTCGCACCTCCTCACATGCCGTTTCGGGGCCCTGGTCCCATCCAGGCACCCCGTCTTGCCTCTTGCTGGGGAGCCGCTCAGGGACCCAATCCCCACGGCTCCCACCGGCTCCCCGTCTGGCCAGCATCCTTCTGTGCTGCAGCGGGAGCCGGTGCCTCTCTTCTGGTCTGCCCGGTCAGGGGGGCAGACATGGGGAATCCTGCCGGTCCTCCCGGACCTCGCGGGAGGGGACAGCACTCCCCCCACCTTCTCCCTCATGTCGGGCCCGGGGATGGGGTCCCGGGCCCCTGGGCCAGAGGCACGGGGAGCACGAAGGCGCTCCCTGACTTAGATTCATAGGTTCGGGGCCCGGAGTTGGGATCCCGGGCCCAAAGGCAGCTTCGCGGGGCGCGACGGCACTCCCCGGCTTTCGTCTTCACGGGGGCGCGTCCAGGGGTCCCATGTAACATAGACTCTGAGAGCCCCTTCCCCCCTCGCTGCCTTCTCTCCAGAGCAGCTTGGTGCCTGGCACCAGGTGACAGCTGCTGATGGATTAACCTGTATCTCCACCCATCTTCTCTTCTTGGAGAGGAGACCTTCACCCTTGGAATGCTTGTCGTGAAGGGCTAGGCCTCTGATGCTACAGCTTGGGGAGGAAGGTCATTAATCCAGCCTGGGAGGGTCAACCCCCAGGCTCTGGTTATGAGCTGACCCAGAGAAATATGACATTTCTGGATGACCCAAAAGCAGTAGAAAAATGACTTTGGACTCTGCAGAATACTTCTTCTCACATAAGTTACAGTGGACTTTAGTGCGTGTCTGGAATTTGTAGGCCCTAGGAAAGTGAAACTAGCACATGTGCTCCCCATCCTCATAGGAGAGTAATGGAGTGAAAACAGTAAAGCACACTGACTTTCCCTCAAATGTTTCTTCCCATTGTAGAAAGCCTATTCCATGTCATCACCCAGCTCTGTGTAAGTCCTGCCACACCATTCACTTTGTAGCTGCTCCTGGGCTGCGCACACCAGGAATCTCCCCTGCGCAGCCCCTACACTTGTGCACATGCATGTACACACATGTCTGCATGTAACCATCCCAGTGCCCCTTACTCCGGCTGCAGCGCAGCGGCCTAGTCTCACCAGGGGGACACCAGTAGAATCCACATGCAGTCTCTTTCATCGTGAGTTCACTGATGTTGAGTCCCAACTTATGAGGCTCTCCCACAGTAAAAGCTCACTAATTAGGTGTTCAAAAAGGAAATACTCCGGGTGGCTCAGATGGTCAGAACCACCTTCTAACACACGCCGCGCCCAGCTGATTCCTACAGGGGAGAATTAGCCACTCTACATGGGTACTCTTCCCATAATCAGTGATAACTAGTTGTAAGGGGTTCTGACCAGACCCCCCTTGCTCACCAGTTATCCGCTCAGACCACCTACTCCTCCCATCCATGAGACCACCACCCATGACAGGGATCCCAGACTACTCTAAGAACCCTCCGGGCTCTAGGTTAGATACCTCTAGGTCACTCACGGTCTACATGGACTCAGCCTAACTAGGCCTACCTTTGCCCTCGGTCACACAACACTATGCCTACCACTTCTCTGGACAAGGGTACTGTGCCTCAGTACCAATGTGGTCTGCTGGGATAGGTCTATATCCCATCCCGTGGGTCACTAACTGGTCTCCCTTCCAGAGATTGTTCCAACCAGTACCCTCTCTCCTTTTGGTCCTTGGACCCCAAAGATGCAACCTCTCTGGACCCTCACCCTCAGCCTGCTGCTGGGGTCATTCAGCTGCCACCACCCTTTTGGGAGGACTGTCTTCCCTAAAGAAAGCACAGACACTCATACTTTTCCCACACAGAAAAGCACCTTCTGCCACTGGCCTGGCTCCCTGATAGGACCTCAGACCGGCCTCACTACCACACTGGCAGTGCCAGGGAGGAACACTGAGGGTTCCTCATCAGACATCCTGCTCTCTTCCCCCCGTCAGTAGCTCCACACCAAAACTACCCCGGGAACCTAGACCCCTTCCTTGTTCTCCGCTGCGAGACAAGGGCCTATGCACCCTTCCCTCCGAGAGGCACATTCTCCTCGCGAAGTACCCGTAGAGAGCATGTGAGCCCCGAGTTAGCTACACCCAGGCCCACCTCTCATAGCTCTCCTCGGTCTCCCTGCAGCTCCTTGGGAGACCGTCCAGTGTCCCTCATGAACCCTTGATGGCCTGTACCATCCCTTCTGAAGAGCAGGGTCCCTTCACTTAAGATAGGCCCCACCTGCCTTCAGGGTGGTACTACCACACTCAGCCAGGGACCCTAAAGATCCCGGCTAGGCCTGCACCACTCCATTGGGAAGGACAGGGTCCCTTCACTTAAGATGGCCCCACCTGTCTTCAGGGTGGTACTACCTTGCAGAAGTCCACCTCCTGCATTGAGCTAGAGGAACACCCACATGCTCCTGGTCCTGGGGTCCAAGTCCCACAGGACCTACCTGACTGGTTACCGGCTAGGCATCGCCCCAGCCACCACTTCAGGTTCACAACACCAGCTCCAGAATGACATCCTGTTGCTTCCTTGGATAACCACCTACCCAACCCTGACACCTCAAGGTCCATCACTAGACCTTCACCTGGAATCTAGGGAGCACATCACCGCCACTCAGATCTCCACTGGGTCAGTTACCTAGCCCACCTAGTGTACCTAGGGGCTACCACTACACATCCTGCTCGAGAACTACCCTCCTTTGGGACTACCCAGTACCACAGGCAACCCCTGGGTTGCTCACCTCCCCCACCCGTTAACATGGGGGGCTTGCCGGACACACAACTCTACCACATCCTCCTCCCACCGTGGGAAACGTTTCTTGGGGTCCCCCACCATGGGAACTCCTGGGGTGTTACTACCCGGGGTAAAGAAACCTCCTGCCCACCCTTCCAGTGGTTTTGGCCTGCACCAATGGCAAGAAAACTTTCAGTGGGGAAAAAATATCTGGGGCCCCTTCTGTGGAAACCCTCCCTTCCCTTAAAAAGCGCTGGAATCTCCCAGGACCCCTACCTCTCCTGTCCCCCCAAAGGTCAATCCACCCCTGCACCCCCATCTGTGATGTAGGTATCAGTTGCTGTCCCTATCTCTTGAGAAGACACCCTCCTCATGCAGGTGTAGTGTTAGTGTTCAAAGGTGTACAATATGGCTTAGAACACTTGTATGCAATCATTTCTCAGAAAGCACCATCCCGCTAGCACACGATAATCAACATAACTCAGTCATATCAATACAGTTTACATTTAAACCATAATATCTTCACATGATATATATGTGCACAGGGCTTTCCTTTCCCATACTTTTAGTTCACATGACCAAAACTTTGAACCCTTCTCAGAGCCTTGTGCTCTTCCATTTGCTCATTACTGCATAGGTAATGTGTGGCAAAACTGGACTTATCAAATGCTATAAATGCGTACCAGAATGGGATACTATGTTTCCCGCCGCTAGACACCAATGTTGGAAAACGAGGCAGTATCTGTGAGGCCTGCACAAATAACATGTCACATTTGTCCTTCACTGGGAACCAAACACCCTATTGTAGCGCTTAACTCTCAGAGGGTAGCGTTGCAGAGCAATGTAAGACTTACTCAAGGGAGGTGGTGTAGGCTAGTAATCACCATTACAAGTACGCAGAAATAACACTCAATAATTGATTGTCCAGTCTGTACTTTG
This sequence comes from Triturus cristatus, assembly GCF_964204655.1. Classification (NCBI taxonomy): domain Eukaryota; kingdom Metazoa; phylum Chordata; class Amphibia; order Caudata; family Salamandridae; genus Triturus; species Triturus cristatus. The sequence continues at coordinate 541,991,152 of NC_140584.1, forward strand.
CTTTATAAAAGTAAGAGTACATTTATTAGACACACACACTACTCAATACTATGCACCAATTTACAAATATACATAAGCTGTTGGAATTACTTTGTGACATTGCATAACATCTCCACCCCTCCGGCAGGGGGGTGGGGTCTAGTACCACCACTCCCATGTATGCACATCATCTTGCGCCCTAATGTAGTGGTTTGACACAACCTGGAGCGAGGGCCTTACCAACTGGCACCATCCCAGTGGCGACCCACCCTATATTCTAAACAAGCATCAAAATAGGTACACCTGCCCTGGGGACACATAACCCTGACTAAGCATCTTATACTGACCATACAGTATACGCCTCTACATCTTAGTGGCTAACAGTCTGAGTTGTTCTTCCCCTAACGCAGTAGCAAGAATACATGTTTGGGCATCACTTTAAATGAAGTACTTATCATAGCTAGTAACAGTTGTAATGCATTGTAATTAAAGCCCCTAAAAGGCATCACAGTTAGAATCACAGGATTAAGCATATACAACCAGACACCCTAGCAGGGATGTCTGACAATCTAATCCCACTTCACTTATGACTTCACCTTACACAGGTACTTCACATTACACATGTGACCTTCAGTCTCTCGAAAAAAAATACCATGGGTAAATGCATTTCTGGTGCACTTACACCTCTCCACCTCCAGGGGATGACCTTCACCAGACATTCACAGCACAGCCTTTCCCACATGGAAGCAATCCTTAAGGCACCCCCCCAGCTGCAGAACAAAAGGGGAAAGTTGATTGCTGGCTGTGCCCTTGAGGGGTTGCTTCTTGTAAGTCCTCATGAGACTTAGGGAGGGACTTTCCTCTTCATGCTGGGGGAGGCTGCGTTGCTCCTGCAGCTCCCCCTGCACCTTTGCACACCAACAGTGGTGACCCATCTTCCTTGGGCCACCACACACCGAAATAGCCAGGTTTCCTTGTAGGCTTCTGTATGCCTAGAGAAGAGTTAAGAACAATGGTTCAAGGATGGCCCAAAAGGGTCCAATAGAAAAGGTGACCCAGGCAGGGTCACTTGTTTTTTAAGATAAGTGAAATCAATTCCGTAGGGAGCAGGAGACAAAGTACGTAAAGGGTCATGTAGGTCAAAAGATAGCAGATATTTATTTAAACAAAGTCAATTTTAGAATGCTCACAAAATAAGAAAAGCGTGGTGTGAAATAGTGATAGTAGTTTTAAAAAGACATCGCATTGACAACAATATAGTAGTTGAATTCCATAATTGATCTTTACAAGTTATAAGGAATTCATGTTGTGGGGTGGTCGACGGCGTTTCGAACCCAATTATTGGGGTTCATCTTCAGGACAGTGGTGAGCATGTATTTTGAAGTTAAACTGCCCGTAAAGTTCCTAGAGTCTCCAAAGTGGGAGGCAGGGGCTTCAAAGGTTAATTATTTGAAAACAAGCAGCTTGGCAGTACATAGATCCGCCTGGAGAATGTAATTTTCTTTAGAGGGGCGACAGGGCAGTGAATGGGAGCCTGAGGCCGAGCAGTCAGAGACGTCCTGCAGCTGTTGGGGCTGGCTGATGAATGCGGGCAAGGCATTATGGGGCGCTCCTTCCTTTGCCGTGCATATTATAGCAGCGGCTCTCCCGCTGCTCCGGGAAGAGCTGCGCTGCCCCCGGCGGTCTCACGCCGCTTCTCCTGGGTTCGGTGGGGGGCCCGGTCCCACCCGGACTCCCAGGTGAGTCCTGCAGCTCGGTGAGCCCAACCCCGGCTGCTTAGGCTGTTTTCCGGGGCCCGGTCTTTCCCGGGCCCCTTGCACCTCCTCACTTGCCGTTTCGGGGCCCCGGTCCCACCCGGGCATCCTGTCTTGCCTCTTGTTGGGGAGCCGCTCAGGGACCCCATCCCCGGTGGCTCCTGCCGGCTCCCCATCTGGCCAGCACCCTTCCATGCTGCTGTAGGAACCGGCACCTCTCTTCTGGTCTGCCCAGTCTGGCGGGCAGACGCGGGGAATCCAGCCAGTCCTTCTGGACCTCGCGGGAGTGGGACGGCACTCCCCCCGCCTTCTCCCTTATGTCGGGTCCCGGGGATGGGGTCCCGGGCCCCTGGGCCAGCGGCACGGGGAGCGCGACGGCGCTCCCCGACTTAGATTAATAGATTCGGGGCCTGGAGTTGGGATCCCGGGCCCTAAGGCAGCTTGGCGGGGTGCGACGGCACTCCCCGGCTTCCGTCTTCATGGGGGTGCGATGGTGCTCCCCACCTTCAGCGGGGCCCAGAGTTGGGATTCCAGGCCCCTCACACTATTCCCAGGGGGGCACAACGGCGCTCGCCTGCCTCCATTTTCGGCGGGGGCCAGGGTGGGCTCCTGGCACCCCAAGGGCATTTTCACACGGAACGTGACGGCGCTCCATGACTTATCTTTTGGCTGGGGGCAGCCCCCGGGACCTGACCCCCGCGGGCATTTTCTGGACCGGCGACGGAGCCCCACGCACTTCTTCGTCTGTCGGCCAAAGGTCGCCTACATTCTGGGGGGCATATCTCAGCCCCCAAAGGACCGATCCTCCTGATCTTGGCTTCTTCTTGCTCCTGGTGGCGCTCCCCAGCCACTGGGAGCACTTTCCTTCACCCTCTTGGTCTCCAGGAGGGTGAATGCAGCAGGGAGCGGTCTTTACTGGCTACCTGTGCCAGCCTTACGTCTGGCTCTCTTCCTGGGCCTCTCTTCTCCTTGTGCAGAGGCCCAGGCTTCTGGTCACTTGATCTGGTCTCCCCTTGTGGTGCAAGTCATGGTCCTGGGCAAGTCTGGAGGTTCTTCCTTCCTGCTGCCCATGGTGCCAGGCTCCAGCACCAGTCGTCCTCAGCAGACCACACCCCAGAGGTCTGCACGCATCAAGTTCACTTCTATTGTGACCTCAACCATTTTTTTTTCCAGGATCTCTTTTAATCCCTCAATCACTGCCAGTATTTACAATTCAGATGGTTCCTCTACTGGTGGCGGGGACACTTTCTCTCAGCCTTCCGAGCTCCAGCAAACTGGTCCATTTGCAGCTGCTGCGGCTCCCGGACAGTCTTTCTGTGCACCATTTTAGGAGCGCTGGCACTTCTCTCGGTGTGAGTTGTCCCTCCCAGGCGTCAGGGCCTAACGCCACCACAGACACACAACTACACAGTCAGAAAGGGGGCCGACCCACAGTGCCCAGCTTTGCCCCCCCTAGGGCGCCGAGAAGGTCTCCCAAATGCAAGGGGTGTTTTAGGGGGTCTGTTTCAAGAGCTCCAGCCTCCCCAGTGTCCAGGACCAGCTCTATGCATGAGCAGTTCACTTCCACAGCAGTCCCTCCATGGCTGATGTCTCCCCAGGAACAGACCGGTCCCCCATCTTCCCAGAATAGGCCAGTCCCCCGCTGCACAGGTAAGTGGAAGAGGGCATCTATCAGCTCCCTTTAGTCAGGCTCACACCACTCTTGGCGGTCCAGGTGCTGTCCCCGGGGGCCTCGCAATCACTCACAGGGGCTTCTGGCTCCAGATCACAGACTGTCTCTTAGGCCTAGCCCACAAATGAGTACCAGTTTGTCCAAGGTATGCCTCCGAGTCTAATGGTGTCCCCCTTCGGCCCACAGTCCTCTATGTTGGGTCTTCCCCCATATGCCTGCAGAATTTTCTCACCTCCTCTCAGGCCTGACACAATGCCTTCTGACACTTAGGGGCCCTACCACTTCTGCAGTGCTATGTGGCCCCCACCACTCAATTCACAGTCTTCAGGGCAACGGATGAGGTGGCAGGAGGGCTGCAGGTCCGTTGCTGGGTACCAGTCCTCAAGCTATGGATCCTCCATTGACACAGAGTCTGGAAGTGTTGTCGCTCCACTGTCGTGAAAGCAGGGCTTTCCCCTGCCACAAGGACCACTGCACTGTTTTCCTGTGAGCCCACAGTTTCTAGGCAGTTTCTCCCACAAGGGTATACTCCCGCGGCCTGCGCCAGCCACTTGAGCCACGGCCGCCTGGCTCACTGTCTTCAGCGGCCCGCTAGATCTTGTCTCTACTGGGACCCCTGGCCCAGGAGGCCCACTCTGGCCACCGGGTCATCACAGGGTGCACCCTTAGGTCGTTAGGTTGCTCCGCTAAGGTGGTAGATGTGTTCTCAGGTCCGGCAGTTCCTCAGCCGCACCTTGACGGCCCTGTTAGGCACTAGGCCTCCTAGTCGCAGATTAAGGCTGCCTCTGCACGATCACAACCACGCGATTAATGGCTGTCATGAGGGGGGGGCAGCCTCACCTCAGCCACAGACCAGGATCTGAGCAGTGGATTATGGGGTTCAGCCAGCTGGGATCAGGGAGGGTAATGCAGGATTATGGCGGAGTGCCGTGGATCTCTCCGCTACCACGTCTTAATGGCCATCTTGCTTGGCCATGCCCCTGTAAACTATAAAGTTAACTTATAACTGGTGGTGCGAAATTTATAATTTTAAGTTGTAATGATAACTTTAGAATTTCTAATGTTTATATAGCTTAAGTTAGGTTTGTATAGAAAGAATAAATACAGTTTTCCTAACTAGAACTTATCCGTAACCTGTGTTTTTTTCATTAAATTTCAATGTTTTAAAACAAAAAATAATAAAAATGGTTTTCAAATCGTACAGTCTAGTGTCATTGAGTGGAGTGTTGTTATGTGTAGTGTTGCACAATACATTGGAGGAAAGTGTTGTAGAGTGGAGTGTCATACAGTGGAGTGTCATACAGTGGAGTAGAGTATTGTGTGGTAGAGTAGAGTGGAGGGAAATAGAATATCATTAACTGGAGTACAGGGTCTTAGAGTGGAGTAGAGTGGAGTGGCATGTAGTGGAGTTGGGTTGAGTGGAGTGGCGTACAGTGTAGTTATGTAAAGTGGAGTGGTGTAGAGTGGAGTGGCTTATAGTGCAGTTGCATAGAATTCTGGATTGGCAAAGAGTGGAGTAGAGTAGAGTGGAGTGGTGTACAGTACAATACTGTAGAGTGTGGTATAGTGTAGTGGTATAGAGTGTTGTATAGTAGAGTGGCATACAGTGGAGGAGCGTGGAGTGGAATAGCATAGAGTGAAGTAGCTTAGAGTGTAGTAGCAACAGTGAAGTGGGGTAGAGTGAGATAGCCATACAGTGGAGTTGCGTAGTGTGGCTTTACATACAGTGGAATAGCATAGAGTGGAGTGGAGTGGTATACAGTGAATAGCGTAGAGTGGAATGAAGTGGCATATAGTGGAATAACTTTTAGTCAAGTGGCGTAGAGTGGAGTAGCATTGCGTGGACGAGAGTAGAGTGAAGCAATATACATTGAAGTGGAGTACATTGGAATGGCCTAGGCTGGATTGGCGTACAGTTGAGTAGCATAGCATACAGAGGAATGTCGTAGAGTGAAGTACCATAGAGTGGAGTGGCACAATGCAATAGCGTGGAGTGGAGTGGTGTATGGTGGAGTGGTGTAGAGTGGAATAGCATAGAGTTGAGTGACATACAGTGGAATAGCGTAGAGTGGAGTTGCATGGACAGGATGGCGTAGAATGGAATAGCATAGAGTGGAGTAGTGTAGGGTGTAGTTGTGTACAGTGGAGCGGCGTAGACTAAAATGTTGTACAGAGGAGTGGGGTGCAGTGAAATATCATACAGTGGAGTTGCGCAGAGTGGAATAGCATAGAGTGCAGTGGCGTAAAGTACAGTGGCGTAGATTGGAGTGGCATGCAGTGGAGTAGCGTACAGTGGAATAGCGTATACTGGAATGGTGTACAGTGGAGTGGCGTAGAGTGGAGTTGCGTGGAGTGGAATAGCGTTCAGTGGAATAGCATTGGATGGAGTGGCTAGAGTGCAATAGTAGAGTGGAGTGGTATAGAGTGTAGTTGCAGTAGCGTATCCTGGAGGGAGTGCTGCAGGGCAGCGGGGCGGGAGGTAGTAAACCCCGGCATATGGCCGAACCAAGGAAAGTACATAAATAAATAAATAAAACAAATTACATTGCGCACGCTGCAACTCCAAATGGCGATGCTGCGTGCGCAATGTAATTCATTTTATTTATTTATATATTTATTTATTTATTTACTTACCTCCATTCGGTTGTATGTCGGAGTTTACTACCCCTCCCCCACCCCACCCCTCCCCCACCCCACCCCACTGCCTCACAGCACTCCCTCCCGGTGCCGCTATCGTGGAGTTGTGTAGATTGTAATAGGGTAGTGTGGCATTGAGTGGAGTCGTTTAGAGTGTAATAGCATACTGTGGAGTGACGTACAGCGATTTGGTGGACAGTCAAACTATTTATAACTATGCCTAGCCCTTTCTCCATGCAATGGTTATACCTTTGCATGTTATATCACTTAAAACATGTGAAATGTTAGCATTTACAACAATACTTAGGACATCATAAATGGCATAATTTCAGAGAGCATAGTGTATGGTAGAGTAGCAAATTTTAGTTAATTTAGTGTAGCAAGTGAGATGAGAGTGCTGTGTATGGAGGTGTGTGACATAGTAAATTGAAGGTGGAGCGCAAATCATAAATTGAAGTTATAATTGGTGGTGCGTAAATTATAAATGTAAGTTTTAATTATAGCTTTAGAATTTCTAATGTTCATGTATTTTAAGCTGGGATTGTATAGAAATAAAGTTTTCCTAACTATAACTGTTTCTTGACTATTGTGTCTTTTTACTGCATTCCAATGGTTTATTTTTAATTTTTAATAAAAGTGTGTTTCAGATCGTACTGTCTAGTGTCATCCAGTGGAGTGTCGTTATTTGGAATTTTGCACAGCATATTGCAGGAGAGTGTCGTACAGTGGAGTGTCATAGAGTATAGTGTTGTAAAGTAGAGTAGAGTGGAGTGGAGTATAGTAGAGTGCTATGGAGTGGAGTAGAGCGTCGTAGAGCGGAATAGAGTGGAGTGGCGTTTAATGGAGTTGGATATTGTGGAGTTGCGTACAGTGTAGCAGCATGGAGGGGAGTGGTGAATAGTGAAGTGGTGTAGAGTTCAGTGGCGTAAAGTGGAGTGGCGTACAGTGGAATAGCGCAGATTGGAGTGACAGACAGTGGAATGATGTGTCGTAGACTATCGGGAAGTTTCATACAGTGAAGTACAGTGGACTAGCAAAGAGTGAAGTGGCGTACAGCACATTGTCGTAGAATGTGGTAGAGTGTATTGCTACACAGTGTTGTTGAGGCGAGTGACATAGATTGCCATAGAGTGAAATGGCAAACAGTGGAGTGGCGTAGAATGGAGTAGCGTGGAGTCGAGTGGCATACAGTGCAATAGCATAGAGTGAATTGGGCAACAGTGGAGTGGCATAAAGTGGACTAGCGTACAGTGGAATGGCATAGAGTGGAGTGTCAAATGGTGGAAGAGCGTAGAGTGAAGTGGCATACAGTGGAGTAGCATTGAGTGGAATAGCGTAGAGTGCTGTAGTGTACTGCGGAGTGGTGCACTTTGGAATGGCCTAGACAGAATTATTATTGGTGATTCAGTTTCAGCATTACAGATGTCTGCACAGACTCAGTACTTACAAAATAAATTGGACCTTTAGCTTTACCCAAACTATTTTTTCACATATTCTATTGTTAAATCCAAATGACTGACATGCTCAGTAATCATCGGTTTTTAGTTTCTAAAAGGTTAACATCATATTAGTACTTGCAATCCTGTACTAAAAATGACTGCCCACCTTTTTTTAACAAAAGTTCTTTTTCTCTTAATGCGGGGCATTTTGTATAGTTCCTAAAATGAGATTTTGAATTACAGCTATAACTAAGGCCTTTCTTGAGCTAAAACATTTGGCTTCTCTTTTTACAGGTAATGGCAGAACCTTCTTCACACTATAGATGGGTCAATGGGTTCTCTCATCCTCGACAAAGGTTTTTGAGGATAACACAGAACGCTCAATGCTCTAGGTAATGGCAAGTATCACATTAAGAGAAGTACTCCTACAACTGAGCAAGCATTCTTGAATTGTTTTTTTAGCTAAAGTTGAATACAAATTGGTCTCTTAAATACGTATCCACATTTTATCGAATTTGTTAGTAGCAGCCAAGATATGTAATGATGATATGTAAGTATTCCTCGATAGAGTCACTTAAATCCTGCTCACATTTGAAAAATGTACGGCTTTCCAGCATAATAGAAGATTCATCAGAATATTGTTTAGCCATGGGTACAGCAGCCTTTTGATACTGATTCCATGTCGCAATATATAAATTGCATATGGATATAGATTGTTGTGCTTCCTCCTCAGGTGAAGTGTCAAAACCTTGTATACCAGCCTCATCTAAGTGGTTGAATTAAATGAAAGTGCATCCAACAGGGTCAAACTTAATGGCATAAATTGCAACCAAAAAGGTTTCAAAGACCTTCGGCCATCTCTTTAATTTCTTGTGTGGTTCCCAGGTAATTCTAAAGCTGGTGGCGGTTGAACAATGTTTTGAGCAGAAGCCATAATGAGGTTTTCTTTATTTTGCTCAAAAGGCAGTATGTATGCAAAAGTCATGAAAGACAGTAAGCACAAATTTGTAATCCAATCAATCAAATGTATTTGAAATAGGTTACAGTGCAGTTACTTCACTGAACAGTAGTTACTGATGGACCAATAAAACGTGTACAACAGTTTATTTTACGCTTTGACAACAAAGCGTTCTGCACCATATGAAGTTGCTGCCCTTGAAGAGATGTGTTGCCAGGAGACATTGAAATGGCAAAGAAAATGGCTCTAATACGTGTTACATGTAGGCGCCAACATGATGATGTTTGATGACAATAATCCTGGGTATGTGACGACGTAAAACGCAGTAATCCATAGGGTGGTGCAAATGAGGTGAAAAATGTGCGTGCTGAAATCCTCTTGCTCAGGTCTCTAGACTGAGGCCTCTCACACACTCTCACAAGCCATGGTAAGAGGCCAATCAAAATCAAAAGCAAGTGAGTACCTCAAGTTATGTTCTCCCACATAGCAGCTCCGCAGTTATAGGTTTGATGGTGGCAACATATATTAATGTTTAGAATGGTGCGGCTCCCACAGCAAGGGGTTAGAACAGTGTTGGTGGGTTATGGTGTGGCCCAAATTCAAAGCAAATAATTGGCACACAAACAAATGCTCAAGGTAAAATCCAAGTTTAATGGAAAGATAACAACAACCCACGACCAACTCCAAGGAGACAGCAGTTCAGAATCCACCAACGGCCAACATAAGAATGTTGGATGGCTTCTAGAACTAACGTACCTCATAAAGGAATGCCAGCAAAAGCGTATACATTATAAACATTTATGTACCCACTGGGTTGGATACTTTATAGTCAATTTGATTTGTTTGGGGAGGAGGAATGTGGCTCCTTCTTGGCGTGGGTGGTGGGGGTTGGTGTGGTGGTGGGGCTGAGTCTTGCTGGTCACAAGGTGGAGTCCCAAGGTGAAGATCTTCTGCTGAAAATCACAACTTTTGCTTTGTCTTGTTTTCATCCATTATCAACGACTTTGTCATGCAAGCGGCGAACATGGTCCGGGCGTTAGGCATTTTGTTTGAGAAAGAGACTATCAGCTGTGTGATGTTGGCGTCGGATATGATGCTGGTACTGCAGGCCCAGGTGATGCTGGGGTCATTTAAATGTTGAATAGGGTAAAGCTCAATGATGAGCCTTGCATTACTCCACAGATGAGGTTTGCAGGCGTCTGAGTAGTTTGGGGCCAGGCTGATTGATGGGGACGACCAGTCAGGAAGGACCATGTCTAGCTGAGTGCAGGTACTTGGATCCATATGTAGTCATTTGATGAGGGAGGGGTGGATACAGTGTTGAAGTCTGTAGAGAGGTCCAGTAGAATTAAGGCTGCAGTGTCTCTCCTCTGTGTATGATCATGTGGATGTCGTCTGTTGCGTGGATGAGGGCTGTTACGGTGCTATGGTTTGGTCTGAACTAGGAATGAGTGACGTCAAGGAGATGCTTACCTTTGAAGTGGTTTGCTAGGAGCTTGTTGATCAACTTCTACAGGACTTTGCCCAGGTGGGGTAACAAGTAGATAGTTCTGTTAGTGTTGTTGGGTCTGTCAAGGGCTTCTTGAAGAGGGGGAGTGCTGTGGTGTGGCTAGGTGTTGTGGCTGTCGGTATGGAGGCATTCAGGATCAGGGTGAGTGCTGAGCTGATGGGTTGCTGACCCTTGATGAAGGAGAGGTGGGGGAGTGGGTCCAAAGGGGTTCCTGAGTGATTGAGCTGCATTTTGGAAGAGATTTCCTCCATGGTGATTGCAGGCCAGGTCATCTGTGTGGTTCCCGTGGTGGAGATGGGGAAGTGTTTAGCAAAGTTGGAGAGGTCTGGTTGAGGGTGGAAGTTGTTGTATAAGTTGGTTATCTTGTTACAAATTAGCTGGGACACTTTGGTGTAGAGGTCCTGCAACAGGGTGATACTGGTGCAGTTGGCAGCTGGGAAGGTGACATCTTTCGTGATGGCGAAGTTCTCTTTGCTGCTTTTGATACTGGCATCAATCTGGTCTTTGAGCGAGGAGCATTTTGTGGCTCAGATCTGATGGTGGTAGTGTCTGTGGTCGAGTCTGAAGGTGTTTCTGTCCTCATTGTCCTGGCTCAGCCTCTTTTTGTGCTCTAATTGTTTGCAGTGGCATTTAATCATCCTGAGTTTCTACGTGTAGCAGCCTGCTTGTGTTCTGGACCGGATCTTGTTGTTTTGTCGGATTGAAAGGGTACAAGGTGTTAAAGCAGGTGGTGATTCAGTCATTGAAATTGGCGATAGAGTCGGGGAGGCTGCTATTGATTTTGGGCCGGTGTTCCTGGACTTTGGTAGTTCAGGCTTCTTCTGAGAAGTTGTTCCATTCTCTTCGGGTTGATTTGGTGGTGTTGGTTCTGTGGTGATGAAGGATGGGAACAAAACATTTGACAAGGGAGTGGTCAGTTAGTGGTTTTAGTCAGCTCGTATATATTGTGATGTACCTAAATGTGGCAAATATGAGCTCCAGTATGTATCCGGTGGCATGGGCAGGTCCTTCAACCCATTAGGTGAAGCTGAGATTCCCTAGGTCTTTGAGTAGAGTAATGGTGTTTGATATGGTTATCCATGTGAAAATGTATGTTTCAAAGGAGAATGAAGGCGCTTGATTCAAGGATGAGGGGTGCAACAATCGTACTGATGAAGTTGGCACATGTGTCGTTGGTCAGTAAAGGAGGGTGCCCCTCATGGTGAGGTTGGCGATTAAGTGGAACTTGAAGGTCCATGCTTCTGGGGGTTGCTTCTGAGAGGGTGGTGCAACTGATGGAGCCCTTGAAGTTGATGGTGATTCTGCCTCCGGGCTTGTGTTGTCAGTCTTGTCTGGCAATTTTGTATTCGGGGGATGGACATGGTGATGTCAGGACTGACATGGAGGTCTGCCAGGTTTCTGTGAGGAGACAGCGGGTCCGGTGAGTGTTTGTGAAGTGTTGAGGTCTTTTCTTGGTGGGTGAATGACCCTTCATAAACTCTCCATAACTCTAACTAAACCCTTCCCTACTCCATATTACATCCCATTCCATTTGGTAGTAAGTATACCCCTTTTTCTAGCCACTCCCCCTGGTCCCTCTCACATTCACTACTAAGTAGTTTACTTAGATGTGTGAGGATCTCCTCATAGAAAAGATAGGAGAGGTAGACGTGGAGATTTACTTGAATTGCTTTTTGTAGTAAGCAAGTAGTACTACTGTAGTACTACTTTACGAACTACAAAATGCAGTTTGTGAATCGAGCCTTAGGTTTTGTGCCCAGAATCACAGGATGTTGAGCTGATGCCGGGATTCCAATCTTGAACTCTAGATCCAAGGTCGGCAGCTCTGATTAATGGGCCACATCTACCTGGTGTGGTATTACTATATCTAGTATTACTATATGCAATAATATCAGATGTGGTAATATTGCCCCCTGAATTACAACTGGTATTTCTGATTCTGAGGGACATAAAAACAATATGTAGACATGTGTCAAGGACCTAGATTAACCCCATGGTATTGGAAATACGAGGCGTGTTAATGCACCCAGATTCTGCAAAACATACATTGAGAGACTCAGTCTGTATTTTTCGTTATGGGTTATTCTGAAGTATGTGCTGCACAATTATCTCAATGTGTTTACTCCCCCCTCTCAAATTGCAAATCTTGTTCTTTTATGCAATAATGTTTTTTAGCGTTTTATGTTGCAGTCAGTCACATGTAAATGACCACAAATATAATGAGCAGGGAACAGTCATTTAACCAACATACAACAAAAGACCCCACAGGAATACTAAGCAAAAACCTTTACATTCCCACTTCTCAAGGGTACGTGTGCATGTAATTAAACATACATGATTCATTCATGTTGATCTGAAGTAAGTATGCATCGGTGCCTAATTCTAGTTGAGTTGTAGTTTCTTTAGCTATAAATGATAGCCAGATAATAGAGGCTCCTGTTGCTGGGTCAGAGTATGAGCTATTCTGTCTTTGACTTTCAGTCATTGAACAGCTCTCAAATCATGCCTCCACTTTACAAACTGAGTTTTCATGTTTCTTACACTCTATGACCAGTCTTCCTTTAGCTAAAATGCAAGCCAGTTGAGTGAACGTTCACATATGCTTATCTTTCCTCCACTAATAATTAGGCCCAACACACATAGTAAAGCAAGTAGAAGGTTTGGGGAGTCCATCATTAAGCCATACTCACACCCATGCCCAGCTTCAGTGCTTCTGGTGCCCAGTGTAACAATCTTTATTGGCAACCTCTCAATGACACCCTTCACCACAGATTCTCTCACTACCATCCTCCAACTTTGCCCCTCATCTCTCCATAGTCCCTCTCTCACATGCATTTCATTTGTTTTATAGTGTCACTCATACCAGTGTAGGGTGCCAAAGCACTTTAAATCACATACATATTATACAGAGACAATGAATCATACAAATGTAAATCAGTCATTAGGAAAGTTACATAGGACAATGAGGATTACAAGGTGCATGAATCACATGCCATCCATACTAGTAAGCAGTACAATTTAAGAGTGTTTGGTCTGGAGAACCACAAACTCAGGATTTAAAATGTACAACAGTGGTTGGAGTTGGCTTTACTAAAAATAATGTTTCTACCCAAACAAATCCCTTTTAGCAACATTATGATGATGAAAAACTGGGGAGAAACTTAACATTCTAAACTATACCATTCAGTTTGCATTCAACTCTTTGTTACAGTTCGTAGGTCACTGGGCTATATTAGGATTGTTATTTATGAACTGTGGAGCAGTGTAATTTAGTGCCTTACCTCTTTATCTGCAACTTAAATACTCAACATGTGTTTGACTATATTAATATGCGTGCATTTTATTAAGCAATTTTAGTGAGTGGCTCTGTATTCATGTAGCAGAGAGTGACCGGTTTATTCAGTGGGATTATAATATATTTGCTATTGAAGACAATGCATGTCTCTTTTAAATGTATCCTGTATTTACTTATCATAAGAGTACTTGTTTAGAGTCTACTCTGAATTTAATGTTGGCCTGCCTTGTAACAGGCCCGGATGCACATGTTGCATTTCCATAAAATATGTTTTGCAACTGCCTTGTTTCTCTCTTCTTTGCAGTGTCTTAGCATGTACCTCGTTAAGTTCGAATAGGGTTTTTGTGCATTGTATTAGATTAGTAGATTACTGAACTTTTAATTACGAAGTTGGCCTCAGATATGAAGATTGAGACGGTGGGAGAGACCTCCTACACCAGGCAGACTAGACCGATATTTAGCCCGAAACTGGTCCCAGGATACTTGTTTCCTGTCGAGGAAAGACATGGCTTGGCAGTTCGGGCTGGACTGTTCCCATGAGGCACAGGGTAAAGACTGATTTGCATATAGCTGTGTCTGAACTGGGGTGATGAAGTGAGCTAAAGAATGATGATGGATTCAACCCAGATCTGTGACTGGGGGAGAGTGTCTGAAAAGTTTCAGCGCTCCGTCTGTCATCTCCTTGTGTTTGCTTTGCTTGCCCTAAGTTGGCAGAGTATGCCAAGACGTGGGTCCCTTTCTCACTTTGCCACTGGATTCATGTAGCCTGGCTGATGAGGGCTGTTAGCCTGAAACCGGTCCCAGCATGCTTGTTTCAGCGCTCCCTCCATCATCTCCTTGGGTTTGCTACATCCAAGGTAGCCCAGATGGTTACTCATTTGATTGAGAGCTGGTAAACTAGGGAGTCTACCCACTCCTATAGAACACTATCTTCGGATTGGCTTGTTTGGTGGAAAACTGATAGGAAAAAAACCTTCTCTAATCTTCTGGTCATGCTTAAAATTATGTGCTATTTAGAATAGTTACCAGGATGCTTGTGTCCAGTTCAGGGAGGACCTGACCTGGCAGTTCGGGCTGGACTGTTCCCATGGAGCGCAAAGTCAAGACTGATTTGCATATGGCTGGGTACAGCCTGGAATGGCAACCTGGAATGGCATTGTGAGCGAAAAAACGATGGATTTAGGCCCAGATTTCTGTACTGGGGTGAATGTTAGACATTGTTCAGCATTCGTCGATCAATTATTCTTTTTGCATTTTTGTCACCCCGAGTAGGACAGGTATGCCCAGACGTGGGTCTCTTGCTCACCATGCCACTGCAGTCAAGCTAGCCTGCCTGATGAGGGGTGATACTCTGAAACCGGTTCCAGGATGCTTGTTTCAAGTCTGGGAACGACCTTGCCTGGCAGTTCGGGCTGGGCTGTTTCCCTGGGGTGCATGGTCAAGACTGATTTGCATATGGCTGGGTACAAACTGGAATGGCATAGTGAGCAAAAACAACTATGGATTTAGGACCAGATCTCTATACTTGGAGTGAATGCTTGACATTGTTCAGCATTCTGTCCATCAATTGTTCTTTCTCCTTTAGAATAGTTGCGCAGACCCTATCCTGACTTCGCTGACAGCCGACTTCTTGTTTCTGCAGATTATCCCAGCCCAGAATGTTCAAGCTTCATGCTTGAGCACTTATATTAAACTTTAGAACCTTCAACATGGTTCATCTGATGCTGATGCTTTCTTTTTTTTTTTTTATTGTTGAGCAGAACAGGGATAGTAACAAACAATCAGGAAATATTCTCCATGTACAAATCAATCATAATCCTTATAATATACCTGAGACCATTAGACATTGAAGTTCTGAACTACCATGACTGAGAAGAGGAGAAGAAGAAAAAAAAACAAAAAAAAACCCCTTTACATGAAGTGCAAAAAACGCATGAGGAGAGCTATAGATATTTTAACATAGAGTCTAATGTTACTACAAAATATCGCAATACAATACATATGAAATTATTAAACAGTATTTGCTGCATAATACTAACTCAATATGAAATCAATTTATAGAACTGGTTAACGTCCATAGCAGCATTATCATAAAACATTAAGCCCTCTTTCATGCTAATCCAGAACATGGAAGTCCTTTAGCTAACGTGCAATAATATTTAGAAGTATTATGTGCTGGCAGGAGTCTACTTAGAGAATGTGCATAGTACCATTGTCAAATAACTGCCAAATCTTTATAAATGTACTTGTTGCTCCCGCCCTCCTAGCATAGGCTTCCTCAAACCCCCTCGTACGCTTCATTTTATTGACCCATTTCATAAAGGAGGGAATCTCTAGCGACCTCCAGTTTTGAAGAATTAATGAACGTGCCATCAATGAACAAATCATCACATATGATTCTTCATGTTTGGTCAGGCCTGGCTTAACTCTGGAGATTCCGAATAAGGCAATTTCAACTTCAGGATCTACCGGCTTTTGGATGGCCTGACTTATAGCTACAAAGATGTTTCCCCAGAATTCATTAAGTTTAGGACAGGTGTAAAAAATGTGGAGCCAATTTCCTTCCTCCTCAGCCTGACAACGGAAACATCTATTTTCCACAACTGAATATCGTTTACTCAAAGTCTTGGGAGTATAGTATGCTAGCCATCTATTTAAAAAAGCCATCCGTTTAAAATTAGCCGCTCTCAAAGCCTTGTGATCGAGCTGGGCTTGAAGTTGCCATTCTTGACAGGACAAGGCCCACCCCGTTTCCCGCTCAACCTTACCCAAAAACATATGTAAGATAGGGAGCTCACTATCTTTCCGGAGCAGAGTGTACCATTTTCCTATGCCTTTAACTTTGGTTTTATAAAGGAGGGAAGCCAAATTCATTGTCGCAAAGGGGGAGGAAAAATTGGCCTTTTTCAGGAAATTGATGACCTGCAAGTAGTCCAGGAAATTGGGTGTAGTTTGATCTATAAGCTTGATTTGGACCTCCTGCCACGAGATCACCTTATTGTTCATATATAAATGACCCAATTCCTCAAGATCAATCTCCCTCCACTTCGAAATTCGAGAGGGATGAAGTAGTAAACCTAAAGTCTTGCATTCCTGCAGCTTTAAGTAAGGCCAGTCTGGAGAAGTGTGCTGTTTAAATAACAATTGGAGTCTAGATGACAGATCACGTAATGTCTTATATCTTGTATTTTTTGGCAATTTAATAATTTTTAAGAAAGTAGGAAGTTGTACACCTGCCTCCTGAACCATTCTATTTAGAAAGAAATGGTCTTCTAAATTATTAAAGTCTAGTAAACGAGCTACTATATCGAGCATCGCAGCCTCGTAATAAGTGCGAATGTTTGGAAGTGCTAGCCCCCCTTTATCTACCTCCAGTTGTAACACTTCAAGTTTCACCCTGGGAACCTTCTTTGCCCATATAAAATTCCTGAATAAAGAATCAATTTCTTTAAAATAGCTCGCATTAATCTTTAGAGGGACGTTACTAAAGAGAAACACCAGAAGAGGGAGGATAGACATTTTTATCTGTGCCACACGTCCTATAATTGTCAAAGGAAGTACTGACCATTTATCCAGCAGGCTTTTATTTTTATCAGCATAGCCGTGTAATTCAGTGTAAACAGTTGATCTATTGATTTAGAGATGAAAATACCCAAATATCGTATGGGGGCTGACTTGGATGCTTGTATTTGTAGAATGGGTGGTAAAAAAGAGTTATCATTGATATTTAATGTAATGATTTCTGTTTTATTTTGATTGATTTTAATACCCCCCTATAGATTCAAAGCTAGTAAACTCGGCTAAGAGCCGCTCTAGATTATATTTATCAGGACGCAAGTAAAGAATAATATCAGCAAAGAGTTTCAATTTTTCCATCCCGTCTATGGGCGCTCTAATTTCGGGATTTTCATGAATTCTAATTGCTAATGGCTCAATAAAAAAAGTGAATAGTAGGGGGGACAGGGGACAGCCCTGCCTGGTCCCCCGCCTGATGGATAGTGTCCCAATCTGATCGGCATTCAAAACTATTCTGGCTTCAGCCCCCTGATATATATTCCTTAACATGCGAATGATTGAGAGCGGAAGTCCGAATTTATTTAATGCAGTAAATAATACCTCCCAGTTTACGAGGACAAAAGCCTTCTCGGCGTCGACCATCATAAACATAGATGGAATTTTATTACAAGTAAAATAATCAAGGGCTTGAATTAAAAACCCAGTATTTGATGACATGAAGCGGCCAGCTACAAAGCCAGATTGATCACTATGAACTAATTCTTGAGCAGCTGATGTAAACCGCTGTGCCCAAACTTTCATCAGAATTTTATAGTCAACATTGAGCAAACTAATGGGACGTCCTTTGGGTTTTTACCTTTCTTGACAAAGCTGACAATCACGGACTCTTTAAAGCTAGATGGAATATCAGAGCCGTTTTTAATAGCATTGAACAGCTTTGTCAGGAAGGGAGTCAATTCATTTGAAAAAGTTTTATAAAGTTCAGCGGGAAAACCATCTACCCCACACGCCTTGGCTCCTGCAATAGATTTTATTGTTTGCGAGACCTCCAATTCCATAATCTGTTGACCCATATGCTCAGATCGAAATTCTGAAAGACACGGCAAAATAACTCCCTCAAAATATTTAATTATCTGTTCCTGGGGTAGCTCATAATTTGTGGCATATAGCTTCGAGTAATGCTCCATAAAAACCTTATCTATTCCTTCCTTTTCGCCCGTTGTATTTCCGGTTTGAGGATCAATAATCTCAGACACCAGTGCCACTTCCTGCTTAAATTTCGTCGCCCCGGCTAGCAATTTACCTACCATCTGGCTTTCCTCATACACCCTCTGTTGGAAGGTTTTAGTGCTATTGATCTCTTCTATTAGAAAAAATTCCCGAAGAGATTGTTTAGCCTTCTCAAGCAGACACCCCACATTAATAGAACCTTGTTGACTATTTCGAAGCTGAAGGGCGCTTTCTACTGCCTGCTGAAGTTTATCAATTTTATCCCGGCGTAATTTGTTCTGGATTGCAGAGTGGGCTATCAGCTGACCTCGCAATGTTGCTTTAAATGCTCCCCAGACTGCAAAAACCCCTGCAGACTCCTGTTTACGAGAAAAAAACTCAGGTATCCAAATCCTCATACTCGCAACCCAATGGGGATCTTGTGTTAGGCGCCGATCCATTTGCCACCTGGAGCGGGGAGTTGCTTGTTCGATGATTCCAACCTCTAATTTAATAAAAGAGTGGTCAGAAAAGGAGTTAGCTCCTATTTCGGAACCCAAGCATTTCATTGACTGGGATATCAGAAAAAAGTCAATCCGCGAGGCGGAACGAAATTGACTAGAATAACAAGTATATTTATGATGAGAAGGATACATATCTCGCCAAGGGTCATGAAGATGATGCTCCATTTTAAGGGCTTCGAGCATCTTCTTAGTGCGCGATTTTAGCTCTTTTTTTATTTATGTTGGAAGTATCTGATGCTGATACTTTCCTCATAGATTTCCCCCTGCCACTTTTCATACTTTATTTAGAAGAGGTAAGTGTCTTAATGGAACCCAATTGGTGGATATATTGCCTTCTGTATGTGATTCCGTTTTCCATATTTTTACTAATTACATACCAATTCAGATTGCATGATCATTTAAATATGTACGCTCCTACTATATTTTTCTTTAAATGTTGCTGCTTGATTTAACCTTTAACCTGGATTTAATTAGTTAATACCACCCTTAAGGTTTAACACCATTCTCTCTGTTGTTCTTGTGGAGCCACATCAGTTTCACAGTACTTGGAATGTCTTGCTGATGTTAGCTCCTTTCTTGTATTTGAAGTCAAAATCCGAAGGTTCATATGACCAGTGGGGTCATCAACTGCAAGTAACAAAAGGATTTCTGCAACAAAAGCAGTAACCCACTGAGCTATCCCCTTAAAATACAGTTCTGTACTCTGCATGGTACACGTTCCTTGCAGCAGGCATAATAACCCTCCACACTACTTCATGATGAGCTAAAACTGTCACTAAACAAAACTCGGATCCCTCTCAAACAGGGACAATAATCACCAGAGTTATTGTGACATTTTTATTGTTGCCAGAACATTGCTGGACACACAAGGAACTCTGCAGCAGGAGCGTTCAAACCAATAAGTTAGTATTATTTTTTAAACTTGTTTTTTATTCAGTAGTCACACAGTATACAATACAACAGGATGCCATACATGATCACATCACAGAAGACATAGCAATACAATCGAGTACAGCCATCAGTCAAAAGGGAACACACAATACAGAGTTTCACCAATTGAGGCTGAAGGCCCGCTACATCGGGCAGCTCTGGAGAAAATCCCAACCATGTGTGTCAGAGTTACATCATTCAAATTCGTGTTGTGGTGAGAGAATATGTTGCCGGAGCAATGTTAAAGGCAATTAATACATTAACCGAGGAAAACTCAAACAATACAACAACAACTAACAGTAGTGGCACAGCTAATCAACGAAAAGAACAGAATTTATAAAGTGCACAAAGGCCCTTGGGCATCTAGGTGCTGGCAATGGGCGTCTAGGGACCAGTACATGTTTGTCCTACCCAGGACCTTCGTCTGTGAAGGGGGGCAGGGGCAGTGAATCAAGAAGATCTGGGTGGTTGAGTTGCCCCCCTTGTAAGGGAGAGGGGCAGGGGAGGAGGAAAGTAGACAGCCCAAGGATATCCAGAGCCCAACCCTATGAGAACTGCCTTACCTCATCTCGCACGCAGAAGAGGCAGCAGTTGTAAATATATACACACTCCCATTCATCTGCATGCCAATGGGCATTTCCAACACACACCCAGTCACACAACCACACACACATACACGTCAGACAGATGTCCAGGGAGCCTTTCCGTGTGTTCTCCGTGGACAGCCAAGCCGGTGAGTGCCCCAAGGGTGTAGCTTGTTGTGACTCCTCGGCCATCAGACCTTCTAACATGTTACCCCATAGCACTAGATCCGCTCCTCATTCTCAATGGTGTGGACCAGCCTTAGCCATTGCTCTTCCGCCCCCATAAGTTATTTCTAAACAAAGCATCCTACCCCAACCTCTCAGCTTAGCGCCAGGTGTGGCTACACTGGTCGCACCGCCCTAAAGCTGACCTTGCTCACACATTCATTATTTCCATGCTTACTAAGGCCAACAGTACATCAATACCAAGTACAAACAGCATCGGAAAGGGAGGGCAGCCCTTCATACTAGTATTGCATGCTACCACTTTGTCCATCCCCCACGTTTGCCCATTCTCTAACTGGACAACATTTCTCCCCACACTTACTATTTTGAAATGTTCAGAGGACAGGGAGTAGTTCTTCCTCCTTGCCTTAGGAAGGTCAATACAGACCCATTCACCTTGTCTAGACAACTGTGTTTTAACACACTTAGTGTTGTCATATCTAATTTTGTATTTGTTCTTGTGCAGATCAATTCTTTTAGCGATTTCAGGTCTGTCTACAGAACATGTACTGTCTTTGCCATCCCATGGTGAGGTTAGTCTTTGGCTTCCTGCCTATTAAAGGAAATAAAGGGTCACACCCCTGTGAAACTATTAGGTGCGGTGCGGTAGGCCCATATCATCTCTTGCAAGGCAACCTTGTCAGGTACATTCGTCACCTCTGCCCTTTGCAAAAACTCTTTGACAAACCAGTTCATACGTTCCACCAACCCATTTGCCTGGGGGCAATACAAAGCAGTATTTTGGTGACAAATTTGAAGATTAGTAAGGAAGTCCATCATGAGGTCAGAGGTTAATTGTACCCCGTTGTCTGTCACCAGGGTATCAGGTATACCTTCCTCATAGAAAGTGTTTTAAAAAAACTGAATGAGAGACTTAGTGTCTATTTGGTGCACATACTTGGTGACGACCCAATGTGTATGGTAATCGATGAGTACTAAGATAAGGCGTTCACTTAAACATCTGAGGTTGAGTGGGCCAATGATGTCCAATGTAAGTTTAGACCAAGGAACCACAGGGACTTGGCAGGAGATAAGGGAGATTTCCTGGCTAGTTGCATCTTATCACTTTTGTCACATTCTCTACAGTCTTTGACAGACCCCTCCACAATGGCATCCATACCTGGCCACCAATACTCCTCCCGTACTTGGTTCTTAGTAAGGTTGCGGCCTAAGAGCCCCACATGTGCTAAATCTACAATTTTGTTTCTAATATCCTTTGGTGGTACAATTGGTTCCTCCCTGTAGTCTCCACAATTATGCTCAGTTCCAACCTCTCTTCCCTAAATTTGCTTAACACATCAGGTAAATTGTGCTTATGCTCCGGCCAACCATCTCTTATGTATTTTTTTAGTAAAGGCATAGTTTCATCCTGTATACTGCAATCGTCCCAATCCTTGTTATTTAACATTGCCACTTACACTACTATGTCCATGTCCTCCTCCCCTTGGGTGTCAACACTTGAATTTAGGGGTGCTTGAGAAAGGAAATCAGCCACCACATTCTGTTTGCCCAGCACATATTGTACTTTAAAGTTGTACCCTTCTAATTCTAAGATCCATCTCTAGATCCTGGGCGTGGTCATAGTAGACCCTTTAGTCGTGAATGCATATATAAGAGGTTTATGATCAGTCATGACCGTGAATGGTATGCCCCTTGCGAAAAATCTGAAATATCTGATTGCCCAAAAACAAGCTAGGGCCTCTTTTCCACCACAGAGTAATGACATTCTGCTCCTTTCAATGTTCTTGAAGCGAAAGCTACTACATGCTCCTTATACCCTATCCTCTTATTAAGGCTGGCCCCAACCCCTTTATTGCTGGCATCCGTAGACAAAAAGGTTGCTTTAGTGGGATCAAACCTGCCTAAAAAAGCTGCTTCTGTAATTCAAGAGTTTATAATAATTCTTTTTATTGGCATTTGGTAATTTAAGCGTACAAACATCGTGTTTCGTAAAGAGGACTGTGATACATAAGTAGCAGAGTAGACCATCATCAATACATAGAGTACATTTTACATCTTATTCAGAGTGGATGCGGTTTGTGTTGTAGCAGGTCTTTGCCATTAAGAAAAACTGGGGGAAAACTAAACTGGGATGTGCCATGGGGTTTTCAGTGTGTAGGCCAGGCGTGTACTGTGGGTCTGTTATTGCCTACTCGCTAGTGCAGCTACTATTCACCTGGGAGGAAGCGGGTGTGCGGGCCAACTTGGGGGGTCGTGGAGTGTGGCAGATGGGCGAGGACAGACCCGGTGGGTCTAGGAGTGGCGCGGGAAGTCGTGGAGGGGGATCCACTGCCTCGGGAGCCTGTGCAGTGTGAGGGTGTACGGTGTCGGGGGTATGTAGGTCCGTGACCGGGACCTCCGAGGTCTGGGAATGTCTGAATTGGTGCAGTAGAAGCGCCCATTCTAAAGAGATTGGGACCTTGCAGATACCTTTGGCTTCTTCCTCGCGAATTGCATCCTCCTCGGCAGCCGCCCATTTCAGAACCGCCCCCACCCATGCCGCTAGTGGAGGACCCGATGGGGCCCACCAATGCATGGCTATACAGCGTTTGGCCAACAGGTGGGCTAGGAAAACAAAGCGCATTGGTATTTTGTGTCGTTTCCTCCGTCTGAGTATGCCCAGCGCGCAACCCTCCCAGGTAGTCAAGTGAGTCAGCCCGGTGAGATCTCTGAGCGTCGAGTGGATAGATGACCAATAGGTCTGAATGCCCGGGCAGGTCCAGAACATGTGGGAAAAGGCTGCGTCCCCCGCTTGACAACGAGGGCAGAGGAAGGTCGTGTTGGGGTAGAAGCGTTGAAGGCGCGCTGGCGTTAGGTAGGCCCTATATAGGATGTGAAACTGTATGTTCTTAAACCGGGCATTCCTGGATACTTTTTTGGGGAATTTTATCGCTCTTTCCCACTCGCTATCATGGAATGGTCGTCCTGCTTCCTCCTCCCACAGGGCACGTAGGGATCCTAACAGTGGGGGTGTCAGTTCCCTAATCGATTTGTACAACCATGTGGTGAGATGGCGACCTGATCCCATTCGTAGTATTGAGTGGAGTACTGGGTGTGTGGGGGGTTCCCCCGATGTAAGGTCGGAGTATGGTCGGTAGTGGCTGAGAAGTTGGCGGTGGAGCAAGAACTGGCCTGGGGGCAGGTCATAATCGTCCATAAGTTGTCGGTACGACCGGAGCTGTCCTTCTTCGAACAATGCTTCTGCCTCGACTACGTCTCTAGACGTCCATTCCCGAAGCATAGCAGAGGTGAAAAACCTCCCGTGTCTGGGCCAGCCGACTAGCGGTAGCAATGGTGTGTATGGGGGGCATTCTGGTGCCATGCGATGTATACGTTGAACGCACTTCCGGGCGATGTCTACTTGTAGGGGGTAGGTTCGAGTGGGGCCAACTTGGAGGCTCCGCCAGAACCCGATGGAGGATCGTATCCCTGCGAGTGCCCTACGGTGGTTACCCTCGTAGATGTCGGCTGGGGAGTGGTATAAAC
Organism: Triturus cristatus; assembly: GCF_964204655.1. Lineage (NCBI taxonomy): Eukaryota > Metazoa > Chordata > Amphibia > Caudata > Salamandridae > Triturus > Triturus cristatus. Next base: position 542,014,870 of record NC_140584.1, read on the forward strand.
GAATCCCGAGGTATGGGGACCCTCTGCCGCCCAATGTATTTTCCGGTCACCGATCCAGACATCCTGGGAGGAGGTGCCTGGATGGAGGGGGTACACCATCGACTTGTCCCAGTTCACTTTCAAGCCCGAGGCCACCGTGAACTCCATCAGGGAGGTCTCGAGCATGGTGAGATCCGCCGTCACGTCTCGTATGTATATGAGTAGGTCGTCTGCGTACATGGACACGCAGTGCGTGACGTCCACTAATGGAATACCCCAGGTCTGCCCGTCCCGGCGGAGCCGGATAGCTAAGGGCTCCACCGCGAGCGCGAATAATAAGGGCGAGAGGGGGCACCCCTGTCGCGTGCCTCTGTGTATTGCGAATTCCGGGGAGATGTAGCGACCAAGGCGGACCCGAGATGTAAGGTTGGTATAGAGCAGGCGAGTGTAGGCTATGAGCGTGGGACCCAGTCCCGCCCGTCCGAGGACGGCAAAGAGGAACTGCCATGTTAGGGTGTCAAACGCCTTCTCAAGGTCCAAAATCAGACACGCCGCCCGATTGAATCGGTCGCCAGGCTGATCCTGGATGTGAAAGAGGCGCCGGATATTGTGAGAAGTATTCCTCCCCGGGACAAAACCACATTGGTCAGGATGTACCAACGTGCATATAATTTGTGAGTATCTATCCGCTAAGATTTTCCCTAGGATTTTGCAGTCGGCTGTAAGTAGTGTGATGGGGCGGTAAGAGGCTAGGAGTTGGGGGTCCCGGTCGGGCTTCGGGAATGTCACGATCACCGACGCCCTCATGGAACTGGGTAGTTCACTGATTCTGAGTGCCGAGTCCAGCACTGCTGATAAACGGGGAGTCAGCAGCGGGCCAAAGGTGGCGTAGTATTCGAGTGGAAACCCGTCCAGGCATGGGGCCTTACCACGGGCCAGGGCCCGTATAGCGCTTGTAATCTCAGTGGCTTGTATCTTTGCATCCAACCCCTTCTTGTCCGCCTCAGAGATCTGGGGGAGGGGGAGAGGATCAAGGAAGTGGTCGATGGACCCTGCAACGAGAGGTGAGGGGACAGTATAGACCGCTGAATAATGTTGGTAGAATGCCTGGAGGATTTCATCCTGGGAGTGCACCAGGGTGCCCTGGGGGTTTATGATTGCGGTGATGGGTCAGACTTCAGCATCTTGTTTGGCAAGCCATGCCAGGAGTGTGCTCGTTTTATCACGGTCCTTGTGCATTCGGGTTGCATAGGTCCGGAAATTGTGACGCCGTAGGTCCATGCGCGCCGCTTGATATGCTGATTTAGCTTGGGCGACTTGGGTCACCGTCATTTCCGACTGGTCTGCTGCTTTAGTGGCCGTGGCCAGTCTCTGTTCCGCCTTTGCTAGGGCTCGCTCTAAGGTATGCCTCATTCCGACCCTCTGCTGAATACATTCCCCGCGGGCTACCACCTTGAAGCCGTCCCACTCGACCAGGGTCGACGATGCGGTCCCCGTATTATGCGTAAAGTAATCTGAAATGCTGCGTTGGTGTTCGTGTGTGAAAACCTGGTCTGTGAGGCATTCCCGAGATAATCGCCATGTGGGGACTGGGGGGTGCGGGGGTCTCCACTGGAGGCCGAGAATGTGTGCATAGTGATCTGAAACAACTCTGCCCAGATAATCTGAGTGGCATACTTGCGGGAGAAGTGTTGCGGTGTAGAGGAATCGGTCGAGCCGGACTCGCAGGTTGTGTGGGATGGAATGGAAAGAATAGATGCGGGCCTGGGGGTGGTGCAGTCTCCATGCGTCTGTGAGCGACCAGTGTGCGACCCATGCTTTAAATGGTTCGATTTGTCTGTAGGTGGGGGATTGCGGGAGTGGGGGATGCGATCGGTCCAGTCTCGGATCCAGGATACAGTTAGGTATAGTCCCCGCCTAGTATCCAGGGTACATGTGTAAATTGGGCTAGGGAGGTTGTGAGTCGGTCCCAGAATTTATCCTGATCAACATTCGGGGCGTATACACTTCCCAAAAGGATAGCCCTCCCGTCCAAAAGTCCCTCCAGTTGGGCGAATCTGCCTTCTTCGTCCACCATCCGTCTAAGTTCCCGGAATGGGGTTCCTGGGCGGATCCAGATCAGTGCCCCCCGGGCAAACGAGGAGTAGGTCGTGGCGCAGATAAGTCCGCGCCATTTTACTCGTAGTTTGCCCACTTCAGCTGAATTAAGGTGGGTTTCCTGCAGGCAAAGGATGGACACTTTCTGTCGCTTCGCGTAGGCGTAGATCGCATAGCGCTTACGTGGAGTGTGTAGACTACGTGTATTGAGCGTGAGTATGTTAATGTCTGCGTTGTTCATCAGCTGTGCCATGAGTAGTCGGGTCTGTGGGTGGGTCGGGTGAGGCACCCGCAAGGTAGATTATTTAGTGGTCTCCGAGGGATGCGCCGCATCTGGTGGGAGTAGGTATGTGGGGAGCCTGTCCAATCGGATGGTCTGTGACATGAAGCCCCATGGCGGGGTGGGACATGTGTGAACCGGGGTATTAACAACGTGTGGGGATGCGGGAAACTGTCCCAATACATAGGACTCATCATTACAGAAACGGTGTGTCCAAACTTCCTCCCGTAACATGAGGGGGGATAACTGCTCTATGTGATAGGGGGTGACGGTATGCAAGTGCGAGGCCACCCGGTGAGTGGGCATGTAGAAGGAGCAATGCGTGTCGTGTGTAGGGTGGCAGCCTCTGTGTTGGAGACAATGGGCATGAGGTGAACAGTTCATATAAGGATACAGTGCGGCAGTCTGTGTGCCTGAGTTGCCTCAGGGCGAGGCATGAGAGGTCAGTCCGTCCAGCAGCCCATCTGCGGTTTGCGGGGTGGCGTGGGGGAGTGCCACCAGGTCTGCTCCCGAGCCGGTGCTGTCGCTGTCGTGTTCGCCTTCCGAGGAGAACAGATGGGGGGGTCGATCTATGGGTTCCGAGGGTGGCGTGAAGCGTAGATCGATTACTGCTTGCAGAGCCTCGGGTCTCTCTCGCATAATCTGTTCGAGGTCGGGCGAGTCATGGGAGCCACTCGTTGTTCTGGGCTCTATGTGGTGAAGCTTCTTGGGACGTTTCCGAGAGCGGAAAGTTTTGAGAGGCGAGCCCCTTTGGGGATGAGGATTGGGTGCCCGCGAGCAGTGCTGATCCGCCCAGTCCTGGGCGGCTTCCACGGATGTGAAGAAGAGGGAAGACCCGTTATGAAGGACCTTTAGGCGGGCGGGGAAGAGCAGAGCGTATTGAATCTTATTGTCTCGTAGTCTCCGCTTTACGTCTAGGAAGGAGGATCTCTGCTGTTGGACTGCTCGGGCATAATCCGGGAAAATCATTATTTGGTTGTTTTCCACCCGCAGTGGCGCCGCCAGTCGCGCCGCCCGGAGTACCGCATCCCGGTCCCGGAAGTGTAAGAACTTAGCTAGGAGTGGCCGGGGCGCCGCACCAGGCGGGGGTCTTTGGGTCAGCACTCGATGAGCTCGCTCTATGGAGAAGAAAGCTGTACGGTCTGTGGGCGTGGTAAAGGATTTCAGCCATGTGTCCATATAGTCAATATGGTTTCCTCCCTCGATACCCTCCGGTAGCCCCAGCACTCGGATGTTGCATCATCTCGCGCCCCCTTCCAAGTCGGTGGCGCGCTCTTCCACTGTAGTTAGACGGGTGAGGACCCCCTGGAGCGTCGTCTGGTGTTCTTTCAGCATTGGCTGTATTTCCTCTAATGTCCGTTCCTCTGTGCGCACCCGGTCAGCCAATTTACGGTGATCGTCGCGGATAAGGTTGACATCAGTCGCCAGGGTACCAAGGCGTTCCTCCATAGACAGACGGGATAGCTCAATGGCGGCGAGGACCTTATCCAGCTTGTCCGAGATTGATAGGTCTGCGGAGGACGCCGTACTGGGGGACCAGGTCGAGGTCTTTGGCATGTTCTCCGGGGCTGTCTCCGGGACCGCTTGGTGTTGCGCGGGCTTGATTTCCCCATCTTGACTCCACGTGGGGTGGGAGGGCCGGTGCCGTTGGTCAGGTCCCGAGAGCCCACAGGGCTCCAGGGGTCCGCCAGGAGAGGAGGGCGCGACGGTGAAGGGTGGCGAGTGAGCGGCACTGGAAAACAGCAGCCCGGGCTGGTACTCCGGGTCTCCCTTCGCAGGCGGGGCACAGGAGTCACCAATGTCAGGTCTCAGGGGCCACCCGTATGGTGCTTCCAATCGTTGACCACCCACACAGAGATCACGTCTGCGTGCGATGCTATGGGTGGGAGATCACTTGCGGCGTCCTCGTGAATTGGGGCGCCCTCCACAGGATTCGAGGGCAGTCCTCGCGGTGTCAACACAGACCAAGTCCCTTCCAGGAGCCCACAACAGAGGCGAGACCCTCGCTGTCCCTCAGGGTGTAGTCGGCGAGGCCTGGTCGTGAGTGGTGGGGGAGCCCGGACTCACTGCACACCTCCCCATCGTCCCCCCGGGCAACCACCGTGTCCGGCGTCTGCAGGTGTAGGGCTTGTCGTCACCTCGCACCGGCGCGGCCTGTCGCGCCGGTCCTCTCCAATCCCCGGGGCCCCCGGGGTACCAGGGGGCCCTCAGGTGGTCCGCAGCAATTAGACGGTGGGCGGGCCGACCAGGGGCGCACCAACCCCCCCGGATGCCGCTGAGGAGGCCCTCGCTGTGACGGTCACGGAGATAGAGGCCTCACTGGTGATGTGGGAGAGAGTCCGTGTCCTCTGGGCAGCCATTTTAAGGTCAGGCAGGCATCGTGTGAGAGGGTTGAATAACCCCTCCAGGCCGCGCCGCCTCCGTCGGGTCTCAGCTCTCCCCTCAGTCTCCCCAGGAGAAGGTCACGAGAGGTACCTGGGGCCGTCAGCAGCAACGCCAGGATCCATTCCCGGCTCGCGGCGGGCACTCGGCGGCCAAGATGGCGGGTCCGCTAGGGACGGCGATGCTGATCCGCGTCGTGGTGTCTCACACCGATGTCCCCAGGTCCGCTCCCGGCTCGTCCCGCTCAGGCAGTCGTGCAGGAAGAGCGCTGTGCGTTGCTGCCCACGCTGTCTCCCCTCGCTCCGTCTCCGCCATCTTGGGTCCCGGGCTGCGGTGCTAACGTCTCCGCCTGGGTGAAGCCTCGCTCTTGAGGCTCGAGACGCGTTCAGGCGCCCACCGGGATCACACCGCCATGCAGATACAGTCCGGTGTTCCCTGGGCCGCCGAACACCCGCTACAACGCTCCGTAGCGCTGCAGAGAGGCGCCCAAGTGCGGAGCCTCAGCAATGCGTGACCGCCATCGTCGCTGGCTTAGCCACGCCCCCTTCTGTAATGCAAGAGTTGATGGTCGCAAATGCCGCCTGGCAGCCTTCACATCATACAAATGGGCTTTTAGCTCTGAGTAGATTCTGGAATAGTACTTAGAAAGGCCTAAGAAGGATTTAAGTTCTTCTGGGTTAAGCAGTTTTAGGTTGGCTTCCACTAAATTCAATTTTGGTTTGATGCCATCGCGGGTAATGGTATGCCCTATGTACTCCATGGAGCCCACACCGATTTGGCACTTCTCTTTCTTCAGTGCGAGTCCTGCATTATGCAACTTGGGTAGTACTTGTCTAAGCATGTCATTGTGATCTTTAATATCTTTCTCATGTATGAGAATGTCATCTTGGAAACACAATGTGCCCGGGACACCTTTGAGAACATGCTGCATTATCCTTTGGAAGGCGGCTGCAGCTGATGTCAGACCAAAAGGCATATGTAGATATTGGAACGCACCCAAAGGTGTGACAAAGGAAGTGAGGTGGCGAGAATCAGGGTGCAGTTCCACTTGGTGATACGCCGCAGATAAATCAAGAACACTAAAGTAGCTGGCGTCCTTGATTAGGGTTCAAATTTCATGAATCCTCGGAAGTGGGTGTCTGTCAACCCAGATATTACTATTTAAATCCCTTAGGTCAATGCACAACCTAACATCCTTGCTAACCGATTTGGTCATGATAACAACCGGGGCCAACCATTGCAAACTCTCTATGGGTTCGATAACAACCAGCTCCAACAATCTGTCTAGTTTTATTTTTAAGAGGAACCTGCATGAGGTGCGGAATGGGTCTGACTTTGTGTGCTACAGCTCTGGCATTAGCTTTGAGTTTGATGCAGTGTTGGTAATCTTTTAATAGCTCTAGTTTGTCTGAGAAAACCTCCGGGAATTCATCACAAATGTCTTGTCCACAAACTGAGCGATCAACAAGAAGTACTTGATCCGGGCTTTTAGGGTCTAATTTGATGCCCAGCTTCTTTTGGTGTTTCCAACCCAAAAGATTAGATCCTCTTTTGGTGTAGGGACTTTACCCACGGTGTTCCTTCCCTTGTAACTGAATCGCATTGTGGTCATTCCTAGTAACGGAATAGGGTCCCCATTATACCCACCCAGCTTGATGTCTGCTGTTTGGAACTCGCTTAATCTGTTCGGAAACATTTCTTTAAAAACTTTACAATCAAGCAGAGTGTACAGTGAACAAGATTCAGCAAAAACAGTGACTTGTTTGTTGTCTAGTGCAATACAGCACTCTGGAAAACTGATTCCCTCATCATTGTTCTCAAGTTCATAGATACAGTTCTCTCACGCATGTCACGGTAAACCCGGGCCAAATGTCCCCTCCGCTCACACTAGCTGGACAGGATGGACTATTTGCAAGTGCGCTGGGTTACCACACCTGTAACATTTAGACTTATCATTCATACTACCAAGATTTTTGAACTTGCCATCCTTGTCTAGCTTGAGAATTTCTTTACTAGCTTGCTTTGAAATGGCATTCACCTCAGGGAAAGCGTCAGTACTCACTTTCATTTATTTTATTCAATCTGTGGTGTGTCCTACTCCCAACGCTATCTCTATGGCCTGTTTGAGATCAGATTTAACGCCTAATAATTTCATTTGTATTTTGGGATTGTTAGTACATCTCACTAATTGGTCCCTGATAAGTACATCAGCTAAACCTTCAAATTCACGTGTTAGATAAACCCTTCAATACGGCAATATACGTTCTGATTTTTTCATTTTTACCTTGAACTCTTGAGAAAAATGTGTGTCTTTCTAACACCACATTTATAATTTGTCCAAAATGCTTCTCTAACTAGTTCATACTTACCCAGTTCAGATTGACATCATCATTCCCCTCATCAATCTCTTGTGCAGACTCATTTAAGGTGTTGAAGGTTTTATGGCCCCTACCCCTAAATTATGCAACAAAATGTGTTTTGTTCTGAAAGGAGAGAACTTATCCCTCTCAATAGCTTTGAGGTAGGATTCAAATAAGTCTTTCCATTGTTTCCAAGGTATATTAGGTTCGCCAATCTCATTTAGAAACGGAGGTGGTAATGACATATTGATTGCAGCCATGGTGCAGAAGCATAACACTCTAAATGGGGTTGGAATATAAAGGATGTATGGATGTACTAATACTTGCAAGGTTATAATTGAATGTTGCAAAAGCAAAAATTACTTTCCTGTCTATAATTACCCCTACATAGAAATAAAAGAGGTGAGCAAGTTATAAAACCCGTATATAAGAGTACAAGAAAAGGCTCCCCACAAATTCCCTTTTAAGAACAAGATAAACATGCCTGTAAAACAAACATAGGAAGGCACAAGGTTGACACAATGAGAAAAGGTCCAACACAAAGCTGTGCCCGTCCGCGTAAAGAATTAACAATTCCCTGAAGGTGTAGCTTCTCAGCTAAAAGAATATGTTGATAAGTCTGCTGTACCTGTCAGCGAGTGAAATGCAGAGGTAATCACCACCGCTCCAACCAGCATCTGTTAACACCACCTGCGGCAAAACCCTCGCAACTAACGAGCGTGCTGTGCCCGTCAGCGAAACAGGGCGGAGAAGAAGGAACGTACGACCTCCCAAAATGCCTCCCAGCTTCTGAATCGTGGGCCCGATTCACAGAACTAACTTAAGACTAAATCCTAAACTTACTACCATTTTGGTATTCACAGAAGGCACTTACTCATTTTGGTATTCACAGAAGGCACTTACTCATTTCGGTATTCACAGAAGTTAGGAGTCCTAACATTAGGACTCCTAAATGCCTTCTGTGAATACCGAAAGTCTTAAAATTAGGATTTTTCTCAGTTTAGTAGTAGTATAGTTAGGACTCCTAACTTTAGGACTCCTAAATGCCTTCTGCGAATACCGAAAGTCTTAAAATTAGGATTTTTCTCAATTTAGTAGTCCTAAGTTTAGGACTCCTAACTTTAGGACTCCTAAATGCCTTCTGTGAATACCGAAAGTCTTAAAATTAGGATTTTTCTCAGTTTAGTAGTAGTATAGTTAGGACTCCTAACTTTAGGACTCCTAAATGCCTTCTGCGAATACCGAAAGTCTTAAAATTAGGATTTTTCTCAATTTAGTAGTCCTAAATTTAGACTTAGGACTACTAAATTGAGAAAAATCCTAATTTTAAGACTTTCGGTATTCACAGAAGGCATTTAGGAGTCCTAAAGTTAGGAGTCCTAACTATACTACTACTAAACTGAGAAAAATCCTAATTTTAAGACTTTCGGTATTCACAGAAGGCATTTAGGAGTCCTAAAGTTAGGACTCCTAACTTCTGTGAATACCGAAATGAGTAAGTGCCTTCTGTGAATACCAAAATGAGTAAGTGCCTTCTGTGAATACCAAAATGGTAGTAAGTTTAGGATTTTGTCTTAAGTTAGTTCTGTGAATCGGGCCCGAAGAGTTGGCAGGCTTGTTGTGCCTGCCAGCATGAAGCTGAAGCGGGGAGAGGGAGAGGGCTGGCCCGTGGTACCACAACACCCCGTCTAATCAGATGCATGGAAGACTCGTTGGCTACTCGAGAGCGACATGACAGGCTTGCTGTGCCTGTCAGCGTGAGGTAGAAAAGGGGAGAGGGCTGTTCCGAGCTCCCGGAACACCCCAGAAGACACCGGACAGCCGGAGAAAATACCCAGGCAGATGTGCTGTCCAGTCGGAGACGGTCTAGTGTGGAACTGGCAGCCGCTGAAAGAGCTGCAGTAAAGTCCACCGTACCCAGCGAGGAACTCCAACCGCGAAGGGACGAACGCACTCCGCGCCTTACAGAGGAGTAGTCAGAAGCACTGCAAATTCACTGTTAAGATCACCCAGCCAAATGAGGGCAAAAACGCTGAAGAGGGGGTAGCCCTATGCAGCGCACAGGTGAGGCTTTCCGAGGATCACACTGTGAGTAAAAATACTGCATTAATGTTTAACCAGCAAGCCACGTACCCCTCCAGTTGATCAAATGCTCACATAGAAACAGTACCTTAGGAAATCCTCTAAGCAATGGAAACGTTGGGCATAATAAGGTAGAAAGAGGAACTTCTCACAAAAATCTGTAGGAATTCACTGCCACTGGAGTACAGCTGTATACAGTAGATAGTATACAGTTGGGGATGGTGGTGTGGCTGCCTCTACGCAGCTGGTCATCGACAGTGTTAAAAAGACATAACACTGAGTAGAAAAAGGAGTAGAGTTTATTACGTCTTACACCATCAACAAGTTCCAGTCAGCTGGAGTCAGCTGTAGAACCTTTGTACACCTGCAGTAGGAATGTTCCAAGAGGGAGGGGAAAGGAGGGGGGTACACAGGCAGGGATGAATCAAGTGGATTACAACAGGTAGGTTATGCTTTCCTCTCTTCATAACACTTTAATTTAAATCCTCAGTGTTGGACTTGGCCCCTTTTGGCTAAAGTTCCCTAAACTTTTTGCCTTCCCCCTAGACCTTTTTTTCTGACATGGTGTTGCCAACTTAGATACTCTGGGAACTTTGCCACTGCTGATCAGTGCAAGTGTTCCCTGTGTAAAGTGTAATGGTAATTGGTTGTCCATGATTGGTATGCTTGCCTTACTAGTAAAGTCCCTAGTAAAGTGAACTATGTGTGCCAGGGCTGGTAATGCAAATGCTACGAGTGGGCCTGCAGCACTAATTGTGCCACTCACACAAGTAGCCCTAGAGAGAGAACTCAGGCTTGCCACTGCAGTTCCTGCGCGCAGTTTACTAATTGCCATTTTGTCCTGACAAGTGCACCCACTTGCCAGGTCTTACCCTTCCCTTTTTATGCACATTAGACTCCCCTATGGTAGGCCCAGGGTACCCCCTGGGCAGGGTGCAGTGTATGTGAAAGGTAGGACATGTACTGAGGTGTGTACCATGTCCTAACAGTGAAATACTCTCCATTTCGTTTTTCACTGTTGAAAGGCCAACTTTCCCATAGGACAGAATGAGGAGGCTGTGTAATATGTTTCCAGCCTATCTTCCCATAGGCTTAAGATGAAGAAGTGAAGTTTAGTGTGCCTGAACTCACAATTTAATAACACATCTTTTTGTGAAGGTGGTTTTTGCATTGTGTGTTTAGAAACTACACTTTTAGAGGTGCTGTTTTTTGTGTTCTAACAATTCTGTGTGTCTCTGCCTGGTTGTGGATTGACTGTCTGGATTTGAAAGTGATAGGATCTGGGGAATGTCTTAAACCAGGGGAGGAGGTGAGACAGCAACAGGCTGACCTGCATCTGGAGTGTAGGGGGGAGGAGTAGCCTCGGGAGGTGAAGAGGCCTGGGCTGCGGCCATAAAACAATGGCTCCATCTCCTGCTGAGTGATTGAGGATCCAGACCCCCACTATCAAAGGAAGAAGGTGGCACTGGCAGACACCCAGAACTGGCAGACACCCAGAACTGGTTTGGACAGGGGTCAGTGCCCCCCTGAACACAAAGACCTCAAAGACATTTAATGGTATAACTATGAGAGCTGAAACCCCTGAACGTTGGACTGATCAAGACTGAAAAGGATTGAAACTACTTCGTGGTCAAGAGGAACCTCTACCAAGGAAGAAACAGCTGAAGAGACTGAAGGAAAGGACTGACCCTTGCTGTGTGTTCTGGGGCTGGCCTGCAGTTTGCTGATTTAACCAAGGAGAGGCTAAGGGACTTTGCTGTGTGCTGTGTCCCCCTGCTTGAAAGGACTTTGCTGTGTGCTGTGTCCTGAAGTAACTTGTCCCCAAGGGCCTGAGGAGAGCTGGGTCCCTGTTGTGGAAATTCAGGAACATAAAAGTTTCCAAGTGTGTCTCAGCGACGCTGTGTACGTGTGCTTTTTGCATCCTGAGACCTTCGTAAGAACTGCTCCGTGATCGTGTGCACCCGGAATCCAAGTGAGTCTCAGTGACGCTGTGTGCGTGTGCTTTGTGTAGCCTGAGACCTACTTGAGGATTGCCCTGTGATCGTGTGCACCCGGAGTCCAAGTGAGTCTCAGCGATGCTGTGTGAGTGTGCTTCATGCAGCCTAAGACCTTCATGAGGATTGCCCTGTGATCGTGTGCACCCGGAGTCCAAGTGAGTCTCAGCGACGCTGTGTGTGTGTGCTTCGTGCAGCCTGCGACCTTCGTGAGGGTTGCCCTGTGATCGTGTGCACCTGGAGCTTAAGTGAGTCTCAGCGACGCTGTGTGTGTGTGCCCTGTTGCAGCCTGAGACCTTCTTGGGAAATTGCTCCGTGACTGTGTGTCCCGGAGCAGTCTTGTTCTCTGCTTCGATTGACAGCGTGACCAGAAGCGCTGCGATCGTCATTGCCATCGGCCCAGGCCGGCATCCCCAGAGGAGCTGTGAGAATTCACCGCCGCCGGCCCGAGCCTGCCTTCGCCAAGGAGAGACCTCAAACCATCACCGTAGGGGGTCCGAGTTCCACTGCCCAAGATCAACTAAGTCTCATCGGAGGATAAGCCGCGAGGAGATGAGAGGAGAGTTAGATCGTACCCCCCAGGTAACACTCAGCGAGCGTGCGTGTGTCGCCGCCTGGGGCGGGGTGCCGGGTACTAGAGAAACGCTCTCAGCCTTTCCCCACTTTGCAGCGCGAGCCTCCGCTGAAGTCCGTTTTGCGGCCTGTACTTGCCGAGGAGTGGCAGTACCGGGGCCGGTGTGTGAAGCTGCACTTTGTTTTCCATCATATCCGTGTTGGGAGCATATTTTGGCAGTAGCTGAACCGCGAGTAAGTAAGAGTGGCATAGAGACCGTCCAGAGCACCGCGATCGGTGCCGGAGTACATTATTTTGGCATTACGAACTGCCGGATTGTTGCATTACACACTGCATTATTTTTGCATTACGAACAGCCTGATTGTTGCATTACGAATTGCATTATTTTTGCATAACGATCTGCCTGATTGTTGCATTACGAATTGCATTATTTTTGCATTATGAACTGCCTGATTGTTGCATTACGAATTGCACTATTTTGGATTACGAACTGCCTGAGTGTTGCATTCCGAATTGCATTATGTTTACATTATGAAGTGCCTGATTCTTGCATTACGAACTGCATAGCATTGCATTAGGACTGCATTGGATCATCGAGAATTGCTCATTAATACTGCAAGAACCTACAAGGGCTTGCTGGCCTAATAACCGGCAAGGTGAAATATTACAAATACGCATATGTTGGATTTTTTTATCGTGTGGTCTCATCGTATATCTTGTTTTTATAAATATATAATTGTTTTTGTATGAAACTTGTGTGGAGTCCATTTGTGGTGCTTTCACTGGGTTACTGAGAGCGTGGTTTCAAATACTTTACACATTTGCTTTGGAGATAAGCCTGGCTGCTCGTGCCAAGCTACAGACGGGGTGAGCAGGGGCTATCTGAGAAGGTGTCCTTCCTTTCCCTGACTTAGAAGCAAGGGTCCCTATGTGGGCTAAGGTACCTACCTCAGCCAACTAGAGACCCCCAGTTCTAACACTCAGTAATTCACATAAAGGTCCACAGTTAAAGTGGAGTCATAGATGTGAAAAAAATAAAAATAAAATAAAACTGAAAACCTCGGAAATTGGTAAGGTACGGTACGGTAAGGTACGGTAAGCTAGCATAACTTGTGCCTCCACTATGAGATTTATAACTACCTCCCAAATGGCCTCAGAATATTTATACCAACAACAGGACATAATAACGTAATGTAATTAAATAACAACACATATAAAAAAATGATACCGTTGTTGCGATGATTCTGCACATACACAGAATTATGCGCAGGAAAACAGGACCTCGGTGTATGGGGTTGTACCTTCCTACCACCATAGCACCCAAAATCCCAAAACCAACTAGCTATAGTGTCTCATTCGTTCTCCTACATAATCACAAAGCTACAAATGATTATGCAACCCAGAACACAACACTCCCGACTCTCTCAGGAATCGCGGTAGCAAGACATACCCTTTCGCTCACTCACTCATACTTGTCCACAATAAGGATTGTCAGAGTCACTGTATAGTTCAAAATTTTTATTTTAACTACCGTGCTCTATAATGCAGTATACGAGCCACTACCAGTAGCAAAATGCATAAATCTAAAACAGTTAGCATTGTTACAATAGAATATAAAGGGGGATGTCATCATATACAGGCAGTGGAAAAAGGACTATAAGGCCTAACCACCCTCCCCTTGGTAAGTTGAAGTTTATTATATAAAGGAAGATCTCTGTGCTTTGTCAGCAGACCCCATACCTTAGAGCCTGGATGGAAGGTTTACATCATAGGAACAGCATAGCTCTTCTCCAACGAAAGGTCTCTCTCCAAGTGTCTGTGAACAGCATGTATCCCCGTAATATCAAATCACGCATCTCCAGCAGTGCAGCTGTGTTTAGCATGTTTTGTCTAGGTGCTAGGGACTGACCAGAACAGAATAACAAGGGGCATGTTTATCGACCTTGACATCGTGTTCAGGCTAAACTCCAGGAATAAGCAGAGAACGCAAAAAGCAGACAGTTGTCATGTGAAAGGCACAAACAGAGTCTTGCAAAATAAAGTCATGTAGTAACGTGTGCAAAAGCAACATCATGGCAGCCGAGCTCATGCTAACTTAGCAATGTCGAGAATAACCCTAACGGCCATATAACACAGTAACCTTAGTGATGACATCAACAATATCAATGGTAATGAGATATGTAATGCCATCAGTAATATAAGCAATGTAATTTGTGATGGCATCTTTTACATCAAGTGTGAAGTCATGACTAGTCCGTTTGGAGGGTGAGCTAATGTTCTAATGCTGGATACGCAAGTTGTTTTTAAAAAAAAAAAAAGTTTTTATTGACATTTGTACAAATACAAAACACTTCAACAACAAAACAGGCCAGTTCGTCATTACAATAAAGCAAAATGCGAGTTGGTTACAGTACATGCATTAACCCATGAGTCAGTTTGATTGGTCTCTTGGGGTGAACATCTTCGGACCAGTACCACACCGATTACATACATCCAGAATCACACATCTGCACCCAGCATGCAGGAAAGCATACCCACAAGTCCCATAGCCCCACCGCCCCTCTCCACAACCTATGGACTTCCGGCCTGTACCACATCGGAAGCTTCATTCTGTCCCCGAGCCCATGTCAGGAACGGTTCCCAGATATCACGGGGTCGAGAAGTGGGGGGGGGCAAGCTCCCAGAACACAGTCAGTTGTGCATGCCCATATGTGACATCCGCTATCCAACCCTTATGAGTGGGAACCCTCCTCCTCCCCCAGTGTAGCGCTATTCGGCGTTTAGCATATAATAAACGCAAAGCGTGCAATTTACGCAGCTTGGGTGGTGTGTCTTTGACATAACCTAATAATCCAAGAGCCGGAGAGGGGACCTCCGATCTTCCAACAATCTGGCCCACAGTAACGAACACCTTGGCCTAATACCCCGCTATCTCCGGGCAGTCCCACGCCACATGCAAGAAAGAAGCAGGGGAAAAACCCGCATCTCCAGCAGCAGTCATCCTCTCTGAGCCCCATACGATGCAGACCTACAGGTGTTCTGTATACTCTGTGCAAGTATTTAAAATGAATCAGCCTGAGTTTATAATTGGGAGAAAGTTCTCTCAGCTGTCCACAACAGAACTCCCACTGCTCTTCAGTCACTGGAACGGAAAGCTCCTCATTCCAATGGTGGAATGATTTAGGCTGGACCAAGGGAGCAGACGTCTGCATATGCACGTACAGTCTCGTAACAAGTTTACGAGGGGAAGGGGATTTTAGCAAATTCTCCAATGCCAACAGGGTCGGAGGGGCAGCAGGGAAACTCCCACAGAGAGCCCGACAGGCCATACGCAGTTTGTGATATAGGAAAAGCTCAGAGAAGGAACCCGACCTATCCCTGTCCGAAGTCGGAGGTGGTCTGAATTCGTTTTTAGGGAACAGATCTGCAAACGTGTGAAGATGCATAGTTTGTATTAATGCCCTACTAATTCCGTCTTCCACACAGGGCAGCATTGGATTACGAGCTAACGGGATCGAGGGAGCATACAACACAGGGAATCCAGCCCACTTGCGCAGCTCCTCCCATGCCCAACACAGCATTCCGGCGGAGTCTATATCTCCACGTGGGCGCTTTGACGCTTTATAAAAGGCTACTTTGAGCGGGACCGGCGCTACCGCGTCTAGCTCCACAGCCACGTGAGGCTGAAAGGGCGTCGGGTGCACCCAGAACTGTAAAAATTGAGCTTGAGCGCAAAGCGCATAGAGATGCATGTCCGGCGCTCCCAATCCCCCCTGTCCCAGCGGGAGTGTCAACAGATCCCAGGACACTCTAGCCTGTCCGCCCGCCCATGCCAGGGAGATGAGCTGCGACTTAAGGGTTTTGAAAAAATGCTGCGTGAGTGGAATCGGAATATTGGCGAATAGATACAAAAACTTGGGCAGGATAACCATTTTTGCTAGCGCTATCCTGCCTGTCAGGGACAGCGGCAATTGCGACCACAACTTTACTTTTTCTTCCAACCACGTCACAGCCCGCCCGTAGTTCAGATTCCATACCTCCTGTGTGTCCCGACTGATCCAGATGCCCAAATATTTGACCTCCTCCGCTTCCCATTTTAAAGGATATTCGGAGCGTACCTGAGGTGTACCATCCGTTAGGGGGAATATCACTGATTTTGCCCAATTAACAACAATGCCAGCCAAGCCACCAAAACAAATGAATTCCCTTAAAACCGGGTCTAAATTCTCCTCTGGGTTGATGAGGTAAAGAGTGCATCATCAGCGTATAGGGAGATGAGCAGGCTTCTAGTGCTAAAACCTATACCTCGCGCCGTGTGGTGCTGTCGAATGCGAGCAGCAAGGGGCTCCATTGCGATCGCGAACAAGAGTGGAGATAAAGGGCAGCCCTGCCTCGTGCCACGAGATATGTGGAAGGGATCGGACAGCAATCCGTTCACCTTGATGCGGGCTCTGGGCAGAGTATATAGTAGGCGTATACTTCTAATAAAAAGCGGGCTAAGCCCCATCCGACCCAGTATAGCAAAGAGATATGGCCATTCCAGGGTATCAAACGCCTTGGTGGCATCCAAGAACACCACCACGGCGGGAACCTCTGGGTGCAGGTAGTGCAAGACGGAGAAAATTGTTTGTAAATTATGGGATGTAGATCTTCCCGGGATGAACCCTGACTGATCCGGGAGCGCAATCATAGGGAGAAGCAGCTGCAACCGGTTCGCAAGCAATTTGGCTAAAATTTTAACATCCACATTTATCATCGATAGTGGTCTATACGAATCAACCTCAAATTCTGGCTTACTGGGCTTCAACAAAGTAATAATCACAGCTTTCCTCATGGAGTCAGGCAGTATCCCCCCCTCCAGAGCCTCCTCGTACACTGCCCGCAATCTTGGCGCCAGCTCCACAGCGTACGCCTTATAGAAAGCTGTAGTCAGACCATCGGGACCAGGGGCCTTATCAAGTGGCAGACTTTTAATAACCTGAGCAACATCTTTAACAGTGAAGGGGAGGTCCATATATTCTCTGTGAGTGTTATTGAACCAGACCAATGCAATCGAGTCCAAGAACGACTGCAGCCCCTCGGGGCACGCATCTTGGGTAGCAGTATAGAGTTTAGAGTAAAAGTTTTTAGGATTTCAGCCTGGCCTCTAACAACAGTGTCTGGTGCAGTGTGTATTTCATGTATGAATGTCGTGGGTCTCGGTGGTCTAATCTTACCCGCTAGTGTGCGCCCCGGCCTGTCCCCCTCTCTATACCGTCTCGCCTCTGCATATTTCCCAAGGAACTTAAGCTCTCTCTGTGCCTCCTTGGAGAAATCCAACAGCTTGGCCTTCAAAAGGCCAAGTACGGTGGGATCGTTGGTGGAGTAAAATCTCCCCTCAAGTTCCTTAATTTGAGCCTCTAGCGAAGTAATCGTGCCCCTGATTGCCTTCAAAACTCCCGCCTGTTTGGCGATACACTGACCCCTTATCACAACTTTGAAAAGCCTCCCATAGGGAGGCCTCAGTGGCCACCGACCCAGAGTTCAAAGTGAAATACTAAGTGATATCCTTCCGTGTCTCTTCCTTGAACGCTTCATCAAGTAGAGCATATGGCGGGAGACGCCGAGTGAAGGCCCGTTGCGGAGAATTCGGACTGGTTAGCTGCAGCAAGCAGGGAACATGATCCGACAGCGATCGCGGCAAGTGCGCCACATCTACAGTCCAGGTGGCTATGTCTCTAGACACCAGCCAGAAATCCATGCGCTGTGGTGGTCGGAAATACATGCACCCTGCCTGGTACTGTGCGCGCCATATAACTACCAGGTCCCCGTCAGTGATGATAGCACGCAACGCGGCGCTAGCCGCCGGGTGTAGGGAGCGGGAGGTGCCCCGCCTGTCTAAGTCATCGTCTAGGATAGCGTTAAAGTCGCCCCCCCCACAATACTGTGTTACAGTCCATCGCCCTAATCTTCATCTAAACATTATTAAAAAACTCTGGGGAGTCCACATTGGGCCCATAAACGGTCACAATGACCAGGGAAAGGCCACACAATACCCCCCGTATGAGGACATACCGACCTTCAGGATCAGCCTGCACCAGCCCAATACCCGTTTAATCAGTACAGCCACCCCACACGCATAGTTGGAATACACAGATGTATAGACCCCACCCCACCGACCATGTCAAAGCCGCCTCTGTGAAGGTGTAACATTGAGATGCGTTTCCTGCAATACACAAATATCCACATTGTGTCTGGACAAGTAAGTATGAACCAGTCTGGCCTTCCTGCCATCATTAAGCCCACGGATGTTCCAAGTAACACAATTTAACACATTAATGGCGCTGAGCACAAGACGCATGTACTAACCCCATACATGTAGTAGTCCCACCATGACCTCCAACCATTGATTGCACTTGATAGCCAACGATCCAAATATATACTGGCATAAAACGATAAACCCCACTCAACCCCCCCTCCCACCTCCCACTCCAACCCCCCAATTAGGTTGCAGATTAATCCCCCCAGAACTAAAAACACAAAAAACCTCACTCTATGCATTCCAAACAAAAACGGGACTCTTCCCACGGGGGTGCGGTAGTGCCGGCAAACTACCACGTTCACACAAGGTGGCCGGGAGTACTGTGGATGGCGCGAAATGCCCACAAGCTCAACCATGCTATCAATACAAAAATCCGTGGAGCGGAAAAATAAAAATCAAAGCAATGAGCGAAATAGGAGATCAGCAGGTCCAACCTCACATTGCTCTATACCCCACCGCTCAACGTCTGCAAAATACCAAGCAGCACAACAATACGATACCCATATCAGTCATTGTCGCTTAAATGGCCACTTGCAGTCGTCTCCGCCCCGCGGTTCCCCTTCGCAGCCTTGCCTCCAACATGCTTTGCGAATTTTAGTGAAGTCGGGGTAGAAGGAGATGGTATCGCCTTTGTGCTTGATCTGTCCTTTCTCTCTAGCCAGCCGAAGGATACAGTCCCTGTCCTGATAGTTCAATAATTTGGCTATGATAGGCCTGGGCGGCGCGCCAACTGGGGGCTTCAGCCCCAGTGAACGGTGAGCTCTCTCCACCACGAACACAGATGACAGACCGGGGTCGAATAGCTCATGGAGCAGATCTGTGATGAAGGACTCCATTTTAGAAATCGCCGTTGTCTTGGGAATGCCTGTAATTCGGAGGTTGTTGCGCCTTGATCTGGCTTCTAAATCCTCGTTTTTAGCTCTGATGACCCCCAAAAGCTTGTCCATGTGTAGTAGCTGTTCTTTAGTTTCTACCTGAAACTCGTGGAATTCAGTGTGGCGGTTCTCAAGCGCATCCAGGCGTGTTTCGTGTGTCATGACCTGGGATTTGACTGAGTCCAGCTGCGATGTCAATGTGTCCAGTTTAGTATCAATGTTTCGAAGGCTGGAACGCATTTCCAACATAAGTGTTCGCAAGTCCTCGCCCTGGTCCTCCGCCTGCGAGTCGAGTTGACTGCTAGACCGTGCCTCATCCTCCACGTCCGTATGCCGTGTAGAGCATTTAATCTCAAACGTCAACTTTGGCTGCTTCGCATCTGTCTTGCCCATGTCGGTGACGGTGTGGAGCACCCTACAGTGAGGGGGCCGACCAGAGACACACCTACTTAATCTGCTTCCAAGTCTCCTCCGCCACTTGAGTTCGGTTTAGCTCCCTCCTTCCACACCACGGCGGCCACCAGCAGCCCGCGCATCACTTCCAAGGGGCAGTTCAATATGACAATGACAAAAGGTCTTTCCAGTTTGCAAGCGCTGTGCGAGGCCCAGAATATGCAGGATTTAATAATATATGGCCACGATGCGTCCGCTGCCAAGGACCATCTATCCCACAGCGTCTGACTTCCAAGATCCACCGCAAGGCAGAGCCCCCGGAAGTTCCACTATATCGATGGCACTGTCCACGGTTTATAGTACCCGACCATCCAACAGTCGCAGACACAAAGACACCACGCACCACCGCACCAAGACACTGGAATAGCGGACCGGGCGCTATTTCACGCCTCCACCAATAATCGTCCAGGGCACTAGGGTTCCAGCACAGTCAGGCCGCAGTACTTCCACGGCGCCGCTTCAGCCGTGTAGCGCCCACAGCAGCAGAGCACGGCTCACGACCCTCGGGGCTGCACTACGACGATCCAACACCACAGGCTTCAAGCGCGCTCCGCTGCCGGCAGGACGGCCTTCCGAGACCCCGCGGCCTGCATCGCCCGCATCAACATGCACAGACTGCGTGCCCCAGTGCCCCCATCCAATCTGCAGATCCGTCAGCAAGGCTTTACTTCTGCCGCCAAAAGGTGGTTGCGGGCCGACAGCGACCCAGGGCAGGGGTCGCTAGGCACCGCCGCGTCACTCTCCTCACCGTCTACCATGCAGAGTCTCCCAGGCACAAAGCAGAGGCTTCAAACGCCCTCCCGCCAAGGGACACTCGCGGGTCCGGGCACAGGCACCACAGGGCGTCACGGGTCCGAGTTCATGCACCGCAAGGCGCCCAGCTGCCCTCCGAATCGCCATGCGGCCCACAGGCCCACAGAAGCCGCGGCGTCGATTTCGCAAGCTCCACCCCGCAGTCCAGCCCCGATCCTCACAGCCTCTGGGGTCCGATCAATGGTGTCAGCAACTCAGCCCCAGACCAGAGCCGAGGCGTCGGAGTTCCTGCAGCAGGGTCCGCCAGTCCTCCCCAGCAAGATGGTGAGCTCAGGGCAGAAAAGCACACATCCAGGGTGCAGGATTATTGCAGGATTCGGTCCCGGCCGGCGGAGCGCGCTTAGGAAGCGGCCATTCCGCTGCGCAGCAGACCACGCCCCCCCGATACAATGTTTTTTTAAGCATATTTCTCTCAAAATGTTAATGTGTTATCAACAGAAAAAACAATAACTTATCCTTCATAAAGGTTTTTCAATGATTTATCAATTTATTTCTATAGAGTACTGTAAGAAATTAGATTATTATTTGGGATAAGTGAGTACCCACCTCAAGGAATAATCGCAACCCTTGTCGGGGAGAACTCTCAAAATCCATAAATCAACTTGAGCTCAGCCCCCTGGTATCAATTGCATAGAGCAGGCAGTCTCAACTTAGGACAAAATGTAAAGCATTTATACAATACTGTTGGAAATGGCCATTGCTGCAGGGCCACCCCCAAACCTTTTCCCTTCCTCCTCCCCTTTTTGCTGAATTCGTTTTTGTTGGCTTTAGGACTCTGGGCACTTTACCACTGCTAACCAGTGCTACTTTACCACTGCTAACCAGTGCTAAAGTTCATGTCCTCTCTGCTTTAAATGAATAAATGAATGAGATCATTTATAAAGCGTGCAGCTACTCAAACAGAGTGTCCCGGCGCTCATGGTTCCCCATCTATCCTGCATAACGCCCCAAGCTGCAGAGAAAACTAGGTTTAAACAGTATCATAAAACTTCAGTGTCAGTTGCGGAATAACCAGGTTTTAAGCAGCTTCTTGAAAACGCCAAGGTCTGTCACAGTTCTGAGGGTTAGCAGAAGAAGATTCGAGGATTGGGCTCCCAGAAACCTAAAAGAACTACCTCCAGACCTGGCTTGGTGTATTCTAGGGACGGAGGCAGGCCCGCTGAGGCTGACCTCAAGGTTCTCGATGGCGCGCATTTGGAAACTCTACTTCTGAGATATCCCGCGCCACTCCGATGCAGGTCCTTGAAGAATAACACCAGCTTCTTAAACTTGATCCTCTTTTTTACCGGTAGCCAGTGTAGTGCCTTGAGATGCGAGGATATATGAGTCCTGGGCTTAAGCATAAGTGCCATTCTAGCAGCTGCATTTTGGGCCACCTGCAAGCAATTGAGAAGGCAATCGGGGAGGCCCAGGTACAGGACATTAGCATAATCAAGTCTAGAAGTGACTAGTGCCTGGATCACAGTTTTCCTGTAGTCCACTGGTAGAAGGGGAAGAAATTTCCTCAGTATGCGCAGGAGGCTGAAGCAGGTGCCTACAACTGACTGGACTTGTGATCTCATCGCCAGAGTGCCATCCATCATAATGCCCAGATTTTTTACAGTATTTTGCGCAGAGAGGTGAGGTGACATATCTGCCGGCCACCAGCGTCTCCACTCTTCTGAGGGTAGGGATCGCAAAAAATATGATTTCAGATTTCTCTGGATTACATTTCAGTTGATTCCTTCTTAGCCACGTAAACACCTTGGTGAGGCAAGTTCTAATCTTCTTGCCCTCAAAGTCCGCTTCCATGTCACAGGTGAAGAGAAGCTGTGTATCGTTGGCATAGGAAATTATTTTTGCCCCACACCCTTCCGCCAGAGGGCCGAAAGGGGACATATATAAGTTGAAAACAGTGAGGCTCAATAAAGAGCCCTGAGGAACCCCCACGTTCAGGCTAGGGATGGGGGCAGCAAAGGGAGGGGTCTAAATTTACTGGCTTCTGTTGTCAAAGAAGGAGGTAAGCATTCTAACACAGAGCCGCCTATTCCAAGTTCTCGTAGCCTCTCCAGGAGCATGTAATGCGGGATAGTATCAAAGGCCTCCGATAGATCTAGTAGAATTAGAACGAATTTGCCCCTCTGATCAGGCCTCTCCTTGACATGTTCTGAGACCTCCTGCAGAGCTTGTTTCAGTACTGTAGTTCACTCTGAAGCCAGACTGACTGATGTGAAGAATGTTATTTTTTTCAACATAGTCTGAAATAACTAAATTCACAAATTTCTCCAGAACCTTAGAGAGAGACGGCAGAAGCGATATGAGCCTGTAGTTTGCTGGTACTTTAGGGTCAGCTGAGGGTTTCTTGAGTAGCAACAACATTTTAGCATGTTTCCAAATGGAAGGCATATGGCCAGCAGCTAGAGAGGAATTGAGTACATTAATGACCAGAGGATTTAAGACCGGGGCCACCAAAGCCAGCATTTTAGCTGGACAAGGGTTGGCAGGGGAACCTGACTTTAGACCCTTCATGATATCAAGGGATATTTTCGGCAGCAGCTGAGGGAACTGCAGGAGAGCAGGAATATCTCTTGATTAAACATGGTAACACTTGCTTATCCACAATTGGCATATTTAATTTACTTATAAGTCCCTAGTAATGTGCACTACATGTACCCAGGGCCTGTAAATTAAATGCTACTAGTGGTTCTGCAGCACTGATTGTGCCACCCACTTGAGTAGCCCTTTAAATATGTCTCAGGCCTGCCATTGCAGACCTTTTGTGTGCAGTTTTAAACTGCCATGTCGACCTGGCAAATTAACCTTCTTGGCAGGCCCAAACCTTCCTTTTTAATACATATAAGTCACCCTTAAGGTAGGCTCTGGACAGCCAAAGGGCAGGGTAAAGTGTATTTAAAAAGTAGGATATATACCTTTTAAGTTTTGCATGTCCTAGTAGTGAAAAACTCTTGCATTAGTTTTTCACTACTGCAAGGCCCATCTCTCCCAAGCGAGATAGTCCTTATTACATTTTATTAGTGTAATTTCCAATTGGGAAGAGATTGGACACCCAAGTTTGGCATATCTGCAGTCACAATTTAAGATCACAACTTATGGTGAAGTCGAATTTAAATTGCAATTTTGAAAATGCCACTTTTAGAATGTTCCAATTTTCTACTTTAGCCATTTGGTGCCTTCTGCCTATCTCTGAATACACATCTGGGGTGGGTGACAGCTGAACTTTGTGCATTACCTCAAGACAACCATACACAAATGTGACTTAGATGTGACTGATGGGTCATCCACATCCTGATTGGCTGCCTTGAGCAGGATGGTAGGGAAAAGCTGACACTTACACCTGAATAGGCTTTGTCCTTTACCTACACAAAGGGCTGCATCACCCTTGTAGTGAGTCTGGTGCCAGGATAGGAAGGGCAGGGACTCTGTGCACTTCAATGGCCTCTCTTTGAAGTCTCCCGCACTTCAAAGGCACAACTTGGTATAAGTACTGGACCTCTGACACCACCACTTTAGCACACTTTTAAACAAGGAAGAAGGACTGCTGTGCTGTTGAAGGAACTGCCACTCTGCTGGACTACTACTCTGCTGGACTCCTGCTCTGATTTGCGGACCCACTGCCTGCTGCCCTCTTGCTTGGGAGTGTGAAGGACTAAACCTGCATCTCTCCATCCCAGAACCAAAGTGACTCAAAGGGCTTTGTTTGCTTCCCTCCTGTTTTGAAGTCTCAGGGACATCAAAGACTTCCAACCATATACCTGCAGCACCTGGACTCTGCCATCTGAGAGTCTTGCCCTGCCGAGTGGTGCTAATCCACTCATGGGCCATTGGATGTTGGTATAAAGTGCTGCTTCATTGAAAATCCGCGCATCCCCGTTGTTGCGTGGCTCAGCCCAGCGCATCTCCCTCGATGCCAGCACAATGCTGCTGCAGCAAGCACGAAGACATCGCATTGCAGACTGCGCAGCTCATTGTCTCCAGTTCTTGACGCATCCTCTAATTTCATGGCTCGAAGATGACGCATGGCCTACATCTTGTGGTTCAACGAAGGCGCATGTCCAACTTGCACCGCTCGGAACCCACGCAACGCCTACATCCGAAGGGATCAACGACAATGAATCGCCTCCTCTGCTGCACGCATCAGGCCCTCGTTGACGACGTCACAAGGTACTTTTCAGCGGGACAAGGTTGGTCCCTGTATGTGACCTGAGCTCCATCATGGTCGGCCTGAACATTTGGATTTGACCAGGTCTAGCGTGACCAGATAGCCCTGAATGGCTCTCTATGCTTTTAAGCACTACATTTCAGTTGAATCTTTAAAAACTCATACCACCTGTTATACTTATTGTATTTTTGTCGTGTTGGTCTTGTTTTGTTCATTAAATTAAGCTCCATTGTTCTAACTAGGTGTGGTATCTCTTTATGTGGTGCTTTCACGGTTTCACTGTTTCATTGTTTGAAGTGTTGCGCAAATACTTTACACATTGCCTCTTTTGACTGCTCTGTGCCAAGCTACTGGAAGGTGAGCACAGGCTAATTTAGAGTGTGAATCTGAATTACCCTGAATAGGATTATGGTTCCTGCTTGGACAAGGTCTATACCTCTGTCAACCAGAAACCAAATTTCTAACAAATACCAAAACAGAAATAAAGTTAAAATAGAAAATAATAAAAATCCTACGCTGAATTGGAAAAATAGGGTAACATTTAGTAATCAAAATCACCTAAAAATTACAAAAATGCAATAAGAGGAATTGAATATATGAAGTTTTTAAAGTTTTAAGTAGTAATTGTGCAAAAAAGGCGCAAAGTGCCAATGGTAGTGAATGGTCGAAGTAGACCGGAGCCTAGGCACAATTTGAGGCTGACCATGGTGGAGCGCAGTTTAGACACACCAGCCAGGTTTTTCCTGGTCAAAGATTTTACCTTCTAACTTAGGGCCTCATTTATATGTAGGCAGACGGCCTGCTGTTCCACCATGGGGACATAGTAAATACATCTGGCCCCATGGCGGATGGACCGCCAGCCAAATTTATAAATGACTGCCAAGAAGGCGGTCATTTAGAAAGCATCGGCAGGAACTGCCATCACAGTGGTTCCTGTCAATGCAATCAACTGTATTGTGCAGGCCTTCGTCAGCACGATGTAAAGCTGCACCAAACATTATTCTTTTTTCTTTTCTTTTTTTAGTAAAAAAAAGTAATGCTCCCTTCACCATGGGAGTCCCTCTCCCATTGCGGGGAATGGCTTTATTTGTTTTTTACTGTCCGTCACTCCCAGGGTTTGCCTGATGGTGACGGACAGCAAAAAATGTCTACATGTCTGCCCATCCTGATTGGGCGGGCAGACATGTAGGCATTTCTTCGATGGCCCGACAAAGTTAGGGCTGTCTGAGAGGTTTGCTATGTTGGTGATGGAGAAGTCATCACTGTAGCCAACCGCAGGTCTGCCTGCAACTGAATTGGTTGGGCAGACCTTCATATTAGCTGTATGAATACTCGGTCGCCGCTGTGACTGAGTATACATACTGCCAACATAGAAATGAGGCCCTCAGTCTTTTGAATCTCAAACCACCACAGGAGTACTCTTGTAAACCCCCACAGCACATTAGCGGAGACACTTAGTGACTCACAAGGTGTCAGGCAGATGCCAACAACACAGTCCAGTCTAGGTCCAGTTGCCACTGGTCAGATGGTTACCTCCAGAAAAAGTCCTCTTACAGCTTCTTGTCTCCATGTAGCCATATAGGAGGTCAGCAACCTAAACACTGGTATCCACATCCTTATACTTGGTTCAGGAGGGAGCAGGTCCAGCCATTCAGGTCTCCTCTCAGGTCATAGTCAACAGGTCCAGTCCTCTTCTGATCTTCTGTAGGACCTGAAAGTGTTCTGAAGTAGGAGCCTGGAATCGCTTAATTTATGCCCCACACTAGCTAGTGGCTGGGAATGACTCCTGAGCATGCCCTTTCCAATGGAGTAAAAGTTTCCAAGGGTAACACTACTCACATTTTCAGCAGTTCCTGTTTACATCACTGCAAACTGGCCCAAAATGCCATGCGTTAGGGCATTTTCAAGATGGCAAAGGTCTTCAGCCACACTAAACCTGAGCTCTGAAGGCTGTGGGTGTGTGTGGGGAGTGAACTCTGGAAATCTTAGTGTCCTCCCACATTTAACACTAAAATCCAGTTTGAGGAAGGCACTGTACCCACAACAAACCCAGAGACCGAAGTCTGGTAGGACAAAAGCAGGTTCCTCCAGCAACCAGACAGTGGATACACAATCATTGTCTTGCCATACTGCCTTCTCCCTTTCAAGTGATTCCCAAGTGTTATATATGTCATAACAGATCTGCCAAGCAGGATTTGACACTGCAGCGCCAAAAAGGACACAGCCCCTACCTGGCATATTCTGTGGAATTCAGAGGAGTCCTCTTTGCCTGTTAAAGTCAGCCTATTGTTTGCTTCCGGGAGGCATTTCACACCTCAAGGATGAACACAAGCTGAGAACTGGCCGAAACCGAAGCTAATTAGCTTTCTGACAGTTCAGCTGTAGCGATCCTCCATAGTCACAGACATGCCAGAGGGCAACACTGCCCCTATTACCATGGTAAGGACCCTTGGGGGGAGATGAAAGCAGTGCGCAATATGAAGGCACTACAACTCCCAGGATTCCACGGGGCACCGCCGAGAATTCGAGCGGGAAATTGGCACGTCCCGCCCCTATATAAGCTCCGCCCCGCTTGTTGGTCAGTGCTTGACAATCCTACCCGAACCGGATCTTCGCCGAGGAGTAATAGCTGAAGACCTGACCAACTCGCTTAAGCCTCCGCTGTGCGCGGACGCTTTCCTTCCCGCTCCGGACCCAAGCCCACACCTGAAGCCTCCGCTGTGCGCGGACGCTTTCCTTCCCGCTCCGGACC
This sequence comes from Triturus cristatus, assembly GCF_964204655.1. Classification (NCBI taxonomy): domain Eukaryota; kingdom Metazoa; phylum Chordata; class Amphibia; order Caudata; family Salamandridae; genus Triturus; species Triturus cristatus. Next base: position 542,041,971 of record NC_140584.1, read on the forward strand.
CAAGCCCACACCTGAAGCCTCCGCTGTGCGCAGACGCTTTCCTTCCCGCTCCGGACCCAAGCCCACACCTGAAGCCTCCGCTGTGCGCGGACGCTTTCCTTCCCGCTCCGGATCCCAGCCGGAATCACCTTCTCCCGACGCCTCGCTGTGTGCGGACGCTTTCCTTCCCGCAGGCACAGCAGTGGGCGTGGCCACGACGCAAAGGGCGGACGCTTGCCTTCCCGCTGCGGATTCCAGCTCCCGACAGCAGACCGTGTCCCGAAGAACAGGTAAGGAGAGCCGGGGGCGTGAACTAACGCTCTCGATTCTCTCACTTCCCTGCCTTCCGCCAGGACACTGATACTGTATCTTTTCTGGTGTGATAGAAAGGATTGGAACACAATGACAAAGAGGTGAGAGGGATATAACGACCATAACACTTGCCAATAACTCTTGCCAAGTCCACTCTGGTTGTGGTGTGAACAGCCAGGTGATAGGGCAAGACCCCGGCACCCCAAGAAGACCGCCATCTGACGGAGAGTGAGTACGTGGGAGTACTTCCTGCTCTGGATAAACTCTGATGTAGGGTCTGTCAGGAAAGGTTGTAATTCTTGTCTTTTCTCCACCTGCAGCCTCCTCACGAACGTGTGTTCCCAGACCCTCTCCCTCCACACTCCGCCTCACAGTCCTAGCGGCTACTCTCTTCCCTGTTCCCCGGAGCGCTGCCCTCCATACAATTGTTTACACATTGGTGGGAGGTAGTGTCCAGGCGAATAGGGAGGCCTCTCTACAGGCTGTCGTCCCTGCTGGCTGTTACGTAAGGTTAGTAGTCTGCCTGTTACCTTGAGCTACTGACATCCCGACAGATTGTCAAGCCCAAGTTAAAAGGACTGGCCTGGACGATGGACACTAATGTGGTATTGTCCTCCCTGCTGGATAGTCTTACCGCACTTCAGCAGGAGGTACATACCTCCCGGGTAGAAAACCAGGACCTGAGAAAAGAAATGAACACATTGCGTAGAGAGGTAGCCGGACTATCACGTAGAGGCCCTGGGACAGGGTCTTATATTCGTGAAGCCACCCTTCCTCCACCGGGGGCGGGGGCTCCCCCTTCGGTATCGATCCCCGCAAGTGAGGGTGGGTTTTTTGTGGTACCTCCTGTTCCATCACCATCTTCAAGCCCGAACCCTACGGTGCACGTGATACAAAACACCGGGATTCCACTGGCACCTCCTGAACGCTTTCATGGAGACCCGAAGAAATTTGAGACTTTCCTCAATCAGTGTAGGCTCCACTTTCTATGCAAACCCTCAGTTTTTCAGAATGATGCAGCTAAAACAGCTTTTATGATGTCATACATGGGGGGAAATGCGGCCAGTTGGACCATACCGCTAATGGAAAGAAATGATCCCGCATTGCATTCCTTCACTGATTTTTGTGTGGCCATGAGAAAGTTGTTTGATCGCAAATCGCACATGTTATCTCTTGACCGAGAACTGCTGACCCTTCGACAAGGATCTCAGGATTTGCTATCCTATATCACCTCCTTTAATAGATTGGTGGTGGAAACTGATTGGCCGACAGACAAACGGACCACTCTTTTCTATCAGGGTTTAAGGGGTGAATTAAAGGATGTACTCGCACAAGTAGTACAGTTACCAGCCACCTGTGAGGAAATGATAGACCTCACCGTCCAGTTAGATCATCGAGTACAAGAACGGAAAGGTGACAAGAGTAGAAGCGAACCTAGGGGTTGGTACACGAAACCAAGACAAAACACGGAAGAGCATCCTAAGGCAGTAGATGGGACAGAACCGATGCAGATTGGAGGTATTCGCGGGCCCCTCACCACTGAAGAAAAAGAGAAAAGACACAAGATGAAGTTATGCCTGTATTGCGGGAAAGGAGGACACTTCATTCGAGAATGTAGAGCCAGAGCCCAGCTACCAGAACGGCCGGTAGCACCGAGACAACAAGCCGTGATGGGAATACAAGACACGTCGGAAAACTGAAGAGCCCGTGCCAGAAGGAGATCACTGGTTCGGGTCAACGACGGACTCCGATCTCTTCAGTTCTAGCCAATACCTTGCAACCAGCTGTTGCGCATATCTGTGTAAATGTTACCTTGTGGATTTCCACTGACGACCCCCGAGAGGTGGATGCACTGTTAGATTCAGGTGCGACGGGCAATTACATGGATCAGGGGTATGCATCAAGCATAGAGGTGACCTGGGAAACGAAGAAAAAACCCGAATACGTTAAAGCAGTCGATGGATCCGCGCTGACGTCAGGACCGGTTACATCCCATACTATTCCCATGCTAATGCACTTTAATGCCTGGCACCAAGAATACATCCAGTTCGATCTGATAGATGCCCCGCAATTTCGTCTCATCCTTGGCATGCCATGGTTAACGCTCCACGATCCCACGGTGAGATGGGCGGAGAGAACAGTATCCCTTGACTCAGCGTACTGCGAAAGGAACTGCCACAGCAAACCAGCTTCATGGAATGGGAGCCCCAACACCCAAGCCAGCCTCCTTGCGATAGCTAACACTCAAGAAAGGATCCCTGTCACCCGTATACTACCACAGGAGTATGCGGAATATCGACCTCTTTTTGATAAAAAGACGGCTACGCGGCTTCCTCCTCACCGAGCATACGATTGCCGCATCGACTTAATACCAGGAGCACACATACCGTGCAGCAGAGTATACGCACTGACAGAACCCGAAACACTGTATCTGAAAAACTACCTGGAGGAGAACCTTGCTTCCGGCTTTATCGTCCCGTCCTCTTCACCAGCTTCTTCCCCACTTTTTTTTATACCTAAGAAGGACTGTGATGAGTTGAGACCCTGCATAGACTACAGAGCCATTAACAGCATAACCGTGAAGAACAGATACCCGATACCCCTGATTCCGGTCTTACTGGATCAGCTCAAGGGAGCCCGTTATTTTACGAAGTTGGACCTCCGAGGAGCATACCACTTGGTCAGAGAAAAGAGTGGGGATGAATGGAAGACGGCCTTCAGAACAAAGTTTGGACTTTTCGAGTATAAGGTAATGCCCTTTGGGCTCTGCAACGCCCCGGCAGCCTTCCAGTATTTTATGGACGAAGTACTGAGGGGATTACTGGATACCATATGCGTGGTATACATAGATGACATACTCATTTATTCATCCAGCCTCCAAGACCATGTGAATCATGTGAAAGAAGTCCTTAACAGACTACGTCAGCATGAGCTCTACGCAAAGTTGGAGAAGTGTTTTTTCCATGTACAAGAGGTAGCCTTTTTAGGGCATATTATCAACGCCCAGGGCTTCCAAATGGAAACAGGAAAAATCGAGGCCATCACCCAGTGGCAAACCCCCCAACATGTAAAAGCAGTGCAGAGCTTTTTGGGGTTTGCGAATTACTATCGTCGCTTCATTAAAGATTTCTCAAAAATAATACATCCTATTTCCAGTCTCTTGAGAAAAAACACGCCGTTTACCTGGAGTAAAGAAGCGGAAAATTCCTTCCAACTTCTTAAAACTCGATTCACGCAAGCCCCCATCCTTCGACACCCAGACACACAACTCCCTTTTATTATCGAAACAGACGTCTCCCATTACGCCCTTGGAGGGGTGTTGTCCCAAAGACACCCTCAAACTGGACAGATACATCCTGTGGCATATTTCTCGAAAAAACTCACCCCCAGTGAGGTAAACTACTCGATAACCGACAAAGAACTACTGGCTATAAAAAGGGCGTGCGAGGAATGGAGGCACAATCTGCTAGGGGCTCATCATACAGTCGAGATCTACACCGACCACCGTAATCTGTTATTTCTGAAAACAGCCAAGGCCCTCACCCCTCGCCAGTTGAGATGGACTCTTTTCTTCGCAGACTACGACTTTGTAATCAAATACCGCCCGGGGCCTCAAAACGGCAAGGCAGATGCCCTTTCCCGTAGCCTGAATACGGAGAACGAAAGAAATGATAACGTCCCTGAGACTCCATTGATTTTGGCGGAAGAAGCGTTCCGACAACAATCCATCGCTCTTTGTACATCGACAGACTTCGTAGAAGAAGTTAGAATAGCAGTAAAGGGTATAGATGGACAAGAATGGCTGAAAGAAAACCCTAACCATAGGACCATGAGCCTTGGTCTACTATACCATCGCCATGCCTTGTATGTCCCTGTCCCTGATCTCCAGATCCAGGCATTACAGTGGGCACACGATTCCAGCCTCGGAGGACATCTAGGAATCCGCAAAACGATTGCCTGTGTGGAAAGAGCCTTCTGGTGGAAGTCCCTGAAGGAAGATACCAAGAAATACGTCCAGAGCTGCTCTGTATGTATACAAGGGAAGGCCATACATGAAAAACCAACAGGAATGCTACAACCGATTCCTATTCCTCCTGGACCATGGCATACGGTGTCCATGGATTTCATCGTAGAAATGCCCCCCTGCCAAGGATACACAACGATTCTGGTAATAGTAGACCATTTGACAAAGATGGGCCATTTCGTACCGCTGACAGGACTGCCTACATCCTCCACCTTAGCCCTTTTGATCCTCCAGCACGTAGTTCGACCTCATGGGATTCCCAGCGTCCTCATCACAGACAGAGGAACCCAGTTCACCTCCCGTTTTTGGAAGGCCTTATGTACTACGATGGGAATAGACGCGCGCCTTTCTTCCAGCTACCATCCCCAAACGGATGGCAAAACGGAGCGCCTCAACCAAACTCTGGAACAGTATCTCCGGTGTTTTACCTTACAGAACACCGCGAACTGGGTGCCATTAGTGTGGATGGCGGAGTTCGCCTATAACAATGCAGACCATGCCACATTGGGGTGCTCCCCTTTCTTTTGTCTCAACGGATACCACCCAAACATGCTCCCTTTTGAATGGCCTAGTACCACCAACCTTCCAAGCATAAGGGAACATCATGAACACCTGAAAGCGGTCTTACTCGACGCAAAACAACATCTCATTGCAGCGCAAGCAGCACAGAAACACTTTGCTGACAGGAAGAGGAAGAGAGAACCAGAATATCACGTAGGAGACAGAGTATGGTTAGCCACAAAACACCTACACTTAAAGGGAGTGGGGAAATTAAAACCCAAGTATATCGGTCCTTACAGCATTGAGAGAGTGATTAATCCAGTTGCCATGCGACTTACGATACCCGTGGCATGGCACATACACCCTGTGTTCCATGTCTCCTTACTCCAACCCTGCCATGCTACGGTGAGGTTGCCAGACAAGCCTCCTCCCCTAGATATTGATGGGCAAGAAGAGTATGAGGTCCAACAACTCTTAGATTCCCGATTGGTACGAGGGAGAGTACAGTATTTGGTAGAATGGATAGGGTATGGGGTAGAAGACAGGACATGGGAACCCTTACAGAACCTCCACTGCCCTGACTTACTTGAACAGTTTCACAGGGACCATCCAGGTAAACCTGGTCGCCCGCCGGGTCGGCGGTCCTTGAGAGGGGGTTCTGTAGCGATCCTCCATAGTCACAGACATGCCAGAGGGCAACACTGCCCCTATTACCATGGTAAGGACCCTTGGGGGGAGATGAAAGCAGTGCGCAATACGAAGGCACTACAACTCCCAGGATTCCACGGGGCACCGCCGAGAATTCGAGCGGGAAATTGGCACGTCCCGCCCCTATATAAGCTCCGCCCCGCTTGTTGGTCAGTGCTTGACAATCCTACCCGAACCGGATCTTCGCCGAGGAGTAATAGCTGAAGACCTGACCAACTCGCTTAAGCCTCCGCTGTGCGCGGACGCTTTCCTTCCCGCTCCGGACCCAAGCCCACACCTGAAGCCTCCGCTGTGCGCGGACGCTTTCCTTCCCGCTCCGGACCCAAGCCCACACCTGAAGCCTCCGCTGTGCGCAGACGCTTTCCTTCCCGCTCCGGACCCAAGCCCACACCTGAAGCCTCCGCTGTGCGCGGACGCTTTCCTTCCCGCTCCGGATCCCAGCCGGAATCACCTTCTCCCGACGCCTCGCTGTGTGCGGACGCTTTCCTTCCCGCAGGCACAGCAGTGGGCGTGGCCACGACGCAAAGGGCGGACGCTTGCCTTCCCGCTGCGGATTCCAGCTCCCGACAGCAGACCGTGTCCCGAAGAACAGGTAAGGCGAGCCGGGGGCGTGAACTAACGCTCTCGATTCTCTCACTTCCCTGCCTTCCGCCAGGACACTGATACTGTATCTTTTCTGGTGTGATAGAAAGGATTGGAACACAATGACAAAGAGGTGAGAGGGATATAACGACCATAACACTTGCCAATAACTCTTGCCAAGTCCACTCTGGTTGTGGTGAGAACAGCCAGGTGACAGGGCAAGACCCCGGCACCCCAAGAAGACCGCCATCTGACGGAGGGTGAGTACGTGGGAGTACTTCCTGCTCTGGATAAACTCTGATGTAGGGTCTGTCAGGAAAGGTTGTAATTCTTGTCTTTTCTCCACCTGCAGCCTCCTCACGAACGTGTGTTCCCAGACCCTCTCCCTCCACACTCCGCCTCACAGTCCTAGCGGCTACTCTCTTCCCTGTTCCCCGGAGCGCTGCCCTCCATACAATTGTTTACACATTGGTGGGAGGTAGTGTCCAGGCGAATAGGGAGGCCTCTCTACAGGCTGTCGTCCCTGCTGGCTGTTACGTAAGGTTAGTAGTCTGCCTGTTACCTTGAGCTACTGACATCCCGACATCAGCCAAGTAAAGAGAAACCTTCCAAAAGTTACTTTTCCTTTACATTTATTAAAGCTGACTTCACATTTGAGTTGGATTTTTAATAACTATCAATTCAATTTAATTCAATTAAAAAATTATTTATTTTGGCCTTTATGGCCATAAAATCACATAAAAAAAAATATTACAGCACAATTTGCACACATGATTCTTACAAAGATAAAGTGCGTGTGCATTACAACATTAAGAGAAAGAGGAGTTGTAAATATAAAAAGCTAATTCGGAATTAATATTTTTAAAACATTTAAAAAGGTAATTAAAAAGTGTTAATACATTTTGTTTACGTTGAGAAACTAAAATTATCCAATAGACCCAGCTTTTAAAATAGATGACTGTACACGCCACATAGAAAATAAGTAACTGAGTACACTATGGGCAGACTAGTATAATATTTTAGGATCCTATAGGCCTCCGCGGAATGCTTTGTCCAAAGATTCCGGCACACCTGTTGTAACCATCGGTATCTAGCCTTCTTGTATGCTGGGCAGACAAATAGAACATGTTGATCTGTCTCCCATTTATAGAATAGACAGCCCTGGATCAACATATTTCCCCATTTACTTATAAATATGCGCAATGGTAGTACGCCGTACCTAAATTGCAGGTACAGGTTTTTTTGCAAGAGGGGCTGTATGACATTAAGAACAGATTCCAGCTTGTATTGGTCTTTTACCTCTAAAAAAGATAGGGTCAGAGCGCCTGTGACGGAATTGGTCTTTATCGGATTAAGTTTAAATTCTCTAAAGATCTTTGACAAGGTCTCTCATTCTCATAGCAGCCAAGGTGTTTTTGATATAGGACAGCCAGGGGATTTTGTCAACTCTTTTTTACGACTTCTTTCAGCTCTTGTCTGAAGGACTCAAGTTCTGGAGTACTCCAGATACGTCTCCAATAGAGAAGAGGCCTTAGGGCAACTTCCTCCGCAATTGGGTTGACCCCAAGGTCCATACGGAGTGGCATTAATGGTGTACTTTTGGGGAGACCTAGAAGCTGCCTAATAAAAGAGTTCTCATTTTTAGATAAATGATCACATGCTCGATGACCCCAGATTTCTGCCCCATATAAGGCCGCTCCCCTACCCTGGCCCTTATAAATTTCCATTGCTGGACCAAACATTTTATGTGTGCACTTCCCAGACATCTTTGCTATCCCCCCAGCTGTCTGTGCCAGCTTTAAGCTGGCCTTTTTAATTTGTGCGGTCCACTCCATTTTATCGGTAAGTGTTAGGCCTAAGTAGTCAAAAAGAGACACTTTCGCTAATGGTTTCCCATCGAAAAGAGGGTTTGGTCGCGTGGTGTTACCTCCATTAAAAACCATACATTTTGTCTTTAGTGAATTAATTTCCAAACCCCTATTTTTACAAAATAGATTGAAGATATCCAAGGCCCTCTGTATTCCCATTGGGGACTTGGATAGTAAGAGGGTATCATCGACGAACATCAGGGCCGGGACCCTGTTGTTCGCAAGCCTAGGGGCGTCTATGTCCCTCCCAGCATTCAGAGCTTCCACCAGACCATTAATGAATAAACAAAAGAGGGTCAGGGCCAGGACACATCCTTGCCTTACCCCTCTGTCTATTGGAATGGGGTCGGTGAGCTCACCATTTTTACCATACCTAACTTGGGCATAGTTGTTTTCATGGAGCCGTTTCATCTGATAACAGAGGTAAGGGGGGATCCCCAAGTCTAACAAAATGGACCACAATTTATCCCTAGGGACCAGGTCGAAGGCCGATTTTAGGTCCACAAAGATCAGATAGAGGCTGCCTCCCGATCAAAATAGTTGTTTAAATATTTTTCTACCTAGTCCCTTCCCGATATACAGTATTAATATTGTACTCTGGTTTTCTACATAGGACAGCTAGGCCTGTCACAGTGAAAACAGCTTTTTGTGTTTTGTCACTGTAGGGACATGGTAACATTAATATTCTACATTTCCTACTTTTAAATACCAGGCACCCTGCCCTGTGTACTAAAAGGCCTACATAGGGTTGCATACTAATATTTTAAAGGGAGATTTTGATATGTCAACAAGGGTTATTTACAAAGTTTGTACTGCAGGTTTACACTGCAACTCTCAGGTTACACAGGATGGGTCTGAAGCCATGTTTTACTGCCACTATAGTGGAAGGCACAGTATGTGCTGCAGTCCATAAGTGGCATTCAAATCCCAGGCCCTTGGTTCCCTTTTTATCCCATATACTAAGGACGTAAAGGCAAATTAAGTGTGCCAATCAGGAATACACCAATTTAAACATGGTGAAAGGGGAAGTACAGACACTTTACTACTGGTCAGCTGGGGTGAAGAGCACAAAAGTCAGCAACGATAGAGAGGGTCATTACAATGGCGTTGAAACTGTCCCCGGCAGCCTGCCGGTGGCAGTTTCACCGCCATCGTAAAGCACTTCTCCGCCCACCAAATTATAATGGCGGGCGGTGTGCTGGCGGACATAAAGTTTGTCCGCCACGGGTCCGCCACAGGCAATCGTTATGATTGCCTGGCGGACCCACCCTGCATCAACAATATGGTGGCAGTGCCTAGCAGGCACCGTCCACCATATTATGATGCTGCCTCTCCTCCAGCCGGTGTATGGTAGTAAAACCTTCATTCACAGGCTGGCGGGGATTGCATTTGGGGGCCCGTAGTGGGCCCCCCTTGTGTTGGGGGAGGTGGGTATGCACTGTCATTTCCCTGCACCAGGTGGCACCCACCGTGTGGTGCCTGCCATGTAGTTCAGGGAAATGCACACACAGTATTTCTGACATTGCTGTGGGCGCTGCAGCCAGCAGCACCCACAGCAATGTCAGAGTTACACAATGTGACTGCCATGGTGGTGGTTGCCTCGTAATCTTGTGTGAGGGACCGTCGCAATCCAGGTGGACGGTCCAAAACACCGGCACGATGGTGGACGGACGGAAGTCCGTCCGCCATCGTAATGACCCCCAAAGTCTCCAGCAAAATGCAAAAAATCTGGGGTGAACACAGAGACGGGGTGGATTTTCTTCATATACCATAGCCACCTCCTGTACCGCCAACCCCTGCTACACAAGGCTTTAGGCCATAGGCCATAGGCCATGTTCAGCCCCACGGAAGACCTGAAGCCAGATCCTATGTCCAACGCCCCATTCACCTAGCCTCACTGCATGTACAGCGTATTGGCCACAGGCCGTGCTCCCAACTTTCAGGGCATCCAAATCACCACTGTGCTACGTAGGGGATGTGCCTGCAATTGGCCATGCATAGCAAGTTCTGGATGCAGATCATTCACCCACGGCTGTGCCACTAAACTAGCTTCATATAGCCTTTCGCGGTGTGCACTGCACTCTGGCTGCTGTGCCCATTCTGTGCCAACTTCTGTGCCACCAAATTAGTTAAGTCCTTCAATATGTGTAATGAGCTTAGAAAACAGGGTCTGGCCCCTAGCCAAGCCACGCAACAGCCCCTACATGGCCTCTGAAGGTGCACAATAGGCTCTGAGCAACGGGCTTGATCTATGACCAAGTCCAGAGGCAGCCTTTTCACAGTGCTCATTGCGCTTGGTGTATATTATACATTGTTGCACTGTGAATTTATTTTGTTACTTTTCAGAATTTGAAAAACAAATTCTTTACTAAATTGGCAGAACTTAATTTGGATACATTTTTTCTTCTTTGCTTTTGGGTTTTGAATTTGCTCTCTAGGCTCAGGTGGTGCTCCCCCTTGCATCCCTTTCTGAATTTTTTTTTTCAGGGCCCAGGCTTCAGTGCTTGGCATCCTGTAATCAGTACTGCAACAATTTTCTCTTCATTTCGTTAAATAAAAAGCGTATTTAATATATCTAATATATGTGAAAGGCAACATTTTAATTGATGTGATTTCATTCTTGATTTTTTTAACAATAGTTTTTTTGTGGGAAGTTTAGTTTATATGGGAAGTGAGTTAGGAGATTTTTCAAGTACTTGTTGTTATATCTGTTTCTTATTCATTGTCTTATATTTTAAGGATTTTATTTGTAATTCTTTCTTTAAAAATGTTACATTTTGCATTTTAGAACTAATATAGATTTTTGTTTTATGCCATAATTGTTGCATTTTGAAATATATTTTAAATACATTATTAAAACCTTTCTAATATTTAATTAACTTACATTTTTATATGCACTTAAAATATTTTAGTTTTGTTTTTATATGTAGTATGTACATATTGTGGTAGTTTTTCATTAATTAATTTTATTAATGGATATATAAAAAGTACACGTTTTTTAATTTATAAAAATTGTACAATTCAATTTTTAAGTTACTAGTTTGTAATCGTTATATATTTTATGTTGCTAGTAAAGTTAATTAAAACATGTAATTTATAAATATTTACTTATATCATTTATATTTCTTTATTTCAATTATATATGTTTTAAATGTTTGATGTTATTTTTGTTTAAATGTTCATATTGTTTATTATGTTTTATTTTCCATTCTGGTGTTTAAGTTTTAAAATATATATTTAAATTGTAAATAACTGTTGTGAAAAACATTTATTTTATTTTTATTGCTAATTATGAATTTGTAAAATATTGCATCATGTTGTAGGAATAGTCAATCTTACCCCTTTAGTATCCACATCTTCCCAAAATTGCTTTTGATTGGAGTAGGAATAGTACATTTTACCCCTTTGGTGTCCAGCACCTTCTCCAAAATGGTTCTAATCGAAGTGGGAATAGTAAACCATACCCTTTTAGTGCCCAACACCTTCCTCAAAATAGATTGGATTGCTGTGAAAATAGTACATATTACCTTTTTATTATGCAACACCTTGCCCAAAATGGATTACATTGGAGTGGGAATAGTAAAGTTTACTCCGTTAGTGTCCAACACCTCCCCCAAATTGGTTTACAATTATAATGGAGTGGGAATGGTAGCTCTTACCTGTTTAGGGGCAGATTCCGATCCGGTAAAAAAAAATACTGTACAACTCGTATCCTTATTTTTGTACGTACGAGTCGTACAAGTACCGTACAAATGGGCAAGTACGATCCGTACGCGAAAAATATCTACGAATAGCGTCGGGAAAAGTCTACGAGAGTGCGCCGGAAATTTTTTACGTCCGAATATCGTCGGGAAAAGTGTACGAGAGTGAGCCGGACATTTGTACGTGCAAATCGTAAAACACAAGTCCGAACGCGCAAGTACGATCCCGACCGTCCGTCCGAATACACAATCGCACGGAAAAAGGCCCGTACGGAGCTAATGCAGTAGCATACATGTACACGGGTAAACCTATGCCCGTGTACGAGACGTACAGCCCCCCTACCCCCAATTCTGTCAGCACCGTACACCACCCTGTCCGCACTGTACCCCAGCCCCGCAACTGTACGCGCCGTCCCCCCCTGTACGCGCATCACCCCCGAATGTACGCACCGTACCTCCGCATGTACGCACCGTACCCCCTGCCCCCACCGCATGTACGCACCGGTCCCGAGCACCGCCTGTACGCACCTTACCCCCTGCCTCCCCTACCACATGTACGCACCGTACCCCCTGCCCCACACCGCATGTACGCACCGTACCCCAGCACCGCATGTACGCACCGTACCCCAGCCCGCATATACGGACCGCACACCAGCACCGCATGTACGCACCGAACCCCCGCCCCCCCACCGCATGTACGCACCGTACCCCCTGCCCCCACCGCATGTACGCACCTACCCCAGCACCGCATGTACGCACCGTACCCCAGCACCGCATGTACTGACCGTACACCAGCACCGCATGTACGCACCGAACCCCCGCCCTCCCACCGCATGTAGGCGCTGTACCCCCTGCCCCCCCACTGCATGTACACACCATACCCCGTGCCCCTCACCGCATGTACGCACCGTACCCCAGCACCGCATGTACATACCGTACCCCAGCACTGCATGTACGCACCGAACCCCCTGCCCCCCACCACATGTACGCACCGTACCCCCTGCCTCTCACCGCATGTACGCACCGTACCCCAGCACCGCATGTACGCACCGTACCCCCGCACCGCATGTACGGACCGTACACCAGCACCGCATGTACGCACCGAACCCCCGCACTCCCACCGCATGTACGCACCGTACCCCCTGCCCCCCACCGCATGTACGCACCGGACCCGAGCACCGCCTGTACGCACCTTACCCCCTGCCTCCCCCACCGCATATACGCACCGTACCCCCTGCCCCCCCACCGCATGTACGCACCGCACCCCCCATGTACGCGCCGTCCCCCCCTGTACATGCAGTACCTCCGCATGCACGCGCCGTACCCCAGGTCCGCCTGTGTACGCACCGTACCCCCACCGCATGTACGCGCCGCACTCCAACACCGTACCCCAGCACCCACACCCAGCATCGCGTATGTACGGATCGCACCTACGTGAAAAAGACTCATACAGAACCAGGACACTGTAAAACAGCACAAGCAGGGTCAATTCGACTCGCACATCACCACCAAACACATCCACACGACAAAATACATCTCAATGACTGACCTGGCACATCCAAACAGCCAATCAGAGGCCCCAAATCACAACCACCTCTTATAACACACCCACCAAAATTCAAACACAGCCACACCCAAAAATGGTCCAATAAAAAGGGCCCACACACACAACCCATGAGCCTTTGCAACAGACCCACTGCTGCCAGACCCCACACACAAATAACTCCACATCACTCATACCTCCACTACACCTTCACTCACACACCTTCACACAACCTCCACCACAAACATCCCCCTCTTCACATTCACACACACACACACTCACATACACACCCACACACCCACAGCCATCCACACCCACACCTACACCCACACCCCACACCATGCCCACAGACAAGAATCCAAAGCTCACTATGGCGGAGCTGGAGCTCCTTGTCAACGAAGTCATCAGAGTCGAGCCACAGCTGTTTGGAACATTGGTCAGACAGACCAGCATATCTGCAAAATCTACCATGTGGCAGAGGATTGTCGACAAGGTGAATGCTGTTGCGCCCGTCCGAAGGACCAGGCATGAATGCCAAGCCAGGTGGTACGATCTGCGCCGGGCACTCAAGAGGAAAATGAATGAAGAATATGCCCAGACTAACATCACTGGAGGTGGGCCACCCCGCAGACCCGTACACTACCATCCCTGGGAGGAGAAGGTGATGGCCCTGCTACCGCCGGTGGGAGTACACGGAGTGGAAGGAGTCGCAGAGCCTGGTGAGTACACAAACAACTTACGTAACATGGGGGCAATGGGGTCCACACAACATATACACCAAATGCACGCAACTTCCCCCAAGCAGTCACCGCACACAACCACACTCACAAACCACGCTCATGCCACTAACGTCTCCATGCACCCTTCACAAATCAAGGCAAGGCCATGTCCAAGGCTACAACAACCACAAACACAAGACTGGATGTCCGGGAGGCTGGGAGGGTGGGCCCCACACAACACATTGTGAAAATGAGACGCAGACAACAATGCCCTCAGCCCATATGGCATATGTACATACCCATGCACAATGCACAGGGACTGGCAAACTACTGACAAGGTAGCTGACACTGGGCCCTGCTGTATGCAGCACAAGGCCCTCCTGGGACCACTGTACACTCAAACTACAACTCCACAAGCACAGGTATCTAGCACAGGAACTCACACTCACTGTCATGCCAGCATGCACCATGAGGGGACAGACACATCACCTGGGAGACCCAATGACAACTCACACTACACACAACAGCACACCCGGTCACACCCCCCCTAACACAAGCACACACCCCCGGGGCAGGCAACGGATTTACACACTCCCACTATGGACATGTGACACAACTACACCAATCCAGAGCCAAATAAGCATCAGAGCCACCAATCTACAGGTCAAACACTCAGGAGAACATCCTCATTATGTCCCCCGCAACATACCCATACCCAAGTGGACATTGAGAGGAATGCTAGGGACAACCAACTACCTGGAGGAACTGTGTCAACTTGAATATGTATGAAACATAGATGTGGCAGGAAACACCATTGACATTGTCTCTCTCTCACACACAGGGCAACGTCGTCGATCTCCCCCCAACACTGGGGGGGAAGAATCACTATCCCAGGCTCCGCGTGAAGACGATCCCACCGGCAGCGACGACTCTCACCACTCCGTGGATGACCCCGACCAACCTGGCCCCTCTGGTGCCCAAGCACCTGCAGCACCTGCGTCAGGTACATCTGTGCCAACCACCACCCCCATTCTTGCCACATCCCAGGACACTCCCAGGAGCCCTGCTCGCACTGAACGACAGAGCCAGTCTGACCAGGAGGGACAAGGTTCTCCGGGCACCCAGGAGGAGGCAGGCAACCCTGCAAATGCTATCCCTCAGGAGCCCCGTAGACCTGATGTGCCCACAAGGGCAGGCCAGGCTCAAGTGGGCAGGGGTGGTGGGAGTGGAAGCAGGCGGAGGCGCGAACCTGACCAGCCAGCTCAGGACCCCGGTATGTCACACATACGCAACATCCTGGACTCATACCGGCGTGACACCAGAGGCATCGACCAGGTTGTGTCCAGACTTTCCGGGATGCAGGGGACCCTCGATGAGATTAAGAACCTGCAGGTCGAGCATCATGCTAGTCATCAACAACACCAAGGACGGATGGAGGCAAGACTGGCTGAGCTCCTGGCGGTGCACAGGGACGTGAGCCAATCACTCCGTCAGATCGCCCAAAGCCTGGCAAACCCTCCCTGTACCACCAGGCGTAGACCTGCACCAGACACAGGGAGGGACGAGGAGGAGGAGGATTCGTCTGACGGAGCATCCCTAACATCGTCAAGGCCTGCATCTGAGGGTCCCCGGAGGAAGGTGGGTTGTCCACGTAAAAGACCATGAAAGTCAGCGGACCATCCCCATCTCCCAGGTCACCTGACCTGGCACCTGGCCCTCTGGCGCAACAGCAGCACCTCACCCAATGACATTCTCTGCCACATGGACTTGCTGGTCACAGTCTGACCAATGATGACCAACACCGTGGTCTGGACTCTGATGACTCCAACTGACAAGGATGCCATCTTCCCCTGTGAACTTTGGATTCTTTTCCCCCGGTAGTGCACCTTAGCACATCTACCAAAAGACTCACCCCAACAAAAATAAAATCTTATTTTTCTGCCCATGAGATGTTGCTGTCATTTGGCATTATTCAACGACATATGTGTGTGGAAATGTCTAACTATGCCTGAGTGTTGAACTAACTCCAGCCATCCATACCCTGAGATCAGAGTCTGGTACAGGACACACATGGGTCAGAAGGTATCATACAATGTAGGCATGGAGCACAACATTCACCTGTGATGGCCTCTGGCTGCTGAGGGGGTGCTTGCTAAACTGTGCGGAGAGACCTATTTGGGAGATTATCATCAAGGCGTAGGGGTCATGGCTCATGTGGAGGTACCCGGGGAGGGAGTCCCAGGTATGTGCGGCCAGGTGGGAGAACAATGTCCTGTATGCTGGAGTACGGTGGATGTGAAGAACGGTGCCCAGGGCAAGGTTGGCTGCACGGAGATGGCCCAACGGGATCTAGGATGACAGACGTACAAGGTTGGTGTGGGGTCGGGTTTGTGGGCTGCCTCCTGAGTGTGGGTGGAGAGTGTGGAGGTCATCCTGCAGCAGACAGTGATCCATTGCAGCTATCTATGCTGGACGGTGAGGTGGCTGGGGCGCAGGGTGTTGAAGCTGAGGTGTGCAGATGCCCCCTGGAAGTGGACCGGTTTCCTGGGAGTTTGGATGTACTTGCTCCGTAGAGGGCAGGGCAGTATTTGACACGGATGTTGCCATGGACCTGGGGGATGGTCTGTCTTTACTTGGAGTGGATCCATCTGTGGATCAAGTGCATAATGCAGAGGGCGTTGCAGCAAGAGGTACAGATGCTGTGGACTAGCATGGCATATGTGAGCCAGCCAAACATGATGCACACCATCTTGTGTGTGTGGCCACTGGGTGCATGTGCAGGGCCCGCAGCAGCAGGCGCCATCTCCCTTCAATATGCCACATTTTGCACAAAAAGACTAGGATGTCAGAAGGACAACTGCAACAGGCGCGGGTGTAAAGTAAGGAGTGTCCAGTGTCACATGGCACACCTAGCGACAATGCATGCACAATCACCAAAGAGCCATTACACCAGATCAGGAAACTGAAGGCCGACCTGCGCACAGGAGACACACCCTCAGCAGCTGTTGATGGCCCATTGTGTGGTCGACCTAGCAAAAAAACATACACGACCATGTAGTACATGCCCAATCAGGAGCCTAATCCATGAGCAACTGCATGCATGTTGCTAAACTACACATGGACTCCTATGCATTATCTACAACAAGTATGCCAGATATGCCGCATGCTAAGTGGCAAGAGACCTGCATTGACAGAGATGAGGCACCTTGGAGTGTTACGAACACCTTTATTACTCAGCCTCACACTAATGGAAATGCAACCATTGGAACAGACTCACAGGTCATTTGGCTGAACATGTGTGACCTACACTGGAAACCCCCTTCAACACACAGATGTGGTATATCCTACAGAGCTGGCACACAAGTGAAGGGGTTGAGCCTAACACCCCTTGCTGCACACGGAGAGTGTGCAATTCCCCACTGAGGCTGTCATGGGGATGTCCCACACCATGTCCACCATTATCATCCCGTATGTTCCTGAGGGACGTTATCCACACATTGATGCCTTCATCAGAATCCACAATCCATGACAGATGACTGTCAGGAAGGGTGACTATCAATTCATGGGAGCCATGCAACACGTCATATGGCCCATGGTGAGTCGACATGTATGCATGGTAACACAACATGCACAGGAGCAGTCCCCACAAATCACAAACACGTACCACCCACAAAACGCCTTGCTGCACTCCTTACCCCAAATGAATGTTCAACACTCTGATCCAACACACGTTGCAATACTCATGCGGAATAGCAGGACGGCAATGATGACATGAGCAGACGACAGCCGCAGGAACCTGGGGAGGACAGACACACAACAAGTCAGCTAAGAGCTAGTAATCCGCAGACATGTACATGTACTCTACAGGAATGATGCCGTCACCATGCTATTAATGATTTTTGTGTTCCCGCAAAAATGTGTGGATTGACATCATCACTTGAATGACACATCAGAACACACCTCCAAGTCACTCAGCACACAGTCAGCTCGACACACACATTGCAACACATGCCACACAAGGCTCTAAGCGTGCACACTCAGACACAGGGACTCACCATCATGAGAAGAAGTTGCGGATAAGCTGACTCCGGATGTCCTCATCCTCATCCTCCTCCTCATCCTCACTTGCCCCGTGCCCAAGCCCTTCATCATCCACGGGTGGATGATCCTGCTCATCGGGATCCAGGATGAGTGGCACGGCCTTCTCCACTGCCATGTTGTGCAGCATGCAGCACACAAGGAAGATTTTGCAGACCTTCACCGGGGCATATGGGAGGGCGCCGCCGGTCTTGTGGAGGCACCGGAATCTGCTCTTCAGGAGGCCAAACGTCCTCTCAATAACGTGCCTCGTCTGCCCATGGGTGTCGTTGTACCGGTGTTCTGCAGCAGTTCTGGGGTTGCGGAGAGGTGTCATCAGCCATGGCATGTTGGGATAGCCAGAGTCCCCTACATGGAAACATCATAAAATGTAAATGTAAAAAAATGCAAATTTGATACTTGTATAGCGCACTACTCACCCGCAAGGTTCTCAAGGCGCTTGTACGAATACCGCTGTGGAACCCATCCTGGCTTTCCCTGTGAGGCGTCCACTCCTGGGCACCCCCAAGGTGGAGGCCAGGCATCCTTAGCGTTGTGGGGGCTGTTGTGGAGATTAAGCAAGCTATTGCCCAGAGTTGCAGAGTGGGACTCCATGATTGGAATAGGCACCGAGGCGAGAATTATCAGGTCCGTGGAATTTTTTGAGCCCAAGACCCGCCGAGGCGGGGAATTGAACCCTGGTCCCGGGCTAGACCTCTGCATCAGGGTCTGCCGCTCTAATCATTGAGCCACACTTCTCCACCATGGGCAGAAGTGGGTCAGGAGAAGCAGTAAGATATTGAGATACCGCAAAACACTGGACTAACAGAGTATACCCACCAACAAGACATGCAAGTTCGTTGCGCAGCTGCAGCATCATTTCAGGCACCCTGCTACGCCTCATGATGTAGGCATCGTGTGCTGATCCTGGAAAACGGGCACAGACATGGGATATCAGCATGTTAGCAAGACATACCACAAGGGCATTGATGGAGTGGTAATGCTTGCGGTTACGAAAGGCTACCTCCTGTGCCTGTGGTGGTACCAAAGCCACATGTGTCCCATCAATGGCCCCAATGACATGGGGCATCCCTCCCAGGGCATAGAACTCACCCTTGACACCTGTCAACTGCTCACGAGTTGGAAAATGTATAAATTCATCCAGGTGTAACAACATGGCCTCTAACACATCATGCAGGAAACGGCTGAACATGGTCTGGGACATGCCACCTACATCAGCTATGGTCAATTGAAACGGACCCGTGGCAAAGAAATGTAGGGCTGCCATCACCTTCATCTTGGGTGTCAGTGCAGTGGGATACCTGTGTAGCGGTTGGAGGTGTGGTACCAGCCTTGCAGTCAAGTTGTCAATCAACGGTTGTGAGAAGCGGTAGCGGTGTATACAGTCACGTTCCCTCATGGCAGCCAAGTCTGGCATTGGTCGGGGGAGAGGCGGTGCCCTGCAGAAATTTGGAAGGAATAACGAAGATTGAGTACATCACTACACAAATGTCAATGAACAGAGCACATGTCCAACAGCTAATACACATATGCTACATACAGAGTCTGTTCTGTGCAATGCATCCAGGCCACGTATGGCAGCCAGGTGATACTCCTACCAAGAGTCAGCTACACACGTGGGTGCTCAAGGTCAACACGACATGCCATGAAACTAGCTGTGGGCCAGTGTAAGTGAAAAGCCAGGCGCATTACAGGAGTGACAGACATCCACATATCAGCATTTGAAGGATGTCATCTCATACAGATAGCTGGCGGGAGGCTAGACACACAGGTCACATGTAATCTTGAAAAGAACAGAAAACACACATTACCATGAAGGGGTACATGTCAAAAACTGATGACACAGACATTGAGAGAATGCAGATATTGCCTCATGTCAGGGAGTCATCTTCGAACCATCATGACACATGTAACTTGTGAATCCACATGTGGCATGGTGTGCGTATATGTGTGTCATGCACATATGCACACAGACACATGTTGGATGCTGCAACAGCAAATGGATTTGACGGAACACCAACGGAAAGCTCATGGGAACACATGACACACACTTGACATAGTCACATCGTGGCACGCTGGGAGTCACATGTGAGGTGTAATTATCCGTGTACCTGGCATCAGGGGACAGTTGCGGGTGTTGCTGACTGTGCCATACCAGTGATGCAGTGCTTGACACGTGTGTCCTATATGCACACATGTGCAAAGTGTGAATGGGAAGTGTGCCACGTAGTGCCCCATCACACATGACATGTGTAAACAGCTCATCACACATCTATTGTGCCACAACATGAGGATACATGTGCCACATCACTGCCTGACACACCTAGGCCCTGCACATGAAGGACTGCACTGACAATGACTTGATGTACAGCCTTGTGCGAGTCTAACGCCTCCATTCCTTTCGTGTGCGCCTCCTATCACCAGTGTAAGCTGTGAAAGGCAGTACACACGCTCTGAGGGCGTGTGTAGGGCCCGTACTCACGCGTGTACGGGCCGTACACGTGTGAGTACGTGCCTATCACTAGGACCTACGGTACCCCCAACTATAGTGATACGGGCCGTACTCACGCGTGTACGGGCCGTACACGCGTGAGTACGTGCCTATACTAGGACCTACGGTACCCCCAACTATAGTGATACGGGCCGTACTGACGCGTGTACGGGCCGTACACGCGTGAGTACGTGCCTATCACTAGGACCTACGGTACCCCCAACTATAGTGATACGGGCCGTACTGACGCGTGTACGGGTCGTACACGCGTGAGTACGTGCCTATCACTAGGACCTACGGTACCCCCAACTATAGTGATACGGGCCGTACTCACGCGTGTACGGGCCGTACACGCGTGAGTACGTGCCTATCACTAGGACCTACGGTACCCCCAACTATGGTGATACGGGCCATACTCACGCGTGTACGGGCCGTACACGCGTGAGTACGTGCCTATCACTAGGACCTACGGTACCCCCAACAATAGTGATACGGGCCGTACTCACGCGTGTACGGGCCGTACACGCGTGAGTACGGCCCGTATCACTATAGTTGGGGGTACCGTAGGTCCTAGTGATAGGCACGTACTCACGCGTGTACGGCCCGTACACGCGTGAGTACGACCCGTATCACTGTAGTGATGGTGCCCTAGGGGTACATGCGAAACGCGCCGTACCTGTGTGGGGAGTTAAGAATTACAATGGGGACACATGAGGGACAAGTATTAGGGCCTAAATGCATGCAGGTTGTCATGTATACCGAGTTTCACGTTCAAAATTGAACATCATGTGGTCTGGAAAAATCAGTTGGCCACATTTAACAATGTTGCAAAGTGGTTGTTGACTTGACATCATGCTGCAAAGTCGAAAGATGCAAAGGTTGTCACTGGTGTCTGTTTAAAGGGATTGGAGGAAACGTAGGATGCAAATGAGTCTGACCAATCACTCTGTCCTCCTGTAAATGGAATAGGCCAGCAAGGCAGAAATAAGGCAGCCAGAACCCATTAGAGGGCACTTGCCTGCACAACATGTCAGTCAATACCACTGCTGCTGTATTGTCTCGCTCTGGCACCATGTCAAGGACTGTGGAGAGGGCCCAGCCTTTCACCCAGGAGGAGAACGAGGCCCTGCTGGATGTGATCCTCCCACAGTACCCCATGCTGTATGGTCAACCAGGGGAGCAGGTGAGTGCTGACTCCACTACCTTTGCCTGTGCACCTTTCTTGTGTCTGTCACTTCTGGCATTGTGGCCAGGTGTGACAGACATGCAATGTTGGTTGGAGTGGGTCCCAGGGAGGGGGGGGCTTATGTCTCTCATGCAGGGCTTGATGTAGTTCATGTGTGCACTCCTCACTTGCATTGTGCTTACTGTGACATTCACTGCATAGTGCATGGCACATTCCGCCAGCCTAATCCTCTTGGGCATTCTTGTTCTATTGTCCTGCGGTGATTCAGTGGTCACCCCGGTGTGACAGGTGACTGCACCCACAGATGTGTGTGAGAGTTGAGTGGAGCTGTGGTGAGAGTGTCCAAATGATGTGTACGCCCCCTGGACATTGATGTGTGTGAATGTTCCTTGTCATGTGGGTGAGTGTCCATGTGGAGTGTTGCACCACAGCTGCATGGAGGAGGCAACTGCTCAATCCATATGATGTGTGAAGTAAGCCGTGCTGTGTGTCTGACTTGCTGAGGTAGCCCCACACCTGTGACCCTCCCTGGCAAGTGGCACATGTGCAGAGTGAGGTGTGCATCCGCAGTTGGCAATGGCAGGTGATTGATGTGTGCCTGTGTGTGTCTGTGTACTCTGCTGAGGCCTGGGGCATGTGACTGATTTTCGGTGCTGTCCATCAGCCTTCTGTTGCTTGGGATGCACAGTGTGTGCCATGATCAGGGATTGTTTCGCACACCTCATGCCACCTGTGCACTTACTATGCCATATTGTGCATTGGTGCGCCCACAGTGGAAAAAGTCCCTATGACTAAGGTGCTATTACTTGCCAGCATACTATGCCCTGTTCAACAGATCAAAGATGTTAAATGTGTGTCTCTGTGACATGGTGCAGGTGTAGTGATGTTGTCCCACTTTGTCATCCACACAGGTATCCACCTACCACAAGGGGAAGATCTGGAAGGATGCCATCAAGGCCGTGCAATCGGTGGAGGGTCGCAGGCGGCGCCTGCCACAAGTGAGGAAGAGATGGCAGGACATTCGGTGCTGGACCCGGAGGATCGCCCGGGTCATGCTGAAGGAGGAGGAGCCTCGCAAGCATGGCGGGCGCCGGCGCCTGACCCACCAGATGCGGCGTGTCCTGGCGGTGGTCTTCCCTGACCTGGATTGGCGGATACGGGAGTTACAGCAGCAGGATGGGGGTAGGTACATGTGTGTTTGTTGTGTGTCGACAGCTTTTTGATCTGCTCAGTCGCCTGGATTCACTGCCAGGCTATATGTGTGCAGTGCATATCCAGTTCCCCAAAGTCAACCTGTGCTGTTCTTCCTCCCTTCCCCTCCTTGACATGTGTTACCTGGTCTGTGTGCCATCACTATTGCACATGGTCATCTAGGCTGCCAGTTTATCAAGGTGCACACTGCTTTCAGCATCATGTGTGGGGGTGGTCTGCCTGTGCCCTGTCCTGTTTGGTCATTTTGGGGTGCTTAATTGTTGGCACTGATGCTGAGTCTCAACATAGGAGTGTGAGGGTTCAAATGAACAGACTTGCAGCATGCATTACCAATGTTGTGGCCTCAGAGATGATGTGCATGAGTGGGACATATGCTTAGTGCCGGGACGGTTGCTCCTGCGACAGTCAGCTCATTCCAGGACCATGGAGCAGTGTGCACACTACAGTCCCCTAACACAGCCTGCCCTCCTACTCATGTGTGTCATCCAACACTGTGCACATTCACTGTGGGTACATCATGGCTCTGCCTCTGTGGCATTGTTCCCTGGCCTAGGTTGTATTTTTCACATGTGTGATACATTTGTCCACTGGACAGGGATACACCAGTTTGCTTGTGCATACTCACACTGGGCAGTGCCTGTGTGGCTATTCACAGCAATCTGTTGATGTTTGTTTCAGACCAATATGTTTGGCCAGCCCTACAAGGTGATGTCGTGTTAATGAAGCTAGTTTTCAAGCACAGTTATTGTAACCCTGAATAAGAGGTGTCACTTCTTGATCGGTATCAGTCACATTGACTCAGGTATGGGTGGGTGTGTGCGGGAGGGGCGTACATGTTCAACCCTGATGTTTCATTGCCAGTTCTGACTTGCGTGTGATGAGTCGTAGTACAGACAGTCATCGTGCAGTGCCCCCGTGATGTTGGCCAGTGCTTAATGTTCATGCGTCATTGCCAGTGTCAGTTTTTGACAATCATGTATCCTGGTTGTACATTTTTGCCACCTGTGTGTGGTTCAGATGCTACACAGTTTTGACTTTGTGTGGTGACATCTGTGGGTACATTCTGGCTTGCAATGAGGGGGAACCCACAGTACAGCTAGGCTTTTTTGCTACACAATTGCAGGCCCATTAGCTTATGCATTGTCCTGGGTGTGGACATGTGTGCCACTCCAGATGACAGTCAGTAGGTCATATGTGTAGCCAACTGTGTGATCAGGTGACGGATAGCCATGTGACAAATGACATGATTCAAGTTGTTACACAGAGAAAATGTCCATTGGCACTCACTACACCTGTCAACATGTCTCAATGTTTCATATGCGTGACCTTGTTGTTTTGTTGTGAAGGACAATGATGTGCCTGCATGACAGATGTCTCCCAAGGAAGTGCACAAGACACCACCTTAACACTTTCCAGGGACACGCTGGCACATTTTACAGTAAGGCAGTTTGAACAAAACTTGTTTGGAGTTCATACATATACATCTTCCCACAGTGTGCTAGCAATTGGGTTCGTCCTTGGTTGTTGCTGATACCAATTTACGAGTGTCAAGTCATCCAGACCACCCTGGTGCCATGTATATGTACTTACTGATACGCCATTTCTGCCTAACAGTGGCTGATTTGAATGAGTCTGGCAGCTCAGACAATGACTGTGTACATGTAGTTTGGTGTGCACCTCCTTGTGTGACTTCTGCTATACAGACACATGTGTGTTGTGTTCACAGAGTGCCACATTCACACATGCTAGACATGTCCATTATGTAAAGGGTTGTGACTCTCCAGGAGTCACAATGTATTGCTTTGGGGTGTCAAAGGTACTCACAGGTCTCTGAGTGTGGGGACACCTTCTGCATTGGCATGTGGTCTTTGGCCTTTGTTGCAACAATACTGTTTGTTTCACAGTGAACAAGAGATGGCATGCCTTCATAGTCTCGCTGTGCTCAACTGATCCCAGACACTAGCTTCTCATGATCTTGTGATTTCAAGTTATTTGCTGTTGTGTCCTAATTTTATTTTTATCCAGGTGGCATGGTGGGTCAACCAACTGGGGAGTGCAGGGCTTACATATGTGGGGAGTATCCTAGATGTTACTCATGATGCCTTTCCTGATGTGCAGTGTTGCCTATTTTGTTTGGACTCATGTGTCAGATGTATACAGGTGACTGATTTTTTTCCTGTCTCTTCACCTTGCCCACAGCATCATCTGAGGACACCGAGGGAGACACCAGCACGGACGTCGAGGAGGGATCGAGCAGTGGTGCCACCACTGCTGAGGAGTCGGTGGAATCCAGTGGCACGGAGGGCGAGGGGAGTGAGCCGGAGGACCTGCCCAGTACCAACACAGACTACGAGGCAGACTGGTCCGTGGCTGAGCTCCCAGAGGGGGCGGAGGCTGCTCCCACAGCTGAAAGCAGCAGTACATCTCTCGCCGCCCCCTCCATTCCCATCACCGCCCTCCCACTTGCTCGGGTCCCTTCTGTCCGTGTTAGGCGCCCACATGTCTCCTTCGTGCCAGGCACCGCACCCCCTACCCCTGTCCCCCCTACTGCCCTCGCTGCCGAGTCTGTGGGCATTCAGCGGCAGTTGCAAGTTGGGCAGACATCGATCCTGACTGTCCTCCATGGCCACACCAGACTGCTGACACAGATGGTGTCGTACATGGAGGGCATGTCATCAGCTATTTCTGACCAACGGAGGTTGCTGAGGTCCATGGACTCAACACTGACGGCAGTAGCAAATCACCTGCAGTGCTGCGTCCCCCCTACCCCTGCCCCATCCACAAGTCCCACAACCATGCCTGTCCCAGTCACACCAAGACATCCGCACACACGCACCCCACCAGACAGTAGCAGCACACCACCTGACACGCACACTCAGGCCTGGGGCACACAGGCAGGCACGCAGCCACAGTCCTCGTCCACATGACTCACTCCCCAGTCCCTCCGATGTCACTCCCCTTGGCTCCCCTGCCCCAGATTCGGAGAAGGAGGCCTACTTTGCTGGGCTGAGCCTCAGCCCCACTAGTTCACCTGGGCGGAAACGGTCAAGGCACTCCACGGGTAGGGGAGTTAAGTCCCCCAGCCTGTCCACCACCTCCCCCAGTAGCGCTGCAACCCATCCCTCCGAGACCCCCCCTCCTTGGGGCCTGTTGTTTCTCCGGGTGCAGGGGAGACGCTTGAAGAACTGGCAGAAGTGTGCAGCGCCGAGCTCGCCTCCACCTTTGGCGCTGCCCCACCCCCTGTGGTGGAGTCGTCCGTCCCTGCACCCACCACACCTACCCTTCCCCCTTCCTGTCCCTGCGGTGCCTGGTCCTTCCCCACATGATGACCCCCCCAGTCGACAACACAGTCTTGTGATGTGCAGGCAAGCTAGGGGAGACGCATGGCCATGTGGCCCCCCCCAAGGACTGATGTAATGGACTGGCAATTGGCCTTTGTGAATAGTTTCGTTTACACATTATTATTTTGCTGCTGAATAAAGCCTTTTCTTTTTCGTTTGGAAAGTCTTGCATTTTAGGTATTGATGTTGATGCTGATGCTACAGGAGTTGGGGTTGTGGGCATGTGTTATGTTTCAGGGACATGTTGTACTCTGCTGCTCATGGGGTGAAACCTGGTATCTGCGTGCCACCACAAGGTCTCAGCAAAGATTCTTTGTCGTGTCTGCTCTTTGTGTTTGGAGACATTGTCCCAAGGAGTGTTCTTTCCTCTGTGTCACCTGGCATCTTCCCTGCAGAGAGTTGCACAATTGTTGTGTTGCCCTGTGTCTACATATCCTTGGCTGGTGATGGATCCCTTCAACTCTGGCCATGCCTGCTCAGCAATGTGTCCGGCTGCATAGTCTGTGCCATCCTTGGTACTCACTGTACTCATGTATAGAGTGTTTTGCCATGCCTTCACGGAGACATTGTCCCTTTTCCGCACAATGCATGTGTGTAATCCCAGCCTAGTACACATATGGTACTTGTCCTGCTGGGTATTTGAACACCTGACTCACAATTGTGGCCTTTGTATCCGTGGGAACTCCACCCGATTCCTTCCGTGACAGACAACATCTTGGTGGCTAGGCCAGCACCTGAACATTCCTATCAGTCCTGGGATGTGCGTGTCAGTGTGTGTTCTCTTTGGCTCTCTTAGTTTATTAGACAGTGGCATGACTATACAGTCTTGTGGCATGATCTCAGTGTGTGTATTGTGCTGCATCTGCCAGGGGTGGTTATGCATGTGTTATTTGTCCTCACACCCACATGTGGTGTGTCATGCAGTGGGGGAATGACATCCATCCTCCTGGGAGTGGGGCACTGCTGTCAGTGATGTGTTGCTATGGCACTATCATCATTGTCCTAAGTTATGGATACGTACATTGACCCATGGAGCTGTGGTCATCTGATAATGATGTACACCTCCCCCCATATCTCTGTCCACTGCTGGGAGTCCTCTGCACCCACCCCCATGGCTCTGTCCACTGCTGGGAGTCCTCTGCACCCACCCCTCATATGTCTGGGCACTGCTGGGAGTGATAGGCACCCACCCCTCATATGTCTGGGCACTGCTGGGAGTGATAGGCACCCGCCCCTCATATGTCTGGGCACTGCTGGGAGTGATAGGCACCCACCCCTCATGTGTCTGGGCACTGCTGGGAGTCATAGCCACCCACCCCTCATATGTCTGGGCACTGCTGGGAGTGATAGGCACCCACCCCTCATATGTCTGGGCACTGCTGGGAGTGATATGCACCCACCCCTCATATGTCTGGGCACTGCTGGGAGTCCTCTGCACCCACCCCTCATATGTCTGGGCACTGCTGGGAGTGATAGGCACCCACCCCTCATATGTCTGGGCACTGCTGGGAGTGATAGGCACCCAGCCCTCATATGTCTGGGCACTGCTGGGAGTGATATGCACCCACCCCTCATATGTCTGGGCACTGCTGGGAGTCATAGGCACCCACCCCTCATATGTCTGGGCACTGCTGGGTGTGGGTGTGATAGGCACCCACCCCTCATATGTCTGGGCACTGCTGGGAGTCATAGCCACCCACCCCTCATATGTCTGGGCACTGCTGGGAGTGATATGCACCCACCCCTCATATGTCTGGGCACTGCTGGGAGTCATAGGCACCCACCCCTCATATGTCTGGGCACTGCTGGGAGTGATATGCACCCACCCCTCATATGTCTGGGCACTGCTGGGAGTGATAGGCATCCACCCACCCACTTGCGCCCTTGCTGTGGTACACTGCTGTCCTGGCCATTCACCACCCCCAATTTACAGCTGATGTGCTGCACCAAGCCGTACGCCTGCATCCGTGGCGTGTGTACGCCTTGTGTCCATCATGTAATGGGGCTGTAGGGGTACGCGTGTACGGACCGTACCCACGCTCTGGGGCCATGGGTACGGTCCGTACACGTGTACCCCTACATCACCACTACTATGGTGGTACGGACCGTACTCACGCTCTGGGGGTGTGGGTACGGTCCGTACACGCGTACCCCTACTTCACCACTACTATGGTGGTACGGACCGTACCCACGCGCTGGGGGCGTGGGTACGGTCCGTACCACCATAGTAGTGGTGATGTAGGGGTACGCGTGTACGGACCGTACCCACACTCTGGGGGCGTGGGTACGGTCCGTACACGCGTACCCCTACATCACCACTACTATGGTGGTACGGACCGTACCCACGCTCTGGGGGCGTGGGTACGGTCCGTACACGCGTACCCCTACATCACCACTACTATGGTGGTACGGACCGTACCCATGCTCTGGGGGCGTGGGTACGGTCCGTACACGCGTACCCCTACATCACCACTACTATGGTGGTACGGACCGTACCCACGCTCTGGGTGCGTGGGTACGGGCCGTACCACCATTGTAGTGGTGATGTAGGGGTACGCGTGTACGGACCGTACCCACGCTCTGGGGGCGTGGGTACGTCCCGTAACACCATTATGGTGGTGACGGGTACGCGTCCACGTCCACTTCCTTTGTGGCGGGACATGGGATTGGTGGACACGTCCCCCGAAGTGACCAGACCATGGAGGTAATTATTGTGCAGGTTGAATTTGTATTTTGTGGGGTGTGGGTTATGTTTCCTGCCCCTTGCACCCTACCCCCACCCCCTCCCCCTTTGCCCCTGGGGGTTGTTCTGACCTTCTGAGGCGTCTGCAGCGGTTTCTGTACACGAGGTGGTAGGCTATGAGGGCCGGGATGACGCGTAGGTTGGGGTCCATCGCTGTCCGTCGCGTACCGGTGCTCCTTGTTCGTGTCGTCCTCAATTTCCCAAAAATGTTTGGCTCCCGTAAAAAATGCTACGTGCGGAGTGACGTAGGCACGAATCGTACTTGCTGGTCCGTGAAACGCTGCCTGACTTGTATGTATTTTTTTGCAGGTCGGTGTTTTTTTCGACTCGTACGGAAATGGTGTTTCTGTACGATTCGTACTTGCGAGTTTGTAAGGTGTTTTTCCCGGGTACGAGTCGGACGGAGAAAACGCTCCGTACGACCATTTGTACCCGGGTTTTACTGGATCGGAATCGGCACCTTAGTGTTGAACACCTTCCCCAAAATCGTTCATAGTTGTACTTGTAAATAGTTCATGTTTCTTAGAATAAAAACAATAAATGTCAAGGTTTCTACATAGTTTTACTTATGTACATTAATTTTATTTAATGTACTTTTTAAAAATTTGAATGCATATTTTTTTTCCAAATTCAATTAAAAAAATATCATTATCACTTGTTAGAGTAGTATAACTTTCTTTATATACTTTTTTTGGTACTGTATCACATGTACTGTTTTAACACATTTTTAAGACATTTATACACAAATAGTCCCTATGTTTTTAATAAATATATTATTTATACATAGTGCATTTGATTTTTACATTTACCTATTTATTATAAAGTTAGATTTTTACAGTACTTCACATATACGTTTATATTTGTTGCATACGTTTAATACGTTTTTTAAACATTTTAACAATAAGTTCATATGTTTTTCAAACACTTTTTAATAACTTTTGGTAACATTTCTATTAAATTCTAAAGGAGATTAGTATTTTGTAGTCATTTTCTTTTACCACTACCTGTATTTTGTACTGTCTTTTTAAGGAGGATTTCATTCCTGATGGCCACTGTTCCCTGTTTCTGTTTGATGGACAAGGGAAGAGATTTGTTAGGTTTTTACTTAGATTTTTAGGGGTTGGGGACATGCATATGTCTAGTTAATTAGGATTATGGTGTTAGTTTTATTTGGTAAGGTTGTTTAGTGGATTCTTTGTTATGTAGTGTAAATGCTGTAACTGTTCTTAGTTGTAGTTTGTTGCTGTAGATATGGTAATGTTTGTGGAATTTTAGTGTTATGTTTGTATTGTATTTAGGATGTATGTATTGTGAGATTGGCTATGTTATGTTTTTTTACATGTTAAGAAGTCGGGTGCAATGTCAACTGCTATTTTTAATACGTTTTATTTTTCAAAAGGAAATTAGTTTAATTCGTTTTAGGCCAATATTTTTTTTAATTTCTTTTGATTTTTACATTTCATGCAGCTTTTTTACTTTGAATTTTTCCATTATGTTTATGGTTTCCAATGACTGTGGATTACTTAAGTGGATTTAATTTGGACATTTATTTTTGCATATGTTGGGGATCTCTTAGGCCCTCATTACGAGGGCGTTTGTCTAGACCGACGACCGCCATCATATTGGGCAGGTGACCATCCGACAATGAGTCGGCGGTCACACCTGCAATATTATGATAGGACCGCTATTTTCTACTTTGGTTTGTGCTACAGCCCAGGAAAAGAGCCGCAGCAGTAGAAAGAGGCACTTTGTGCACATTCATGCACTGTGTGCCAGGTACCATGTTGTGCCTGGCACATGGTGCATGGATGTGAGGGGGGGCACTACATGTGCCCCCAGGCCACTTAGCAGTAGCCTACGGGAGACGGGGCCTTGCTTGGGGCCCCCGAAGTCCCTTTCCATCTGCCTTTCATGGCAGTGGGACCACCATGAACAGACAGTTGGAAAGGAATATCCTCTTCCTTACAGCGGTGCCTGCAGAGACACTGCCTTCATTGTAGAGTTAGGAATCTGACCGCTGTCCCGACGGGATCTTTAATCCTGTCAGAGGTGGAGGTCCCCCCCCTGAACTCTGCGGTCCGACTAGCAGTACAGAAACTACTGAACAGTTTTTAGTATAACGTATTCCCTGTACTCTTATACCTCTTTCGGTTTTATTTTGTTGAACGCAGGGGGTGCTGAGTTTTTTAAGTAGGGAGTTATAGGTTTGGCCCTAGGCCTAGAGTTGCGCGCGGGGGTTTTGCCCTCAGAGTTCTCACACATGACAAACACAGAGCTACCTGTTACTCACGACACACCCTTCGCTACACTTCCATCACTAGCAGGAATCTGGCGATAAGGCTCTGCAGCGGGGGCTGGGAAATCCAGAGGCTGACACCCTCGAGAACCTTATGACCCTTCTGGACAATGGTTTGCTTTTTTAAGGGAGTGCATGCAACATTTCAAATCTTGTTCGCAGAAATCCCAGTATAGGAAATAAGATTTAAAACCCTGTCAGTCTTTTGATGACACCTGGCGGAAAGTTCAACTGGCCTGTTACAGTTGGTTTCTTCTGAGTACGATTTAGCGTCTGGATATTTGGACAATTTATTTATCGGCCTCGGTAGGCACTACCTAACATTATGCCAATAAATAGGAAAACAGGTTTTCGCTGAAGATCAAAACAGAGGTAACACTCATCATGGTACGAACTCACAGCTAAACTGGAACGCATCTAATTTAGTCACCGAATAATTTTCCAATTAAAAAGACATTGACTGATATAGCACTTAATTGTGTACCCCTACACCTCATACCACCAACATTTCACATTTCTTCACACCAAAAGGAAAATCACAGGACAATAGTAACCAGGTCAAGATGCTAAAGGCATTTCCTTCATGGAGGTTCATTGAGTCCGGATCTCCTATACATCCAACTATACACACCATATTCTGTGAGACCCCCGCAGGGTCCTCCGTGACATAATGGCACCCGGTGTTTTGAATGTATGCCAAGGTGTACCCAGCACGCAGCAGTGTTTTTTGCCAACACGCAGAACTGTTTGACCGTAGTAAATCGGGTTGCATCAGTTCACTCAAAAGTATTTTTTTTTTAAAGTGAAAGTTTTCAGACGTATTTATTTAGTAGCATTCATTCTTTCTCCTACTTTGGCGACAATGCCAATAGTGAACTAAGGCAAATCAGTTAAATGCACTATGTGGGTGGCCTGTGTCCCTATTATACATAAACAACACTATAGTTTATAAAATCAAACACATGAGAATATTTTGTGCAGTGTGCACCCTGTACTTCAGGGTCCTCATACATGTGACAATGAATGGCATGTGGCATAAAACAAGGGGTCAGAGTATGAAACAAGGTTGTGTAGGGTGAGCGTGGAGCAGGGCAGTAGTTTTGAAGTGGCTTGGAAGTGAGGGGCAAAGCTCCAGTTGGTCACTAGTTGGTCATTGAGGGGCACTCGGTTTGTGTCGGTACTGTAAGGGTGAACACACAGCAAGACAGTGAATAGGCGCTTGCATAGTCAATGAGGGCGGTGAGGATGGTAGCTGGGCCCAATGTAAATGTGCTTAAACCAGTTAAATCATTCGGCACAGTATGTACGGAGGGCTTAGAGCATAAGAACAGGGGGGAGGGTCCTAAAGCAGGGCAGTGAGAGAGCGGAGTGTAGAAAAGAGCAGTTTTTTTCTGGAGATCTGTTGCCTCTTTCTGCACCCCACTTTTCTCTTTCTGCACCTTTTGCCTCTTTCTGTACCTCTCTTCCCTCTTTCTGTACCTCTCTTGCCTCTTTCTGTACCTCTCTTGCCTCTGTCTGCACACCTGTTCCCTCTTTCTGTGCCCCTGTTGCCTGTTTCTGCAACTCTCTTGCCTCTTTATGCAGTTCTCTTGCATCCTTCTGCACCTCACCTGCCCCTTTCTGCACTTCTATTGCCTATTTCTGTACCTCTCTTGCTATGCAGTTCTCTTGTATCCTTCTGAGCCTCACCTGCCCCTTTCTGCACTTCTATTGCCTATTTCTGCACCTCTCTTGCTTCTTTCTGCACCCCTGTTGTCTCTTTCAGCACCCCTGTTGTCTCTTTCAACACCCCTGTTGTCTCTTTCTACACTTGTCTTCTCTCTTTCTGCACCTCTCTTGCTTCTTTCTGCACTACCCGTGCTTCTTTCTGCATCTCTCTTGCTTCTTTTGGTACCCTTCTTCCCTTTTTTGCATCCTTCTTGCCTCTTTCTACTGTTCTCTTTACATTTTCTGCACCTCTCTTGCCTCTTTCTGCACCTCACTTGCCTCTTTCTGCACTTCTCTTGCTTCTTTCCACACCTCTGTTGCTTCTTTCAGCAATTATCTTGCCTCTTTCTGTGCTTCTCTTGCTTGGTTCTACACCTCCCTTGCGTCTTTCTGCACCTCTGTTGCCTCTTTCTTCACCTCACTTGCTTCTTTCTGCATCCCTCTTGCCTATTTTTGCACCCCTTTTTTTACTTTTTGCACCTCACTTGCTTCTTTCTGCACCTCTCTTGCCTCTTTCTGCACCTCATTTGGCTCTTTCTGCACTTCTCTTGCTTTTCCACACCTGTGTTGCTTCTTTTAGAAATTCTCTTGTCTCTTTCTGTACTTCTCTTGCATGTTTCTGCAGTTCTTTTGTGTCTTTCTGCACCTCTGTTGCCTCTTTCTGCACCTCACTTGCTTCTTTCTGCTCCCCTCGTACCTATTTATGCACCAATTCTTTTTCTTTCTGCACCTCTCTTGCTTCTTTCTGCAACCCTGTTGTCTCTTTCTGCACCCCTGTTGTCTCTTTCTGCACTCGTCTTCCCTCCTTCTGCACCTCTCTTGCTTCTTTCTGCACTTCTCTTGCTTCTTTCTGAACTTCTCTTGCTTCTTTCTGCTCCCTTCTTCCCTTTTTTGCATCCCTCTTGCCTCTTTCTGCTGTTTTCTTGCCATTTACTGTACCTCTCTTGCCTCTTTCTGCATCTCACTTGCCTCTTTCTGCACTTCTCTTGCTTCTTTCCACACCTCTGTTGCTTCTTTCAGCAATTCTCTTGCCCCTTTCTGCACTTCTCTTGCTTGTTTCTGCACCTCGCCTGTGTCTTCCTGTACCTCTGTTGCCTCTTTCTGCACTTCACTTGCTTCTTTCTGCACCCCTCTTGCCTCTTTTTGCACTCTTTTTTCTCTTTTTGCACTTCTCTTGCGTCTTTCTGTACCCCTGATCCCTCTTTCTGCACCTTTCCTGCCTGTTTCTGCATATTTCTTGTCTCTTTGTGTACCTCTGTTGCTTCTTTCTGCACTTCTCTTGCTTATTCTGCACCATTTGCGCCTCTTTCAGCACCTCTTTTGCTTCTTTTGCACTTCTCTTTCTTCTTTCTGCACCTATCCTGCCTCTTTTTGTACTTGTCTTGCTTCTTTCTGCACCTCTTGCCTCTTTCTGTACCTCTCTTCCCTCTTTCTGTACCTCTCTTGCCCCTTTTACACCTCTCTTGCCTCTGTCTGCACACCTGTTCCCTCATTCTGTACCCCTGTTGCCTGTTTCTGCAACTCTCTTGCCTCTTTATGCAGTTCTCTTGCATCCTTCTGCACCTCACCTGCCCCTTTCTGCACTTTTATTGCCTATTTCTGTACCTCTCTTGCTATGCAGTTCTCTTGTATACTTCTGAGCCTCACCTGCCCCTTTCTGCACTTCTATTGCCTATTTCTGCACCTCTCTTGCTTCTTTCTGCACCCCTGTTGTCTCTTTCAGCACCCCTGTTGTCTCTTTCAACACCCCTGTTGTCTCTTTCAACACCCCTGTTGTCTCTTTCTGCACCTCTCTTGCTTCTTTCTGCACTTCCCGTGCTTCTTTCTGCATCTCTCTTGCTTCTTTTGGTACCCTTCTTCCCTTTTTTGCATCCTTCTTGCCTCTTTCTACTGTTCTCTTTACATTTTCTGCACCTCTCTTGCCTCTTTCTGCACCTCACTTGCCTCTTTCTACACTTCTCTTGCTTCTTTCCACACCTCTGTTGCTTCTTTCAGCAATTCTCTTGCCTCTTTCTGTGCTTCTCTTGCTTGGTTCTACACCTCTCTTGTGTCTTTCTGCACCTCTGTTGCCTCTTTCTTCACCTCACTTGCTTCTTTCTGCATCCGTCTTGCCTATTTTTGCACCCCTTTTTTCACTTTTTGCACCTCACTTGCTTCTTTCTGCACCTCTCTTGCCTCTTTCTGCACCTCATTTGGCTCTTTCTGCACTTCTCTTGCTTCTTTCCACACCTCTGTTGCTTCTTTTAGAAATTTTCTTGTCTCTTTCTGTACTTCTCTTGCATGTTTCTGCAGTTCTTTTGTGTCTTTCTGCACCTCTGTTGCCTCTTTCTGCACCTCACTTGCTTCTTTCTGCTCCCCTCGTACCTATTTTTGCACCAATTCCTTTTCTTTCTGCACCTCTCTTGCTTCTTTCTGCAACCCTGTTGTCTCTTTCTGCACCCCTGTTGTCTCTTTCTGCACTCGTCTTCCCTCCTTCTGCACCTCTCTTGCTTCTTTCTGCACTTCTCTTGCTTCTTTCTGAACTTCTCTTGTATCTTTCTGCACCCTTCTTCCCTTTTTTGCATTCCTCTTGCCTCTTTCTGCTGTTTTCTTGCCATTTACTGTACCTCTCTTGCCTCTTTCTGCATCTCACTTGCCTCTTTCTGCACTTCTCTTGCTTCTTTCCACACCTCTGTTGCTTCTTTCAGCAATTCTCTTGCCTCTTTCTGCACTTCTCTTGCTTGTTTCTGCACCTCGCCTGTGTCTTTCTGTACCTCTGTTGCCTCTTTCTGCACTTCACTTGCTTCTTTCTGCACCCCTCTTGCCTCTTTTTGCACTCTTTTTTCTCTTTTTGCACTTCTCTTGCGTCTTTCTGTACCCCTGATCCCTCTTTCTGCACCTTTCCTGCCTGTTTCTGCACATTTCTTGTCTCTTTGTGTACCTCTGTTGCTTCTTTCTGCACTTTTCTTGCTTATTCTGCACCATTTGCGCCTCTTTCAGCACCTCTTTTGCTTCTTTTGCACTTCTCTTTCTTCTTTCTGCACCTATCCTGCCTCTTTTTGTACTTGTCTTGCTTCTTTCTGCACCTCTTGCCTCTTTCCGTACCTCTGTTCCCTCTTTCTGTACCTCTCTTGCCTCTTTCTACACCTCTCTTGCCTCTGTCTGCACACCTGTTCCCTCTTTCTGTACCCCTGTTGCCTGTTTCTGCAACTCTCTTGCCTCTTTATGCAGTTCTCTTGCATCCTTCTGCACCTCACCTGCCCCTTTCTGCACTTTTATTGCCTATTTCTGCACCTCTCTTGTTATGCAGTTCTCTTGTATCCTTCTGCACCTCACCTGCCCCTTTCTGCACTTCTATTGCCTATTTCTGCACCTCTCTTGCTTCTTTCTGCACCCCTGTTGTCTCTTTCAACACCCCTGTTGTCTCTTTCTACACTTGTCTTCTCTCTTTCTGCACCTCTCTTGCTTCTTTCTGCACTTTCCGTGCTTCTTTCTGCATCTCTCTTGCTTCTTTCTGTGCCCTTCTTCCCTTTTTTGCATCCTTCTTGCCTCTTTCTACTGTTCTCTTTACATTTTCTGCACCTCTCTTGCCTCTTTCTGCACCTCACTTGCCTCTTTCTGCACTTCTCTTGCTTCTTTCCACACCTCTGTTGCTTCTTTCAGCAATTCTCTTGCCTCTTTCTGTGCTTCTCTTGCTTGGTTCTACACCTCTCTTGCGTCTTTCTGCACCTCTGTTGCCTCTTTCTTCACCTCACTTGCTTCTTTCTGCATCCCTCTTGCCTATTTTTGCACCCCTTTTTTCACTTTTTGCACCTCACTTGCTTCTTTCTGCACCTCTTTCTGCACCTCATTTGGCTCTTTCTGCACTTCTCTTGCTTCATTCCACACCTCTGTAGCTTCTTTTAGAAATTCTCTTGTCTCTTTCTGTACTTCTCTTGCATGTTTCTGCAGTTCTCTTGTGTCTTTCTGCACCTCTGTTGCCTCTTTCTGCACCTCACTTGCTTCTTTCTGCTCCCCTCGTACCTATTTTTGCACCAATTTTTTTTCTTTCTGCACCTCTCTTGCTTCTTTCTGCAACCCTGTTGTCTCTTTCTGCACCCCTGTTGTCTCTTTCTGCACTCGTCTTCCCTCCTTCTGCATCTCTCTTGCTTCTTTCTGCACCTCACTTGCCTCTTTCTGTACTTCTCTTGCTTCTTTCCACACCTCTGTTGCTTCTTTCAGCAATTCTCTTGCCTCTTTCTGCACTTCTCTTGCTTGTTTCTGCACCTCGCCTGTGTCTCTCTGTACCTCTGTTGCCTCTTTCTGCACTTCACTTGCTTCTTTCTGCACCCCTGTTGCCACTTTTTGCACTATTTTTTCTCTTTTTGCACTTCTCTTGCGTCTTTCTGTACCCCTGATCCCTCTTTCTGCACCTTTCCTGCCTGTTTCTGCACATTTCTTGTCTCTTTGTGTACCTCTGTTGCTTCTTTCTGCACTTCTCTTGCTTATTCTGCACTATTTGCACCTCTTTCAGCACCTCTTTTGCTTCTTTTGCACTTCTCTTTCTTCTATCTGCACCTATCCTGCCTCTTTTTGTACTTGTCTTGCTTCTTTCTGCACCTCTCCTTCTTTTTTCTGCACCCCTCTTGCCTCTTTTTGCACCACTGTTGGTTCTTTCATGCTCTGCTCTTGCGTCTTTCTGAACCTCTCTTGCCTCTGTCTGCACACCTGTTCCATCTTTCTGCATCCCTTTTGCCTGATTCTACAACTCTCTTGCCTCTTTCTGCAATTCTCTTGCCTCTTTCTGCAGCTCACTTGCTTCTTTCTGTACCCCTCTTCCCTCTTTCTGTACCTCTCATGCCTCTTTTTGCACCCTTGTTCCATTTCTGCTCCTTTTCTTGCCTCTTTCTTCACCTCTGTTGGTTCTTTCTGCATTTGTCTTGCTTCTATTTCCGATTTTCTTCTTCTTTCTGCACATGTCCCACCTCTGTAGGAATAGTTAGAAATTAGCATTTAAAAAACCTTTGCAAAATTCACTGAAAAAAACATAGTTTTCAGGGGCGTTATAGTTAGGAATTAGCATTTAAAAAACCTTAGAAATTCACTGAAAAACCATAGGTTTCAGGGATGTAATAGTAAGAAATGATCATTTAAAAAACCTTTGAAATTCACTGAAAAAAAACATAGGTTTCAGGGACGTTATAGTTAGAAATTAACATTTAAAAAACCTTTGAAATTCACAAAAAAAACCATACATTTCAGGGACGTTATAGTTAGTTGGACATTTCACTCGTACAAAACCAGAGTAATTTGGCTGTTATAGTTAGTTCAGCTAACTATAACTCGCACCCCCGCAATGTACTGCTGATGACGTCACATAGTACATCACTCATGACATGGTCAGTGACATCACTGATGACATCACTGATGACATCTCAAATGACATCACTGATGAGATCATCCACGTGGTAATCTGATGCACCTCCTCACACCCTAATATAACCTTTGATACACCTACTCTAAAATACAGACTGCCATTATCGAAACCATAGACACACCAATACCAGTTACTACATACCCACTCACTGATTCATAGGTGTACACACACATCTACTCCCTCATCCATACAGTCACTCATAAATATAGTCACTCATCAATACTGCTACTATCATATGTACTCATACACCCATACAAACACTCACACACTGCCACTCGCCCATAGAATTACTCACACAGCTAGGCAATAATGCAAAGACTCAATCACACTCCCATTTACTCACCTACACAGTTATACACATACCACCTCACTTATTTATACAGATACTAACACCTACTTACAATACAATATACAATATACAATCACTGACACAAGCACACATTCATCCATACAGCTACTCTCACATTCACTCACTCTCACATATAATCGGCAGAGACGCCTCATAAAGAACAAAGGCAATAACACCCACACTCGGTAAGCCCTTCCTCACTTTCTGGTAGCCTGGATTCCTTTTCTAACTGCACAGGGGCATAATTAAGCCAGGGAGCCTGAATATATTCATATGATCATGCCTGGCTGATGTCTGTGGGGCGGCCTCATGTAGTTAGCAAATTGGAGTACCTCAACAAACGGTGTGGAGTCCCACACCAGTTTATCCCCTCACTAATAACAAAGAAAGGACCGATCATCATAAACTACTGATAAACAAAGCAACAGGACTACACCCACGGAGGTCCACTCAACGGAAAATGAAAGTGGACTACATAGCTGAGATAGGTCTAGGACGTAAATACTCAATGGAAAGGGAAAAAAAAGGGGACCACTCTGCAGGGGCAGATCAAGGGAATATACAGAGCGGCCATCTCGAACTGATTCACACTGAAGTGGCTGACACCCCTGTCTCCTCCTTTAACAGGCACAAAGATGTGTTCAGCAAAGTGGGATATCAATTAAATCGGTAGGGCATAGCTTAACTAATCCGAAAGCTAAAACTATCCACAACGGAAAAAAAAATGGAAAAGACCTTGAACCCTCAGGCCACCATGCCTTCACTATCATCTACCCGCCCAACCTTTCCAAAAATGCCACAAAGAAGTTCAAGCACAGACTAATGATAACCCATCCTGAGACTCTTACTTTAGACCCATACTTCTGCATTAGTAGAGGCTCAATATCCAACGACTTTATCTTTCACAGAAAACAACGTGCCCAATGGCAAAATATCTTTTATTCATTGCTCCGAATCTCCAAAGCGAAAAAAAACCTGCATGCCCTCAAACTATCGGTAACAGCCTCTGACCTATGCCCTGCGAATGCCACCATTACTATCTACAACAATGGTAAGATCCTTATACAAGCCTCCAATGCTAATCTCGATACCATAGACAGGATCTTCCCCCCTCTCAAGAAAGCAGTAAACAGTAAGAATAGCACACTTACCACAACCGCTCTTCCTCAGTTTCTAGATGCCACTCTAACTCCTCCGCAAAATCCCATAACAAACTCTTCCGAACCGATCACTGCAGACTACGACTTCGAGCCCCATCACCCAGACACATCGGATTCAAACATCCACGGGTCCCTCTCAGGCCCAGGAGAGACAGGGTTGCACTCAGTCACCAATCGCAGCAGTGCAGAAACTCCCAGTGATCTCTATCCTCCAGTCCTATTGGCCACCCCCACACCTGGATTCCCCAGCCCAGAAGGGTCAGGGTTAGTTCTAGCCACCGATCTCTTCATTGCAGACTCACCACCGTTAGCCCAGACGTACTTGTGTGAAGGCACCAAATGGGATGCCTCCCACACCGTCCTCCTCTCCCCCTTTTCATCCAAAGCAGATTGCAAAGACCCCCCCTCACCTACTGCCTGCCACGATATCTGAGAGGACCCTAACACCCGCTTCACTCATACCACCTACCCAAACACAGAGCACAAAACCATTCCCCAACCTCATGCGACCGCCCCTATCCAGCTGCCGCACCTCTATTCCAAACCACACACTGACTTGGACCCCACAACAAAACTCACGGTTCAGCTCCTCACATTGACCCCGAATGAAGTTATCCCCAAGCAACTGGAGAATGTGATCATGCAAATAGACCCTACCAGCGGATCGTCCTCCATAACTGATCAATCACCCACACTTACCTCCATCTTTCCCAACTCCGTTTGGATCGCACGACTCAATGAGTTAGCCATAGGCCCATCCCATCTCAATGCCGAGATGCATAACCTATCAACTATCACTAAAGAACTCCTAAACATACACAGAGCCACCAACGACACCGTGAACCAAATCAGTCTCCAATTGAGAAATTACCTCTCAAAGAACTCACACCACGAGAACACTAGTCAGAGTAACCAAATCAGTTTCCAACCTAGTAGACCCAAGTTCTTACACCCCGAGAACACTAATCAGGGTGATTTACCTTCCCCATCATGGAGGGCTGGCGACAAACTATTTGACAGAGACATAGAAGTCCTCCTCTTATCTTATGCCCGGGCAACAGATAACAGCAAGTCGAAACGTGACACTATCCAAACCATTGTAGCCAACCCCCTCAGAGAACCGACTCACAACAACAGATCCGTAAATAGAGATAACCTCACAAATATCAACATAGAGCAGAATACCCTAACCCACTCTCCTAACAAGTTGAAGTGTGCACTCATTAATTGCAGATCTGATAGCAAACATGCTCCTGACATATTCAACCTCATCCTAGAGAATGATTTAGACATTATTGTCCTCACCGAAACATGGCTAAATAGTTCCTCCTCTCCTCTCCTCTCCCATCCTTGACTTACTGGTTCCTCCTACCCACTAACCAATCCGTCTAGACAGAAACCTGAAACCAGGTGGAGGGGTAGCCTATATTTATCGTAACTCAATCACAGTCAAGCAAGCAGACTCCATCGGACTATCCTCCAGCGATTATCTCTGTATTAATATCGCTGATGACAAGCTCATCGCCAGCAAGCTTCATATATTCTACCACCCCCCGGGGGATAACTTGACTTTCATCGATGAGCTAATGGAAGTCATTGCATCCAACGTCAATTCACAAGTACCTCAAATTTTCTTGGGTGACTTTAATGTCCACTGGAACAACGCAAATGATCATGGTGTTGGCTGTCTTAAAGCGTTTCTGTCAGACCAGGAGCAATCTCAACTCTGTTACAGCCCTAGTCACAACAAAGGAGAGACACTGGACCTCATCATAGCAAAAACGAACATCGTCTTACTAGAATCCATCACCCCATGCGACTGGACTGATCATCACTCCATCCTCTTCTCCATCAACATGGAGGTATCTCAAAAAAGGGGCCAACCCTCAAAAACAAAGCAATGGAAAAGGAACGTACAAAATATCAGCCCCATCACCTTGGTAATCCGATGCAACTCTGCCCTGACCCCCACGACGGACATGACTGATGTACATGACCTCATAGCCTTCTACAATTCCACTTTGCGAGAAATCCTGGACTCTACCGCGCCCCTCCAAAAAAAAAAACGTCTCCTCCAAAATTTCCAAACCTTGGTTCAATGGGGCCCTGAATTCGGAACGACGAAAGCTAAGAGTTGCTGAGCGACTATGGAAATTAGCACCCACCACTGATCACCTAGATCACCTTAGAAGGTTAAGGAACTCGTACAAAAGGAAGATTCTTAAGGCAAAGGCAGACTTTTTCAGAACCCAGCTGAACCAAGCAATCAACCGTCCAAAAAACTCTTTGAAATCGTCAAGCAACAAGCATGCGACACGACTAACTCCAGGGAACAAAATGACATGGGTACACCTACCTGTGATGTGCTTGCCAACTTCTTCCGCGAAAAGACTAAGGCCACCGAGCTCGACCTCCAATCAAAGAAGGATCGAACCTGTGGCCCAAGACACTAAATGTTGAGCACAACTCAAAGTTAATTTTAATACTCCAGGGGAAGTCACAAAAAACCATGCCTCATGGCACAACTTCTCGCCAATCTCTCAACAAATAATATATATAACACTGTTCAAGCAATCAACCCCTCCAATCACTTCGCCGACCCCCTTCCTCCTGCCCTATTCAATTTGTTAAAAATAACTATCCTACAACTATGGGCAAAAATTGTAAATGCCTCTCTGAAACAAGGCTCCATACCAGACTGTCTTAAAATAGGGCAGGTCACACCTATACTAAAGAAAGCTGACTCCACCCCATCTGATCTCAACTACTACTGCCCTATATCCAACATCCCCACACTGGCGAAACTGCTGGAGAAATGTGTACCAATCCAATTATGCAACCATATTGAGAATTACAACCTCCTAGACAGTCACCACTATGGCTTCCGTCAAGGTCACAGCACAGAATCTGCACTCACACACATAATGGATGACATACTAAAGATGCTTGACCGCAACAAATCATGCCTAATGATACTTCTGGACTTATCTTCCGTCTTTGATACAGTCAAGCACGACAACCTATTGTCCCTATTGGAACGAAGGATGGGCCTCTTGGGCACAGTGTTACAATGGTTCTCCTCCTTCCTAAATAACAGAACACAAAGAATCAAGATGAAGAATTCACTCTCTCAACCCTGTGCGGTCACACTGGGTGTTCCACAGGGATCAGCCTTATCACCCATTCTTTTCAACCTACTAATGGAACCCCTGGCGAAAGCATTCAAAGCAGCAAATATTCTTTATCACCTGTATGCGAACAACACCCAACTGTATTTAAAAATCTCCACTCCAGAAGACTTCATTTCCCTCAGTGCTATTCTACAGAACACGCAAAGCCGAATACCCAAAAAACTGAATTCATTCTCATCTCTCCACCGAATCACACACCTACGATAGAACTATGGTTGACACACCTAACCTCCTTTGACAGTGTTCCCCTCATCATTGACTCCGCAAAATCCCTAGGAGTCACCATAGACAAACACCTGAATATGCAGATGCACATCACTAATGCCACTAAGGGAGCTAATCACAAGTTGAGTATACTAAGGAAACTCAAACCCTTCTTCCCTCAGGCCGGCCTAAAAATGGCAGTGTGCCCTAGTGCTACCAAGATTAGACTATAGAAGCAGCACTCTTTACGGTCTCCCCAAATACAAGCTGGCTCCGCTGAGGGTATCACTTAATGCTGCGGCAAGACTGGTAACAGGAACAAAAAGAAATAGCCACATCTCTCTGACCCTGAAAGCTCTGAACTGGCTGCCCTACGAGGCAAGACTACAACTAAAGGTTGCCTGCATGACCCATAAAGCACTACATAACAATACACCCAGTTACTTAGCTCTAAAGCTAGAAAGGTCGGGAGGTTGCAGACAACTACGAAGTGCAAGTACTTTACTTCTGAAACCTCAATCCTTCCACAAGAAAAGAACCGGTTGCAGAGCCTTCTCAGGGATTGCACCAAAGATTTGGAACTCCTTACCCCCAGGGGTACATGGAATATCTTCCTTTACCGCATTCAAAAAAGAAGTAAAAATACTACTAATGAAGAAATTCATGTCCTAAGACTTAATTCTATGCTGACACCGAATCACCTATACGATCCGCATATCATTGCCTACCTCTGGTGGATCGAAGGAGATTATTATATGTATGTTTATTACCACAGCCACTTAATGGTCAATTACTGTATTTAGTGTAAAGATCAGTTGGCCACGGGTCTACTATACTATCCATATACCTCATACCCTTGGTTGATCGAAGGAGAATATTATATGTAGGTTTATCATCACAACCACGTAATGCTCAATGACTGTATATAGTGCAATGTCCTGCTGGATACGGGTCTCCTATGTTACCCATATACTATATACCTCTTTTGTACCTAATAACAAATATCAAATGCTTGTATACTACCTCATCCTTTATACAGTATACTGTAAAACGCTCTGATACTCTTGTGGGTCACGTTCACGCTATATAAAACTTTACAAATAAATAATCATTTATATACTCCATCACTCACATATACTGCCTTTTCACATATGTAGATACTCACAGATGTACCACTGAGACATCCATTCACTCACCAACACAGCTATACACACACTCACCCACCCATATAGCCCCTCAAAAATGCACTCTTGAACCCCTACACCCAGTGAATCACCCACTCACACATCCATGCAGGGAGTCACACACACACCCTGCCCACCCACACAGACTCTGACATACCCATTCAGGTACTCAGACAACCAATTAAAAACAGATAGATACTCTTGTAGCTACTCACCAACCCAAGCAGCCACTTACACACCAACTGACAGACTGATACAGACATTCATACAGATTAGTCAGTCACCCATTTATTAGTAAGACACGTTTAATCACTCACTTATACAGTCAGACATGCACCTATTAAATTATCCATTCAGACACTCATATACCCACTCATTCTTCAATACACCTTGCCATATATATTTATAAAACATGTTTAAACTCTTTAGAAACACTCAGTCACTGGATGACGTCATCAGTGATGTCATCGGTGATGTCATTTGAGATGTTATCAGTGAT
The DNA here is from genome assembly GCF_964204655.1 of Triturus cristatus. Taxonomy (NCBI): domain Eukaryota; kingdom Metazoa; phylum Chordata; class Amphibia; order Caudata; family Salamandridae; genus Triturus; species Triturus cristatus. Next base: position 542,086,964 of record NC_140584.1, read on the forward strand.
GTCACTGACCATGTCATGAGTGATGTAATATGTGACGTCATCAGCAGTGCATTGCGGGCGCGAGTTATAGTTAGCTCAACTAACTATAACGGCGGAATTTCTCTTGTCTTGCAGGAGTGAAATGTTCAACTAATTATAACGTCCCTGAAACGTATGTTTTTTTTTCGTGAATATATATATAGATATATACACAGACACACATCCCTCGCCCCCCACCATTCTCTGTTGATAATATACAATAGTATTATCAGGGTAATGACAGAGGCGGGGATTTTCCAGAGTCTATCAGGCTACAGCCGGTAGTAAAATGGGCAAACAAGGTGAGACTAATATATTGTAAGGTATGTACATATATGTGTTTCATCATGATAGTAGTGCAAAGACAGATTCAGAGACTAAGGACATGGTTCCAATTTATTGATCATTTGGATGATGATTAGTACGTGTGGTAGTTACCACTGCCCTGGTGTGGGGTATTTAAATAGGTACAATAATTAACTGTGCCTGTGTTCCCTAGCTCTAACATGTGGAATTGTTGTTGACCACACTGATTACTCTGCATTTTGCATTTATGGCATAACATTTTATCCCCATAAATGTCCTTAGGCTTTTTCTGGTGAACTTTGTCAGGAGAAAATTTAGAACCTGGTAATTGATCCACAACTCAGACTTCCAATCCATGTGCAAACAACCATTTGTCCCTGTTTCAGAAAATAAAACACAACTTTGAATCAGAATCTAAGTAAAGGTTATATGTTTGTAGAAGGCAAGCGTAGGTTATGTCAATAGAGATTTGCCTAGCTCTGCATTGCCATTATTATGGACTTGCAGCGCTGCAGAGTTTGAGCATGTTGTATTGTATTGTAATTTTATTTACTCAGGGGCCGATTCCGATTCCGGCCGCAAAATGAACCGACAGACTAGGCCCCGGACCGAATACCGACCGACACGGACCAGCGCCGTATGGACCCGTGCAGTACGATGCAACGCGAGTGAATTACAACCGACACGTACGGAATACAAGCCGTACGACCGAGCCGGAGGGAAAATAGTGATCCGGCCGGAAATCCGACGCGTTTTTCACTGACCGACATGAACCCGGAATCAACCCGGCCGACCCGTACCCGCGATGTATGATTAGCGCAGTATGATGCAATGCGTGTAAAACTAGACCGACTCGCACGGAGACCAAGCCGCACAACCGACACGCACAGACAACCCGGCACACAAGCAATAGAGACCGCCGCGAACGACGCCTACCAAACACAGAAGACAGGCAGCGTGAACGAGGCAGAGAAGCCCGCACGAGAAAACAGCAGCGTCCGTTTCCATCACATGAACGTCTCCTTCATGCCTACAAAACACAAAGGAAAAAACACAAAAAAAGGACCAAACAAGCAATGACTAAGCCAATAAATACCCTAAAAAAATGCATTGGACAAAGACACACCCACAACTACAACTATATAAAGGACTACAATGGCTACCATCATCCCTTGCAAACAGGAGACACAGCCAGCAGCAAACACCAGTACACAGCAACCACAGACACACTCACAACTCACACATCACACAACTCACACACCATCAGCACCTCATACAAAAGCACACACACAGCAAAACCAACACCAAACCAACATCACTTGCACTCTCACACACATCCCCACCACCACCACCCATCACTATGCCTCCAAAGAAGAATCCAAAGTTGACAGATAGTGAGTTAGAAGTGCTGGTAGACGAGATCATCAGAGTAGAGCCACATTTGTTTGGTACATTGGTTCAAAGGACCCCCATCTCACAGAAAACCAAGATGTGGGCGAGGATTGTGGACAAGGTGAACGCACAGGCACCAACGTTGCGCACAAAGGACGATATCCATAACAGGTGGTATGATGTGCGTAGGAGGGTCAAGAAACTCATCCAAAAAGATCACGCCTTAAGTCAGCGCACCGGCAGTGGCCCTCCTGCCAAACCAGTCTACTTCAGGACCTGGGAGGAGAAGGTGCGGGACATCCTACCACCAGAGAGCGTCCATGGCCTAACAGACATCCCAGAGACTGGTGAGTACACAAACAACATACCCAAGATTGTGTGGCAAGGGGGCAGTGAAACCATGCACCCCAAGCAAAGCTAAAATAACCAATAGATAATCAACCCAAGATGTGTATGCCAGTCACACAAACACAATACCTGCCATCTCATAGTGACTGGGGACTGTGTCATGACATGCACCAACCTACAAACAAATACAGCAAGCCAGTGGCACTAAGCCAAATACACCCAGCCAGACAGTTTGACACCACAAACACACCACCTCACAGTGCAGCTGACTGTCAGGAAGGAATAGTGGGGATGCAGGTGAAGTGAGTGTATCCAAAAGCATGATGGTGTTTGTAGTCACGGATAATGCTCCCCTCCTGATTGGCCCCTCAAGACCTCTCTGAAACATGCCCACATCACAGGGAGTGGAAAATGACTGACAAGATGGCTGACACTGGGTCCTGCTGTGGGGAGCACAAGGCCCTGCTAGGGCATGTGCGCAAATCAGAATCAGGACACCACTGACTGACATCCTGAAAGACAACTTGCACGCCCTACAATGGAAGCACGTGTCATGATGGGAAGGAGGACTGACAGCCCTGAGCATACTAATCAGCATGGGGAGAGACACCCCCAACACAAACTCCACACAACTCACCGTGTACAATGCATTGACACACACCTCATTGAAATATCAGCAAAAGATACCCCGTACGGGGTGCTGCTGTGTGAAGCACAGGAGCTCACTTGGGACTTGTAGCCAAACAAACACCAGGATTTCACAGTCAGCCATCTTGCCATTGCTGTCACACCCCCTCACAGGGAAGCAGAGTCAAGAGGGAGGAAGCATGGGCATGATGGGAAGGGGGATGTAGCCAAGAGTATGATGGGACTCACAGTCACAGACAACCTACACCCACCCACATGGCCCAGCAAGATCAACCTGAAACATACTCGCCTCACAGGGAGTGGGAAGGGACTGCCAAGATGTCTGACACTGGGCTCTGTTGTGGGGAGCACAAGGCCATGCTGGGAAATGACCAACAACAAGATCAAAATCTGTCTGTGACAAGCTGGGAAAAAGCAGTGTACAGGCAGGCATCTGTTTGAAAAGTAGAAAATGTCATGTTTGTGAACCAACGATGCATGTAGAAACATAAATCACAATGTGTGTCTCTTCCAAACACAGGTCGTGCTGGGCACCCAGTGACAAATGACGAGGATACCCAGTCCCAGACTCTGTTGGACACTGAGCTCTCTGGTCTGACTCTCTCACTGTCCTCTTCGGATGACGACGACCAACCTGGCCCCTCCGGTGTGAGCCATCATGCAGCACCAGCGGCAGCAACATCTGCCCCCCCTGTACCCACGCCTCCACCATCTGGACACCGACAGGGCACCCCGCCAACACAGACAGACCAAGGACAATCAACACCCACAGCACAGGGACACAGGACCCCCCGGAAGCTACAGCCAACACCACCAGCAACACCACCCAAGTGGTCCCAGGGTCACCTGTGCGCACCGCCGCTGGTCCTGCCCATGTGGAGAGGGGTGCTGGGAGGGGTGGGAGGCACAGGGCACGCCTTGCAGAGGGGTCTGACTGTATGATGGCCCCCAACTGGCACACATCATAGATGCGCACCAGGATAGCACCGGAGGATTTGGCCAGGTAGTGGGGATCCTCAAGGACATGCAACAGGAGCAGGTCGCCCACCATGCCCGCATGGAGGCAAAGTGGGATGCCCTTACTGCGGTGCATCGGGACATACTACAATGCCTCCGCCAGATCACCACCAACCTGTCCCCACCCCCCTGTGTGCCCACAACATCTGTCGCAACACCATCTGCCAGAGCCACTGGGAGGGAGGAGGACTCTGGCACCACAGAGGCCTGCACATGAGAATCCACCCCCCGGAAGAAGAGGGGTCGTCCGAAGAAGGACATGTGAGAGGCAGATGTCCGAGCACATCCCCCAGGGCCTCTAAACCTGTTCTGGACAATGTTCTTTGTGCGCAACCCGTTCACCTCGTCCAATCGCACACAACTCGCCCACATAACATGGAGGGTTCATGTTGGGCCAATGTAGCAGACGACTGTGGACTTTACTCTGGACTTTTCATCTACCAGCACTTACAACTCCAATGTGAACTTTGGATTCCCAAACCACTGTGCAGCACCCACCATCCTGTGCACCTCACTCACACATGTTTGTAAATAAACTCGCAAGTACACCATACTTGCCTCTGTTGTGATTCAAATTTGTCATGTTCAGGGCGAAGTCGATCTGCTACACAACACAGTGCATGCCAAATAATGCAACAATGTGACCAACGTAATGTCAGTCATGGGGATGTGACACATGTGAGGGAGACACACCACTTTGGCAACACAAAACATACTCACCATGGCCATGTTACTCATCACACACAATGATGTTGACCTGAAACACATTGGCATGCACAGACACAACACCAACCACAGTCAGTGGTAACAAGTCCACAGGTGAGGTAAGCAGATGTCACTCAGATGTGGGAAGACAGACAACGCACATAACAAAGCGTAGCACAGGTTCATTACACATCAGCAACACGTTTATTCCACAATAGTTGCACGGTAATTCTACGTAACAGTGGACACACGCTCACAATGTGTTGGAGAATGGAAGTCCAGGGATGTGTGGTACATCAGTTGATGGGAATTGTCAACTTCCACACTAGTGTTGGTTTCTGGGTGTTGGGGGTCAGTGTTGACCACACAACAGGCAAAGGACCCTGGGAAGGACAGCCAGGATACAGTCAAAAGCACAGACGAACAGGAGAGAAATGCAATACACATGCACAAAACATGTTGCAAAACACCTACACAAACACTAGTTAGCAGTACTACCCTATTGTGGAGTACACACCCGCTGAATGGACACATCACAGCACGCATCCAGTCAAGTGGCACACAGACACACTCAGACAGCAACAGAGCTGGCTCAACACATTCTTGGCTACCTACATACATTCACATAACAACCCTGGAAACTCACATTCAGGTGAAGAAGTTGTTGATGAGCTGGGAGCGGACGTCACCATCATCTTCATCATCACTGGCATCTTGGCCCAGGCCGGGATCCTCCACAGGTGCCGGACGTTGGTCGTCGCCATCCTCATTCTGGAGGAGAGTCACCTCCTTCCGCACCGCCATGTTGTGTAGCATGCAGCAGACCAGTATTATTTTGCACACCTTTGCAGGCTCATATGGGAGGGCCCCTCCGGTCTTGTCCAGGCAGCGAAAGCGGCTTTTCAGGAGGCCGAATGTCCACTCAATCACCCTCCTGCTCCGACCATGTGCCTCATTGTAGCGCAGCTCGGCTGGTGTCACAGGGTTCCTGAGGGGTGTCAGCAACCATCGCATGTTGGGGTATCCGGAGTCACCTACACACACAAAAATGAATAAGTAGATGTGTTTTGTAGGAGTGCGGAATACAACACTGACAAACACACACAATGAGAAACAGTCAGTACACACAGACAAGCCATGCACGCTGAGCTGGCATCTGTGACATCACCGTTGCAATGTGACTACTCCTCATAACGTAGGCATCGTGCGCCGAACCAGGGAACCGTGCACACACATGTGTGATCAACATGTCAGCAAGACAGACCACCAGAGCATTGATCGAATGTTAGTGCTTCCTGTTACGGTATGCCTGCTCATGTGTCTGTGGTGGTATCAGGGCAACATGTGTCCCATCAATGGATCCAATGACGTTCGGCATCCTCCCCAGTGTATAAATGGCATCCTTAATTTCAGGGAGTTCATCTTGGCTCGGGAACTTGATATACAGGTCGAGGAATTGCAACATCCCCTCCAAGACATCGCGTAGCACCCGACTAAACATCGTTTGCGACATACCACCAGCAGTAGCCACAGTGTACTGGAAGGTACCAGTGCAGGGCTGCCATCATCTTCACCTCTGGGGTCAGTGCTGTAGGGTATGTCCGGCCAGGTAGCAGATGTGATGCCAACTGCTCTGCCAACTCCTCAATCAGTGGCCTGGTGAAGCGGTACCGTCTGATGCTGTCGCGTTCCTGCATGGTTGCAAGGTCTGGGAACGGCCGATGGACAGCTGGTGCCCTGCAGTACAGAGATGCACAAAGGAAGATTGTCAGTACATCCCCCCATGTGGCCATGACCATGATCACTATCACATGCTAGTTCATGACATTACACAATGTACTGAGGTGTGTGCTGTTGGGCATGGACACATATGTCACCTACAAGACCACCACCTCACATCTCAATTCCACATGTCCACATGAGTGCCATGTAGTGCAATGGGCTAATCATCTGGCTGTGTCACCCAACCTATGTGCTGCTGCAACGATAAAAAAACACACCCCAGTGACTAATGAGGACTCATGTCTCCCAGGCATCACAGATCTTTGCCATGCAGAAACCCAGGCTCCCTGTATTGCCACATCAACACAGCAATGGACATGGCATAGCATGTACACACCACAAGGCAAGCGTAAGTCCCACAGGTAGTGGCCACTGTTGTTCATGCCGGCCCTACATGTACGTCTCTTAGACACACACCCCATCAAGGTTGATGCATATACCACATGGATGTGGAGACTGTCACCCATTGGTAACATGTGATCAGACACATCTGAGACACAACATGCACACAGACTGTGCGTGCACATCAGTATTGGGGCTACAGGTCTCACTGTGACGTACATGCCATCACCCTCAGGACTCAGGGTGTTTGTGACATGCCCCAAACATATCCAACCTGACACTGTGGCCTTCACTCATGCCAATTACTGTCCAATTGCACATCACAGTGCTAATGTGCACAACACACAAACGACTCTCCCCCATGTACAAGATAACAGCCTGGGAGTGGCTGCACAAAGTGCCAGACAAAAAAACTGCTGTGGCCCCCTCAAACACCCAGGGAATGCAGCCTCACATGCCATGGGACACTGTGTGGCCAATGCTATAGTGTGGCAGGTGTGTGCAGGTGTCCATGGCCAGTATATGCGTGTTGCATCCGTCTAATAGTCACACTAATGCGGTCCGACGCAGGTGACAATGCGTATGCATTGCACTGGTCATGTCCGAGCCGTGCGTACGCCTTGTCATTGAATCCAATGAAGTCCGACGCGGGTGACAATGTGTACGCATTGCACGGGTCATGTCCGAGCCGTGCGTACTCCTTGTCATTGAATCCAATGAGGTCCGACGCGGGTGACAATGCGTACGCATTGCACGTGTCATGTCCGAGCCGTGCGTACGCCTTGTCATTGAATCCAATGAGGTCCGATGCGGGTGACTATCATGCTTACGTGTCGGACAGGCATGGTCCGAGACAGGCGTTCGCCTTGGCCATTGAATCGTATGGAGACGGGTGCATGTGTACATTCAAAATACGCGTTGTACAGTCAGTTGAACGAGCCGGGCGCACCCATTGGCTCAGGACTGTCATGGAGACGGATGCGGATTCAAAACTTGTACGAGTTGTGCACTATAAATTCAGTTGGATGCCTACAACAATGTTGCAATTTCAAGTGTTCCATGAAGGTGAAGATTTGAACGATGCGGAAGGCGTGTACGAATCGTACTTTTGAATGGATTGGCCAGATTCATAGAATGCAACCGTGTTGGACCTATCACTTTGGACACATGGCACAGAGTCTGCCTCTGCAGCACAAATATAAGGCTGGCTGGACCCCAGGGAGCTCACTTGCCTGCACTACATGCTACTGGACCACATCCCTGCTACCACTGCTGCTGTCTTCTCTGCATCCTCTGGCTCCTGCTATGGCACGTACACTGGAGAGGGCCCCAGCCTTCACTTAGGAGGAGAACCAGGCCCTGCTGGACTGGCTCCTTCCAGAGTACAAAAAGCTCTATGGGACACCAGGGGAGCAGGTGAGTGTGCTGTCCACTGCCTTCCTAATTATGCATGTTGTCTGACTAGCAGTACTAGCAGTGTGTACAGCAGTGGTAAGCATTCTCACTGACTACTTTCATCCCCCAAAGTGTGTAGGTACATGTACTGAATATTTTTCCAGCTGCTAAAGTGCATTTTTGCCAGCTTAAACTATCCAGGCATTGTTAACATGTCAGACATGCATGTGAGTTTTCATTCCCTTTGTGATGATGACATGTATATCTAATTGTGTGCTGCACAAATCTGGGGCATGTGTGTTAATGTACTTTTCACTTTGTCCTCCTCACAGGTTGATCCCCACCAGAAGCAGGAGATCTGGCTGACCATCGCCCGGGCTGTTCGTTCTGTGGGGGTCTACAAGCGCCGCATCCGCAACTGCCAGAAGAGGTGGCAGGACCTTTGGGGCTGGACCCGGATGATAGCTAGAGTCCAGCTGAAGCTGTCACCTCCACGCAGGAGGGGCGGACACCGGACCCTGACTCCCCACATGCTCCGGATACTGACGGTGGTCTTCCCGGACCTGGATAGGCAGATGAAGGCCAGACAGCAGCAGGAAGGGGGTAAGTCAATGCCTGATCTGTGTACTATGTCTGACATGCAAGTAGCAGTCTTTTGTCCGGGTCACACTTCCACATTACGTAGGTCTTGTAGTCCCAAAATCAGGTCCTTCATCTGTGTGATGCACCCTCCTCATCTGTTCCACAGGTGTGGCCCCTACAGTCTTTTGCTTTTGTCACTAGGGCACTGTGTCCCTGTAGTCAGCTATGTATCAGGTACCAGTCAGCATCAGTTCCCGTGACTCTGTTGTGTGTTTCATGGGTGGGTCAATTGTTTGCACAATGCCTGAGATCTGACATGTGAACTGTGTGTGCCCTTGAGATGTGTACCAATTGCTGGTCTGACTCGCAACATGTGTCTGGGGTATTCAAAACAAAACCGTGCAGCAGGGTACTCCAATTTTTGGGCATCGGGAGTAGGTATAGCAAGTATGCCACAATTGCTTAGCCACCTGACTACTGTCTGGGGCAAAACACTGGTTCACTTAGTCCTGCCCAGTCCTGCCCCCTCAAGGGCATTCAGAAACACTCTGTAATCCCACTCCTGTGTGTGAAATTGCAGGTTGTGCTTCGTGACATGTGCCCTCAGGTGTGTGCCTCTGTGTCATTAGGGTGTGGCTTGTTGCTACGTACAACTGGGGTGTCCATGATTCAGAGGGTCAGCATGACATCTGCAATGTGACTCTGGGAGACAAGACCTGTGTGACATATAGGTGTGTGATCATCTGACAGCACACAATGGTGTATGCAACTCTGTCCCTCATGTAGCTGGGTTATATGCATTGCAGACTGTGATGTGTTAATGTACATGGATTTGTGTTTGCTGAGACTCATATGTCTGATTTTCATGATGTGGGGTCTTCTGGGTCCTGGATATGTTGTTTGCATGGGTTGGGCAAGTGCGCCGGTCATCTGCAGAGTCCGATTTCCCCTTGAGCTAGGATTCTGAGTCAGTGCATATTGTTGTTGTCTGGATGCCCTGCCCCTGTGACAGGAGACAGTGTTGACTGACTTTCATGGCATCCCAGTGCCATGGCATTGAACTTGCTATGAGTGAGCCTGCGTTGTGTTCAAGTGTGCACCATGCACCCCATTGTGGCCTTGCCCATCAGGACATGAGTACATCATAGTGTGTGTTGCTGGCATGCATCCCAAGCATGTGAAATGAGTCTCTGCCCATCCCTTCATCTGGACACCTGTGCTGAGTCAGTCGCAAGAGATGTGCTGTGGGTCTAGTGACATACTCCTACAGGTTCACTTGCATGTACAACTAATGTGTGGGTGGTGCATGTTGGCACATTGGGGTATTAGCATCCAACATGCAACAGACATTTGTGTGAAGGTCAAGGAGGGATATGTGTGCCATGGTTGATGTTGAAAATGACAATTGGCTTATTCTAAACAGTGTTGGCACTTTGAGCTGTGTTCAGCTGATGATGCCAGGGCTTGCCCTGTGATGTGATGTACCCACTGTGGTGTGTGCAGTCGGTGCAGGTGACTGATGTTGTTCTCTTACTTCCTATTCCTATCCAGATACATCCATGGCCACATGAGGGGACAGCTCCACGGACCAGGAGGAGCCACAGAGCCTTACAGGGACGGAAGGAGAGGAGTCAGGTGGACCCAGTGGCATGGAGGGCGATTTGAGCCATACAGAGGAGTCGTCAGCACCATCCCCCCCAGCTGAAGGCCACAGCAGCTCTGAGGATGACTCCCCTGTGGAGGCGGGTGTCAGCAGCCACCAAACCCCAGCTAGTGAGGCTGTCTCCGCCACCGCCACCGCCACCACCACCACCGCCCCAGTCCCATCGGCTCCCATCCCAGAGGTCCCTGTGGGCTCCCGTGTTCGTGAGCATGTCTTCTTTGTGCCAGGCACCGTACTCCCTGCCCCTGTGTCCCCTGCTGCCCTGAGTGAGGAGTCTGTGGACTTACTTAGACAGATGCATGTAGGGCAGACGTCGATGCTGAAGGTCCTCCATGCACACACAGGTCTGTTGACACAACTGGTGTCATTCATGGATGGAATTTCCTCGGGCATGTCTGCCCTACAGAGGACCAACCAGTCCGTGGCCTCCTCCCTGACTGCAGCAGTGTCCCTCCTCCAACAGTCCCACACCCCTCCTACCCCTGCACCACCCACGATTCCTAGCACACTACCTGTCCAAAGCACCGAAACCCCCAAACCAAGGGCTAGACGTGCATACAAGCAAGCGCAGGGGACTGATTCCACACTCACAGGGGCTGGTTTACTGACACACGCACAGTCATCCACAACCACTCCACAGTCCTCTGAGACCTCTCTATCCCAGCCTCCTTCCCTTGCCTCACCTGCAACCCCATACCCCCAGAAGCTCTTCCTCTGTGACCTTGGCCTCTTCCCCACCGACCCAGCAGATCCTGATTACAAGGGGAAGAGGAAGTCCCCACACACAGAAGGGAGTGCCCCTCACACCCGGACACCCTCTCCCAGGCGCAGTCAGACCGAGACGCCCACCCGCAAATCCCCCTGGCACAAGAAGAGCAAGACCCCCCCGCCAGCACGCAGCTCCAAGGCAAAGTCTCCATCCTCCATCCCCCAGGCCACCACTCCAGAGGTTCCCCCGCCACTCCCTGCCCCGGGTTCTCCCACACACAGATACACCATCCCCAAAATGCTAAGGCCATCCCCCCCAGCACTTGCTCCTCCACACCTGGTCAGACAGTTGGTGCCACTGATGTGGGGACCGTGTCCCCACCCCCTGCCCTGCAGACCTCACCTGTCCACCATTCCGCTCCCATGGATGTAGGCACTGCTTTGGAGTCCACGCCCACCCCATCTGACTTGGGCACTGCAGTGGTGAGCCAATCCACTCCATCTGACCTGCCCACTGGAGTTGTGCCGGCACCCACCCCATCTGACTTGTGACCCACTGTTGTGACAGCACCAACCACTTCAGTCAGCTCCACTGCAGTTGCAAGTGTCTCACCTGCATCCCCCACCTCTTCACTGCCTCCTTCTGCTGCGCCCTGATCCTGTCCCTGCGGTGCCTGGCCTGCCCCCATGTATGCCCCTCCGAGGGGATAACCCCGGTCCTTAGCAGTGCAGGCAAGCAAGGTGTGACAGTTGTCACTCTAGTTCACTCCTTGGCAATTTGACATGGACTGGCCATTGGCCTTTTGTTTGCACAGACGTTTCAAATTTCATATACTGAATTTGTCACTCTAGTTCACTCCTTGCCATTTGGACATGGACTGGCCATTGGCCTTTTGTTGGAACAGACGTTTCACTTTTCATATGCTGAGTAAAGCTTTTTACTTTGTACCTGTGAACTTGATTTAGATGTACATCATGTTGAGGTTGTTTTAGATGCCCTTGCACCTGTAATGCTTGGTTTACAATGTTGCATACTGATGTGTTGATGTGAGGTACTCCCTGTGGTCCATGAGATATGTCTCCTATTCTGGTGGGTATCCATGTCATCCTTTGCAGCTACCTGGGTGTGTCTGGATCAACTATTTGTGTACATCTCTCTGTGAGAATTTAATTGCCATGGTCACATCTGTGGCTTGCACCCCTGCACATATGATGTGCTTCCCATTGTCCAAATTGTCACTTCTACATACTTCGTGCTCATTACTACTGGCCCTACAGGTGTGGGCATCATTGTAATAGGAGAAACTGGGTCCTCTGTGCAACTTGCTAGACATATGTTTGGGGTATGTGCAGCTGACTTAGGGGTGAGTCCCGTACCCAGGCTGGTGTGACCAGAGCCTTCATTGTGTGGTAACTGATGGCTGACTGACCAAGTGTTCTGCAGACATGAGTGGGACTTGCGGTGAATATGTTTGGCACAGCTGTGCTCCCACAGGAGTTGTGTCCCCTCAAGTTAGTGTGTTGTCCAGTGACATGGCCTGGGCCCATGGTGTGTGTTGTATGTGCATGTGTGTGTGTCCACATCCCTGTTCATACACAGACAGTGTTCCCTTGATATGTTCCTGTTGTTGATGCTTGCTGAGTGGTACTGGGTTAATCCCACTACTTTTCCTACTGTTAATTGGTGTATCATCATTGTGATTTGTCAGTTCTGAGTGTTGATGATGTTGTCAGACACAGATGGAACACAGTGAGGGTTCCTCAAGGCACTTGTTTGTTCGCAATATCATGTAGTTGTCCCTAGGTGGTAGTTTTCAGTGATTGAGGCATATGTATGTGTGTGTGACTGCTCCCACTTGTCGGGTTCACGGCAGCGATGCTGGCAGGTGTCAGCATGGGTGCCTTGTGTTCCTCCTTGGCATCTGCATAGTCCTGGGACTGTGGCAGGGATTGTGAATGTCACATGAGCTTTGAGGTCATGGCCATGTACTGCAAACTGTGCAGTGTGTCTGTCATTCCCCAAGGTTGTAAACAGTCCTTGTGTGATGTGTGTGTGCACCTTAGTTCCTGCCAACATTCCTGTGTTTGTCATGTGGGCATGTGGGCATGTGCAATGTCACCTGTCCATGTGGGCTTCACAGATACACATTGTTGCAGTTCAGGTGTGTGGTGTTGATGGTGGACTGATGTGAATGTTTGCATGGATGGTCCCCTAGCTCCCGTTTGTCCATGGATGAGGGGCCATGCTGAGTGATTTGTGTTTGTGTATGTGTGATGTACGTTTGTGGCACAGGGCACATGTCTGGGTTTCCCAGTTTGTACGACATCTGCCTTTGTCATCATAGTGGAGGTGTCATGCATGCTTGTGTCACCCCAATGTCTCGTCCCTGGGGATTGTGCTGTTGTGTGTCAGTCTCTTGCTGTGTTAGTTGGTGTTCATTCCAGCTAGTGTCACATGTGTCTGTTGTGCTTCCTCTCATCTCCCAACGCCTGATTGCCCACTGAGGGTGTCCCAATGATGGTTTACTTTTGTATGGCACTGTGTCCACATCTGTGTCACTGTGGTTCAGCCCCCTTCATGTGTTGTGTAGTTGCCTGGGGATACTGTGACACACACACACACGTTGTGTCAGATGTGCAGTGTGAGTTTGCCTGTTTGGGTTTGTGCATCTGCACCAGTGCATTGGTATTGCTGTTGTGGGCCTTTGTCTGGATGCTGTTTCTGTGATTTTGCATGCTGTCCCTGTGAGTCATTTCACATCATTGTGCACATTCATCCTGGTTGTTGGGTGCCATTGCTGGCATGGAATGTGAGTTAGTGAGCTGACACCTACAGTCTACACATGTTGTTTTGATTGGTGAGTCTATTTTCAAGATGTGTGCATGCTTGGTGAATGTCACTTCTGCTGTTGTGTCATTGTACGCTGTGTGCATTGTCAGCCCCTATGTGTGGTGCTTGTCTGCACATGGCTGAGAGTGTTATGTTTTCACAGCACAATTTGCCTCACCACATCTCTGTGTGTATGGGACACAACCACTAGTTTGCCCCAGAAGTGTTTGATGTGTTGGGATCAGGGATCATACATGCTGTTTGTTATATGCAGCTTTGACCATGATGACACTTACCTTTTGGTCACTGTGTTGAGGGGGGTTTGGTCCCCATCACCACAATGCTCCACATCTGCTGCATTTTGTGAGCCCCCACTTAACTTCTGTTCTACACAGTGAGGGGGTGTTCTTTTTACATTGCCACAGTGCTATGGTGATGCTTGCCTTGTGTATGTCACACTCATGTGTTGGTCACACACGTGCTGTTACATACATTGTATGCTCGTAGCCATATTCACTGTTGTGGGCATTTGTCACAGACTACACACTGTTGTCATGATGTCATGGGCGATGTATTTTGCGGACATACCTGATGTTTGCGTATGCTGGATGTGTTGCACATCACCCATCCTATGGATGGGGGTGGCAGGGGTGATGTGCAACAGGTCCCCTGTGAGTGTGGGTGGCAGAGGTGATGGGCAACATAAGCCCTGTGAGTGGGGGTGGCAGGGGTTATGGGCAACAGGTCCCCTGTGAGTGGGGGTGGCAGGGGTGATGGGTAACATAAGCCCTGTGAGTGGGGGTGGCAGGGGTAATGGGCAACAGGTGCCCTGTGAGTGGGGGTGGCAGAGGTGATGGGCAACATAAGCCCTGTGAGTGGGGGTGGCAGGGAAAATGGGCAACAGGTCCCCTGTGAGTGGGGGTGGCAGGGGTGATGGGCAACATAAGCCCTGTGAGTGGGGGTGGCAGGGGTAATGGGCAACAGGTCCCCTGTGAGTGGGGGTGGCAGGGGTGATGAGCAACATAAGCCCTGTGAGTGGGGGTGGCAGGAGTAATGGGCAACAGGTCCCCTGTGAGTGGGGGTAGCAGGGGTGATGGGCAACAGGTCCCCTGTGAGTGTGGGTAGCAGAGGTGATGGGCAACATAAGCCCTGTGAGTGGGGGTGGCAGGGGTGATGGGAAACATAAGCCCTGTGAGTGGGTGTGGCAGGGTTGATGGGCAACAGGTCCCCTGTGAGTGGGGGTGGCAGGGGTGCTGGGCAACAGGTCCCCTGTGAGTGTGGGTGGCAGAGGTGATGGGCAACATAGGCCCTGTGAGTGGGGGTGGCAGGGGTGATGAGAAATATAAGCCCTGTTAGTGGGGGGGGGGCAGGGGTGATGGGCAACAGGTCCCCTGTGAGTGGGGGTGGCAGGGGTGGTGGGCAACATAAGCCCTGTGAGTGGGGGTGGCAGTGGTAATGGACAACAGGTCCCCTGTGAGTGGGGTTGGCAGGGGTGATGGGCAACATAAGCCCTGTGAGTGGGGGTGGCAGGGGTGATGGGCAACAGGTCCCCTGTGAGTGGGGATGGCAGGGGTAATGGGCAACAGGCCCCCTATTGGTGGGGGTGTTAGTGGTGCTGGCCATGCAACCCCTATGGTGGGCTGTTGTTAGTGGCCAGGATATGTATCCCCTGTGTGTGTGTGTGCCATTTTGCGGGTACGTGTCGTTTGTTTATGTGGTAGGTGTCTGACTTACCGCCTGCTCCGTCGTCGTCGGTTCCTGATCCGGTCATAGTTGTAGAGTACTGGTATGACCTGCGCGATGGGATTCATGATGTGTTTGTGTCGTACACGCTGCTTGTTGCTCCGTCTCGTACCCGCTGCAAGCTGTTCCGTCTCGTAGCCGTGTATTGATTTGTGGCGCGATTCGTAGCTGATATGCTTGTTTTCCGGATGCTGTGATGTGCCGTACGTGATTACCCGTCCGGCGCGTAGGAAGTACGCATCGTACTTGTCATGCCAGAAACTGCTATGGATATTGCTTCCTGTTTGGGAGTTACGGCTCAGACGGAGAATGGGGCTTGATTCACAGCCTACGTGTCGGTCGTGTTTTTGGCAGTTATGCGCATCGTACTTACTCTACAGGACAGACCGTCTCCGGGTACGTGTCGGTCGCAGGCTAAGGCTACGGACAGCTGTCCGACTGGCCATCGGAATCAGCCCCTCAGTGCTTCATACTAACGAGGTTCCACAGGAAGTTTGCAGAGAAGTAGCACACTACTCTGCCGAGTGGCATAGATGCAACAGAGAGTGTTAGTTATAAAGCCTACATAGGGAGTTTTCAATGTCATGGCTCAGGACCAGTATCATGCTCTTAGTACGTTTTGTTGCTATGGCCCTTTATGAATTTGAACAGAAAATGAGTAAGAGGTTGCTTTTTGGGGGACAGAAGTATGTGAGTGTAGTCTGGCCCATGTTTGAAGGGGTCTGCTGTATGGATATGTCTGAAACTGCTGAAATAGTGTCCTTAATAAGTGTGTAGCTGAGTTTACTTATGGATGTAGGAGAAATGTGTGATGATAAACACAACCGCACAAGCCAATACCTGACATCTATGGGTGGTCTGTGCATAACAGTTCAAGCCACATAGAATATGGGGTTAAGAAAGCGCTCAGAGATGATGGGAGCTACCCTTGTCTATTAAAAACTTGGGGATTCAAGCACGAGGGTGTATCAAGTCAACCTTAAAGCAGCGTCTGTGGAAGGAAACAGCCATATTAAATTCACAGTACAACAGGGCCTAGAACACCCATGATGCACCTTCCTTAAGGCAACTATTTACTAGGATCAGGAAAGTTGACAGGCTTTGGATATCTGGGGCATTAATTAGAATCATTGCTACAACCTGAAAATAGAATAAATCATGTTTTTGTTCAGTCTCTGTTTAAATAATGCTTGATGTTATACATAGGTTCACAGCATTAGGAAAATAAAGTAATGTTTCTGCCATTTCTGTGTTTTGGGCCTCTTATGGATTAGGAAAGTGCTATGCACATGACAGTACAATACAATATCACTCCCTCTCTCTATTACATTCTGAGGGTGTCATGTGTCCCAGTTAGGCCTAGTAGAAAATGTTGCCACTATTACATGTACACAGATCTTTCGTAAAGTGGCCTTCACTTTCCACATCGACTTTGACATACATTTGCATTCGTGACACGGATTTGTTTCCTGGAAACACCAGCCTTGCTTATACAAATCAACTTGGCAAGAACACCATCATATTGCCATGGCATTGTGTACAAGGCTGACATATGTGTTGTGCAAATGTGTTTATTATTTACGTCCATATGGTGACACAGCTTTCTGTAGAATACAAACCATGGCAGCTTGATCACAATCTTGGCATAAAGCAAGGATGCCTTTTTCTATATATAAACATCTGTTTCCGGGTATAGTCAGAGGAGGCACTTCTGCTGACTTTGTGAGGCCCCTACATGCTGAAGCTCACTAACATCTCTGCGAGATGTGTCCATTTCGTGACCAAGATGGGGTCCTACATTCTTATCCACCAAGTAATCGGGTTGAATCATCCAGTAAGGGGTTTCTTGGCAGAAGAGACACACACACCCTCACCACGGTTCCTGAGGTAACAGGGTTGTCATGTTTAGTGGTTGCCAGACCTGTTCGCTCCCTGCATAGATTAGGGGGGTTATGGTGTCACAGTGAGCTAGCTGGTCCAAAGGGCAACATACTCTGCAGAGATGCACGGAATCAGTCTGGCACCATCCCAAAGTTTTCTGTCATCCACAAACGTGCAGTTCCTGCTAATTAGGGGAAACTACACAACATGGTGCTGCCAACATTGGTTGGGCTCGTATTTAGTATGGATTAACTGAGTAATTCAAACGTGCCTTCTCAGAGACCCCTACACACCTTTCAACTGGAGATGTCCGTGGTGGTAGGGAATATCCTCAGCTGAGTAGTTATAGCCTATGTATTGGCTGTTGTTTGTTCAAGCTTGAATGGATCTAATTCCCACTGTGTTAGCCTATTGTGTAATTAATTTTTTGCATACATGGCACAATACATCTATGAGAACTGCAGATATGCAGTCACCCAGAAATTACTACAAAATGATCTCACACTACAGGACTGTGCTACTTCGGGGTACTGTCTTTGCTGCAGTATAAACCAGAACACATGGTACCCCTTCTCTGGCTGTTCTACCTGACGTTTTGAAACAGGTCCAGAATGAGCACAGGGCAGCAACTACCCTGGACTTAGGGATGAAACTGATGGGCAACTTTGCCACAGTATCCTTTGTAATATTGAGTAACATTAAAGGGGAAGCAGCACCGTTAGTTATACACCAACGCTTAAGGGATTTGACTCCAGCACAGAAGGAGAGTGAATTGGCTACAATTATCAAAGAAACCTATGCTACGCTTGGTAGAGATAATTTGGGAGCCAGAAATGGGAAACCACAGTCAAACAGTAATTCTGAAAAGGATAACTCTAAGCAGGCACCCGACTCTTCAACAAAGAAGAAGTGGGACAATAAGAAAAACAAAATCATGGGGTGGGTTCCTTGCGCAGGAAACCACTGAGAAATGTGCATGATAATGTTAAAACGACTGGCAGGTATCAGGATACTGATACACGTTCCTCTCGTTCCTTCTAGGATTCATCTGATAAACGTGCGGAGAGAAGAGGGCGGTCAGCATAGCGCAGATCAAAAGAGCATGTGAAACTAAGGAAGGACTCGCAACACTCGCCTGACTACATTCTTAAGCAAGAAGAAAAGCCAAAAACATCTAAACCTCAATTGAAAAAGAAGAAGGTAGTTGGACTTAAGGTGAGGCTTGCACTGGATTTTAAGGACTCTGTTTCTGAATGCAGAATGGACATTTGAATTCTGCTGCGGCATTCAGCATTCAGCATTGTCAAATAATTCACCAGAACCTGATGGATTGTCTTGTGGGAGTATATCACGGTGGAAACACTAGACACCAGGGTAAGCCTTCCACATTATTTATATGAAGTCCAACTTCGGTTGGAGGGCGACATGCCCAGGTTTATTAATGTCCTCTTTTGGGAGGAGCTCGCTGAAACATACGATATTCTCCTGGCTGAAAACGATTGGCTACTTGACTTCGTAATGGATTGCCCAAATGAGGAAACAGTGATTTTGCCAGCCTTTTCTGACCTCATTCCAGAATCAGTTAAACATTCATATGCCAAGGAGTGGGCTCTAGCACTAGCTCCTGCATTATACCGCAACCATGTGGGGGTGGGATGATGGTTCACCTTATCATGACATTCCATTGAGGACTACCCCACAACCTCAAAAACAATATCCAATAAAAAACTAAGCTAAAGAGCAAGTTAGGGAAATCCTAGAACAACTTCAATACCAAGGTGTAATATGTTAATGTTAATGTTAATGGAATTTGTAAGAGCGCACGAATACCCGGAGGTTTCTTGGCGCTGAAGACCACAGTGAGCATGTTTAGCGTCTAGTCCGGAAACGGCCAGGTCTTTAACTTTCTCCTAAAGCTCACTAAGGAGCTAGCATTCCTGAGTTCCATTGGAAGGGAGTTCCAAAGTTTAGAGGTGCCGTAGTGAAAACTGCGGCCACCCCAGTGCACAGTATGGATTCTGGGGACTGTAAGAAGTCTGGCTCCCGCCGAACGTAGGTGTCTGGTTGGTTGGTACCATACAAAAAGATTCTGGAGAAAAGAGGGGCCTGTGCAATTCTAAGATTTATAGGCAAGACACAGTGCTTTGAACCTAATACGTTGAGGAACAGGGAGCCAGTGCAGATTGAGGATTTCCCTAGATACCGCTTTATGCCTGGGGATATTGAGTAATAAACGTGCAGCTGAGTTTTGAACCATCTGAAGCTTCTTTAAACACTACTTCTAAACATTCAGATATAGCCCATTACAGTAGTCTAATTTGGACTGAATGAGAGATGTAACTACTGTTTTTCTGATATCTGCCGGGATGTATGGAAGTATCTTCCTTATTTTCTTTATAAGAAAATAGTAGGCAGAGACAATGGTGTTGGTCTGCTGACAGAGTGTTAGTTTATTGTCAATCCATACACCTAAATTCTTGACTTTGGCTGCTGGTTTGGGAGGTGTACCCATCTCTGCTGGCCACCACAGATTGCCCCAGGTTGGCTGCATGTTACCAAAGATCAAAACGTCAGTTTTTACGGAATTAGGTTTGAGGCAATGTGCACTCATCCATCTGTTGATTGTGCCCATGCAGCTTTGGAACTGCTGGATAGGAGAGGTTTGATGTTTGTATGCAGCTATCACAATCTGGGTGTCGTCGGTGTATGACGTCAAGCTAAACCCAAATTCCCAGATCAATGTGGCCAGTTCGGAGACGTAAATGTTGAACAAAGAAGGGCTTAATGAAGTGCCCTGTGGCACTCCACATGGCAAGATATAAGGAGCCGACTCGAATCCATCAAGTGACATCGTTGATCTCCGATCCTTTAGGAAGGAGGACTGTAGTGCCAGGGCAGTACCCCCTACTCCCAACTTCTCCAAACGCTGCTGCAAAAGAGCGTGATCAACTGTGTCAAAAGCGGCAGATAGATCGAGGAGCACAAGAGCAGCTGTGCCTCCTTCGTCCATCGCTGCTCTGATCTCTTCGGTAGCCTTAATAAGCGCCGTTTCCTTGCTATGTTCTTTGCAAAACCCGAACTTGGAATGATCCAGCAAGTTATTATCACTAATGAATTGTGATAATTGAGTGTTCATAATTTTATCCACTATTTTAGCCGGTGTAGGCAGTCTGGCTATAGGTCGATAGTTATTAGGGTTGGATGCATCTAAGGTAGGTTTTTTTAACAAAGGAAGAATGGACGTCTCTTTCCAGCTAACGGGAATGGTACCAGAGGTGAACATAGAGTTGAAGATATCAGCGAGCCCAGGACTCACCAGATCTGCAATTTCTTTAAGAAGTACTGGTGGGCAAGGGTCCAAAGGAGATACTGACCTGGCTTCATTTATGAACTTTTCTACTGCTTCCGAGGAAACGGGGTAAAAAGTAAGCGGAGTGCTTTTATCAAGTTCACTAGAGCCGAAAAGCAGGGCCCTGAGCCATCCTTAAAGGCTTTAAAAATGTCCAGAACTTTAGATTTGAACGTTGCAGTAATATCATTACAGAACTTTTGGTTGCCCTTCGTTCCTGTCTTATTGTTTGTTTATTACCGAAAATAATTCCTTAGAGGAATTATTGGCTGTGTTAATCTGATGAGTGAAGTAATTCCTTTATTCTGATATAAGTAAATTTTTATAATTCACTAAGGCCAACCTATATGCTTTTTTTTCTGGCTCGTGATAGTTTGTTCACCAACTATGTTCCATTCGGCGGCAGTTTTGTTTTTCTTTCCGAAGTGTTTCCGAAAACCAGGGGGCAGAAGTAGTATTTCTATTTCTGGACACTGTTTTTGTGGGTACAGAGGCGTTAACTGCATCAAGAATCCAGTTAGTGTATTTGGTTACCTCTAAGTCCACGTGGCCCTGAAGTTGAGGTGGTGAGCTCTGCAGGTGGGTGCGAAGGATTGTTTTGTCCACTCTACTCCATGCTTTACAAGAAGAAACAGGTGGCTTAGTGGTGCCAGCCCGTCCCGCCATGGAAGACTGAATTTGATTAGTGAGTGGTCTGACCACGTCAGTGGAAGGGTTTCTTTCACTGTAAGCCCATGAGCTGAGGTAAATACGCCATCCAGTGTGTGCCCGGCCTCATGGGTAGGGGATTGCACTAACTGGGTTAATCCTACGCCTGCAAGTGTATCTAAAAGCACCGCAGTTTCTCTATTATCTTTATCTTCTAGGCAGAAATTAAAATCTCCAAGGATAGTAAAATCCTTATTTAAAAGATTGGGTTCGAGGAGGGTATCAAGGTTTGTTATAAAAGCATTTCTGGAGCCTGGTGGTCGATATATTAAGATGCCTCTAAAGGTCAGCTTAGGGCTAAGTTCAAATGTGAAGTGGAGGGTCTCATAGGAAGGAGTAGAAGCAGGATAGTAGGTGACTGGAAGGTGTTCTCTGAAAATGATAGCCACTCCACCACCTCTTTTTAGTGGCCTATCTACTCTGATTACTCGAACCCTGCAGGGGTAGCGGTGATAAAATCAGGATCTGAGGCAACATCTGCCCAGGTTTCTGTTATAAATTATATGTCCAGACCCAAATTTTGTATAGTGAAAGCTACCTCATATTTATGCTTTGCCAATGATCTGGCATTGACCAGCCAACCGTGCAGCATAGAACTATTAGAAGATTTATTAGAGTTGTGGCTCTGAAAGTTTTGGGGAGGTTGCAAGGCAGTGATGCCTTGTGCTTGCGGAAGTAAAAAGCTGCATACGCAGCTAGCCAAGCTTTCCCCAGGGCCTACCAAACAACAACTCTCCTTCATTTTATTAAAAGAATATAACTCTCTAGCGGAGTAACTTACAGTTTGGGCGGGCATTGGAACAGAGTTTCCGGCATTGGGCGCGGTCCAGGCGCAGACGGGCTAGCCTTAGGCAACTAGACAACTAGACCGCGTCCTCCCCGGAAGTCTGGACTGAACTGGAGTGAAGGGTCCGCCCTCCGCTCAAACGGCACGTCAGCCGCGGCGGAACGGGGTCGGCCCTGAGGTGGAAAATGAGCAACTAAGCAGCAGAACAATGTAGAGAGCAGCAAGCAGCAATACCGGTAATTAAAATCAGTGCAGCATATTTCAAAAGTATTAAAACATATGAGCCTTAAAACACAAGGTCATAAGAACAGTGCGTAAATATAAAAACAAGTGTAACAATAACAACAGGTGCTAGGCGCTAGCAGAGCTTACTGGAGTCCACTGCGCATCCGCACCATCTGATGGTTAAGTAGTGATTTCCGGGGGAGGACTAGACCGCGTCCTCCCCGGAAGTCTGGACTGAACTGGAGTGAAGAGTCCGCCCTCCGCTCAAACTGCACGTCAGCCGTGGCGGAACGGGGTCGGCCCTGAGGTGGAAAATAAGCAACTAAGCAGCAGAACAATGTAGAGAGCAGCAAGCAGCAATACCGGTAATTAAAATCAGTGCAGCATATTTCAAAAGTATTAAAACATATGAGCCTTAAAACACAAGGTCATAAGAACAGTGCGTAAATATAAAAACAAGCGTAACAATGACAGCAGGTGCTAGGCGCTAGCAGGGCTTACTGGAGTCCACTGCGTGTCCGCACCCTCTGATGGTTAAGTAGTGATTTCTGGGGGACGACTAGACCGTGGCCTCCCGGAAGTCTGGACTGAACTGGAGTGAAGGGTCCACCCTCCGCTCAAATGGCAGGTCAGCCGCGGCAGAACGGGGTCGGCCCTGAAGTGGAAAATGAGCAACTAAGCAGCAGAACAATGAAGAGAGCAGCAAGCAGCAATACCAGTAATTAAAATCAGTGCAGCATATTTCAAAAGTATTAAAACATATGAGCCTTAAAACACAAGGTCATAAGAACATAAAAGTTGCACCTCTTCAATGAATAATCCTTTGTTTCCGGTAATGAAACCAGATCATTTATATTGTCTACTATCTGATTACAGGTATTTAAACACAGCCACTTGCACATTTGTAGTACAAAATGCCCAGAGAACCGCACTAATAAATAACATTGTGTGGAAAACATACAAAACAGCAGTAGATATCTCAAATGGATTTTTCTGCCAAAATATAGCACCTGGAAGCAGATATTTGACAGCCTTCATCGTGCTAGGCTCTCAGAAACAATTCTTCTGTTTACCTTATGGGTATAAGAATAGCCCTGGGCTGTTCTCAGCCAGAGTTACAGAACTCCTTGAAAATGTTGATGATCAGGCATTGTCCTATGTCGATGACATATATTTGTTGGACGATGACCTTATGGAACACTTGACCAGAGTGGACTGCATAATCCTGTGGATTGCTCACATGAACTATAGATTTTATTTAAAAAAAATAAAAAGTTGCCCCTCTCAGTGCCCTATTTTTGGGATACAAGTTATCAAGGGAGGGCAAAATCCTGGTGACCCATTATTTTTGAAAAATGTGCTTTGCTTTAACCTTCAACGACTCTAAAAAGTTTGCAATCCACATTAGGATTCATAAATTTTGGCAGAACATACATTACTGATTACGCAGAATGGGTAAAACCATTCTACGACTTAATACGTCTAGACTTCTTAATTACATACTGGACACAGGAACATACAGATAATATATGTTCAATTCAAGCTGACATGATAGCTTTCAAACACTTATACACAAGTATAACACTACAAACTTGGTGATCCGTGTAATCACCGGTACATCAGGGTATACATATGTCACGTTCAATTAAGGTGACACAGTACCAATATCATATAAATTGCATCTTTATACCATTGCTGAGGTGCGTTTTGCACGTTTTGAAAAAATACTGACGGCAGTGCAGACTGCTGTAGTGAGAGAGCAAGCCCTGGCTCAAGGGAAACGCATTATTGTCGTGACCCCAGTACCTACCTTAGAGGTGGTTACCAGAGCAAGTGTTCTGAACGCTAACGCTCTGCAACCAAGATGGATACAATGGCAAACTCACTCACTGCAACAGATGTAGATTACAGATTTGAGTCCACACTACGAAACACAAGCATTTCTGAAGTACGAACAAGAATATCCTCTGCCTAATTAAACAATGCCTCTAGATCACTATGACCACATCATTTATAATGATGGTCCTGCTCAGCCTGCTGTAGGGACAAAACAGCAATATTCAGCCGCATGCGCAGTTGTAAAAGGGCATATGCATGATGGAGGTTTCCATCCTGAGAAAACCTACATGCAGTAACTAGCAGATTGCCCAGTGCACCTGCCAGAACTGAAAGCATTAGTACTGGCACTTCAGAAGAATACAGATGCTGGATTCCCCACATTTATAGTGTGTGATTCATATTACCGTGTGAAGTCATATAATGAGTACCTACATTATTGGAGCCGCACAGTTGTCATGTAGTTCCTAAAATAATTATACAGGATCTGCGCGGTTTAGACAACATACACTGTAGGACTGATTCTGAACACCGCCACCGGGTATGTCGGCCTTTTGTACCAACTAGCTCACAGTGCCACTAGAATATCCTCTTACCAAGGAGAGAATAGTTCTTGGCAACCATCGTACATGACAACCCTGATCCCTCAGAACTGTGGAAACAATATTCTACTTTTCGCTCAGTCGCTCCTTACTTAGTTTGTCTCAGAGATATTCACAGAAGAAACAGACTGGGCGTTTTCAAAAAGTATTTATTGAACAGTTGTTATTCTGGTGTAGAATAGATGAGCTGCAACAACTGTTAGACAGTATAAGATATAAATGCTTAGCAGTACTAAAAAGGTAAAGGGTTGGTACAGCTCTGCCATCTTACAATGATCATAAATATATATGAGTATATAAAACACATGATAAAAAGATGCGTACTCCTACGATGCTTCCCTAACTAGAAGTACCTAAATGTACCTCGCATGTGTATTGGTGTTAAGCCAAGAATCCATCTAGGATTTAGTCAACCCCGTTACCTGAAGTGAGAGACTATGGGACCCCATCCTGGTCTCGAGCTGGACACCCACGAGGGATGTTAGACCACTGCGAGCTGGAGTGTCTGCATGCAGGAACCTCAGCGTCTCTGGTCAGTGTGTAGGCCGGGAAGTCTCAGTCTCCACTGTTCTATCTTGGCAAGATGTGATGTATATATACCCATAGGTCTCCCCAGGCGTCCTACCTCGCTGTATTACTTGTGTCAGCCTAAGGATGGCGTCGGGCATGAACTTTATACATAGATATTATACAGGAGATAGTTGTCCTGCTGTGCTTCCAAGAATCCTCATGCATAATGTATGAGATCTCGAACTAGGGAACACCCGTGTTCTGAATGCAGTGTCGTATCTAGGTAAAAGGTCAGTCCCTGTAAACCGTGACAAGTGTAATGTAGGGAAGAATATAGGTGAAGAGTAATGAAGTTACCGGGGCCTATTTTATGGTACCTATATGCAATATAACACCCACTCCACTTCTGAATGGACGACATAGTTAAAGTCTAAACGTACTACTAGGCTAACAAGGTACTGGTACGTAAATAGTTAAAAAAGATTAGTTTTGTGTTGTGCTAAAAACAATGTGTAAAAAGTTCTAAAAAATCTTTAAAAAGTTTAAAAAGGAAATTGTCACTCAAGCCATAGCCCTAAAGTGTCCGTAGGTATAGTCCGAACTACTATAAGCATTTGAAAACCATGCATGCTCAAAAGAATGTCAATTTTGTTATGAAGTTCCAATTTTCAGTTTGTTTCTCAAAATAAAAAAGGTTGAATTTCTCCCAGCACACGACGGGTCAAATGAGTCAAATGTTTATGTGTCTTGGCTGGTAGACGCAACATTCTTGTTGCCTGCCTCTGCAGTTGACGGCCCCTGTAACACCTCGCAGATAATGTCAATTGAGCATAGATGATCTTTTGTACCGTCCACAACCGATGCTGGGGCAGCCTGTGCGCCATCCAAGGCCTGGATGTCGGAGGAGGATCCGATATCAATACCAACAGGAGCCGTTACTACCTGTGGTGGCTCTAGGAATGTGCCATCAACATAGGAATATGCTGGGGACACTGCAGAACATGGGCCATAATCAGGTCCAGTAAAGCATCAAGTCCGGTTGCGCATATGATGGGAGTGTCAGACAGAGATCTAACACGCATTCTTCTCCGCAAAACAGGCATCATCGGACAGGTAAGATGCAGTCCATCCAGATTAGTCTAAATTACAAGAACCAAGATGCACTTAGTTCTCTGAGGCGAGGTGTGCCTAGATGTTGTACCATGCGATCAGGGTATTTTCACTGACAATGACAATCAGGATACCTGCTATTAGAAATAGGATCAGTGACAGCCCTCCAAATATGCTTCCAAATACGGAGTGTATAAAGTTTGGTATAACTCAGAGGCCTGGGTCTCAAAGGTGCTTAATAGTCTGGGACCTATGGTCTTAAATAGGTGGACGATGCCTGTCGTATCAGACATGTTAAAGATACGATTTACCATTTCTGCAAAATGGAAGGGGCAGTTTGTACGTATGAGTGCCTGTATCTCTGCCGAAGCCCTTGCGACTTGAAGATCAAAAGTCTTTCGAGCGGAGGTTAAGGGCACAGATTTCTGTATAAGCATGGCTTTCATTCTGCTCAAAGCATCAAACCGTATTAATGAAATATTTAGTGAAGGCCATAACAGCGCCTCCCTGACTGTATGTGTTGTTGGATACAATACTTGCATACAGCACGTAACCCTGGAACTCACAATTACCAGATGTGCGATATCCGGAAGCATCCCACAGCAACCTTGATCGTTCAGCATCAAGTAACTCCCATTCGAAAGTAGCCTGAACACTGGAGTGATCACAGCAGCTGGGGCACCTGGGGCACCCCTTAAGTGACAAGATAAGTTTGCGACCAAACCTTTACAGGCCCCATGAAGCCTTATATCCTGGCATATATGTGATCCACTTAAAGTATTCTCGCAGTTTGTACTGCTTAGAAACACTTCTTTTTCCCCACTCTGGCATCGAAACCTGTACGGTAATTCCTAAGATTCCTTGATGAATTTCCTACCCATTTCTTCATATCTGCCTGCCTGCATTTGTTCAAGGCAATATTGGAATTGAAAAGTTGTGACGGGAAGAGTTATGTGGCCATGGATTAGCCATTCTGTGGATGGTGACTCTGCCACTGTAAATGCTAATCTGTCCAGTTTTTCAATACGCAACATTGTATACTTTGCTCCCCTCTGTGCCATTTATATCTGCTTTTCTGTCAGATTGTACGAAGAAATCAGAGACGTGCTGTTTATGAAACGCCAGTGCACATAGCCTGCAGCGTCCAGCTTAACAACAAAATAGAACGCAATTGTGATTGCCCGTGTTGTAATATGGACAAATCTTGTTCTAGTACATCAATAGCAGAAGATACAATGTTGCCCAATGAATATATCCAGGAGGTTGGTGTCATTAAGCCATTGTCGACCACTGCTAGAGCTTTCTCTAGGTTTATACGATCTATTTCTCTAAATCTTTCCGCAACCTCTTGTTGTAATAATTTCCAAATCTCATTATAGACAGCATAATAGAAATGTTTATGACGTGGCTTCCTAGGACCTAATAAAAGATCATGTAAGTCCACATCCTCTGTATGTAAGGATAAGTGTTGGTTTAGATGTGTAAGTGTTGAGGTCTTTAGTCAATGGAGGCATAACGTCTCAACACTGTATGATGTCACTACCCCTGGGTGTTGTCTTTGTACATAGCATGGATCTGGCCTGTTAATACTAAACCCTTTTGTTTTCCCCATGAATCTTTCCTGACAACTATTGGTTTCTGTGGGACAGATCGACCATCCCTTCGAATCTGGGTCTGATCTATTGTATTGCATGATCTCATCTAGAATAATCCTTTCTTGTGATGTTATATTACCCTCAGTGTGTAATGGTGTGGGCATCCAAGGTGTATTCAAATCTTTGTTCTTTCTTAATCCAAGACAGGTCGTTTGTTGCACTGTTTCATCCAAAAAAACATTATTTGCTGAGGACTCTAAATAGTGCCTCTGTTCCCTGGACCTGTCACTCTCTATTACCCCAGACAGATTTTAGGTCTATGGTGTCTTTCCATAAGTCAAAACCTTGTTCAGACAATTGAGCAATAATAGAAGCAGAATAAATCTGTTTGGTGTTTGTCAACATATTTTTCTGTGCTGGTGTTGGTGCAACCTTATAATAATATGAGCCTGGGTCCGATGTATTAAACCCTGAAAAATATGGAAATTTCTGTGCAAATGTTTTTGAACTGCTTTTCGGTGGTGTTGGGCAATGTTCGCATTGGTGGTATGTGAAAACATTCCTAGGATTAGCAGTTGTATGCAGAAAGTGATGACCATATGTTGATAGCAATACATTGGGCCCGATTCACAGAATTAACTTAAGATAAAATCCTAAACTTACTACTTTTGGTATTCACAGAATGCACTTACTACTTTTGGTATTCACAGAATGCACTTACTACTTTTGGTATTCACAGAATGGATTTACGACTACTAACTTTACGTCTGCACTCGGGCCGGAAATTCCGGCCCAGAGGTGGGGCTTCCGGACCGGAGGCGGGGCTTCTGGCCCGGAGGCGGAGCTTCTGGCCCGGAGGCGGAGCTTCCGGCCCGGAGGTGGGGATTCCGGCCAGTGGCGGAGATTTAGCCATGGCCAAAATCTCCATCTCTGGGGTGGAAGCTCCGCCTCTGGCCCGGAAGCCCTGCCTCCAGGCCAGAAGCTTCGCCTCCGGGACGGAAGCTCCGCCTCCGGGACGGAATTTCCGGCCCGAGTGCGGACGTAAAGTTAGTAGTCGTAAATCCATTCTGTGAATACCAAAAGTAGTAAGTGCATTCTGTGAATACCAAAAGCAGTAAGTGCATTCTGTGAATACCAAAATGGTAGTAAGTTTAGGATTTTGTCTTAAGTTAGTTCTGTGAATCGAGCCCATTGTTTCAAAGTCTGATGTGTCTTCCAACATTTCATCATTAGAAAAAGCAGCACATTTTTCTAAATCAGACAACTTATTATTTACAGTTTCATAATCCCAATCATTGGAATATGTACATTTTTAAAAGTTCGGTCGGGCCAAATATATCGTAATCAACCTTAACCCACACTTAATCGTCAGGTATAGAAACTGCTGTTATGTTCACTGATGATAGGTCTCTTTTTCACGATGTGATGATAGATGCGGTTTCAGAATCATATTCACTTTTTGTGCTCCACAGCTTTCACAAAGCTAAGTTCCATTTATAAGCATACTAAATACAGTTACTAAGCCTATCCAGAAAAGAAAGAAAAGTATCCCGGTAATTACCCAGTGTTCTACCCAAGATGATACTAGGTAAGTCTTTTTCAGACAGGTCAGAAAATCTTTAAATCGCTGTAGACTAGTTTTTTGAGCTGACATTGTTTCAGGTTCACTTGGATCCAATGAAAACGTATCAAAGTCAATGAAATAGCCAGATGCAGTTCAGGCAACTTTCGGTAATACCGCAGGTCTTGTGGAAACTGTAGCTCGCTCTTGTTGGGGCATGTTGACGTAGATATACATGTTTGGTAAAATTGAAATTTGTCTTTCATTTGAGTGCTGATTTTGAAATTCAGTTTCAAGAGGAGCGAGTTCCATGGCATTGTTGCATAGTCCATCATTTGGTGCAGGTGACTCTTCAAACGTGATGAGTCTTTCTGTATAGTTACGGGAGGAGTGTGTCTGTTACTCCGGAGTCCACGCGGCCTACTACTCAGTATCAGCCATATAGTGTGGTTTGATTAGGTCTATTCAGGCAATTCTTTTCTCCTTTTTACCGGCAAGAGGCTGCAGAAGTACTGTACTTATTCCTTCTACTGCCAGGACAGGTACAGGCTTTCTGTATGATGGTCTTTTTTGTCTGCTATCTTTTCTCTGACCAGGTCCCCGACTTTAGGGATCCAGACAGGTCTTGCTGTGACAGACTTGACTTCCCCAGTGTCAGTCCATTTCACCTGGACGTTACTTTGTTCTGCCCTGGATTCATTTAGATCCTGTAAAACAGCCAAATGTTTATGGATGTCAAGAGGTTTTTCATCCGCCACTGTGCCTTCACAATCAAGATCAGGTACCCACATTCTCATCCCAAACAGGACCTCATAAGGAGTGACACCCCCTAGAGAACTTCTTGGCTGGTTATTCAACGCCCTTTGAACTCCATATAGATGTTTTACCCAACTTCTACCCGAGCCTAATACACTAGCTGTTAAAGATTGCTTTAAGTCCACGTTTTTCCTCTCCATGACCAAATTCCCGTTGGGATGGTATGGAGAGGAGTACCGAAATGCTACTCCCAAATCCAGGCCACCAGTAGTGTTGTTTCAGTAGAGAAACAGTCGCTGTAACTCCTGCGTGTGCAGAACCTATACCCTCGTGTGCTTCTAGAATTAATCCTAACCTACGATCCATATTTGGTATTGCTCTATCCCCATTCCAGGAATCTGAGCAAATGGAACGTTGTTTGCATCTAACTTGTCGGTGTACTTGAGTGGAAATCTTTTCGGTACTGCTGATTTATTGCATGTAGCGAAAATCGCAACCATAATCTCACCGTCTATTCTCGTTTTTGAACAAGTGATTGCAGCTATGGAAGCCGTGCTTATGTCCCCCTTTGCAGCTTCGTCAGCCAATGAATTCCCTTCAACGTGAACGCAATCACATTGATGACTCAATGTGTGTATCACGTGAGTCCTTAGTAGTTCTTTTTTCAACTCCGCTACCTGTTCCCATACCGCTTTGTGCTTAATTGTGCCACCTTTCGCATCTTTAAGCCCATTCTGTCCCCAGTGATGTAAATATTCATTGTATGACTGCACACAGTAAAAGGAATCACACACTATTGGGGAATTCTCAATCCATTTTTACCAGTGCCAGTAACAGTGCTTTTAATTCTGCCAGCTGCGCTGTGCAGTCTCCTAGAGACTGGGGGCCCGATTCACAGAACAAACTTAAGACAAAATCCTAAACTTAGTACCATGTTGGTATTCATAGAATGCACTTACTACTTCTGGTATTCACAGAATGAACTTACTACTTTTGCGATTCACAGAATAAACGTACTACTTTTGGTATTCATAGAATGGATTTACGACTACTAACTTTACGTCCGCACTCGGGCCGGAAATTCCGGCCCGGAAGCGGGGCTTCCGGGCCGGAGGCGGGGCTTCCGGGCCGGAGGCGGAGCTTCCGGCCCAGAGGTGGGGATTCCGGCCAGTGGCGGAGATTTAGCCATGGCCAAAATCTCCACATCTGGGCCGGAAGCTCCCCCTCCGGGCCGGAAGCTCCGCCTCCGGGCCGGAAGCTCCGCCTCCGGGCCGGAAGCTCCGCCTCCGGGCTGGAATTTCCGTCCCCGAGTGCGGACATAAACTTAGTAGTCGTAAATCCATTCTGTGAATAGCAAAAGTAGTAAGTTTATTCTGTGAATCGCAAAAGTAGTAAGTTCATTCTGTGAATACCAGAAGTAGTAAGTGCATTCTGTGAATACCAAAATGGTACTAAGTTTAGGATTTTGTCTTAAGTTTGTTCTGTGAATCGGGCCCTGGGTTTTTGTACAACTTGGATGAAACTTTCCATCCTGCATGCGCCCTTTAACGATAGCACATGTGGCGCTGGATTTCTGTTTACTCCCTATGGCCGGTTGAGCAGAACCATCAGTGTAAATTATATACTCATACTGATCTAGAGGCATTATCTCATTTGGTAGAAGATATTTTCTGTTCGAATTGCAGAAATGCTTGTGTTTTTAGATTTGGGTCGTATCTGTATTCTACATCTGTTGCAGTGAGAGAATTAGCCCAATGTATCCATCTTGAATGTAAGGCTTTAGCGTTGGGAATGCTTCCTTTTGTCGCAGCTTCTAGGGTTGGAACTGGGGTAACTACTATTATACGCGTGTCTTGAGTCAGTGCTCTTTTTCTCACTACAGCAGTCCGTACTGCTGTCAGAATTTTTTCTGTTGATGCAAAGTGCATCTCAGCATTTGTGTACAAATGTGATTTGTATGCTATTGGTACTGTCGCACCTTCATTATATGTTAGGTAGGTGTACCCTGATTGACCCGCAACTATGTGGATCACCAGGTTGCATACGTTTACACGTGTCTGTCAGTGTTTAGAAGCTATCATTTCAGCTTGCAGGGAACAAAGGATATCAGTGTGTTCCTGTGTCCATTGTCTAACTGAAAAGTCAGGTTTTATTAAATCGTAGAAAGGTTTTACTCTTTGTGCGTAATCCAAAATGTATGTGCTGCCAAAATTCAGGAATCCCAGGTTTGAGCGTACTTTTTTTATGATTTTGAAGGTTGGAGCAACGCACATTTTCCCAAAAAGTAAGCTGCTAAGCTTTTTCCTTCACTTGAAAGCTCATATTCTAGAAAAAGGACATTAAGGTGTGCTATCTTCGATTTTTAAACGTTGAATTCGTAACCCTCAGAGGCAAATCCCAAAATGATGGTATTCGCTCTGTTCAAGTGTTCCTCCATGTCATCATCCGTTAGATAAATATCATCCACATAGGACAATGCCTCTTCATCAGATCTTGAAGTAGTTCAGTTACTTTGGCTGAAAACAACCCCAGGCTGTTCTTATACCCCTGAGGGAGTGACAAAATTGTCGCTGGGAGCCTAACGCAGAGAATGAAGTTAAATACCTACTCTCAGGCACAATATTCTGGCAGAAAAATCCATTTGAGATATCAAGCGTGGTTTTGTATTTTTTCCGCACAATGTTATTCAGTAATGCGTCACTGTGTGCATTTTGTACTGCAAATGTCTTAGTGCAAGTGTTTAAATGTCTGTAATCTAAAACTAAACGATATGAATTGTCCAGTTTTGATACGGGAAACAAAGGGTTATTCATTTGAGAGGTGTACGTTTCAACCACCCCTTGGTATTCAAGTTGATCTAGGATCTCCCTGACCTGTTTCTTGCTTTATTGGATACTGCCTCTGTGCAGTCAGAGTATTTTTTAGTGGAATAATATGGCTGGTTGAATCCTCATCCCATCCAACATGGTTTTTGTATAATGCCGGAGCCAGGGTTACCGCCCACTCCCGTGCATATGTATATTTTAGATATCTGGGAAAAGGGTGGGAAAATGCTGGTAAAATTAGTTTCTCCCCTAGGGGAATCCATGATGAATGCTGGCAGCCAATCATGTTCAGCTAACAAAATGACATAGCCAAAAGTCATGTTATCCCAAAAGAGACCTCTAACTGTCCTGCACTTGTCTCCCTCCATTTGGAGTGTTATTTCATACAATTTATGTGGGACACTTACCCTAGTATCAGGTGTTTCCACCGTGATATTATCATTCTAGTCCGCTGTCACCAGAAATTCCATCAGGTTCTGGCAAGCTATTGTTGCTTCTTACGCACTGTGCAGCATCGTCAGAGCCCATTCCCCGTTCAGCAGTCGAGTCCTCAGAATTCTGGACATGTCTGATCTTAAGACCTGCAAGCTTCTTCTTTGTGAACTGTGGCTTTTGTTTTGGTTTATCTTCTCTTTTGGAAGTATATTCTTGAGCGTGTTGCTTGTCCCTGAACTTTGTACGCTCTTCTTGTCTGTCTGACTGTCCTTCCCTCTCAGAGTTTTTCTTTGAACCCTGAAAGGAACGAGAGGAACGTGTATCAATATCCTGATACCTGTCAGCTTTCCTAATATTGTCCCTATTCCTAAGGTTATACCTCCTTTCGGAGGGCTCCTCTGGATTGAGATCTGTTTTCTTTAATTTTTTATTTCTTGTTATTGTCCCACTTCTTTTTTGAGGAAGTAGTTGTCTGCTTGAAGGTCTCCGTTTCGGGACTACCCATCAGTTGTGGCTTCAATGCTTTTCCTCCCAAACTGTCCCTGCCTAATTCTGCATACGCAGTTCCAATTAGTTTAGGTAGTTCGTGCTCCTGTTGTAGAGGACTGAACTCCCTTAGGCATTGGCGATAGCCACTGATGCTGCCTTCCCTTTAATATTTGCTAATATTATAGCTGATACCTGGGCATAATTACCTAGTAATTTCATCCCTAAGTTCAGAGCAGGCTCTGCTCCATACTCATTTTGTATTTGTCTTAATACACCTGGTATTACTGCTAATCACGGGATACCATGAGCTCTGGAATATATGGCAGAGAAAACTGTACCCCAAGAGGGACAATCCTCTATCTGTGGTGTTATACCCATGGGCAAGCAGATTGTGAGCATTCTGTGTTTTTCATATGGGCTGGTATTCGGAAATACTGCTTCTAGCTGTGTTATCTTCTGAGCTACCCAGAATGACATTTGTTCAAGTTTTGCGGGCATTTTACCCATTAATATGTGTGACGTTTGTGGTATTATTTTAGTTGCTGTACCTTGAACTGGAGTTGTATTCGTTGTAACCGTTGCCGGCTGGACTGTTAGTGTCCTCATGACAAACTGTGTCATGTTTCTGTAAATTTGTATAAATTCTTTGTGAAGTATCAGTAAGTCTCCTCCTGACATTCTTTCGATGTCAGGGTGTGGTGTGTAGGTCGCTAATATTGGCCATGTTGCACCCTCTCTTCCGAGTGGACCAAGTCTTCCTCTACTTCTTGTATGGGGGAGGGTGCCCTTAAACCTGTATGAGTGTTCCTGGTACATAAGCAGAACTTCAATATCCTCATACGGACAATATTACGCTGATGGTTCAGCTTCTGTGCAGAAATGAAATGTTTTTGTTCTTGCATTTACTGCTGGGAATGTAACCCACGAATAAAATATCTCTGTTCTGTATGATTCGTGTGCCTCAATCACGAAAGCTACTACGCCACCCCTAGGTGTTAGACCATGCGCAAGCAGTTTCAGGGTGACTGCATTTCTAATACTTTCTGCAATGTGAATTGCATCTGCATCTTCCTCATCTGCTGAGAGAATTAGTTCTTGCACAACTCTATTCCCTTCCTCAGTCATTGTTTTAAAAAGGAAGGAAGAGATTTTCAAGGGAACTAAGATAAGGTGTTTTTGCACAATTTTAGGAACTCTGTGTCCTTCAAGCTTGATAAACCAACAGCCAATAAATAAGATATTTTACCTACTCAGCTGTGACGGAGTTTTGCCCACCTATTCCAGATGTCTCCGGTGTTTTGTGAATAGGAATTTCTGAGAATAGCACGACTGAACTACTCAGATTCTACTGTTAAATAAGTACCCAACCAACGTTGGTGCTGCCATGTTGTGTAGTTCCTATAATAATTATACAGGATCTGCACGTTTTAGACAACATACACTGTATGACTGGTGCCGGACTGACTCTGAACACCCCCACCGGGTATGTTGGCCTTTTGTACCAACTAGCTCACAGTACCACTAGAATCTCCTCTTACCAAGGAGAGAATAGTTCTTGGCAACCATCGAACATGACACCCCTGATCCCTCAGGACCGTGGAAACTATATACTACTTTTTGCTCAGTCACTCGTGCTTACTTAGTCTATCTCAGAGATATACACAGAATAAACAGACTAGACGTTTTCAATAAGTATTTGTTGAACAGTTGTTTTTCTGGTGTAGAATAGATGAGCTGCAATAACTGTTAGACAGTATAAGATACAAATGATTAGCAGTACTAAAAAGGTAAAGGGATATATAGCTCTACCATCTTACAATGATCATGAGTATATAAAACACATGATAAAAAGATGCGAACTCCTACGATGCTTCCCTAACTAGATGTACCTAAATGTACCTAACATGTGTATTGGTGTTAAGCCAAAAATCCCTTTAGGATTTAGTCAACCCCATTACCTGAAGTGAGAGACTATGGGACCCCATCCTGTTCTCGAACTGGACACCCCACGAGGGATGTTAGACCACTGCGAACTGGAGTGTCTGCATGCAGGATCCTCAGCGTCTTTGGTCAGTGTGTCGGCCGGAAAGTCTCAGTCTCCTCTGTTCTATCTTAGCAAGATGTGATGTATATATTCCCATAGATCTCCCCAGGAGTCCTACCTCGCTGTATTACTTGTGTCGGCCTAAGGATGACGTCGGGGATTAACTTTATACATAGATATTATACAGGAGATGGTCGTCCTGCTGTGCTTCCAAGAATCCTCATGCATAATGTATGAGATCCCGAACTAGGGAAAACCAGTGTGCTAAGAGCAGTGTCGTATCTAGGTAAAAGGTCAGCCCCTGTAAACCGTGACAAGTGTAATGTAGGGAAGAATATAGGTGAAGGGTAATGAAGTGACCTGGGCCTCTATTATGGTACCTATATGGAATATAACACAGTAAAGCACAAGTTGCTTTGGGAACAAGTGATGAACCTGAAAGAAAGCTTGCCACTGGCTCATGTCAGTCACACACTGAGCCATCAACGTGTTGCCGTTCATGATGCAGGGAATTCAATGGCTGATGAAGCCACAAAGGCGACAGTTTGCACTGCAGCAGTAGCTGCAATCACTCATTCTAGTACGAGGATAGACAGAGACATCATGGTGGCTGTTAATACTGCTCGCAATGACACACACCTGCCGAAAGGCTTTCCGCGCAAGTGCTCCTACAAGTTAGATGCACAAAACACACCTTATGCTCAGATTCCAGCAGTGGGGGACAGAGTAACACCAAACAGTAGTTGCAGTCTGGAATTAATTCTAGCTGCACACGAGGGTCTGCCTTCTGTACACGTAGGGGTGGCT
This sequence comes from Triturus cristatus, assembly GCF_964204655.1. NCBI lineage: Eukaryota > Metazoa > Chordata > Amphibia > Caudata > Salamandridae > Triturus > Triturus cristatus. The sequence goes on from NC_140584.1 coordinate 542,123,963, forward strand.
GCCACAATGTAATTATTGCAGCAACACTATTGGTGGCCAGGTCTTAACAAACAGACCAATGACTTTGTCCTCAGGTGCGACATCTGTCCACGGGTGAATGGATTCACCGTGGCGCATCCACCTCAAATGCCTCTGTTGATTTCAAACAAGCCAATGGCTTGTGTTTACTTGGACCATTGCAACCCCCCCTATCATCAGATGGGGCTTACAAGTATATATTGGTGGCAGTGGATTCCTGCTCTCGATTCCATTTACGGTCTGGCCGCAAAAATCGACTGAGGCTCGAACTGGTATAAAGCATCTGTGAGTCTTCATCGGGACATACGCAGTTGGTACATTGCATTCTGACCAGAGACTGGCGTTTAGCTCTCTGACATACAACAAGGCTATGGTAAGTTTGCGTGTGACCCTGCGCTTCTCATCTCCATTCCATTTAGAGGAAAATGCGATAGTGGAGAGAAACAAACGTGACTTAAAGCAGGCTTTAACAGCGAGGGTCCTAGGCTGTGGTCGCAGTTGGGTCAATCACCTGTATGGGGTCCAGAGGCCTTTAAACAATATTCCAAGAAAGTCCCTGGGTGGTCAGACTCCCTATGACATCCTGCTTGGGGTTACGATGTGGGTCCCAAACCTCAACAATGCCAGCACAGTGGCAGCGGAAACATGATTTGACATCAATTAACGTTTGGCTGTTTTACAGGAACTGAATGATTTCCGGGACGAACAAAGCAAGTCCAAGTAAAATGCACCACCACTCGATAAGTGAAGGTAGGTCTGGCAAGGCTCGGCTGGATCCTGAAAGTCGGGGATCTCGTCAGAGAGAAGATTGTGGACAAAAAGGAGTTTGGGCTATCGTGTAGAGCGCCTATGCCTGTCCTGGCTGCTGAAGGTACACAAACTGGACTTCTTCCCCTTGCTAGCCGTTGAGACAAATGGTTTGTCTCCATTGATCTGATCAAAATACGCTATGTGGCCGATTCTCAACAGTAAGCCGCTTGGCCGCAGTCTCCTCTCACTACCATACAAGAGCTTCACATGGAAGCTTTAGTTACAAATGGGGCCTGCTCTCTTCAATAAGAGACAACAACGAAGTATGTCTCCTGCCTCTTGCCAAACTACAAGAACTGTACAGTCAACAAGTACAAAAACACAAATTTCTTTTTGAAGTCCTGAAAAGAAAAATATGTACGTCAACGTACTACAGATTGATTCTTCATCAAGTTTAACACATCCTGCTGAGCTGCCAAGGATAGACCGGTCGGCTTCAGGTTACTTCTTCGACTTTGATGATTTCTCCTCTGACACATCAGAGCAACCTCCTCCCCCACTGCCCATGCCTTTTGAACTGCAACGTGTTTTCTATCTTTGCCTGAAAAGAACATGCATTGTTTCTTCATGGTTACACCTTTGGATTAGAACTGCATTACTTTTCTGGTCCTTTGGATCGGTTTTGTGACAGTGTTCTTTCTGCTTCTGAACTGACATTTATCACAGAAACGCTCTGCAGTACACATGCTAAACTTGATTCTGAAAAGACACGCATCATCACACCATGAACAAAGAGACTTGACTCTCGTGAACATTTCAGCTGTTTCAGTTCCGGATGGGATTGTACAGGATAAGGTATCATTTGATGTGTATGGTCCCACTGAACTTTTGCAAATTCCACATTTGTTTTAAATTTCGTTAAATGGCATTATCACCCCTCATGCTGTTTCTGATGATTGGAACATTGATGCAGTGTATGGAATGTTAGAAGGTCTAGAACATTCAACTGTGTTTTCTTCTGATGATATGATGGTACAGCTAACTTTGATGAGATGTTTTGTTTTCAACATTACGGACATCATGTCCTACACAAAGCTAATATTCTTCATGAAGGTTTCACCTTTACACAATGGGAACATTGCTCTACACCTCTAAAGGGTAGTTCAAAAGCATTTGCAGAGAAGTTTGATTATTTTTCTGGGTATGACCCGGCCTCTTTTTATTATAGGCTTGCACCAACACCTGCAAAGAAAAATATGTTAACATACACAAAACTGATTTAGTCTGATTCTTTCCTTTCCCAGCTCTATGAATAAGGTTTTGACTTTTGGAGGGTCACAGTAGATGTGACGTCTATCTGAGGACTAAAGACTGGCAGGTCCAGTAAACTGAGGCTTTGTTTAGGGCCTGTTTAATACCACAACAAATGATTGTCCTGAACAAAACTGTTCAACAGGCAATGTGTCTTGGCCTAGCTAAGATAAAAGATATGAACACACCAAAGGCTCCTACTCTTACGCGATTTGAGAACTGGCAGCAGTTAACACCATACCCTGAGGATACCATAGACTGCATGCTGCGTAAGAGTAAGCATAACTCATCAGAACCCAATTGGAAGGGATGGTTAGGCTGGTCATTAGATACAAACAGATGCTAGCCTCGATTCCTAGGTAACAGCAAGGGATTTACAGCAAATAGGCCCGACATGCGATATGTGCAGACTGAACATATAGGCGTGGTAAAAACTTGCAGTGTTTGGAGGTTGTACCTTGATTGGCTAAAGACCTTGACACTGTCTTAGGTACAACAGCACTTGCCCCTTTTATCTGATGACCAGGACCTCCGGGACTTTTTAATGGGTCCTCGCAAAGCACATGAAAAGTGCTTTCTTTATGCCGTCTATAATAAGATATGGAAAATATCCCAACAGGAAGCTGCTGAAAGACTGCACGAGATTGATAGGGCCAACTTAGAACCAGCTCTTGCAGTGGTGGACAATGGTATGATAAACGTATCCTCCAGGATATACTTTTCTTGGGTAACATTGTATCCTCCAAAATAGACATAATACAGCAAGACATGTTTGCATTACTACACAGGTAATCCCAATTTAGGTCTATCCTATCGTTGAGCTGGATATTACAGACACTACGTCAGGGCTACGTGCTTTGCTGACACATTAACATCACAAATCTGTTTTCACCTTACCACCTTTTAGAACAACAGATAGCTATAGTGTGGAAGGATGCAAAATACACTATGTTAGATATTGAAAGACTGGAAAAATTACCTTTTAAAGTTGCTGAGGTAGCATCCTCAGATTGGCTAATCCATGGGTACATTACACTACCGATCTATTTATTTATTTATTTTGAAAGTTCTATAGAGCGCGAACAAGACCCACGCGCGTATCAGAGCGCTTAACAGTAAATAAAGTTCTTTATACATTAATAAAAGGCAAATTGTAACATATATACAAAAACATGTTGTAAAAGCAAAGTGGTAAGGTACATCAGGACGCTATCCCCTTGCATCAGGAAACAGGAAGATGGAATGTCAAGAATGCTTAGAAGGTCCCTTGTCATAGTAAGGGTAATGGCGACGGTATAGTAGTTCAAAAACATATCTTTGGACCGTACTCAGGTGAATTTGGCCATGAGAATCGAGTTTACTTCCTTTTTGAAGGAGACAATAGAGGGGTTAAGTCTGGTTTCGGGTGGTAAAGCATTCCAAATTCTGTTTTTTTCTTGTTGAATCTCTGTGGTTTTAATAATAAGTTTTCCGCACTTCTGGATGATCTGAGCCCACCAGAGATCATCAGCTTCTGTGCTAGATATCTGGGTGCTTTGTGGTGCATAGCTTTATGCGTCATACACGCTATCTTCAAATGAATTCTGGCTTCCAGGTGTAGCCAATTCAGAGATTTTTTCGTCTGGGGTAAATGTGTAGATTTCTTTTAGAACCAGTGACGAGTCTCGCTGCGGCATTGATTGAGGCTCTTAGTGGTGCTGTTGTTGCTTTGGGTAGGCCGCAAAGAGAGACACTTCCGTACTCCACTCTGGGAATAACTAGTTCTTGTACTGCTTGCTTGAAGTCATTGATTGGCAAGAAGGGTTTCAGCTTCCTCAGTGTGTTTATCTGGAAAATAGCTCCCTTTGTAGCATTGCTGATGTGTTTTTGCATATTGAGGTTACTGTCAAGAGTTATTCCCAGTGATTTCGCTGAGTCAACGATGATTGTTTGAATGTTGAATGCCGTAAGGTGTTTTATCCAATCTTGCATTATGGGGACTTGGGCAGGTGGAGCTATTAGCAGGAATTCGGTTTTTAGGACATTTAATTTGAGATGGTTTTTTGCCAGCCATATCTGGGTATTCCTAAGCGTTGTGTTGAGCAGTTTGATGTCTTCTAAGGTGTGGATCTTGAGGTATAATTGTGTGTCGCCAGCGTACATGTGGTATTGCACGTTAGATGCTTGAAGAATTTCGGTGAGGGGTTCCATGAAACGGTTAAACAATGTCGGGGATAAAGAGGACCCTTGCGGTACTCCTAATGTTACTGGAACTGGTTTGGACATGGTGTTGTTGACCCTGAATTGTTGTGTTCGATTATGGAGAAATGAGGTAAACCAGTTTAGCACTGAACCTGATAATCCCATTCTATGCTTCAGAAGATCGAACAGGTTCTCGTGTTTGACCGTTTCAAAGGCTGAGGAGAGGTCTAGCAGGATGAGTAGGCAGGATCCATTCTGATCAAGGATTTATAGCGCGTCATCAATTATATGTGTCATGGCTGATTCAGTACTGTGACCTGCTCGGAAGCCTGATTGGTGTTTGTTAAGAAGGTCAAATATGCCTTGTCAGTTGGAGGTGTACACATTTTTCCAAAAGTTTGGCCAGGGTAGGGATGTTGGAAATCTTGACTTTCAACTTTCAGTACTGTCTGAAACACCATCAAGTGGGCAGATATAAAGCTTTAGGTGGAGGGTACATACATGAATATTGGGAGCTTCCTTTCAAATTCCGGTGTCGGAATAAGGCTGCTGAAGTTTTTCTCAGCGGTTCCGACTGCAAGAATACCTTGAGTGGGTCCCTAGTATGCAAAGATGTTTAGTTGCACAGGGCATGTAATGCATCCATGGTAAACTTGTCTTGCTACTTGAAAGGCTCTCTGGCGGCCATGATATGTCCGAGTTTCAGATTACTCCAGAATGGGAGTTACCTGATTTCGAAAAGTCAAGGTTGCTGTGGGAGGAAACCAGGGGTTGCCTAAGTGGTTACCGTGCCTTCCATTGTTACTTGTTGTACACAAGTCCTGTTTCCGCCTCCCCATACAGTTAGGAGGATACCCTATGGCCTTCAATTAATCTTAGCAACGTGTGTTTTGATGTGCTGAGCAAACTGAAAACCTTATTATTTCAAAAAGATATGGCCTTAACTTTGGCCAAATAGACGTCTGATCTTCAAGTCGTGCATTCATCTTCGCGGATATAGGCGCTACTCCGCACCAACCTCCCACGACATTATGGGGAGCTCATACCTCGTATTTTGAACATATCTAGTACGACTGTAACAGCATGGTTTTTCAGAAGCACAGGCTCCGGGCTGGTCAGCACCTTCCAGACTGTGGTTGGAGTTATTCCATATTTTATTCACTCTGTCCTCTGAAGCATCTTTGGAGGTCTTCCGCTGATCCTGCTCCCAATTGCAGGCATATTGCTTTTACTATTTTTGCTCTGCAGTGGATGTCCCATTTCAAAATCAAATGGAACTGCCACTGTCTCATGTCCTGTTGTCCACTGAATTAGGGGTGGGCGGAATTTGCGAAATCCACTTTCGCAAACTATCGCGAAAATGTTAAAAATTATCGCAAACACGCAGAAATATCTCGAAGATGCAGAAGTTTTTTTCCCGCATGTTCGTGAGATTTTCTGCATGGTTGCGGCTTGCCAACTTACCCATGGGGTTGCTCGCGGGCGCGGCCATCTTGTTTGCAGTGCATGATCGCGAGAAGAAAGACGTGATCGGGCGACGCATGACGTCACTACGGGCGCGAACTGTTGCGAGACAGCGCAAATGGCTTAAAACAATACAACATCTCATGGAGAACGCGACCGGATCAAGAAAACTTGTCGGCGAACGCAGGGATTCAGGTAAGGCGATCGCGCGCGCACGAGAATGTATTATTTTACAGCGCGAGCAAGAAACAAATTATCGCCAAGCTGCGGAATGCGAAAATTTTGACATTTTCGCGCTTTCCGCGGAACGCGAAAATGTCAAATTATCGCAATTTCCGTGAACGGAACGAAATTTTAGCCCAGGCCTACACTGAATGCATGCTGCTTTGCTTTGGTGCACCTTTGCTTTGAGAACTGGAGGAGCATTGGTTCCTGCCATTCTGGCCTGTATGGCTTCATTTTGTGTAGCCCTGGTTCCTCTGTCTCCTGTGCACGTATGAGTGTGGCCTGGAGGTTGCAATTGGTTGAACCTTCAGACATACATGTACTGATGGATCAGTTGAAGTCCCACTTGGAAATCTGTCCCTTGAGGATTCCATTGCCTCTGGCTGCGTTCTACGAGCCTCCTCGGGTTGCCTCTGTGTCGGGTGGTTTGGATCTTGGCTCTGTCTCGACGGAACACCAACTGGTTCTTTTCGCTATGGCAGCGGCTGCTGTTGGGTGTGAATGGGAGAATACTTGCTCTACCAACTTGCTCCGAGGTGTGCCCCTGGGACCATCGTCTGTGGGCGTTGGGAAGAGAAATGTTTCGTCTACTGGGTACACATAAACATTTGTCTCTTCCATGTGGTGGGAACCTTTTTATTTGGCCTGGTTTTAACTTCCAAATTTCTTTTAAATTGGCCTACATTTTATAGCTTTGATTTTTTTAAGACATATTGGCTTTCTTTATGCTTTGGGTCCAAATTAGCATGAGAACCTGTTTTAAGCACTTTGTTATCATTATTTTAACGTTTGAATTTTAGCAACTTCCTTTACATATGCTGTTGCATTTTTAGTAATAGGATTTTTAAGCTTCAGATAGCTTCTTAGCTAACTTATGTCCTACGAGTGGGTGTCATGTGTCCCAGTTAGACCTAGTAGGAAAGATGCAATTTTTACATGTGCACGGATCATTCCTAAAGTGGCCTTCACTTTCCACATCGACTTTGACACACATTTGCATTTGTGACACTTGGGTTTGTTTCCTGGAATCACTGACCTTTCTTATATGAATCAACATCGCAAGAACACCATCATATTGCCTTGGCACTGTGCACAAGGCCTACATGTGTGTTGTGCAAATGTGTTTGTTATTTACATCCATATGGCGAACAGCTATCTGTAGAATACAAACAATGGCAGCGTGATCACAATATTGGCCCAAGATAAGGATTCATATTTCTATATATGAACATCTGTTTCCGGGTATACTAAGAGGAGGCCCTTCTGCTGACTTCATGGGGTCCCTACATGCTGAAGCTTTTGCCCAGCAGCTGACCGACATCTCCGTGAGGGGTGTCCAGTTCATGATCAAGCCGGGGTCCTATATTCTTATTACCTAACAGGTAATGGGGTTAGATCATCCAGTAAGGCGTTTCTTGGCAGAAGAAACACACACACTCTAGAAATGTAGGTTAGGATTTTACATAGTAGGAGTACGCAAAATTGTTATCCTGTTTTATATGCTGGCATAAATACGTTGTTTCCAGCACAATGGTGGAACTTTTCGTTTTGTTCACTGTACTCACACATTATAACTTTCATTTGCTTCTGTCTATTGATCATTGCTGCCCATATTTTCTATACAAGAATCGCTACAGTTTAATAAACAATGCAAATGTTCCTCTGTGTATTCTTTGTATATTTCGCTGAGCAAGCAAGAGCACAAGTGTATGAGCAAAAGGTTCTAGGTTTGTCATCATGATCCCTAAGGGAACAGGGTTGTCATGTTTAGTGGCATCCAGAACTGTTCGCTCCCTGCCTAGGTTAGGGGGCTTATGGTGGCACTGTGAGCTAGCTGGTCCAAGGGACAACATACTCTGTGGGGGTGCACGGAATCAGTCTGGCAATATCCCAAGGTTTATGTCGTCTAGAAATGTGCAGTTCCTACTGATTAGTGGAAACTACATGACAATGGAATCTTGAAATCTCAGTCTTTTGCTGATGTTAAAGTGTGGTAAAGGACCCTGCTGTGTATTTATAGATGTGGTGGGATATGATAACTGGGTCTTTCATCTCTGTTGATCCATAGCCAGGCACTTTCAGCAGCCAATCACAGCAGCAATTACAAGTTTCACAGTACTGGCAGAGCTCAAAGTCTGCACCAGTAATTATCAGTGTTGTGCGATAACAACTCACGAGTACTGTACGATTACGAGTTAAATCCTACAGAATGGGGAATTACTAGGTGGACCCGGATTTACCTGGTGTATTCCACATGATATTCCCTTTAACACACACATTTAACGTACTTTAAGCAGGTGGTAAATGCGTGCAGAGGACACTAGCGAAAGTGTTTGGGCTGATGTAAAGGAGGGCTAGAGGGGTGAGGAGGAAAGAATGGAGAATGTGAGCTGTTGTCAGGGAGCATGTATTGCCCCTCCCCCCCATTTGCCTTATCTAAGATTTGAGCAGGTGTCATAGACGGGGTCTCGGGTACAAAACAGTCTTTCCTGCAGTGATTTTTCCAGTTAGAAATTTTTACTGGTAAAATTGGGCCTGTTGTTCCCATACCTAGTAAATTCGGGCGCAGGAACACTGGCTCTCTTATAATTGTGCAGAACAGAATTCCACCTGGGAATTCCACCGCGCACAGTTCCCAATAGGGAGCCGTGTAGTTTATGAGCACATTGTAAGTGGGTTGATTAGGCAGATAGCGCACAACACCATGAAGAATGAGAAGCAAAGAAAAAACAAACACAGGATCCTCTACCTGTAAATAACCTTTAGATTACCCCAGTCATCGAAGTGGGGGTATCCACTAGGAATAGCATTCCTAATCTTTTTTAAAGGTTTTACAATAGCAGCTACCATACTTTTTTTAATACAACTTTTTCCAGGACAAATAATGCCTACTTTCAACTGGCCCTGGCTGAAAGGGAGGGGAAGAGGTCTCTTATTCTGTGCGGCCACGGGAGAGACAGACAGTGAAAGAAGAAACATGGCTTCACTCTAGGGGGCCTGCTATGTGAAAGAAAAAAGGAAGGGAAGAGGTCTCCTATTCTGGGAAGCCATGGGAAAGACAGACAGTGAAAGAAGAAACAAGCCTTCTCTCCAGGGTGCCTGCTATGTGAAATAAATGTAAATGTGTGCAATTTAATATTCAGCAAATCTAAATGCTGTTTGGGAGGCAATATATGCCTTGACTTTTTGGAGTCATTTGAGGCTTCATGGTAACAAAAGTTTCTTTTTTTTTAGAGATATAGTAAGAGTGTTATCAGGTGCATTCTAGAGTGTGTCCTTCTTTCTATTGGAAACTTATAAAAAAAGGTTTACGCTAGGTATATTTGGAATACTTATTACCACAAATGTATTTAACACATTTTTTGTAGCTTAAACACTGAGGGCCACATTTACAATATTTTACCATGGGGCATCGCTGCAAGTCTTCCTGCTGCGCTGCCACATAGCAAAAGAAAAGGGCAGGAATGCGGCGTATCTATCTGATACGTCACATTCTTGTCCTCTTTTCCTGCGCTGGCGCTCAATTGGCTGTCATGCACCAACGCAGGCACTCTTGCATCAAGGTGCAAGGGTCTCTGCGTTGTAGGGATGATTGTTTTTGTGCAGGAAGGGACACCTTTCTGTACAAAAACAATTAATGGAGGAGATTTCCTCTTTCTTCGTGTGTGCAGCACACATAGAAAGAGGAACAAATGAGGAGAAATAATGTATTCCTCCTTGTTGTGCCTCCCCTATGCCTCTCCTGGGGTGGTGTAGGCTTTTGACGCATTGCCTGGTTTACAACTTGTTGTAAATCTGGGAATGTGCCAAATGCCATGGGAACACCCATCGTAACACCCATGGCACGCCTCCCCATCGTAGTGTGAGGCAATGCAGCAACTTGCGCTGCATTGTCTCACTCCATATCAACAAGACCATGAAAAGCCAAGCAGCTTGCCTGTACGTGGTTTTGTAGATATGGTGAACCCCTATGTGACACCAGAACGTCGCAAAAAGTGACGCTTCAGAGGCGCACAAGATTTATAAATGAGCCCCTAGGTGCCTGATGTGCAACATTTTCATTTGCAAAAAGTGGTCGCAAATTGCGCACTAACATTTTGCGAATGGGAAAGAATTTTGTGATCAACTTATGTTTTAATAGGCCCATTCACTAAATTCTGAATCAGAATGGGTCACAATCTGACCTACCTCATCAATATTGATGAAGTAGGTTGCAAATTGTGGTTCGACCCACTGCGATTGGATGCCATCACAGGGATAGATGGTGGCCTTCAGAGGTCAGCAGGCCACCATGTCTGTTATAGGTTTTTAAATAAATTAAACTCCTTTAAATGCAGCCTGTTTTCCTTAAAGCAAATTTGGTTACATTTATGAAGATTTTTTAAAGTTTATTTCAGAGTTGGCAGTGGTGCCCTGGGCCACTGCCTATTCTCCAACATATGTGTTACAACTCCAACTCGGGTACTGGTAACTTTTCAACTTCTTGCGATGGGATTTGGTTGCAAAACAGTGATACATACCACAATGAATCACTATTTAGAAAGAATGCCTTAAACATGCCTCTTACAAATAGTAGTTTGATATGCCATTTCAACCCTATTTTGTGTTACGGTAACGCAAAAAGGTTTTAGTAAAATTTTAAAAAGCCATCTTGCGGTTGCATACCCTGGCAGTTTGCGAATTGGAGGTTTTACAACTGCAAAATGACTTTGTACATTAGATTCAAAATCTCTTTGCACATTTTGAAGCCACCTATCTTATACAGTGTGTAATACAATTTTAAAATAATGAATTGCATTTTCACAGTGCTTTCAGTCACAGGCTGGGGGATGGGAGCACTAAACATACACATATCACTAAACCCGGGGAACAAATCAGGATTCAATTGTGAGTCGGATTACACACACAGACATCCCAATAACCAATTGAGCTTTGATAACATAAAAAACAATGCGTTTTCCACTGATTAAGATTACTTTATGTATTTATTTTCAATTGAAGGTGCAGTGCACATTAGATTTTATATGCATTTACCTGAAGGTGAAAGACCGATAAAATAGTTGCAGAATTTTTTGTATTTTTGTCTCTGGCCCCGTCCCCATCGCACCCAGGATCAGAGTTCACATAGTTTCTATGCACTTGAACCTCGTGAAGACCTACGAAATACTTTGAGGCCCCATCTCCAGGGCAGCCCTGCACACATCAGCTAAAGGACTGTGTATGTCCTGGAAGCGGCAGCAACCCCGGCTAACACACACGAGGGGGTGGAGGAGCGAGGGCTGAGGTTCGAACACTTTTAGCCCAAAGGACGTTGCGCGCCTGCGCACAGGCAAGTTTCGACACTCCCAGCAGTACTTACAAGTTATACATGTATTCCAGGCTAACTTTATTATACAGCACGCATTTAAAAGTGAATTATGTCGAATGAATGAATGGCTTACCTTCCAGCACTACTGTTTTTTTTTTTTGCTTGTAAGTGAATGAGTAATTCAAACTATTTCTTTGGGGTGAGAAGTATTGAAACTAAGCAGTGCTTGGAAGAGAGCAGCTGAAGAGATAAGGACGGTTATAGGAACTCTGAGGCTGGTACTGCAACCCTTAGCTCTGGAATGTTTACACAAGAGAACGTGAATCATTCCTCTGATCTAATGCTGCGTAAAGTCTTATCCTCGATGTAAATATATACTGCGGTTTCTATGTGAGCGATTAGAAGACTCGCATTGTTTCACACTAAAAACATTGAAATAATAACCTCGCAAAACTAGTCTAGGGTTTCGTCAGAATGTTTGTGCTGGAGCAACTTTGTGCAGCCTTCATGCATTTAAACAGCGGAACTTGCCCGTTTGTAAAAATAATAAAAGTTGCTCCTCAGATACGAAAACAAATTATACTTGTTTTAGGAATTGCTTTAAAAAAAGTCATAATCTATACCAAAATTCTACACTTGTAGCTCACCTAGGGCCTGACAGAGGTACAAAGCATTTTACCGGTCGCATCTACCATACCTATATTGCGAGTATGTAACCTACTATAGGGTTTGCAAGTCGCTATTAGGAAGGAGCGTGGTAAGGCCGTGCATCCCTGGAGTCGCACTGGTATGGAGGAATGTTTTGCGACCTCAAGTTGGTGGTAAGCCATTCTGAAGCGGAAAGGGGTCCTCAAGGGACCCCTTCCACTTTGTGAATGGGGGCACCAACATTTTTTCACAGAAGACAGTGGTCCCATGGACCACTTCTTGTCCTTAAAAAATGAAAAGAAAACTTTAAATTTCTTTTCTTTTAAACACATTCCGTTTTCCTTTAAGAAAAACGGACTGCATTTGAAAAATAAATTGTTGCTTTATTTAAAAAGCAAAAACAGACATGGTGGTCTGCTGTCCTGAGCCAGCCAACATTCCTGTGTTATTGCTCATTCCCAATGAGTCGCCAATTGCGAGCTGCCTCAGGAATATTGATGAGGCAGGTCCCTTGCGACCCATTTGGGAACTGCTAATGTGTTTGAGACACATTAGTACATTTTATTTTGCAAGTCTCTAATTGTAAGTCGCAAAAAATCGCAATTAGAGACTCTGGCCTTGAAAGATTGCAAAATTCACCCTGGCAGCCAGGCCGGATGGGTAAGTAAATCCAGCCTTCGCACTACATGGGTGAGCGCAGTGTGCAATCTTTAACCTCACCAGTGGATTAAGTGGGAACAGGGAAGTTTCTTAGAGCCCCAAATGAAATTGTTATAAAGAATGGTGCAAGTTGCAGGACTATTTCTAGTTCGTGCCTGGGTCAGCAACTGCACTGCGTGTGCTCGCTTGTAAGGGGTATTGTTTAGAATATAGGGCTTGGACCCAACCCATTGCTTACTATTCATTGGCATCATTGTCACTCTTCTTTGCTGCCTCCTAATTGGTCAGCACTTCCTTTTCTTTCTGAGGAGCATGCACCGAGCACAAATTGCTTCCTCTTGATTAGTGCCTGTACGCCTGATTGTACTGCGAATTAGGAGATACGCGTTTCAGGACACTCCCCCTGTTTCCATTTCTTGCACCTCTTTCTACATTCATATTGTTTTCAAATGCATTTTTGGACATTGATCATCTAAGCCTGCATCTTTTGGCTTACTCGAACAATTTAAATAAAATTCAATTGTACGTGGTGAAGAACCAGAACCTTTTGGGCCTGGCGGCGCAGGGTACGCCTTAATCTCCTGGGTTTCTCCTGCTCAGCTACACAGAGACACGGGACACTCTGTTAGGCGTTAGAAGATCAGATTTATTAGCTGCAGCTAGTACAGTTGTCCCAGAAGTACACAAGGTAGGTTCTCAGGAGACTGCCACTTCACTCTGTGGCGCACAAACTTTTATACCATATAGATACTATATACATCAACCAAGTATACACCCAGCAAATACAAGAAAGAGCCAATAAGGAAAGTTGGAAAATAGGGCAGAACCAATAGGAGAGATTTGAAAACAAAAGTGTCAGATGACTCGAAGAAACCTCTCCTCCAACTGTGCTTGTCACCCCTCCCTCAAACTAATTTATTAACGGATTTGTAACAAACTTGCAGGTGGCGAGATACATTTGTGTGTGTTGGAGGACAGTTGTGAAACGAGAGAATGCTAGCAGAGGACAGTGAAGGCCAGACGATAAGATAAAGTCGGAAAACAATAGTGTGAACCAACAGATAGTTGAGACGGGGATTAGAAAAACCAGACAGGGATTAGTGTACTCGGCTAAACCTAACACCAGCTTTTGAAAATAGAGGCAGAAGGACCATTTCGACACGAAGCTGCAGAAAAAGCAGAATAGACTTTGTTCGCCGTGCTGCCTGAGTGATGGCAACACAAAATGGCGGCGGAGCACAAGATGGCGGGTCGCTTCGATCACAATCGAAAATCGAAGTTCCTCAGACCCTCCTTTTGCCAGAACTCAGGCAAGGTAGACTCATGTTAATCTGAGTCAATGTCGATAGCCATGAGGTCATCGAGCTGTTGCTGTAACATCATTCTTATATCTTCTGTTCTTGGCGATTTGGGCTTAGGGATGCACATAGTAGCACATAGGTCACAGATGGCGGGACCACAGTGCATACAAAGGCAACAGGAGAAAATAATGGTCAAAATTATTTCGAGAAATGTCAATGCTTTCCAACCCCATTTGGACAGTAGTCCCCAAAACCACTCCGAAAAGGACCAATCTCCTTCGTCCTGGTGAATCGACTCAGAGATTATATGCAACTTGGAGATAGCTTGGTATACTGTCGGAGCGTCATTAGGTATGAAAATACAGCAACTTGACCCGATCGTGGTGCACACTCCACCACGATCTGCAAGAACAAAATCTAACGCAACTCAATTTTTTTAAAGTCATGAGACGGTCCGCCTGTAGTTCTGCCGTGATATTACTTAAGGCTCCTACAGTGATGTCTATTGTGGTCTCTACGACACGGACTAGTTGCCTTATATTTCTGCTGTTGGCCATTGGACCCCAAAAAGGAAGAAATCCTTTGAGGGAATCTCCTCCCTCTTGTCCTGCTGTGTCTTTCGAATCAATAATCCCTCTGCCATATCTGTTTCGATGATAGTTTGCAGAAGCGGTGTATGTAGGGGGAAGAAGGAAAGCTATATAACAGGTGCCAGAAAAACCCGTGGGTAACCATGTGTAAGCTCTATTATAGCAAATGAAATAGGTGCCTTGAGACGGCACTAGAGGAGGCGAGTTTTGAGAGGAATAAACATACGTGTGGGAACAGTTATTTCTTTGTATGGTGTCAGAAGAGCGATCATTAATTTGCAGACAGAAATTTCCCTGATGAGGAATCGTCCAAATGGGCGGAGATTTTCTTTGTTTGATTTTATCACTAAGACTAGAGACATAATGGGTGACGTTCCAGTTTGTATACGCTTTTCTTTCATCAATGGAAATATTACTATTTTCCATGATTTTAGCCATAGCTACCATTCCCTTAATTAATGAGCTATGACTAAAATCTGGACCACCAATATATGAACTAATGGAGCGTTTGAACTTACTTTGGTAGGCATTGGAGAAAATGACAAAATAAGCCCAAGCTGAACCCTCATAAGAGAACGGGAGAACCAAATATGGCATTCCTTTCTCTGTGGTATGTGGCATAAGTACACACACCCAACAGTCAGTCGTATTGACCACTAACTGGTGTTGATGTAACAACTGGACAAAGGAATTGTTGTAATATTCAGTTCTTCTAATGAGTTCATGTTGAGGAAGGGTATGAAAGAGATGTGGAGAGACAGTAGAAGAAGACGAAGAGGAAGAAGGAGAGACAACTTTTTGCTGCAGAGCATAAGCAATCCAACCTATAAACGCCAAAACAATACACGATAACATAATAACACATAAGGTGATATTAAAACGACTGTACATTGATTTACAGGATTCTTTCTTCATTTCATCCTCTCTCTCTCTTTTGTCTTGTGTAGTTTCCATCTTTCTAATGGATGCTCACGGCAATCTTCCTCGATCACTCAATTATGATTATCTGCCATCCAATGACACTACAAGTCCTGCAGGCCTATTGCCACTACTCAGGTCACAATTAAGACTCCTACCGTGACCCTGCAACCGGGACTGAATACTACAGAAGAGAGGAAAAAATCTTAAGTGTTCTTTTGTCTAGGTCTCAGATTGTATCGTTCCTTTCCAGGAGTGCTCTGATTTTGAAACAATGTTCGTGGATTAGTTGTATCTAATCGACGATGCGATGGTATTGCTTCCTGTAGAATATCGTCGTCCTCTTTTTCAGACAGTGTCCCATTCAGGCGTGCATCACTAAAGGGTATGAATCGTGGAACCTTCTCGCTCTCAGAGTCACCAATGCCCCTACGCACCCATTAATCGCAAGGTAAGGGCAAAGGCATTTTCTTGCAATGCACGCCGTGAATCCAATTCTTATTTCCTTCGACTTTACCTGCTGTTCTCGTGGTGAGCAGAACCATTCGGGGCTCTCTCCATCTGGGCTCCAAATTTCTCGTTCATTGGAAATTTTTGGTGCAGACCCAGTCACCTGGTCGGATGGAATGACCTGGGTCTGTGGAAAACTCTGGTAAAGCACTCTGAACCTGTTGATGGAGAACACGCAATTTAGTCGTAAGATCATGCAAGTAGTCAATCAACATTGGATATGGCAAGTCTGAGTATTTCTTAGGGCGAGGGACTCCCCATACATTAGCCGGGTGTCCAAAAACCACTTCGTAAGGGCTAAGTCCCAAACGAGAGTGTACTGCAGTTCTGGTGGATAGTAGAGCTAATGGTAAAGCATCGGGCCAATTGAGTCCTGTACTAGCCTGAACCTTTGCTAATTTTAACTTCAATGTACCGTTGTAGCATTCTACTAAACCCGCTGATTGTGGATGATTTGCCGCATGAAACTTTTGTTTGATACCAAGACCCGCACAAACTTTCTGCATGACTTGGCCAACAAATTCGCTCCCATTGTCACTCCAGACAATGCGCGGCAAACCAAACCTGGGGAAAAATTCTTTCAATAGAATTTTAGCTGTGGATAAGGCTGTGTTGTCTTTTAGAGGGTGTGCTTCAATCCATTTTGAAAAGGCGCATACTACCACCAGAACATATTTGAGGTTATTGCATCGCTCCATATGAATATAATCGATCTGCAACACCTCAAATGGATATGTGGGAGGAGCGAAGTGACCTGCTGGAGTTGGGGTTCCCTTTCCTGGATTGTACATTAGACCAACAATACAATGTTTCACTATATTGTCTGCACATTTTGGGATTTGTTCATTTCGCCACACTGGAGCTAGAAGTTTGCATATACCTTTTGCACTTAAGTGGGCTGGACCATGTGCCATAGTGACCACTTGGAGCACATAGGCATCTGGTAACAGCCAACGTTGGTGTTCAGATAATTCCACCCAACAACCCATCTCATCTAACATTCCTGTACTTTCTCAACTCTTTCTCTGAAGCCTCGTTCTGAATCGCTTGTACACTTTCCACTGTATCCTCATACATTCCTCTCTCTCTAACCCAATTTGCAGGACCCGCCACATACATTCGACTTGTTGCATCTCTCGCTGTCTTTTTCGCTACTTTGTCTGCAAATGCATTTCCTCGACCAACGTCATCCGTAATCTTTTTGTGTGCACTACACTTTACAATCGCTATTTGGGTAGGTAAGGCAAGTGATTCAAGGAGATCAGTCACTAACTGACCATGTTGTATTTTAGTGCCATGGGAAGTAAGGAATCCCCTTTCCTTCCAAAGACGCCCAAAGCTGAACGCTACACCAAAAGCATACTGGCTGTCGGTGTACACGTTTACTCTTTTTCCTTTTGACAACACACATGCTCTTGTTAAAGCTATCAATTCTGCTGCTTGAGCTGAATTATGCCTAATACGCGCTGTTTCCACAACTGTATGCAAAGTAGTTACAGCATAGGCTGAAACTGTATCTCCATTAGGCATTTTGAAACAAGAACCATCTACCCATAGAGTTCCATCTGGATTCTCTAGCGGTGTGTCTTTCAAATCAATTCTTCCTTTTGTCTCTTCTTCAGTACAAAAGAAACAATCATGTTGCTCCTCAACACTTTTCTCATCTGGAAGGGGCAACAGAGTGGCTGGATTTAGGGTATTACATCATTTGATGTGTACGTGACTAGCCAACAGTGTCAGCTCGTATCCAGTTAGACGAGCGCTCGTAAGATGCTGCGTTTTCGTTCTATTTAGTAAGGTATCCACTGAATGTGGTACCATGACAATGAGAGTGTTATCCAACACTACTCCAGCAGACTGTCGAATAGAAATTGCTGCTGCTGCTGTCGCTTTGAGGCAACTGGGCAATGCTTTAGGTACTGGGTCTAACGTAGCCGAAAAATAGGCACATGGCCGCTGTTTGTCTCCAAATCGCTGCGTTAAAACTGACAACGCACAACCTTCTCTTTCATGAACATAGAGCGTAAAAGGCTTACTGTAATCAAGGGTACCCAATACAGGAGCGGAACATAGAGCAGTACGTAAATCGGAAAAACTCTTTTGGCACTCATCAGTCCATGGAAGGGGGTGAGGCGTATCTTTCAAAGTGAGGGCCAACAGAGGTTTGGCTATCAGAGAGAAGTTAGGGATCCATTGCCTACAATAAGAGGTGATACCCAGAAAGGCACGTACCTCCCTTTGTGTGGATGGCACAGACATCTGCGTAATCGCCTGAATTCGTTCTGGCGTTAATCGTCGTCCCTCCTTTGATAGGAGATAACCCAAGTAGGTAACTTCTCTACGAACGTATTGTAGTTTGGAGGGTGAAACCTTATGATTCAGATCAAACAAATGGCGTAACAATGCAACAGTGACATTTTTGCAAATCTCTTCTGAATCAGCAGCTATTAACAAGTCATCCATATATTGGATAAGAGCAGCGCCAGACGGCAAATGAAAAGTATCAAGATGACTTTTTAAAGCTTGGCTGTAAATAGAGGGACTTTCACAATAGCCTTGAGGTGCGCGCTTAAACCGGAAGCTTCGGCCTCCAAGAGAGAAGCCAAAAATGTCCCTACTCTCTTCTGCAATAGGAATACTAAAGAAGGCGCTCTTTAGATCGATAACAGAAAACCAAGTCGCTGTAGAAGGTATCATTTTCAACAAAGCAGTGATATCTGATACTACGGGAAACTGTGGTACAACAATTTTGTTTACCTCCCGGAGATCAATCACAAAACGATATACAGGTGGCTGAGAAGGATCAGTGCGTTTAAGAACAGGAAGAATAGGACTATTACATATGTTACCTCTCGTTTCCTCAACCACACCCTTCTGAATCAAGTCATGAATGATTTCCAAAAGCGCTTTTTCACCTTCAGTGGAAATCCTATACTGCGCAATGCGTGGCAATTCAACATTAGGCTTGAGAGTGACAACATAAGGTGGAATCTCAAGACAACCCACATCGTTCGGACCCGTGGCCCAAAGTGTTGCTGGAAGAGAAAGCAATTCAGGTGGAAACTGATCTTTGGATAAATACATTGGAGAAGTCAGTTTTTGTCCTAAAGTAAGATGTACACCAGAAGGAGAACAATATATCGTAGAATGCATTCTTTTCAATAGATCTAATCCCAACAGATTCTCACCGCAACCATTCGTCAAGAGAAGTGGAGCTTCCAAGTCATAAGGGCCAATTGTAATAGGCAAAGGACAAGAAACTGGGTTACGAACAGGGGCGCCAGAGAATCCTACAGAAACATTCGCTAAGCCAGACAAAGGTGCCCCAGGGAGTTTGGAATGAATGATAGAACTTCTCATCGCCCCAGTATCTAGAAGAAATGGCTCTGAAACACCCATTGTAGTGACGTTAACATAAGGTCCATTCTGATCTACTGGAATCGACATAACTCCCTTACTTTGTCCATGGCTGTCCTAGTTAGCATGAAGATTTTCATTTCCATCTTCAATATAATGATCTTCATTATAATATTGCGTAGACCTAACATTTTGCTGATCAAAATAGTTCACAGAATTGGGAGAAGGAAGGGCACGCTGTTCTTGAGTCAACACACCTCGACCTCTACCTCTGTTTGCTGACTGAAGGCCAGCACGACCTCGTGGAGCAGATAATGCTCCATTGCGCTGTAATAAAACCGGACAACTATTCTTAAAATGACCTTCCTCTCTACAATAGGCACATTGATTAGGACCCAACAAAGGTCGCGGAATGTATGATTCAGGTTTTTGATACAACCTCTGAAACTGCGGAGGTTGTTGAAACTGAGGCTGAACATAGCGAGGAGGATAAGCTTGTTGCAAGAGAACCTTCGTTTTTAATTCTTTCGTATTTTTCTCTTGCTTTTCCTTCTCTTCTTTATCTCTATTCTCATAATATTTTGCAGTAGCCAATATCTGGGCAGAAGACAGCCCATGAACTTTCAGAATCTTTTAATTTGTGTGATAGCACGGGAAGCAAATTAAATACGAATGTGTCCACAAATAATCGCTGTCCACCCTCTGTAGCCATATCCTGACCACTGTGATCGATAAATGTCTCCTCAAAACTAGTAAAGAAGTCAGAGACACTCTCGTCTTTCTTCTGTTTGCATGCTGCTAATTTATCCCAGTTAACTCTCAATGCAGGCATCATAGTTTTCATTAATGTAATAATCCTACCAGGGAGTTCCAAAATCAGAGCTTCAGGCTTTGCACCACCCACTTGGTCTCTATCTGTGGTAGTTATAACATCCCAAGTAGCACCTAATTCTTGTGCATGATCCTCCTTACGAATCTTAGCCCATTTTGTCTGTTGGACCACATTTCCCATCAACATGTCGATATCAGCTAAATTCATGATGCAAGCATCTACTGTCTGCGATAATTCTTTGTAATAACCTGCAGGGTTCTTACGAGGATCTGGTAGAGTCTGCTTAAGGGCCAAGACTTCAGATCGTTTCCATGGAACATGTACCCATATACGTTGAAAATGAGCAGGAATAGCTGCATTAGCACCTACTGCTGCAACCTCTTCCTTCCATACTGGAGGAACCTCTCTCATGGGATAGCTTTTCAGTGTTGGTCTAACCGACGGATCAGAATCAAGAAAAGCCTGGGAGAACAATAGGGACCTATAAGAAATAAGTGTCCTTACAGCTCTCTCAACCTTGGAACCCACAACAAGTCCTTTAACAAAATCAGTCTGGACATCTAACAGATCTTGTGGGATCGGACTCGAATCCACATCTTCCCATTCTTTAATGAGAGTATCGCACATTACATTAAAAACATATCTTTGCGTAGGCGCATTCCATTGTGAGAAAGTAGGCATAATATCGGACACACTGTATTGAGGACCCTTCTTGATCCACTTACGTGCGAGAGAGTCTAACCTTTCTCGTTCTTCAAAATCTGGGAACTGACTACGAGACTGTCTTCGAGCAAAAGCCGGAGACACACTTAAAGCTCCAAAGAAAGGAGATAAAATACTAGTGACAGTGTCTGTGAGACGTTTACGCACAGACGGAGAATTAGACATAAGAATTGGAGGCAAAGTATTAGGAGAACTGACAGGAGGAGAAACGATAATTGCAGGAGGAGCAGAAGGCAAAGGAGATCTAAGGTCAGGAGATGAGGGCAAAGAAGTTGAAGTTAATGATAAAACTGGCGGAGGCGGTAGTACTGGAGGAGGCAAATGCGGAAGAGCCGGAACAGGCAGAGGTACCGCTGGCGGCTGAACAAGCTGTAATAATTGGGGTGCATTAGCACTTTGTGCATAGGGCGGAGGCAACCTCAATAAATGAGACATTAGGGGATCTTCTTCTATATCTTTCTTGTTTTCAGAAGGGGAAACAGGCAACACCGGATAGCATTTGTCTATCGCCATGCAATGCTGTCTTTCTGAAATTTCAGTTGCATTATCAATTTCATCATCTTTGAATTGTTGAGCAGCCTGTATAATCGTCATACCCTGTGCTTTCCTATCTCGTTTTACTTGTTTCATTTCTTTCTGTTTGGCTTCCTTACGCCAAAGGCGGAAAGAGTCAAACATTGCGGGCCGGGCTTTTCTTTTGAATAGGACTGCTTCCAAATTATCTAGCACATTAGAATCGAAACTACCATTTTCTGGCCATTTTAAAACACCATCTTTCTTCGTGTATCGGGTCCATGCCTCGTTAAAGGCAATGGGGCCAATACCATGTTTCGAATAGAGCTCATATGTGGGAGTTCCAACTGAAGGAATCGGACAAGAGTCCTCAAATCGGGAATCCCTATTACAACCTAAGCAACAAAATTTTCCAAACTTAGTCAGACCAGGCATCTCACGATTTCACCTGACTGTTCACAAACTTCAAGGGAGTAAAACTCAGTTTACGCAGCACAAATGCACTTACCCTTGGTTTCGATTATTGCAATAGTCGAAACTAAGGACTACAAATACTAAGAAAACAAAGGACAAAAATTGTGGGCGCGACCCACGAAGATACTTCACTAAGGACGTCTTCTCACACCAACAGAAGCCCATCTCTTCCAACTGCCAACTCCTCCAGTCCCCCACACTCAACATTCCAAGTGACATCACTCATGGCTGAGCAGCAAGGGACAGAACAATAATAAGGAGATGCACCAACAACAATAGGTTATAACACTCCATACATCATCAAAGAAAGGGCCAAGGCAGGGCAGCAGTCAGGGCAGCGGTCGTTAGTAGCCGTCAGGAAGGAGTAACCGCGCTGCAAAAGACCTTTGGACCACTTTCGACATACAAGGGTCGCTTGAGGTGGCTCGCGAACCCTCCGGAATTTTCTTGCGAGGTTCCTCACGACCTTCAGGCAGAACCGGTACCACTGAAGCCGCCCCACGTTGGGCGCCAGTTGAAGAACCAGAATCTTTTGGGCCTGGCGGCGCAGGGTACGCCTTAATCTCCTGGGTTTCTCCTGCTCAGCTACACAGAGACACGGGACACTCTGTTAGGCGTTAGAAGATCAGATTTATTAGCTGCAGCTAGTACAGTTGTCCCAGAAGTACACAAGGTAGGTTCTCAGGAGACTGCCACTTCACTCTGTGGCGCACAAACTTTTATACCATATAGATACTATATACATCAACCAAGTATACACCCAGCAAATACAAGAAAGAGCCAATAAGGAAAGTTGGAAAATAGGGCAGAACCAATAGGAGAGATTTGAAAACAAAAGTGTCAGATGACTCGAAGAAACCTCTCCTCCAACTGTGCTTGTCACCCCTCCCTCAAACTAATTTATTAACGGATTTGTAACAAACTTGCAGGTGGCGAGATACATTTGTGTGTGTTGGAGGACAGTTGTGAAACGAGAGAATGCTAGCAGAGGACAGTGAAGGCCAGACGATAAGATAAAGTCGGAAAACAATAGTGTGAACCAACAGATAGTTGAGACGGGGATTAGAAAAACCAGACAGGGATTAGTGTACTCGGCTAAACCTAACACCAGCTTTTGAAAATAGAGGCAGAAGGACCATTTCGACACGAAGCTGCAGAAAAAGCAGAATAGACTTTGTTCGCCGTGCTGCCTGAGTGATGGCAACACAAAATGGCGGCGGAGCACAAGATGGCGGGTCGCTTCGATCACGATCGAAAATCGAAGTTCCTCAGACCCTCCTTTTGCCAGAACTCAGGCAAGGTAGACTCATGTTAATCTGAGTCAATGTCGATAGCCATGAGGTCATCGAGCTGTTGCTGTAACATCATTCTTATATCTTCTGTTCTTGGCGATTTGGGCTTAGGGATGCACATAGTAGCACATAGGTCACAGATGGCGGGACCACAGTGCATACAAAGGCAACAGGAGAAAATAATGGTCAAAATTATTTCGAGAAATGTCAATGCTTTCCAACCCCATTTGGACAGTAGTCCCCAAAACCACTCCGAAAAGGACCAATCTCCTTCGTCCTGGTGAATCGACTCAGAGATTATATGCAACTTGGAGATAGCTTGGTATACTGTCGGAGCGTCATTAGGTATGAAAATACAGCAACTTGACCCGATCGTGGTGCACACTCCACCACGATCTGCAAGAACAAAATCTAAGGCAACTCAATTTTGTAAAGTCATGAGACGGTCCGCCTGTAGTTCTGCCGTGATATTACTTAAGGCTCCTACAGTGATGTCTATTGTGGTCTCTACGACACGGACTAGTTGCCTTATATTTCTGCTGTTGGCCATTGGACCCCAAAAAGGAAGAAATCCTTTGAGGGAATCTCCTCCCTCTTGTCCTGCTGTGTCTTTCGAATCAATAATCCCTCTGCCATATCTGTTTCGATGATAGTTTGCAGAAGCGGTGTATGTAGGGGGAAGAAGGAAAGCTATATAACAGGTGCCAGAAAAACCCGTGGGTAACCATGTGTAAGCTCTATTATAGCAAATGAAATAGGTGCCTTGAGACGGCACTAGAGAAGGCGAGTTTTGAGAGGAATAAACATACGTGTGGGAACAGTTATTTCTTTGTATGGTGTCAGAAGAGCGATCATTAATTTGCAGACAGAAATTTCCCTGATGAGGAATCGTCCAAATGGGCGGAGATTTTCTTTGTTTGATTTTATCACTAAGACTAGAGACATAATGGGTGATGTTCCAGTTTGTATACGCTTTTCTTTCATCAATGGAAATATTACTATTTTCCATGATTTTAGCCATAGCTACCATTCCCTTAATTAATGAGCTATGACTAAAATCTGGACCACCAATATATGAACTAATGGAGCGTTTGAACTTACTTTGGTAGGCATTGGAGAAAATGACAAAATAAGCCCAAGCTGAACCCTCATAAGAGAACGGGAGAACCAAATATGGCATTCCTTTCTCTGTGGTATGTGGCATAAGTACACACACCCAACAGTCAGTCGTATTGACCACTAACTGGTGTTGATGTAACAACTGGACAAAGGAATTGTTGTAATATTCAGTTCTTCTAATGAGTTCATGTTGAGGAAGGGTATGAAAGAGATGTGGAGAGACAGTAGAAGAAGACGAAGAGGAAGAAGGAGAGACAACTTTTTGCTGCAGAGCATAAGCAATCCAACCTATAAACGCCAAAACAATACACGATAACATAATAACACATAAGGTGATATTAAAACGACTGTACATTGATTTACAGGATTCTTTCTTCATTTCATCCTCTCTCTCTCTTTTGTCTTGTGTAGTTTCCATCTTTCTAATGGATGCTCACGGCAATCTTCCTCGATCATTCAATTATGATTATCTGCCGTCCAATGACACTACAAGTCCTGCAGGCCTATTGCCACTACTCAGGTCACAATTAAGACTCCTACCGTGACCCTGCAACCGGGACTGAATACTAAACAAGAGAGGAAAAAATCTTAAGTGTTCTTTTGTCTAGGTCTCAGATTGTATCGTTCCTTTCCAGGAGTGCTCTGATTTTGAAACAATGTTCGTGGATTAGTTGTATCTAATCGACGATGCAATGGTATTGCTTCCTGTAGAATATCGTCGTCCTCTTTTTCAGACAGTGTCCCATTCAGGCGTGCATCACTAAAGGGTATGAATCGTGGAACCTTCTCGCTCTCAGAGTCACCAATGCCCCTACGCACCCATTAATCGCAAGGTAAGGGCAAAGGCATTTTCTTGCAATGCACGCCGTGAATCCAATTCTTATTTCCTTCGACTTTACCTGCTGTTCTCGTGGTGAGCAGAACCATTCGGGGCTCTCTCCATCTGGGCTCCAAATTTCTCGTTCATTGGAAATTTTTGGTGCAGACCCAGTCACCTGGTCGGATGGAATGACCTGGGTCTGTGGAAAACTCTGGTAAAGCACTCTGAACCTGTTGATGGAGAACACGCAATTTAGTCGTAAGATCATGCAAGTAGTCAATCAACATTGGATATGGCAAGTCTGAGTATTTCTTAGGGCGAGGGACTCCCCATACATTAGCCGGGTGTCCAAAAACCACTTCGTAAGGGCTAAGTCCCAAACGAGAGTGTACTGCAGTTCTGGTGGATAGTAGAGCTAATGGTAAAGCATCGGGCCAATTGAGTCCTGTACTAGCCTGAACCTTTGCTAATTTTAACTTCAATGTACCGTTGTAGCATTCTACTAAACCCGCTGATTGTGGATGATTTGCCGCATGAAACTTTTGTTTGATACCAAGACCCGCACAAACTTTCTGCATGACTTGGCCAACAAATTCGCTCCCATTGTCACTCCAGACAATGCGCGGCAAACCAAACCTGGGGAAAAATTCTTTCAATAGAATTTTAGCTGTGGCTAAGGCTGTGTTGTCTTTTAGAGGGTGTGCTTCAATCCATTTTGAAAAGGCGCATACTACCACCAGAACATATTTGAGGTTATTGCATCGCTCCATATGAATATAATCGATCTGCAACACCTCAAATGGATATGTGGGAGGAGCGAAGTGACCTGCTGGAGTTGGGGTTCCCTTTCCTGGATTGTACATTAGACAAACAATACAATGTTTCACTATATTGTCTGCACATTTTGGGATTTGTTCATTTCGCCACACTGGAGCTAGAAGTTTGCATATACCTTTTGCACTTAAGTGGGCTGGACCATGTGCCATAGTGACCACTTGGAGCACATAGGCATCTGGTAACAGCCAACGTTGGTGTTCAGATAATTCCACCCAACAACCCATCTCATCTAACATTCCTGTACTTTCTCAACTCTTTCTCTGAAGCCTCGTTCTGAATCGCTTGTACACTTTCCACTGTATCCTCATACATTCCTCTCTCTCTAACCCAATTTGCAGGACCCGCCACATACATTCGACTTGTTGCATCTCTCGCTGTCTTTTTCGCTACTTTGTCTGCAAATGCATTTCCTCGACCAACGTCATCCGTAATCTTTTTGTGTGCACTACACTTTACAATCGCTATTTGGGTAGGTAAGGCAAGTGATTCAAGGAGATCAGTCACTAACTGACCATGTTGTATTTTAGTGCCATGGGAAGTAAGGAATCCCCTTTCCTTCCAAAGACGCCCAAAGCTGAACGCTACACCAAAAGCATACTGGCTGTCGGTGTACACGTTTACTCTTTTTCCTTTTGACAACACACATGCTCTTGTTAAAGCTATCAATTCTGCTGCTTGAGCTGAATTATGCCTAATACGCGCTGTTTCCACAACTGTATGCAAAGTAGTTACAGCATAGGCTGAAACTGTATCTCCATTAGGCATTTTGAAACAAGAACCATCTACCCATAGAGTTCCATCTGGATTCTCTAGCGGTGTGTCTTTCAAATCAATTCTTCCTTTTGTCTCTTCTTCAGTACAAAAGAAACAATCATGTTGCTCCTCAACACTTTTCTCATCTGGAAGGGGCAACAGAGTGGCTGGATTTAGGGTATTACATCATTTGATGTGTACGTGACTAGCCAACAGTGTCAGCTCGTATCCAGTTAGACGAGCGCTCGTAAGATGCTGCGTTTTCGTTCTATTTAGTAAGGTATCCACTGAATGTGGTACCATGACAATGAGAGTGTTATCCAACACTACTCCAGCAGACTGTCGAATAGAAATTGCTGCTGCTGCTGTCGCTTTGAGGCAACTGGGCAATGCTTTAGGTACTGGGTCTAACGTAGCCGAAAAATAGGCACATGGCCGCTGTTTGTCTCCAAATCGCTGCGTTAAAACTGACAATGCACAACCTTCTCTTTCATGAACATAGAGCGTAAAAGGCTTACTGTAATCAAGGGTACCCAATACAGGAGCGGAACATAGAGCAGTACGTAAATCGGAAAAACTCTTTTGGCACTCATCAGTCCATGGAAGGGGGTGAGGCGTATCTTTCAAAGTGAGGGCCAACAGAGGTTTGGCTATCAGAGAGAAGTTAGGGATCCATTGCCTACAATAAGAGGTGATACCCAGAAAGGCACGTACCTCCCTTTGTGTGGATGGCACAGACATCTGCGTAATCGCCTGAATTCGTTCTGGCGTTAATCGTCGTCCCTCCTTTGATAGGAGATAACCCAAGTAGGTA
Source organism: Triturus cristatus (assembly GCF_964204655.1). NCBI lineage: Eukaryota > Metazoa > Chordata > Amphibia > Caudata > Salamandridae > Triturus > Triturus cristatus. Next base: position 542,151,381 of record NC_140584.1, read on the forward strand.
ACTTCTCTACGAACGTATTGTAGTTTGGAGGGTGAAACCTTATGATTCAGATCAAACAAATGGCGTAACAATGCAACAGTGAAATTTTTGCAAATCTCTTCTGAATCAGCAGCTATTAACAAGTCATCCATATATTGGATAAGAGCAGCGCCAGACGGCAAATGAAAAGTATCAAGATGACTTTTTAAAGCTTGGCTGTAAATAGAGGGACTTTCACAATAGCCTTGAGGTGCGCGCTTAAACCGGAAGCTTCGGCCTCCAAGAGAGAAGCCAAAAATGTCCCTACTCTCTTCTGCAATAGGAATACTAAAGAAGGCGCTCTTTAGATCGATAACAGAAAACCAAGTCGCTGTAGAAGGTATCATTTTCAACAAAGCAGTGATATCTGATACTACGGGAAACTGTGGTACAACAATTTTGTTTACCTCCCGGAGATCAATCACAAAACGATATACAGGTGGCTGAGAAGGATCAGTGCGTTTAAGAACAGGAAGAATAGGACTATTACATATGTTACCTTTCGTTTCCTCAACCACACCCTTCTGAATCAAGTCATGAATGATTTCCAAAAGCGCTTTTTCACCTTCAGTGGAAATCCTATACTGCGCAATGCGTGGCAATTCAACATTAGGCTTCAGAGTGACAACATAAGGTGGAATCTCAAGACAACCCACATCGTTCGGACCCGTGGCCCAAAGTGTTGCTGGAAGAGAAAGCAATTCAGGTGGAAACTGATCTTTGGATAAATACATTGGAGAAGTCAGTTTTTGTCCTAAAGTAAGATGTACACCAGAAGGAGAACAATATATCGTAGAATGCATTCTTTTCAATAGATCTAATCCCAACAGATTCTCACCGCAACCATTCGTCAAGAGAAGTGGAGTCATAAGGGCCAATTGTAATAGGCAAAGGACAAGAAACTGGGTTACGAACAGGGGCGCCAGAGAATCCTACAGAAACATTCGCTAAGCCAGACAAAGGTGCCCCAGGGAGTTTGGAATGAATGATAGAACTTCTCATCGCCCCAGTATCTAGAAGAAATGGCTCTGAAACACCCATTGTAGTGACGTTAACATAAGGTCCATTCTGATCTACTGGAATCGACATAACTCCCTTACTTTGTCCATGGCTGTCCTAGTTAGCATGAAGATTTTCATTTCCATCTTCAATATAATGATCTTCATTATAATATTGCGTAGACCTAACATTTTGCTGATCAAAATAGTTCACAGAATTGGGAGAAGGAAGGGCACGCTGTTCTTGAGTCAACACACCTCGACCTCTACCTCTGTTTGCTGACTGAAGGCCAGCACGACCTCGTGGAGCAGATAATGCTCCATTGCGCTGTAATAAAACCGGACAACTATTCTTAAAATGACCTTCCTCTCTACAATAGGCACATTGATTAGGACCCAACAAAGGTCGCGGAATGTATGATTCAGGTTTTTGATACAACCTCTGAAACTGCGGAGGTTGTTGAAACTGAGGCTGAACATAGCGAGGAGGATAAGCTTGTTGCAAGAGAACCTTCGTTTTTAATTCTTTCGTATTTTTCTCTTGCTTTTCCTTCTCTTCTTTATCTCTATTCTCATAATATTTTGCAGTAGCCAATATCTGGGCAGAAGACAGCCCATGAACTTTCAGAATCTTTTAATTTGTGTGACAGCACGGGAAGCAAATTAAATACGAATGTGTCCACAAATAATCGCTGTCCACCCTCTGTAGCCATATCCTGACCACTGTGATCGATAAATGTCTCCTCAAAACGAGTAAAGAAATCAGAGACACTCTCGTCTTTCTTCTGTTTGCATGCTGCTAATTTATCCCAGTTAACTCTCAATGCAGGCATCATAGTTTTCATTAATGTAATAATCCTACCAGGGAGTTCCAAAATCAGAGCTTCAGGCTTTGCACCACCCACTTGGTCTCTATCTGTGGTAGTTATAACATCCCAAGTAGCACCTAATTCTTGTGCATGATCCTCCTTACGAATCTTAGCCCATTTTGTCTGTTGGACCACATTTCCCATCAACATGTCGATATCAGCTAAATTCATGATGCAAGCATCTACTGTCTGCGATAATTCTTTGTAATAACCTGCAGGGTTCTTACGAGGATCTGGTAGAGTCTGCTTAAGGGCCAAGACTTCAGATCGTTTCCATGGAACATGTACCCATATACGTTGAAAATGAGCAGGAATAGCTGCATTAGCACCTACTGCTGCAACCTCTTCCTTCCATACTGGAGGAACCTCTCTCATGGGATAGCTTTTCAGTGTTGGTCTAACCGACGGATCAGAATCAAGAAAAGCCTGGGAGAACAATAGGGACCTGTAAGAAATAAGTGTCCTTACAGCTCTCTCAACCTTGGAACCCACAACAAGTCCTTTAACAAAATCAGTCTGGACATCTAACAGATCTTGTGGGATCGGACTCGAATCCACATCTTCCCATTCTTTAATGAGAGTATCGCACATTACATTAAAAACATATCTTTGCGTAGGCGCATTCCATTGTGAGAAAGTAGGCATAATATCGGACACACTGTATTGAGGACCCTTCTTGATCCACTTACGTGCGAGAGAGTCTAACCTTTCTCGTTCTTCAAAATCTGGGAACTGACTACGAGACTGTCTTCGAGCAAAAGCCGGAGACACACTTAAAGCTCCAAAGAAAGGAGATAAAATACTAGTGACAGTGTCTGTGAGACGTTTACGCACAGACGGAGAATTAGACATAAGAATTGGAGGCAAAGTATTAGGAGAACTGACAGGAGGAGAAACGATAATTGCAGGAGGAGCAGAAGGCAAAGGAGATCTAAGGTCAGGAGATGAGGGCAAAGAAGTTGAAGTTAATGATAAAACTGGCGGAGGCGGTAGTACTGGAGGAGGCAAATGCGGAAGAGCCGGAACAGGCAGAGGTACCGCTGGCGGCTGAACAAGCTGTAATAATTGGGGTGCATTAGCACTTTGTGCATAGGGCGGAGGCAACCTCAATAAATGAGACATTAGGGGATCTTCTTCTATATCTTTCTTGTTTTCAGAAGGGGAAACAGGCAACACCGGATAGCATTTGTCTATCGCCATGCAATGCTGTCTTTCTGAAATTTCAGTTGCATTATCAATTTCATCATCTTTGAATTGTTGAGCAGCCTGTATAATCGTCATACCCTGTGCTTTCCTATCTCGTTTTACTTGTTTCATTTCTTTCTGTTTGGCTTCCTTACGCCAAAGGCGGAAAGAGTCAAACATTGCGGGCCGGGCTTTTCTTTTGAATAGGACTGCTTCCAAATTATCTAGCACATTAGAATCGAAACTACCATTTTCTGGCCATTTTAAAACACCATCTTTCTTCGTGTATCGAGTCCATGCCTCGTTAAAGGCAATGGGGCCAATACCATGTTTCGAATAGAGCTCATATGTGGGAGTTCCAACTGAAGGAATCGGACAAGAGTCCTCAAATCGGGAATCCCTATTACAACCTAAGCAACAAAATTTTCCAAACTTAGTCAGACCAGGCATCTCACGATTTCACCTGACTGTTCACAAACTTCAAGGGAGTAAAACTCAGTTTACGCAGCACAAATGCACTTACCCTTGGTTTCGATTATTGCAATAGTCGAAACTAAGGACTACAAATACTAAGAAAACAAAGGACAAAAATTGTGGGCGCGACCCACGAAGATACTTCACTAAGGACGTCTTCTCACACCAACAGAAGCCCATCTCTTCCAACTGCCAACTCCTCCAGTCCCCCACACTCAACATTCCAAGTGACATCACTCATGGCTGAGCAGCAAGGGACAGAACAATAATAAGGAGATGCACCAACAACAATAGGTTATAACACTCCATACATCATCAAAGAAAGGGCCAAGGCAGGGCAGCAGTCAGGGCAGCGGTCGTTAGTAGCCGTCAGGAAGGAGTAACCGCGCTGCAAAAGACCTTTGGACCACTTTCGACATACAAGGGTCGCTTGAGGTGGCTCGCGAACCCTCCGGAATTTTCTTGCGAGGTTCCTCACGACCTTCAGGCAGAACCGGTACCACTGAAGCCGCCCCACGTTGGGCGCCAGTTGAAGAACCAGAATCTTTTGGGCCTGGCGGCGCAGGGTACGCCTTAATCTCCTGGGTTTCTCCTGCTCAGCTACACAGAGACACGGGACACTCTGTTAGGCGTTAGAAGATCAGATTTATTAGCTGCAGCTAGTACAGTTGTCCCAGAAGTACACAAGGTAGGTTCTCAGGAGACTGCCACTTCACTCTGTGGCGCACAAACTTTTATACCATATAGATACTATATACATTAAGTATACACCCAGCAAATACAAGAAAGAGCCAATAAGGAAAGTTGGAAAATAGGGCAGAACCAATAGGAGAGATTTGAAAACAAAAGTGTCAGATGACTCGAAGAAACCTCTCCTCCAACTGTGCTTGTCACCCCTCCCTCAAACTAATTTATTAACGGATTTGTAACAAACTTGCAGGTGGCGAGATACGTTTGTGTGTGTTGGAGAACAGTTGTGAAACGAGAGAATGCTAGCAGAGGACAGTGAAGGCCAGACGATAAGATAAAGTCGGAAAAGAATAGTGTGAACCAACAGATAGTTGAGACGGGGATTAGAAAAACCAGACAGGGATTAGTGTACTCGGCTAAACCTAACACCAGCTTTTGAAAATAGAGGCAGAAGGACCATTTCGACACGAAGCTGCAGAAAAAGCAGAATAGACTTTGTTCGCCGTGCTGCCTGAGTGATGGCAACACAAAATGGCGGCGGAGCACAAGATGGTGGGTCGCTTCGATCACGATCGAAAATCGAAGTTCCTCAGTGGGTTAGATTAAGCCAATAGAATGCATAAATACCTCACCAACAACACATTAACACCTTCATAATGCATACCACTGCATGCCTATTTTCATTGCCTTTCAGCCACTCATCTTCTTTCTGCCTCATACATTTGCATTGATTTCAAGTTTGCTTCCTTGTTTGAGTTACTTAAACCCACAAGTGTACAACTGTACAGCACTCTGTTCTACACATCTCAACTCTAAGCCACTCCACTTTACTTCACTCTACACCACTCCACTCTACGCCACTCTATGCCAGTCCACTCCATGCCACTCCATTCCACTCCATCACCACTCCACTCTACCTCACTCAATGCCACTCTACAACACTCTACTTCACGCCACTCTATGTCACCCCACTCTACGCCACTGTACTCAAATCCCCCCTACACTCTACACCACTCCACTCTACATCACTTCACTCTATGCGATTCTAAGCTGTGTCACTCTAATCTAAGACACTCCATTCCACTCTAAGCCACTCTGTGCTACTGCACTCTACTCCTCTGTATGCTACTCTACTCCACTCCACACCACTCCATGCCACTCCACACGACTCAACTCCATTCTACTCTATACCACTCCACTCTACTCTATGCCAATCCACTGTACTCCATTCTACTCTACGCCACTTCACACTACTCTAAGTCACTCCACTCTACCCCACTCTACTCTACTCTATGCCAATTTACCACTCCACTCCAGTTTATGCCTGTCAGGGAAAAACTCTTGCAACCCTCCCAGGAGTGACAAAAGGAAAACACCTAACACAGCAGTTGCTCTGGAATAGATTAAATGATTTTTTTAGGTAACAATGCTTGTTGGCCAGCAAGGAAGAAGACAGTACACACAATCTGTACATTTAGTATCCTTCTATACTTGAGCTGCAGATCTATCTGGTGGTAAATGTAAAGCTTATTGTCCTGTGGCCTGTTAGAACAAGGTTCTAGTCTTTTCTGCATACAGGGGCTTGCCACCTCCTCGTTTCCTTTAGAATTTCTGTTGCCCATGTGCCTTGCACTCACAATTTACAAATTTAAAGATAAACACAAATAATTGTATCATTCATGAAAAAGGTGTTAGGCAATAGACAAGAGAGAGATAAAAAAAATCAACAGCTGTTCACAACTAATGCAGAGACAACAGATAAACAGTTCACTATCCAATGCAACAATACACTACTCCATATATAAATCAAATACAGTTATTGATCAATAAACAGTTCTTTTTTTTGTGCACACGTCAAAATCATTTCCTTTTCTTCTGGTGCCACCTGAGAGATGGTCCCCTCGCCTACTGTGGGAGGGTGTCCCTGCTGGGGTTCCCAAATCTACTCCAGCATAGGCTATTCTGCGTGGGTTACAGTCCTCCGTAAGGATCAGCCAACTTACCAGTATGGAGTAACTCATACTTCATTTCTCAGTCGCCTGTGTAACTGCTAGGGATGAAGGGAAAAACCCTGCTTTATTCTAATTGTTGGAGGGCCACAGCAGCAAAGGTACTCCCCTCAAACTGGTGTGATATTCCACGCATCCTTGTTCTGACACCATATAGCAGGGAAAAACTCTTGTAACCCTCCTCAGCACGACCAAAGAAAAATACCAGACACAGCAGTTGCTCAAGAACAGACAACATGTATTTGTAGGTACCAATACTTGTTGGCCAGCGAAGGATAAATGCAGATGTACTTCTCGTGCAATCACGCTCCTTCTGCCAAGTGGCTGCACCAGCAGAAACCCAAAGAAGCCCAGTGCCAAACATGGGCAAACATATAGAAAATAGAAATGCAGACGAAGCAAAAGTGAGTAAAAGGCACAGCGCCAAAATAACATATAGAAGATGCCATAGAAGCAAAACATAACAAGCATTGGCATACCCAATAGGTCTCGCTTTTGGGACCTTCTAAGTATTTAGTTATGCAGCACAATATCCTTGGTGCAACCACATCAACTGTTGCGTGGCTAAACACTTATAAGGTCCCAAAGGTGAGACCTATTGGCTATGCCAATGCTTGGTGTGGTTGTGTGTGTGATTTTGTGTGTGGTTGTGTGTGGTTTTGTGTGTGTGTGTGGTTGTGTGTGTGTGGTTGTGTGTGTGGTTGTGTGTGTGTGGTTGTGTGTGTGTGTGGTTGTGTGTGTGTGGTTGTGTGTGGTTGTGTGTGTGGATGTGGTTGTGTGTGTGTGTGTGGTTATGTGTGTGTGTGGTTGTGTGTGTGGTTGTGTGTGTGTGTGTTTGTGTGGTTGTGTGTGTGTGTGTGGTTGTGTGTGGTGTGTGTGGTTGGGTGGTTGGGTGGTTGTGTGGGTGGTTGTGTGTGTGGTTGTGTGTGTGTGTGTGATTGTGTGTGTAGTTGTGTTTGTGGTTGTATGTGTCGTGTGTGTGGTGGTGTGTGTGTGGTTGTGTGTGTGGTTGTATGTGTGGTTGTATGTGTGGTTGTGTGTGTGGTTGTGGTTGTGTGTGTGGTTGTGCATGTGGTTGTGTGTGTGTGGCTGTGTGTGTGTGGTTGTGGGTGTGGTTTTGTGTGGATGTGGTTGTGTGTGTGTGTGGTTGTGGGTGTGGTTGTGTGGGTGTGGTTGTGTGTGTGGTTGTGTGTGTGGTTGTGGTTGTGTGTGTGCGGTTGTGTGTGTGGTTGTGTGTGTGGTTATGTGGTGTTGTGTGGTTCTGTGTGTGTGGTTGTGTGTGTGGTTGTGTGTGTGGTTGTGTGTGTGTGTGGTTGTGTGTGTGGTTGTGTGTGTGGTTGTGTGTGTGTGTGGTTGTGTGTGTGGTTGTGGATGTGTGTGTGTGTGTGGTTGTGTGTGTGTGGTTGTGGTTGTGTGTGGTTGTGGTTGTGTGTGTGTAGTTGTGTGTGTGTGTGGTTGTGTGTGTGTGTGGTTGTGGGTGTGGTTGGGTGTAGTTGTGGTTGTGTGTGTGTGGTTGTGGTTGTGGCTGTGGGTGTGGTTGTGTGTGTGGTTGTTTGTGTGGTTGTGTGTGTGTGGTTGTGTGTGTGGTTGTGTGTGTGGTTGTGTGTGGTTGTGTGTGTGGTTGTGTGTGTGCTTGTGTGTGTGTGGTTATGGTTGTGTGTGTGGTTGTGTTTGGCTGTGTGTGTGTGTGCATGGTTGTGTGTGTGTGGTTGTGGGTGTGGTTGTGTGGTTGAGCGTGTGGTTGTGTGTGTGGTTGTGGTTGTGTGTGTGGTTTTGGTTGTGTGTGTGTGTGTGTGTGTTTGTGTGTGGGGTTGTGTGTGTGGTTGTTTGTGTGTGGTTGTGTGTGTGGTTGTGTGGTTGTTGTGTGTGTATGCTTGTGGGTGTGGTTGTGGGTGGGTGTGGTTGTGTGTGTGTGGTTGTTTGTGTGTGTGGTTGTGTGTGTGGCTGTATGTGTGGTTGTGTGTGTGGTTGTGGTTGTGTGTGTGGTTGTGGTTGTGTATGTGTGTGTGAGGGTGTGTGTGTGGTTGTATGTGTGGTTGGGTGTGGTTGGGTGTGGTTGCGTGTGTGTGTGGTTGTGTGTGTGTGGTTGTGTGTGTGGTTGTGTGTGGTTGTGTGTGTGTGGTTGTGTGTGTGTGTGGTTGTGTGTGGTTGTGTGTGTGGTTGTGTGTGTGGTTGTGTGTGTGTGGTTGTGTGTGTGGTTACGTGGTTGTGTGTGGTTGTGTGTGTGTGGTTGTGTGTGTGGTTGTGTATGGTTGTGTGTGTGGTTGTGGTTGTCTGAGTGTGGTTGCGTGTGTGGTTGTGTGTGTGGTTGTGTGTGTGGTTGTGTGTGTGGTTGTGTGTATGTGTGGTTGTGTGTGTTGTGTGTGTGGTTGTGGTAGTGTTTGTGGTTGTGTGTGTGTGTGTGGTTGTGTGTGTGTGGTTGTGTGTGCGTGTGGTTGTGGTTGTGTGTGTGGTTGTGTGTGTGGTTGGGTGTGGTTGTGGTTGTGTGTGTTTGTGGGTGTGGTTGTGTGTGTGGTTGTGGGTGTGGTTGTGTGGTTGTGTGTGTGGTTGTGTGTGTGGTTGTGTGTGGTTGTGTGTGGGGTTGTGTGTGTGGTTGTGTGTGGTTGTGTGTGTGTTGTGTGTGTGGTTGTGTGGTTGTTGTGTGTGTGTGGTTGTGTGGTTGTTGTGTGGTTGTTGTGTGTGTGTGGTTGTGGGTGTGGTTGTGTGGTTGTGTGTGTGTGTGGTTGTGTGTATGTGTGTGGTTGTTTGTGTGGTTGTGTGTGTGATTGTGTGAGTGTGGTTGTGGTTGTGTGCTTGTGGTTGTGTGTGTGCGTGTGGTGTGTGTGTGGTTGTGGTTGTGTGTGTGGTTGTGTGTGTGTTTGTGGTTGTGTGTGTGACAGTAATACTAAAAGCATATCAAAATAAAGGAAAACAAACATCGAGTTTGTGGAAAGAGAAAGCACATTGTAAGTCAAACAGGCGCAGCAAAGCATTAACACAACAACATGTTCTTTGATGTTTGATGTTCTTTGAACGAGAACATCAAAGGGGCGCCCGCGAAAGTGATCGTGGCAAAAGGGAAAGTGATCGCGGGCGCTTAATGAGCATGATGAGGTTTGCCATATGGTGCCTCTGCTCCTAAGCGTGCACCCGCGTACGTGCACTGTAGCTCTAGACTGGCCATGTTAGCATTTTTTGAGACCTCATTAAAAGTCTCGCCAGATCAGTGCATGCGCTGGGTCAGGCGAGACCTAAAAAACAGGTGTACAGTGTACGCTGCTAAAGAATGCTATGACTTTGCTTGTAGATTGTTCTGGAGGCCTTGGAGTGGTTTGTATGCACAACTGTTGGAGGTGTTAGAGAGGTCAGTGTAGGAGTCTCGGATCAGGGCTCAAACAGATTTGTCAAAGAGGGGCTGGTGTACCATGGAGGACCTGAACTGCAGCTCTGAGCAGCTTGCTACAGGGAAAAGTAAGATAGCTCAGTAGATTTGAGACAGTGAGGGTGAGAACTGGATCAAAGTATAATATCTATGTAGTACATACATGTGGATATATATATTTTTCCCTACAATGCAACTCAATCAATCAATCAAACAATCAGGGAATTGTAAGCGCGCTACTCACCCGTGAGGGTCTCAAGGCGCTGAACTCCACTCCACTCTACACCACGCCACACTACTCTAGACCACTCCATGCCACTCCATGCCATTACATGCCACTTCACACCACTTTATGCTGCTCTATGCCACTCTACTCTATGCCACTCTTCTCTATGCCACTCCACTCCACTCTATGCCATTCTATTCTACACCACTCTACTCTACTCCACTCTACTCTGTGCCACTCCATTCTATGCTCATCCACTCTATGCTACTGCACTCTACACCACTCCACTTCACATCACTCCACTGCACCCTCACCGCTATACGCTATACCACTCCTCTCAATACCACTCTAGTCTATGCCACTCCACTCTACTCCACTCCACTCTCTTCCACTCAATTATATTCTTTGCCACTCTACTCTGTCACTTCACTCTATTCTATGACACTCTAATCTTCGCCACTTTGCTTCACTCTATACTTTTCTACTCCATTCCACTCTACTCCACTCTCCTGTACTGCACTTTCCTCTATGCCATTCTTCTCTACACCATTCAACTCTATGCCAACCTACTCTAAGTAACTCTATGCCACACCACTAACTTTTAGCCATGATGTACAGTAGTCAATGCTGCTGTACAACATGGCTAAAATACATTGCAAAGCCAATAACTCTCACACAGGCGAGGTCTACTGACTTTACAAATGCTTGCTTAAATATATTGGCAAAGCGCCAGGCCAGCCCTAAAAGGAGATCTTGCAGCATACCAGGAAATGCTTAAATGCCTGAATGAGCAGACCAGCCATGCCTGACATCATTTAATGCTGCCACAAAACCTTTTCCAGCTGGTCCTTCTTAGGACCCAGGTGCTCTGTGGAGAATGTTTAAAGTGCTGTCCAGGTTTTATTTAGACAACTTTCTGATTCATGTGTTATGGGGATTTTACTAGTATTTGCCTTCAATAGTCAGTTAAAGACACTATTTAAAATATCCTTTTCCATTTACAAATTCCAATTATTGAAAGAAGTCTTCATATAATTGGTCTTGCAGTTTTTGTAGTAAGTCATATTGGGTGAGTCATATCAGAACGCACAGGAACTCACCAAATTTAAAATTGCATTCCTTATCGAAAAGATGAGACAGTTAACATATACATGCAAGGGCACAGCTGATAGGATTTTGTTTTTGTTGTAATGGTAACATTTAACTCCTCATTGTACACATATTTTTGAATGGGTCCGATGGAAGTGTTACAGTGATAAGTAGCTGCTTGCCAAGGCCCATTTAAGTGTTTATTGACAAAATGTTGTTTTTTGATTAACATCTGCCTATTTACTGATTTTCAGTAACTCATTTCTCAAAATAGAACTTTTTGGTATGGAAAGGGTTCCCTGGGGAGAACATGTGCCCTTGCCCTGAGTTCCCCATAGGGAGTATCTGGAAGCTTTTGAATTTTTGTTGTCCTCCATGCATATGACAATCATATGTGTATGCTGTGTGCTTAAGTAGAAATTGATGGAGATCCAGAACTGTCCTTAGTGATGTGAATGAACACACCATGTTTACTCCTCTTTTCCTGGGTAGGACTAGCGTTGTATCACTGGGCTGTGGAGGACTGACAGTGAGGGGCCATAATTGACTATAGTAGCAGGAAAGCCTATAAACTTGTGCCTGCATGTGGGGAGTCAGCCTATCCCATGAACCTGCATACTTCCCACCATCCACGTATGCATAGGTGTCACATATGTGTACACAGTGTATGAGTAGCATGATAACCACAGAGAGTGTGTCTTGAGACTTCTCATGTGTGTATGGTGTCCAGAATGTTGGCTGGAAATAGCCTGTCAGAGAGCAGTATGCAGGGCTCCCCCAAAGTATTCCTAAAGGCCTCTGAAATAGACCAACACCTAGAAAGTGGAGAATAGCAGAAAGAGAGGCCCTTAGAAGTTCAGAGTCGGACCTTGTCCAGTTCCTGCTTTATTCTTTCACCTCATAGCTGTCACCCCACAGCAAGTTGAGAGGTCGCTGACTGAGGGGCCTCTCCCTAGTTCTGCCTTTGTTTGGGATTCCTCTGACATACAACTCCCAGCCCTCTTTCCTGCTGTCGCTAGAGGTCAAAGAATGTGGGCACATATCATCAAGGTGGCGCTATAAAATTATCGCTTTATCAGCAAGATCATGCTATCGTGTGAATCCTTGCCTTAGCACCCTTCCCCTTAACGCCCAGCTTTGCATCTCTAATGAGATGCAAATTGGGCGTTCCTTCCCAAAAGAACGTGAGAAATGTCGCTAAGCGACATTTCTCCTGTTATCTAGCCTCACGCTACCCCGCGGTTATTGCTACTTTCCTTACGCCTGCTTTTCATCTGACTTAGCCATGATATCCAATGGAAGGTGGATATCATGACTGAGTCTGCCCTGCCCTATCAACAAACTATCGCCAAATGTTGTGCGATTATCGCTGGAATTACAGCGATAATCGCACATTTGGCAGCTTGTGCTTGGAATTTTATCGCTGTTGAGATAAGCGTTGCTGATAGCACGCTATCTCAGCGATAAAATTCTGCGTTAGCCGGCGATAATTATCCTCGCGCTAAGCGTGCTGAGTGATAATTATCGCCGTCCCTTGCTGACATGCCCCGTGGCGTGGTCAGTCTGGGAGGAAAGAACAAAAAGGCAAGTACTGCCTGAAATCAATCCCAGAATTGGACTTGTGGAACTAACAATCTCTGTATATTGCCAAAGTATAAATATGTGTCAGAAACTCAAAGTCAATGTGCCAGGATTTCTCATCGGAATCCGAACTACATGGCTAGGGTCACTGACTGTCCACTAACTTGCCAAGTTTGTGAACAGTATCCTGGAAATTCTGCAGCCTGCTAGTAAGAGCTGCCATTGAGCCACCTTCAGAGATGGAAACCACTAACGCTGAGAAGTGATGCTGGAGACACCCTTGCACAAAGGTAAGGCTCCTAGAGTAGTTGGACATGGAAAAGGTGAGCAGTTAGGACTAAATATTGACCTCCTGTAGCCCAGGGAAGCTCTGCACCACCAGGCTATGTGGTGAGGCCTTGTAACTCTGGTCCTCCCACAGTGTGTCTTGGAGTGAGGTGACTCTGTGCTTTGGTCACACCATGATCTCTCCCAACCAAAGGAAGCCAGAGGCGGTGGAAGAAGCTTATGAAGTCACACCTGAAGAAGTGATTGCATGGCAGGAAGAAAGTTTGAACCGCATTTAGAGGTCTGCACACACAAAGAAAACACACCAGTAACTGCTTGTGTGCTTGGCTATAGAGATCACTTCATTCAGCGGTTTGCATCATTGCATCTTGACAGGAATCACTGCTGTGACCCAAGTGGGCTATTCATTTTATTTGAGTAAAATCCAGCTATGAAGATTACTTAGTAAGAACATCCAACAGTTCTTAAATGTCAGAAAACATTAACTATCGACAGAACACATGATACCCTTAGGAAAGAAAACTTCCCTTCCACAAGCAAAGGCACTTTAAATATGTTGGCTGAAGGCCTTCACATGGCATATAGATGATCTGCCAGACAGTGGCGGCCTCTACTTTTACCAGGGAGGGGCGCAAGAGGCCAACACACATACACACACTCACTCACACTAATGCATTCACACATGCATACACACACACACACAATCCATACACAACACTCATTCCCACATATTCATGCACGCATGCACCAAACAATAAAAATAAAGTCATACTTACTTTATTGGAAGCTCTGTCTCAGAGGGTTTGGACTGCTACGTAAGGTCAGCCAATGAGAGAAGGCAGCAGTGTGAAGTCTCAGAGATTCCAGGAGGTTTGGGACTGCTGCCTTCCCTCTCTTGCCACAGAGTGGGATGGGGTCAGTGAGAATGCTGACCCTACCCCACTCTGTGACGATGAACCCATCCCACTCTGTGACAAAGTGTCAGTGGTTGACACTCAGCCCTGGGCACTTCAGGATTTAGAACTGGAGGGGCCAGGTCTGAGGCAATCAGTGATGCTCCCCCGTCATGAGGAAGAGGGCCTCGAGATGCTTTGCCAGGCTGAAGATGTTCAGCTCAGGCAGCCAGGAGCCTGTACATTTAGTGCATGTCTTGCTCCTGCTGCCTGACCTGAAAATAAAGAGTGTCTGTCAGGCTGACCTTTGCTCAGCCTGACAGACATTCTTTATAGTGGCCAAAAGGAAAGGGGGCATGGCCCCTCACCCATTAGGATGGGCTGCAGCTTCTGCCAGAGACTTCAAAAATCTTTCAACAAATACACACTGCACTGGCAGAATCCGCTCACTTTAGGGCAGGAATATTGTCTAGCATTGGACAGCTCTAGATTACACATTGTCCAGCGCTCTCCGTATGCAAACCTACTTGTATAACTCTATCTACACAATTGCACCAAGTGAGCTAATTGCCCCTCTTCTCTAGTGTTCTCTACTCCAGCTTCACACTCAGTCAGCTTCCCTATTCCTTTTCTCTCCATGGTGCACAAAACCAAATTCAAACCTTTTTCATCTGTAAAAATTCAGCTTCGAACCTCATCCAACCTCATCTGCATTGCGACTCCCTTACCCATTCACCCCACCTCTATCACTTATGCTCACCAATGAGCACACAGCCCATAAACATTATTCTGCCACTTCCAGTCTCCTCACTGCTCACAACCTCAACATCTTCTTCGTTGCAGAGACCTGGTTCACCCTGACTTCTTCCTCATATTTAATCAGTTCATCCCTAATGGATATTGCACTACTGAGTACCTCACCCAAACTAATTTAGTTCTGGCCTCACCATTAGTTTGAACGCCTTTATCGCACTCCTCTGCTCCAGCCCTGAAATCTTTCACTACCTCTTGCTTACATCTTCCTCTGTCACAATACCACATTTTACCTTGCTTACCATCCTCTTACCTATGATAATTTATTTTTAAATTACTTCTCATACTAATATGCCATCTCCTCCATCTCCAGTTCTGGCTTTCCCGTCTTAGGGGATTTCAGGCTCATGGACAATCATAATAAATTTCCTACAGACTCTTTTTTGAATCTAACAACTTCTTTAAACTTATGGTCTAACATGTCAAACTCCTCTGATTATTGAACAACAATTTAAGCTAATTATTTCTATCTCTCCTTACATCTCCTATCTCTTTTGTTGGACTTGGCCCTTTTTGGCTAAAGTTCCTTAAACTTTTTGCCTTCCTCCTAGACCTTTTTCTGACATTTTGTTGCCGACTTAGATGCTTTGGGCACTTTGCCACTGCTGATCAGTGTCAAAGTGCAAGTGCTCCTTGTATAAAGTGTTATGGTAATTGGTTGTCCATAATTGGTATGTTTGTCTTACTAGTAAAGTCCCTAGTAAAGTGCACTAGGGGTGCCAGGGCTGGTAATCAAATGCTACTAGTGGGCCTGCAGCACTAATTGTGCCACCCACACAAGTAGCCCTAAATAGAGATCTCAGGCCTGCCACTGCGGTACCTGTGTGCAGTTTGTTAACTGCCTTGTTGTCCTGACAAGTGCATCCACTTGCCAGGCCTTACCCTTCCCTTTTTATGCACATCAGACACTCCTATAGTAGGCCCAAGGTATACCCCTGGGCAGGGTGCAGTGTATGTAAAAGGTATGACATGTACTGAGGTGTGTACCATGTCCTGACAGTGAAATACTGCCAAATTTGTTTTTTTTCACTGTTGCAAGGCCATCTTGCCCATTGGACTGAATGGGGAATGCTGGGTCCCATGTTTCCAGCATATCTTCCCATAGGCATAAGATGGAGAGATGAAGTTTAGTGTGCCTGAATTCAGAATTTAATAACACATCTTTCTATGAAGATGGTTTTTCAAATTGTGTGTTTAGAAACCCCACTTTTAGAAGTGGCTGGTTTCTTGTCCTAACCATCATGTGTGTCTCTGCCTGGTTGTGTATTGACTGGGTTTGGATGTGACAGGGTCTGGGGAGTGTCCTGACACCAGAGAGGATCAGGTGAGACAGCACAGGTTGGCCTGCATTTGGTGTAGTGGGAGGAGTAGCCCCTTTGATGCGAAGAGGCCTGTGCTGCTGCCACAGACGAATGGCTCCACCTCCTGCAGAATGTCTGAGGCCCAGACCCTCACTATCAAAGGGAGAAGGTGTGCCCTGGCAGGAAGACACCCAGAACTGGTTTGGACCGGGCTCAGAGCCCCCTGAACACAAAGACTTCAAAGGCATTTAGGGGTATAAATGTAAGAGCTGAAACCCCTGAACTCAAGACTGCAATACAGACTGAAAAAGGATTCAAACTACTTAGTGATCAAGAGGAACCTCTGCCAAAGGAGAACAGCTGAAGAGACTGAAGAGAAGGACTGCCCTTGCTGTGTGTTCTGGGGCTGACCTGCAGTTTGCTGATTTGACAATGGACTTTGCTGTGTCCCCCTGCTTGAGAGGAATTTGCTGTGTGCTGTGTCCTGAAGTAACTTGTCTCCAAGGGCCCGAGAAGAGCTGGTCCCCTGTTGTAGAAACTCAGGAACATCAAAGTTTCCAGCCGTGTCTCAGCGACGCTTGGTGCATGTGCTTTTGCACTTCTGAGGCTGCCCTGTGGTCTGTGGTGCTGTTTACGAGGTGCCCCGTGACCGCATTGCCCCCGCAGCGAGAAACATCGTCCACGCTGCTGCATTGCTGTTTGTGGCTCGAGCCGTCATCGTGACTGAGGCTGAGTGAGGATCGCCGCCGCCAGCCCGAACCGCAACGTGCTAAAGGATTTCTTGAAGCTAAGGAAGCTGCGAGGCGAAAGGGATCGTGATTGTTGTTCGCCCAGAGGAATCTGCCCAAGATCGTCAACGAAGGAGAAGGCAGCGCAGTAACCCATCTGGCTACAGCGTCGCCTAGCAACGGAGCTGCAACGCCGTCGGGACGCCCAGCAGGACGTCCGACGAGCGGAGAGAGAGAGAGCAAGGCAGCACACCCCCCAGGTAAGGCTTGGACTCCGGTTGGGATCCATAAACGTTTGTGGCCTGGGGATGGGTGCAGGAGGAGTACAGGAGTGCTCCGATCTCTCTCCCGCTGCACTGCGTTAGACGCGCTGAGTCCCCGAGCAGCCTGTACCTGCCCAGCAGTACCTGGGCCGCCTCTTTAAGCGTACGATCCTTGTCGCTGCTGTTGGGGCCTAGCGGTGCCAGAGTTGACCGCGCAGATTGACAAACCGCATTATTCTTGCATTACGAAGTGCCTGATTCTTGCATTACGAACCGCATTATTCTTGCATTACGAACTGTCTGTTTCTTGCATTACGAACTGCCTTATTCTTGCATTACGAACAGCATTATTCTTGCGTTACGAACTGCATTATTCTTGCATTACGAACTGAGTTATTCCTGCATTACGAATTGCATTAATACTTGCATCAATGACTGCCTTATTATTACATTACAAACTGCATTACGAACTGCATAGCAATGCATTAGGACTGCATTAGATCATCGTGAATTGCTCATTAATACCGCAAGAACCTACAAGTTATTGTTGGCCTAATAACCGCCAAAGTGAAATATTACTAATACGCATATGTTGGATTTTTATCGTTTGGTCTTATCGTATCCCTTTTGATAAAGATACCGCTATTTTTATAAAGCAAGTGTGGTGTCCATTTCTGGTGTTATCACTGTTTTACTGGGAGTGTGGCTGCAAATACTTTACCCATGGCCTTGGAGATAAGCCTTACTGCTCGTGCCAAGCTACCGGGGGGTGAGCAGCGGTTATCTGAGAATGTGTCCCTCCTTTCCCTGACTAGAAGCAAGGGTCCCTATTTGGACTAAGGTACCTAACTAAGCCAACTAGAGACTCCCAGGTCTAACATCTTTCCTATCCAACGTGATATGACTGATCACTTTAACATATTTTTCCATCACCTCGCTCAACTTACCTGACAGGGGGTGACCCAAACCCACATCAGTCACCTTTCAATCTTTCAAAACTATTTCCCACGAGGAAACTTATCACCTCTAAACTGCTATACTGACTCTGTCAGGAACTTGTTCAAGACCTCAAGTCTGCTAAGTGTCCTGTAAGGAATGTTGAGGAAATGTGGCCCTTCTGTGGATCACCCACAAAACTACTACCCCTTAAATCTGCTAGAGCCAACTTAACTTGCAATTCATCAAACTGAATCTGGCCACTATTCTAAACCATAACAGAAGGAACAAATAGCCCAAATTATTCAAAGCAGTCAAGCACTGCTTGTTGGGATAGTAATGTCTCCTGCATAGTATACAGTTGTGTTCCCCTGCCCTGCGTGCCGAACTGCGAGTATCCAGTATCCTGTGTTTTTATTTTTGGACATAACCTCACATTACTCTAAAATGTGCTGAGGCCTCGGCCTGTCCCTTGACTGTCCTGTGCCTAGATCGAATCCTGGCTACGATCACTGAATCTTGATGATAACTCTGCTTCCACCTCCCCGAAAGCAAATTCTCTGGGCTTTCAAATTGACCCTGTTCCTTTTCCTGGGAGCATGTGAAAAAGGCACAATCTGCCTTCTTCTTAATGAGCTTTCATGGCAAGACTATACCCTATGCTGTCCTTCCTGCACTCAGATCTATGGTAAAATCCCCTTTCCTCTCCTATATTGGTGATAATAATGCCCTTCTAAGTAGCCGCCCTGATACAGCTCTCATGTTACTAAGGGCTTCAGGACAGTGGCTCATCTTATTATTCTTGAGTATACATTTCATCACATTACCCGGATCACTGACACAATATTGTGGTAAACAATATCATTGGAAAACATATTGTGTCCAAAATATCGTTTAGCACAATATCGTGCTCCTATACTTATTGGTAAATACAAAAATATAATGTCTGAAATATCGTTGACATTAATATTATCCAAAAACTAAACATAAATATTGGTTGTTTTTATACATAGAGTTTAAAGTTTAGTATGTGTTAAATATCTTAATATTTCATTTTAATGTAATGTAAATTAAATATATTCAACTAATATGTAATACTACATATAAATAAATACTATATAAACACACAAGTACATATATATGTGTTTGCATTCATAAATATATATACATATATTATCTACTGGCGGTCGCCAGTAGATAGTTATAGTTAGGACCGTGTTTCCATAGGAAATCCGCAACATTCTATTTGGAATATCTTTGGCGCTGGTTGACGAATCCTCGTGAAATTTTCAAAACTAATGGGGCGCTCCGCTCAGCTGAAAGTCTCAGGATGATTCGTCAAGCGGGGGCTGAGAAAAAAGGGGGGTCCCAAAATGCATTTTCCCCATGCATTTTCCCATAGGACCTTTAGTCCAAGGTACAGCCCGAACGGCTGAACAGAATCACTTGAAATTTGGCAGAGAGGTAGTCCTCAGCTCAGGGATGTGCCTTTTGCATATATGGTGTCAATCTGTTCAGTAGTTCCTGAGAAAATCAAAAGTAAAATCACATACATATCTGGGCGGAGCCTAACCACACATCTCATCCTGAGATCTGATTGGCTGTCAGCACTTCATCCAAGAAGTGTTGGCAGCCATCTTGGGACCAATATACATGATAGCACCTCATTAAAAAGCATTGCAGTTAATAGAAGGTTTTAAGACTTTAGTTACATTATAAATCATTTGTTGATGGTACCATACTCATTTTAGGAATTGTGGTATGTTCTAAGGTGATTTCACCATGTGAAAAAGCCTTCTGGTGGGATATCATGATTGAGAGAAAAATATTTTCTCATGCTTTTCCCACAGAGGTTTGGAAGGTGATCTATAAGCTAAACTGAGAGCTTATTTTCTGCAAATTCACATTATCTTTCTCAGTCATGTGAGAATGAAGTCTCACATTCTCAGTAAAACATGTACATCCAACAAGGGCAGAAACTGTCAGTTGATTCCTTGGTGTTCTACTGCAGCTTCCCAGAGTGTTCCAAAGAACAACTAGAGCGCTAACAGTCCTACTTATGATAAACCTATGGCACACCTGAAGCCATCTTGATTGGATTAAAGTGGTAACTCTTAAAACATTTAATTTAAAAAGGAACAAAATGAGGGGGTTCATTTTTCCATAGAAAGTATGATTAGTGCTGCAGAAAGAAAAATTAGGGCACATTTTGAGTGACCTCTCAAATCCTCTTCTATTTCATTAAAAAATTCTGACATGCAGACTGAAACATGCACTTTCAATACCAGCAGCAGACTTCCCTGGTGAGCAGTAGCTTTACTACAGTGATCTAATGAGCAAAAAGAGTGCTAACATTCTGAATTTATGGCAAATGTGTGACACATCTGAATGCCTTCTTGATGGAATCAAAGTAAAAAACTGAACGTATTTCCTACTGAGGAGACTGCAGTAAATGAGGAAATTAGGAAACTTCATAACAAATAAGTCTCCCAAGATGGCCACAAGAGACAAAAGAGCCCAAATGTAGCCCAAATATCACCCAGATGTAGCCTAAGTATAGCCCAATGACAGAATGTCCCAGAGTGTTCTTAAAAACAACTAGAGCGCTCACTGTCTTCATTATGACAAAAGTATGGCACACCTGAAGCCATCTTGATTGGAATAAACTGGTAACACAAAACATTTAATTTAAAAAGGAACACAATGAGGAGGTTCATTTTTCCATAGAAACTATGATTAATGCTGAAGAAAGAAAAATGAGGGCACATTTTGAGTGACTTCTCAAATCCTCTTCTATTTCATTAAAAAATTCTGACATGCAGACTGAAACATGCACTTTTAATACCAGGAGCAGACTTCCATGGTGATCAGTAGTTTTACTACAGTGATCTAATGAGCAACTAGAGTGCTAACATTCAGAATTCATGGCAAATGTGTGACATATCTGAATACCTTCATGATGGAATCAAAGTAAAAAACTGAAAGCATTTCCTACGGAGGAGACAGCAGTACATGAGGAAATTAGGAAACTTCATAACAAATAAATCTCCCAAGATGGCCACCGCAGACAAAAGAGCCCAAATGTAGCCCAAAATCACCCAGATGTAGCCCAAATATAGCCCAATGACAGAAGTGTGCAAAACACTTATTATTTTGTGTTTTTACAGTTTTATATAGTGCAGACTTGTCAGGTATTGGAGTGCTTTACATGAGCATTGGTTACATCACACAAGAACAAATTCATTTTGGTTGTAGACATGGGGAGATTAAGTGATTTGACCAGAAAAACAGAATGTCGAGCTGAAGCAGAAACTCCAACCTGGTTCCCCAGTTGCAAAGTCTGCAGTTCTGGAAGTAACACCACATCCTCTCCCCTAAGTGCAACATTTAATCAAGTGGTCAACTGGATAAAAAAACATAAAGATAACAAATAATTTAAAAGTGCTTTGTCGCTATTTGAAAAATCAGAAAATATGTCCTTATTTTAGTCTTTTAGAGCACTAACCATAATTTTGATGCAAATAAGACCCTCTCATATATGTAATTTCTAAAGGAAATGCTCTAGGTATTACAGTTTTGATTACATCAAGATGACGTCAGGCGTTCCACACTTTTGTAATAAATATAGAATGTTAGCAATCTAGTTGTTCATTAGGATACGGTTGAGAGGCAGAGGCCAGGGGCACGGACTCTGAAAATTGAAGGCAGGTAGGAGGTTGCAAAGGCAACAATTTTACCACACTGAGCAGGCAGAAAGGGCCGTGGCAGCACAACAGACTATGGAGGGCAGTGGAAAGGGGGGCAGGGGCAACAAACCAACAATACAGGACTTGCAAGAGAGGCTGTGGCAATGTAATAGACCATTGTGGGCAGAAGGAAGAGGCAATGGTAGTACAACCATACATGCCAACAGACCCGATTCAGCCAGAAAACGTCCAATGTTTTTAAGCTCAAATGGGCTTTATTTGATCTGTCTCCTGTCTACAATCTCCTCTTTTTCAATGTAACTCAAAGGGGAAAATCAATACCCCAGTTTTTTTTCAAAATCTCCCTCTTACCAAGTTCAAAATGTTCGCAAGTATGGTATATTGGATCATGGAAGGAAATGGGGTAGGGACATGGACTTGGATAACAGAGGACAGGAGGGACATGGAGAGGTGCACCAAACTGACCCTGCAGGGCAGGCATCAGGGTTTGCAGCAGCACAATACACCACACATGGCATGTGGGACGGGAGTGCAGCACAACAATCCATAGAAAGCAAGAGGGAGGGGACAGGACCATGCACATGGACAACAGAGAACAGAGGGGCAAGATGCAATGGTAGCTAGCTGACCATAATGGACAGACAGGAGAGAAATCTGCAGCATAACAGACCATAAAGGGCAGGAGGGACGGATCAGGGGCATTACAATGGAACAGACAAGCCAGGAGGGAGGGAGTAGGGGTCTGCACATGTAAACAGAGGGCTGGGGGTAAGGGGGCAGGGCAGGAGCAGCAAGATAACCATGGAGGTCAGGCAGGATGGGCACTAGAAGCAAGGCACACCATGAAGAGCAAGAGTAAGACTGTGATGGCATACACACAGACCATGGAAGGAAGGTGGGAGGGGGTCAGGGGCAGCTAACTGACCACACAGGGAAGGTGGGAGGGGCCATGGCAGCACAGAAGACCATGCATGGCAAGTGGGAGGGTTAGTGGCAGCACAATGGCTATGATGGGCAAGAAGGAGGGTGCAGGGGCATGCACAAAGGACCATGGAGGATAGAAGGGAGGGTCAGGACCTGTGCAAAGACAAGAAAGTTCAGGGGAAGAGACCTCACAACAGACCACACGGGGCAGGCAGGAGGAGCAGCTGCCGCAGAACAGACCAGGGAGGGCAGAAGGGTGTGGCAGTACAATGGACCATGTAGGACAGGAGGAAGAGGATAGGGGCATGGCATGTGGACAGGCAGGGTGGAGGTGGCAGGGACAGGTTACAGTCATCTGACAATGCTAGGCAGGTGGGAGGGGAGTGGCAGCTCAACAGAACACTCAGAGTAGATAGGAGTGGCAGGTCCATGGAACATGGTGGGCAAAAAGGATGGAGCAGGGGCATGCATAAAGACATCGGAGGGCAGGGGGAAGGAGAATAGGGGCAGCAAGCTAATCACAGAGTTTAAGCAGGAGGTCAATGATGGGGCATAGAATTGGGCAATGGAGGGCAGGAGGAGTGGACTGGTACATCATACTAAATTGAGGGCAGTGGCAGCACATCAGACCATGCATGGCAGGAGGGAGGAGGCTAGTCCATGGATTCACACAACAGAGGATAGGGAGGAGGGGGATGGGGCAGCAAGCTAACTGTTCAGAGAAGGCGGGTATTAGGAACTTTATTGTTTTTAAAACGCTTGTCTGTGCGAACTACTTAAAATATGAATAAGTATGCAGCATAATCTCACTTTTATTCAGAAAGAAGAGGACGTTTGTGACTGTGACTCCGGGCCCACTTGGCAGAAACACCCCCTGACCCTCCATCCCCTATCGCAAAATGTAATGCCCGTGAAAAGGGTAGGTGCACACAGTGTTATATAGAACATAGCCCTGAGAGCACGATTGAAAATGAAAACTAGATATAGTGTATGGTATACACTATGCACCAAAAAGTGTGATATAAGATGAACCAGGCGTGATATAATATGCAATACATTGTGTGCAGTGACAGATTCATTGGAGAGCGCGAGATAGCACAGGCACTATCGCGTGCTATGCGATATGCGCCTTGGAGTGTAATATGCACAGGGCAGTGTTGTGTAACCTAACTAGTCTCTAAAGTTGTAATATAAAATATGTGCTGGGGAGTGTAACGTTGCATATGCACTGTGACAAGGTAAGGATCCCAGATTGTAATATGTATGGCATAGCGCTGTGCGTTATAACATAGGCATCGAGGAAGGCACGTTAGATGGGGCAATATAACCCGTGCGAAGGCAAGTGTGGCATGACATATTCACGGGGTGGTGTTACAGTGTACATGGGCTAGAGAGTGTCATAGCATATGCACTAGCTAGTGGAATACAACACAGAGGTGTGTGGCACTCGGCAGGCAATGGTGGGTGTAACACAGCATTGGGCTCTGCCAGGAGCGCACTGTGACTCTCAAGTGATGTTCGTCCCCTTTCCAGAGAGTAAAATAAAAAGTATTACACATCCGGCAGTTGATGTGTGTTTTATTAACCGTGAGGGGGGTTTCTTGCATAGTTTTGGTCGAATTTTTGTCGAATCCCCTTTGAATGGCTTGGTGTGCGTGTGTATTAAATGTGCCCGTCAATAGCTACCCATGTTTGTATAAAAAAACGACAAGGGTGTCTACCGGGATTAGGCACGGTAGGGCATCAGACATGTCAGAGCTTCACTAGTGGTGTAAATACATTCCACGTGGATTCATTGTATGCATAGTCGCCTTTTAATGAATATCACGCAAATCGTCATGGTGATAGGTACGTACGGTTTGTCCAGCATGTCCTAGGTGTGTCTATAAATATATATTTTATAAAAATAATAAAAAACAGTGGCCGGCCCTGGTGATTGGGGTCCCTGGGGCCGATTAAGGCCTTGGGAGGGGGGCCACGCGGCGCCCTTCCAAATTTGTTTTCTCAAAAAAATATAATTAGGAGACAGGCCCTGGGGGATGGGGTCATCAGGGCCAATAAATTAGAATAAGAAGGGGAACCACACAGCCCCCCTTCTTAAAAAAATAAAATAAATAAAAGACTGGCATCGTGCCGGAGGCCACGCCCCCTCCTTGCAGCACTCTGCAAATGCGCCCCCTGGCAAGTTGTAAGTTGGGGAATTAATTCCTCTTCAATACTGAGGGTCCCTGAGGGCCAACTAGCCCAACAGGCATCTCCAGTATGCGCCGGGGAGCTGTGCTGCAGACAGGTGTTCTGAGGCCAAGCCCCTTTTTACAACTCTCTGCAACGCAGCTCTGTGGCGCTTACTGGAGGTACCTAGTGGTCTAGTTTGACCCAATGGACCCTTAGGATTCAAGGGGACTTAATCTCTCAACTTGGAACAGCCACAGGGCGCGTTTACACAGTGGTGAAGGGAGGGGACGGGGCCTGAGGTGACGTGTGCAAACACGCACTATGGCATGTTTTAAATTGGGGATATAATTTCCCTTCAATCCTGAGGGCCCCTGGGGGCTAACTAGCCCACCAAGTGCTTCCATTAAGCGCCACTGACCTGCATTGCAGAGAGGTGGTCCAGGCCGTGCCACTTTTTACACCTCTCTGCAACGCAGCTCTGTGGCACTTACTTGAGGTACCTAGTGGGCTAGTTGGACCCTAGGGACCCTCAGGATTCAAATGAACTTAATCTCCCAACTAAAAACGGACACAGGGCGTGTTTACACAGTGGTGAAGGGAGGGGACGGGGCCTGAGTTAACGTGTGCAAAAACGCCCTGTGGCCCGTTTTAAGAGGTAGTTTTAATCCCCCTGCCCTATTATATACTAGGGGGCAGATTTATGAGCCCCTTGCGCCACTTTTGCGTCACTTTTAACATGGGAAAAGTGACGCAAAAGTGGCGCAAGGGGCTCATAAATCTGCCCCTAGGGGCTTACAGAGGAGGTCATGCTAATCACAGGGGGACCCCAACGCATAATGTTCCCTAGTGTATGTAGGTGTTTTCACTGTATTCTAAGTGTCTTTTAACATAGCACTGGCTCTAGGACTGGTTAGTCAGACTCAGTTACCACCAGTATCCGTCTGAAAAAGTTGAGGGTACAGGATGATTTTGCAACAAGGCTTCTTTCTGCTCTTCTTTTTGTTCTTTCTGCACGTTATCCTTCTTCCTGCACTTTTCTTCGTCTTTGAGGACTTCTGTTGCTTCTTTCTGCACTTCTTTTTTTTCTTTCTGTGCATTTTTTCTTCTTTCTTCACATGTCCTATCTCTGTAGGCATAGTTAGAAATTAGCATTTAAAAAACCTTTGAAATTCACAGAAAAAAACATAGGTTTCAGGCACGTTATAGTTAGGAATTAGCATTTAAAAAACCTCAGAAATTCACTGAAAAAACCATAGGTTTCAGGGGCGTTATAGTTAGCTGGACTTTTCACTTGTACAAAACCATTGAAATTCCCCCGTTAGTTAGTTCAGCTAACTATAACTCGCGCGCCCGCAATGCACTGCTGATGACGTCACATATTACATCACTCATGACATGGTCAGTGACATCACTCATGACATCACTGATGACATCTCAAATGACATCACTGATGACATCACTGATGACATCATCCTTGTGATAGAGTGGCAGACCTCTTCTCACCCTAATATAACCTTTGATACACACATTCAAAAATAGAGACTCAAATTTTCAAAACAATGGACATACCAATACCAGTTACAACAACCTCTTCAGTAATTCTAAGATCCACATACACATCCACTCATTCACCAACAGTCCTATACAGTCACTCAGACATGTACTCACTCATCATATGTACTCATACACCTATACATCCTGTTACACAATGCCACTCATCCAGAGAGTTACTCACACACATAGTCACTCATGCTAATAAAGAATCAAACATACATTTACTTGCATATACAGTTATACACACACCACCACACTTACTTCTACGGAAACTTACACATACTTAGTCTTTTAAACAATCACTTATAGAAACACATACTTATTCATACAGGAACTCTTTCAATCTCTCACTCTCACATATAATCACGTATATACACCAATAGTCACATATACTAGTTTAAAACATATGTAGTTACTCATAAAGACACTATTGAGACAGTCATTCACTCACTAACACACCCATACACACACTCATCCACCCATACAGTCCTGCACACATGCTGTCTTCAACACATACAAACAGTGAGTCACTCATTCATGCACCTATGCCCTACGTAATACCCCCCACCGAACCATGCAGACACTCAGACTGATACTCAAAAAAAACCAACTAATAACCCATATAGACACCCATGTAGCTACTCACCAACCCATGCAGCCACTTATACACAAAGTGAGAGACTGATACAGATATTTACATATTTAAACATTACTCACTAAGCCATGTTTTCACTATGATACACTTAATCAGTCAGTTACACAATCAATTTTTCAAAAACAAATTATCCATTTAGACACTTATATACCCATTTATTCTTCCATCGACCTTGAGATATACATATATAAAACATATTTAATTTTCAGAAAAACACACATTCACTGGATGATGTCATCAGTGATGTCATTTGAGATGTCATCAGTGATGTCATGAGTGATGTCACTGACCATGTCATGAGTGATGTAATATGTGACGTCATCAGCAGTGCATTGCGGGCGCGCGAGTTATAGTTAGCTGAACTAACTATAACGGGGGAATTTCAATGGTTTTGTACAAGTGAAAAGTCCAGCTAACTATAACGCCCCTGAAACCTATGTTTTTTTCTGTGAATATATGTATATATATGCACATATAGTGTAACATAATTTAAAAAAGATTTATTTTAAATTATATGATCTTTTTTATATTTTAAATGTATTACCATGAAAATATATATATATATATATATATATTTATATATCAACCACCAACTCCAATCTTCAACAAAAGAAAGGACACCGACCCCAACGACTTCACTGGATTCACAGGTTTTAATGATTTCATTCCAAGCAGTCCCTCCTAGTTGTTCATGGCTGCCATCTTTGAATGTCAGTATCGTTGTTATTATACCATCATGGTGATTCTTTTAAAGTGGTTATTCTTTTGTAATCAACTTCCATACAGTGATGGGAAAAGGAAAGATGCATATTTCTAAGATCCCAATTCGCCTCTGTGTCTTAAATTAGGAGCTCCAATGTTCTTACACCAGCCCTTGCGTCAGCCGCTGAAGTGCCACTCGAGAATTCCGTGCCTGAGGGCGCTGATTGTAGTAATCTGCACACTTTCATGTTGTCATGAACCAACTCCGTGTTGGCAGGTACATCCTTTTCTGGCCGCGGCGGTTCCGGCAGCATTATCTAATATTCACAAACAAACGCTACCTATGCTGCCAAACTCTTTTCATGACGGGTGCTTCCTTCGTGCAGGTAGCATGCACGCTTGAAATCAACAAACAAATTGTCCCACTTAAGGAACACTCACGGAGCACTCGTGGGTCTGGAAAACCTTTATTTCACCTCGCATGACGCGTTTCGACACTAAAATGGCAAAGAACCTTTTTCACAGAACAGCATTTGAAAAAGTCAAGAGTGACGAAGTGTAAGAACATTGGAGCTCCTAATTTAAGACACAGAGGCGAATTGGGATCTTTGAAATATGCATCCTTCCTTTTCCCATCACTGTATGGAAGTTGATTACAAAAGAATAACCACTTTAAAAGAATCACCATGATGGTATAATAACAACGATACTGACATTCAAAGATGGCAGCCGTGAACAACTAGGAGGGACTGCTTGCGTGTGAATGCAGTACTTCCTTGCTGAAACTACGCAGGAGGAGCCCAGGGGGCTTTAAAGACACTCAAATTAATTACAACAATTAATCTTATAAACTCTAGCCAACATTGTGAAACTACTGGAGTTTAACAATATTAAATATTCTATTCCCACTCTGTGCATCAGAAGAGAAAACGTTGGATTTTGAAGGGGTAAAATTTACTATACCCACTCCAATCTGTGCAACAGTAGGGAAAGCGTTGAACTTCGGAGGGGTGACATTTTTGTTCCCGCTCCAAACAACACAACCGTAGGGAAAGTGTTGAACTTTGAAGGGGTTCAATTTACTATTCTTACTCCAAACAGAGCAACAGTAGGAAAAGCATTGGATTTTGGAGGGGCAAAATCTACTATTCCTACTCCAACATAGGGAAAGCATTGGATTTGTGACGGGTAAAATTTACTATTCACACTCCAGTCAGTGCAACAGTAGGGAAAGCTTTGGACTTTGGAAGGGTCAAATTTCGGAGGGGAGATATTTACTATTCCCACTCCAGTTAGAGCAACATCCTCTT
The DNA here is from genome assembly GCF_964204655.1 of Triturus cristatus. Classification (NCBI taxonomy): domain Eukaryota; kingdom Metazoa; phylum Chordata; class Amphibia; order Caudata; family Salamandridae; genus Triturus; species Triturus cristatus. Next base: position 542,180,130 of record NC_140584.1, read on the forward strand.
GTAATCTTCACTGGCTGCCGCTTTATGTCCATATCCAATGTAACCTTCTGTACCTTTCAGAAACCCCTACAAACTTACAAACTGGCATACCTTGATAAAATATATATATATATATATATATATATATATATATATCACTACGTGTGTTTGCACAACACGCAACACCATCCAAATGATCCTAGAAAATCCTAAATTGAAAAAAATCGAAAAACAAAAAATACCCAAATATTATCTATCACCTCCACGCTTTGTAGCAATTTCTCCCATCTAAGGACTGTACTTTGCTTCAATACATTCAGAACTCTTTTTTAAAGGCCACCCCTTCTCAGACACTACTTACTATTCCAAGTCATATGTTTCCATATAATGATTCTGGCATCTCATTTACTCTTCTTATCTTTACATATTTTAATAAAAGCCAATGTCCAATCTGTTTATGTTTATGAAAAACGTTGCCCAAATGTTTGCCCCACTACATCATACAGCTGTTCTGTTTCTGCACACCCTACTTTTTCCTTGTTCATCTGCATTTGTAAACAAGCATGTACTACTTTGCCTGGTTTGTGTTGGCTTGTATCTGTTGATGTGCCATGTAAAGCCTTCTTCTGCCTCTTAGAGCAGTGTTCGTGCTACAAAAATACCCAAAATACCCAAAATAAATAAAATAATGATAAGGCTCTAGAAACTGGGTTTGGGCCCGTTGAAAGATGGCTACCAGAGCAATCTTCAGCTCGTGGCAGCCATATATATTGGCAGATCGAATTACATTTTTAAGGCCACAAACCCAAACACCAATATAGTTTGACCACTTTTGAAACACTTAGGGGGCTATGTACAAGGAAGTGGACGAGAGAGGCGTTAGCCTTCCTGGCTTAATGCCTCTCTCCTCCACTTCTGGAATGCAAGGCTGCATCATATTTACGAGAATGTGGTGCAGCCTTGCATTTTCCCCTGCGATGGCGCTAAGTTTATCAAGTTAGCACCAATGCAGCCACCCTTGCTACAGAGTGCAAGGGTGTCTGCGTGCAGGGGAGGATTTTTTATGTGTAGGAAGGTCCCCCTTCCTGCACATAAACAATCTTAGAAATGCCATTCTGTCATTTTCATGCGTGCTGCTTCATGCAGCGCACATGAAAGTGACAACATTGATTTTTTTAAAAAAGTTTGTTTATGTACAGGAAGGGACACCTTCCAGTACATAAACAAACAATGGCATTTTGCTTTGTCCATGTGTGCTTCACAAGGCAGCACACATGGAAAAGCAAAAACAAAAAGAAATAATGCAGTTTTTACCTGGTCTTAATTTTGGCGCTGCCTCCTATGTACGCCACCCTTGTACATAGGGGGCAGCGCCAAAATCAATGGGTGTTGCTGTGGAAAGCCCACCGCAACACCCACTGCCCACGGCTTTCACGTTAACCATAGCGTGAAAGGGGGCCTTATGTACAAGACAGTGTTAAGCCACATTAAGTGGCTTAACGTTGCATTGTATATAAGGCACAGCCCCTATCACCACCACAACGTCACTATAGGTGACGTTGTGGTGGCAATAGGGGCTTGTACATATGCCCCTTAATTTTGGTATTGATTGTCATGCATTTTTAGCGCTGTTATTAGCAAAACTGTCTATATGGAAGCTGGAATAGCAAATTCATCTTTAGGGACCCAATCTCTGACTCCACTCCCTTGGCCAGCCAGCCCCAGAATCTGTCAGGATTATAGCAATTTGGAAGTTTTCTGACCGCAATTGTGCATGTGGTAGTTTCTGCAAGACACAATGTGATGTGTGTGACCAATCACTAGCACTCTGGATTCCCACATTACTTTCCTAACCATCTTAAAATCTAAGGTCGTCATTTTGAGCTTGGCTGAGCAGGAGTGCTTCTATACATTCATGGTGCTCCCACCCCATCAAACTTGTGTACATTCGCCTAGAGGTGGGGTGAACGGCAGGTTTTCTGATCATGGAACATCTACTGTCTCTGCCATTAGAAACCATTGACCTGATGGCACATCCACCACTGGACCACCTGGGCACAGTGAAGGTCACCCTGCCCTATTTAGGGCTGTGTGCCCAATACTGGTTTACCATGCTTGGATACACCATCTGAGGTAAGGCAGACCCAGGCAGATAAAATAAGTAAAGGCTTTAGTGCGTCAGATTTGTTATTATTTTGTTTTTCACAAACTCTAGGAATTTGCAGAGTGGGCTGAAAAAAACACAGCAGGCTGCTTGGCATTCACGTCAGCCTTAAATTATCTGAAAAATGCCTTAAGTACATCTGGTGCAACAACAGTTGATGAAAGGAATGCCGAAATTATCTGCATTCCACTGCATGGTATTCAGCCACTCTAGACAGAGATCAGCCACATGCAAATCAGCCTTGGTCCTGCCCCAACATGAGCACCCCATTCTGAAATACCTGACCAGGTACTATCTGGATGGAAACGCAAGCAACCCCATATCAGTTTTAGCTTTGTCGGGTCTCATTGTTGATGTATACCTTGAGTCCTATGGCACAGTGAGCTAGGTACCACGTTTGGGCATACCAATCGCATTCATGGTGTGTTCTGCAACACACAACAAAGTGAAGGAAAGAATGCTTAGATTAATCTTAGCCACTAATAATCGCTAGGGCCTCATTCCGATCCACTTATTTTTTGCTCACCTTGGTATGCTACAGAGATAAACAGTATGTAAATCCGCCTTGATTCTGCTCCAATAGGACCAGTCCAGCCCAAACTACCAGACCAGTTTTTATCAAGATGGGAACACTTAAGGGTTAGAGATCCCTACTAGTCCTATACTTAGGGCTTCATGTGTTACCCAAGCAACCGTTCTCAAAGCCAAAATGTATGCAGAAGGTGGGGAGGCCCGTGGGGGAAAAGAGAAGAGAGCTTAAAGAGACCTGTGGAAGAGATGATCAAAGGCAAGAGCCCAGGAGATGGGGAAATTTAAAGGCATCAATGATGATGATGGAGCCAGCAGTACAAAATTTTGTATACCCCCCCATTTCTGCATGTTTATATTAATCCGAGTAATCTATTAATTGTAATAATATTAATCTGTTTGGAGTTATATCTAATCAACTGTATTCATGAAAGAATTACACGTGGGATTTGCATTTGCATGGCTGAAATCATTTGTAAACTAATATATGTGCGCATACTAATGGTAGAAAATTAGAATATTGCATGATATATGTTGCTTTTGTGACGTAATGGTAAGTTACACCAGATGACATCGTTGGGTGAATATAAACGGTTTGAATGTTGCTATCATGCTAGATAATTACCTACACATAAGGGAATTAGTGAGGGTTTAACATTTTATTAGCCATTTCAATGTTTTAATTACGTTTGTGTTTGTTTTGCTTAAGTTGACCGATTTGGGCCTTCGTAAAGATGGCTGACTTTCGACATGACGGCCCTAGTCACCGTTCCATAAGGTTTCGGGTGAAGTGCGCCTGCGCCACAGCCAGTAACAAGTGGCCTCGTCCTGACCCCATGTAAGATGTACCCATCAAGGACGCACTGGAAGAGTTGCCAAGCCTATTAAACAAAAGACTGTCTTTAAAACCAGAACCAGCAAGTGTGATGACCTAACCAAATAGACTATGTGAGAACTTCACCGAACGACCCCAAACCCACCAATCAGGACTGCCTTAAACTGATTTTGTTACATCTTGACATAAAATTTATTATGAAGGATGGTAGAATAGTGAGTTAAGGGGATGCGGAGAATGCAGAGAATGCTGACACTGACAGAGAGGACGGTGACACTGCTGGACAGCTGTTTTCCTGAATCTTTGACAGGCTGAATTGCTGCCTGACTTTGATGAATTAAAGACCTTTTCACGACTTGACTGACTTAGAGGACGACTAATAGCCAGATTAGGTAAATATGATGTTCCGTGGTTTGGGTTATGACTTATTAAATTTGCAATTAATTAGATAAACAAAATTATTATTCTAACAAACAAATGTGTCGGGTGATTTATTTGAAGAAATTAGAATAAGATTAAATGTAGAATGAAGAATTGAGTCACCAAATATCCAATTTCAACTAACTGATCTATCGACTAAATGGAGGGAATATCTCGAGGTTCTGAGTATAATAAAGGTACTTAATGTACGTTCATGTGAATTAGGTTCTTTAGGTGAAAAGGTATTCCTTTCATGTCAGCGTTTGGAAAATGTATCTCTCCCATGAGAACGGATCAAGTGTGAGTGTTGGTGTTATGGGCCCCACCAATGAATGTATTGAGTAAATATGCTACTACGATATTTTGATCTGTGACGAAGGGAGGATTTAAAATACCACGCTGCATCAATGACACAGGACTTCCAAGAGTAAAGTTGCAAAAACAGACAAAAGGGAAACAATATATGTTGCCAAGAAAAGGTTACATAAGTTTAACGGGATAGAACATACCTAAAGAATTATGGAACCAAGTTTTAAATGTTGGGTGTGGGAGGTGAACTGCAAAAATTTTCAGAAAATAAATTCACCCAGGTAGCATCCAGTAAAATAGAAGTTTATTCTTCAGTAAGGACCTACAGCTATGTACGTCTGAACAGCTCAGGAGACCCTCAATGACTCCCTCCAAAGCAGAAGCACTCTGGAACTTTACAAACATTCCATCAGTGGAATATAGCAACATATAATACACAACTAGCATAGGCAAATTCAAATAACAACAATGGCAAGGCACATATTACATTACCCTCCTGTCCCCAACAAAAAATATTAATATAAAATGTAATCAAATTATTTGACAGATGGTGTGACCACATGTAAACACTGAGTCAAAACACGACCTTGCAAAACTCTCCCTGCCCCGAGAAATAACACAACCATCTTGGGAATCTATCTCTGAAGATGGTGTTTTTTTTTCAAATCTAAGTGTCTGAGCTGAATATTCAACCGAATCAGTACCTAACCCAAACCCTTTCCTTTTGCTGCTATGTCCAACATCTGTTGTCAACATGGACCCAGAATCATTCAAATTTGAATAAGTATGTAAGTAGATTTCTGCGTGGTTCTTGCAGATGTACTTTTGTTCCACCAACTCTTATCTCAAAGAAGAGCAGAAGCTCTACTGGTTTGTATGGCCCTCACAGGTATCAAATATTCACTCTCTCTTTATCACTCTGAAAGGTCCCTTAATCAACATCCAATCCCAAACCACAATACTCAAGCTTTTCATATTTATCCTGTTATCAAACTTTCCTTTTGTACTTCTTGCACAACTCTTTCTCTCATTTCTCTCTTACACATACTTGTTCCAGTATTTGGCTCTTTCTTACAATTTTTCATCTTAAGCCAAACGGTATGAATTTAGTTCCAGCTTCCCTGCCTCTCAATAATTTGAATGAAGAAACACCTGTCGTTGCTTGGGGAGTGGTTAAATAAGCCCAAGTTTTCTGTTAAACAAAGTTAAAAACCTCCAGACTTGCTGATAGGACTGTTTTTGTGCCTTTACTCAAAAAACGGTTGGCCCTTTCAACAAAATCATTTGCTGCAGGATTATATAGAGCAACCTGTAAATGTTTACTCTCATGCACTTTCAAGAAGACAGAATATGTCCCATTATCAGTGACTATTTCTTTAGTCGATCCCTCCAGAAGGAAATCTTCTTCAGGAAACACAATTACATTTTTGGTGGTAGGTGTATCCACAATGAAAAGTAAAACCATTTTGAAATATAATCAACCAAAACCTTTAATCATACCTATTTCAACCTTGAACACCCTTGGATACTTAGCCACCATATACTGCACAATATCCTCATCTGGGCTCATGGCCAAAACAGGCATATCTCCCAATAAGATGGGATTCTCATGTCCTGGTTTCAAAGGGATCCCTAATGTTGCCAAACTTTCCAACTGACAGTATCACGTTCTTTAACTGCCACATAAACTGTTGTACAAATTTAGTCTTCCCTGCATGTTAAAGTTATATTAAAGTAACCCATCAATTCAGCATCATAGTCCCCAAAGGCTTTAGGGTTAACATCAGTTCCAGTGATGCTTGACTTAGCCCAAAATGTGTGAGAAGTCGCGTTAGCTAAAATGGTAATTAATGCTCCTGAGTCTGCCATTACCATTAAGGTGTTAAGGGTATTCCATCAATTTTTGCCTGCCACTATGGCCCTTTGATTTCCCTATCCTTACCAGATTCTTTTAATGTTTCAGCTGTCCAAAGAAAATTACTAATTGTCTTCCACACACTCTTGTGCACATGCTTTCATCACACTCATCCTGCACAACCACATTGCTGATCATGACCTTATAGGCAAGGGTTGTATATGGGAACAACACATGCCTTTACCACACATGCCGTTACTCCACAGACTTTACAATGAATGCGTCTTTACCACACATTCCTTTACCACGCATATCATTACAAGGACATACCTTAGGGAAAGCACTGGACCTTGGAGTGGTATAATTTACTATTCCTACTCTAGTCTGGCAACAGTACGGAAAGCATTGGGCTTTACGGTCCTACACTGCTTTCACTAAGGCATGTAGTTGTAACGATATGTGTGGTAAAAGAATGCATAGTAAAGATGCATTTGTTGTAACACCTGTGTGTGGGCTGCGCCACGTTGTAAAAGCTGTTTCCTATTGGCAACATTCAATGATGCTCTGCACACAGTTTAAAATGACACATCTTTCTACAACCATTGCATTTCTTTTCAAGAGCAGGACAAGAAGCACTATTGCCCCAACTATTCTTGAACCCATATCTATAGCAAATGTTTAGCATTTTCTTATTCCTGCTATTTTTAAAGTTCACTGCGCAAACAGAATTGTCAGTAGTAATGCAAATGACAGGAGATAATCCCCTTTGATAGGACAATATTGCGGATTGTGAGAGTTCTCTTTTCAAGATCAAGATTCTGGACACCTTCACTCTCACCGGGCTTCTGATTTATCGCCCTCCTGGCCCTACAAGCTCCTTTCGGGAATCCCTGGTGGCCACTGTCTCCACTATGATTCTAAATTCCGCTAATTTTAGCCTACTGGGAGACTTCAACCTTCACTTGGAATGCAGTGAGACCCCCATGGTGAGAGGTCTCTTAGATGATTTAGATGCATGCCAACTCACACAACTTGTTAAAGGGCCCTTCCATGCAGCAGGCCACTTACTGGACCCAGTCTTTTCGAACATTCCGGCCATTATTGCTTTTCTTCCAAATCCTCTTAGCTGGACGGACCATTATTTGGTTCATATTTCCATCCAGGTAGCTGATAATTGTAAAATACAGCCCCCCCTCCTATCCCAAGGCGCCCATGGCACAAACTAGATAGCAGTCTGCTTATAGACAACCTGAAAACCACGTGCCCTGTCTGGCCGAGGAATCTGGAGGAAGCTGACGCCGCGTATAGAGAGTGGATTAATAAGTCGCTAGACCAGCTGATTCCCGTAACACTGTCTAAGTCCAAACGCGCGCAACCTCATCTCTGGTACTCAAAGACACTTGCTGAACAAAAAAAGCAATGTAAGCTGCTCGAACGCGCATGGAGAAAATCCTATGACCCCCAAGCCAAAAGTACATTCAGGTCTGCGACAAAAACGTATCATAAATTAATTAAGAAAGCTAAAGCTAGATACTATACTGACATGATTCTGTCAAGTGCAAATCAATCTAAAACAATATTTTCTATGGTGAAAGAAATGACTAAGCTTCCAGAAGGACCTAACAATACGATTACTTCTAATGCTCATTGTAACGAGATTGCCACCTTCTTTATAAATAAAGTACAGGGTATTTATAAGTCCTTCCCCCCGAATGTCGCAAGCCCGGACTCCACCATAGTTGAGACACCTCATGATCTCCCATATTCTCTCGGCTCCCTTCCATCTATTTCTGCGGAGCAGATGGATAGGCTGATTGTTAAAATTAAATCCAGTTCCCCGGAGGATCCTGTCAAACCCGAAATGGCGCGACTTCATAAGGATCCCATTCTGTCAGAAGGTCTGAAACTGATTAATAAAACCCTGGAATCAACCATAATACCTAGATCCTGGAAGCATGCTAAGGTCGTCCCTCTATTAAAAAAACCCACCTTGGATCCCTCCAAGCCGGAAAATTTCCGACCAATATCCTTGCTACCCTATTTATCCAAGATAGCGGAATCTCATGTAAATTCCATTCTGGTCAACTATTTAGAGGCCAATGGAATTTTAGATGACTACCAAAATGGTTTTCGGACGAATCATAGTACTGAATCGGCCTTATTAGCCGTCACAGAACAATTAAGGGAGGTACAGGACCGAGGTGGTACAGCGGCACTGGTCCTGCTGGACCTGAGTGCAGCATTCGACACGGTCTCCCATGAGATCCTCTTAAGAAGACTGTGGGAGATCGGGGTCCGAGATGGAGCCCTAGAGTGGTTCGTTTCATTTCTGTCGGACCGCTCTTTCCAGGTCCATGCTCCACCACATAAATCAGGAAGGTTTCCGCTGTGCTGTGGCGTCCCCCAGGGGTCTGCACTTAGCCCCACGCTATTTAATGTGTACGTCCGCCCCCTAGCCGTACTGGCTAGAGCTCGTAACATCAAATTAACATCTTATGCGGACGACACACAGTTTATCTTCTCCTTCTCCAGTGATACCAACGCCGACAAAATTAAATTCCAAGAAGATCTATCGGCCATTGCAAACTGGATGACTGAAGATCGTCTCCAACTTAATTCATCTAAGACTGAGGTACTACTGGTTGGGAAGGAGATTCAAAAATGGGACGATCAGTGGTGGCCATCTGCATTGGGACCTGCACCCACTCCTAAGAAGGAGGTCAAAAACCTGGGTATTATGGTCGATAACCGACTAGACCTTGACTCCCACGCCAAAAAGGTGGCAGGCATGTGCTATGGCCGTCTTCGGTCTCTGAGACCCATTCTGGGTTTTTTCGAACCCCCAGTCCGTCAGATGATCATTCAGGCCATGGTGCTGTCAAACATTGACTACTGCAATGTCCTCATGCTGGGCTCTAATCAATCTACGATTTACAGACTTCAAAGAGCTCAGAATGCGGCCGCACGCAGTCTGTTTGGTTTGCCAAAAAATTGTCATATCTCCCCTATCCTTCATCATCTGCACTGGTTGCCTGTTAAGTTATGTTATGTTATGTTATTTTTATTTGTACCGTGCACAGCTGCCCCAGCAAAGGGGCGTCCTGGCGCTTTGAGAAGGTGAACACAACACAGCACTAAAAGCGGCCAGAAGGAGACGAGACACAACAGATAAGCTAAACAAATAAAAAGGTCTTGATAGCCCGTCTAAACTGAAGGAGCTCATCGATGGCCCGAATTTGTGGAGGAAGAGAATTCCACCAACTCGCTGCCAGGACTCGAAAGGAGCGGCCACCAATTCTGCTCAACTTAAAACGCGGGACCACTGCTAAGTTCTGGCCTAGCGATCTAAGAGTGCGAGAGGGGACATAGGGGATCAGCAATTTCTCCAAGATTTGTGGGGGAGTACCCTTTAGGATTTTATATGCAAAGCAGAGAACCTTAAATCTAATCCTCTGCTGCACAGGGAGCCAGTGGAGAGAGCGCAGAGTATTGGACACCGAGCATCGCCTAGGCAGACCTGTCACCAGTCGGGCCGCCGCGTTTTGAACCCGCTGGAGCTGCAGACATTCTGACTGGTTTATCCCCGCCAGTAGGGAGCTGGCATAGTCCAGCCTGGACAGCACTGATGCTTGGACACCAGCTGTCTTGTGGGTGCATCAAAGAACTTGAGGATGGGTCGAAGTCCTCTGATGATGCCATAGCAAGAAGCCGCCACCTTCTTGGTATGACAGATGAAACTCAGAGAAGGATCAAGCCACACCCCCAAGTTTTTTATCTCTGCCGCTGGGAGGGGAGTCACACCCAACTCCGAAGGCCACCATTTGTCATCCCACAAAGCCACCTGTTTACCAACCACCATAATCTCCGTCTTCTTGGTGTTTAACTGGAGACAGTTGGAATTCATCCAGTTAGCCACTTCCCGCAGACCATCACAGAACCTGGGAGCCTCCAGGTCTGAGTCCCCACTCAGTGTGACCGCCAGCTGCGTGTCATCTGCGTAAGATACCATGGTCAGGCCCCACCGCTTGACGACCGCAGCCAACGGTCTCACATACAGATTGAAAAGGGTGGGACTCAGTGAAGACCCCTGTGGGACTCCCTGGTCTAGCGGGTAGGATGACGACTTACCGGGCGGGATCGCCACCTGGAATGACCTATCCGTAAGGAAGGAACGAAACCAGTGCAAGGCGGAGCCAGAAACGCCCACCTCCTCAAGACGCCGAATCAGAATCCCGTGCGAGACCGTGTCGAAGGCGGCACTAAGATCTAATAACAGTAGTGCCGCCGTCCGACCGGAATCCAGCACGGAACGCAGATGCTCGACCATCGAGAGAAGGGCCGTCTCCGTGCTGTGACCCGCACGGAACCCGTTCTGGGTAGGGTCGAGAATGTTAAGCCTACCAAGATGGTCTGTAAGAGTGGCATTCACATGGGCCTCCGCTATTTTCGTGGCCCAAGGGAGAAGGGAGATAGGGCGGTAGCTTTCAGGTTTAAGGGGGTTAAGGGTCGCCTTCTTCAGAATTGGCGTGACTACTGCCTGCTTCCATCTAACGGGAACCACTCCAGAAGAGAGAGACAGGTTGATCAAGGACAGCACCGGGGTACGGCAAACCGGTGCCAGGGTCTTGAGTTGGGCCGGTTTCAGTGGGTCTGCCGGAGATCCAGACTTGATTTTGGCGCTGAGAAAGTCAAACACCTCCAGAGATAAGGGGGGTAAGATGGAAAGACATTCCCCCTCACCTAAGGTGCGACCAACCTGCTCTGGCATCAGAGAACCCGTTGGGAAGGTGCGATAGATGGCTTGCACTTTTTCATGGAAGAAAGAGGCCAAACCCTCACAATGTGAGTCCGAGCATATTTCCACTGCAGTTGCTCTCTTCGCCATCAAGTCCTTTAATACTTTAAAAATAAGTTTCGATGGATTGGCAGAGTTCTGAAACTGTTGAGCATAAAAGGAAGCGCGAGTTTGACACACTGCCCTGTGATAAATCTTGCGGAATAAAAGGGGGTGGTGATGGACGGAGCATCAGAACCAATCAAACACTCACACCCAGTCAACAGATCCGGGTTTGATCCATCACCGTTCTTTAGCCCACTCTGCCACCCCAGTTCAGACATGGCCATATGCAAATCAGTCTGACCCTGTGCCTCATGGGAACAGTCCAGCCCGAACTGCCAAGCCATGCCTTCCCTGGACCGGAAACAAGCTTCCTAGGACAGGTTTCTGGCATTTCAGCCGTCTTCAGCCAGGCTTGCTTGAATCCAGTGGCAAAGTGAGCAAGGGACTCACGTCTGAGCATACCCTGCCAACTTATGGCGAACAAAGCGGAATAAAAGGGGGTGGTGATGGACGGAGCATCAGAACCAATCAAACACTCACACCCAGTCAACAGATCCGGGTTTGATCCATCACCGTTCTTTAGCCCACTCTGCCACCCCAGTTCAGACATGGCCATATGCAAATCAGTCTGACCCTGTGCCTCATGGGAACAGTCCAGCCCGAACTGCCAAGCCATGCCTTCCCTGGACCGGAAACAAGCTTCCTAGGACAGGTTTCTGGCATTTCAGCCGTCTTCAGCCAGGCTTGCTTGAATCCAGTGGCAAAGTGAGCAAGGGACTCACGTCTGAGCATACCCTGCCAACTTATGGCGAACAAAGCGGAATAAAAGGGGGTGGTGATGGACGGAGCATCAGAACCAATCAAACACTCACACCCAGTCAACAGATCCGGGTTTGATCCATCACCGTTCTTTAGCCCACTCTGCCACCCCAGTTCAGACATGGCCATATGCAAATCAGTCTGACCCTGTGCCTCATGGGAACAGTCCAGCCCGAACTGCCAAGCCATGCCTTCCCTGGACCGGAAACAAGCTTCCTAGGACAGGTTTCTGGCATTTCAGCCGTCTTCAGCCAGGCTTGCTTGAATCCAGTGGCAAAGTGAGCAAGGGACTCACGTCTGAGCATACCCTGCCAACTTATGGCGAACAAAGCGGAATAAAAGGGGGTGGTGATGGACGGAGCATCAGAACCAATCAAACACTCACACCCAGTCAACAGATCCGGGTTTGATCCATCACCGTTCTTTAGCCCACTCTGCCACCCCAGTTCAGACATGGCCATATGCAAATCAGTCTGACCCTGTGCCTCATGGGAACAGTCCAGCCCGAACTGCCAAGCCATGCCTTCCCTGGACCGGAAACAAGCTTCCTAGGACAGGTTTCTGGCATTTCAGCCGTCTTCAGCCAGGCTTGCTTGAATCCAGTGGCAAAGTGAGCAAGGGACTCACGTCTGAGCATACCCTGCCAACTTATGGCGAACAAAGCGGAATAAAAGGGGGTGGTGATGGACGGAGCATCAGAACCAATCAAACACTCACACCCAGTCAACAGATCCGGGTTTGATCCATCACCGTTCTTTAGCCCACTCTGCCACCCCAGTTCAGACATGGCCATATGCAAATCAGTCTGACCCTGTGCCTCATGGGAACAGTCCAGCCCGAACTGCCAAGCCATGCCTTCCCTGGACCGGAAACAAGCTTCCTAGGACAGGTTTCTGGCATTTCAGCCGTCTTCAGCCAGGCTTGCTTGAATCCAGTGGCAAAGTGAGCAAGGGACTCACGTCTGAGCATACCCTGCCAACTTATGGCGAACAAAGCGGAATAAAAGGGGGTGGTGATGGACGGAGCATCAGAACCAATCAAACACTCACACCCAGTCAACAGATCCGGGTTTGATCCATCACCGTTCTTTAGCCCACTCTGCCACCCCAGTGCAGACATGGCCATATGCAAATCAGTCTGACCCTGTGCCTCATGGGAACAGTCCAGCCCGAACTGCCAAGCCATGCCTTCCCTGGACCGGAAACAAGCTTCCTAGGACAGGTTTCTGGCATTTCAGCCGTCTTCAGCCAGGCTTGCTTGAATCCAGTGGCAAAGTGAGCAAGGGACTCACGTCTGAGCATACCCTGCCAACTTATGGCGAACAAAGCGGAATAAAAGGGGGTGGTGATGGACGGAGCATCAGAACCAATCAAACACTCACACCCAGTCAACAGATCCGGGTTTGATCCATCACCGTTCTTGGCAGTTCGGGCTGGACTGTTCCCATGAGGCACAGGGTCAGACTGATTTGCATATGGCCATGTCTGAACTGGGGTGGCAGAGTGGGCTAAAGAACGGTGATGGATCAAACCCAGATCTGTTGACTGGGTGTGAGTGTTTGATTGGTTCTGATGCTCCGTCCATCACCACCCCCTTTTGTACCGCTTTGTTCGCCATAAATTGGCAGGGTATGCTCAGACGTGAGTCCCTTGCTCACTTTGCCACTGGATTCAAGCAAGCCTGGCTGAAGACGGCTGAAATGCCAGAAACCGGTCCTAGGAAGCTTGTTTCCGGTCCAGGGAAGGCATGGCTTGGCAGTTCGGGCTGGACTGTTCCCATGAGGCACAGGGTCAGACTGATTTGCATATGGCCATGTCTGAACTGGGGTGGCAGAGTGGGCTAAAGAACGGTGATGGATCAAACCCAGATCTGTTGACTGGGTGTGAGTGTTTGATTGGTTCTGATGCTCCGTCCATCACCACCCCCTTTTGTACCGCTGTGATAAATCTTGACCTTGGCCAGATAACATATTTTCAGATCTGGGTCGTACGACTTCCTCCATAATCTTTCGGCCTGTCTACAGGCCCTCTTAAGAGATGCCAAGGAAGTGTCATACCAAGGGCTCGGCTCCTTCCGGTGACACTTGGACCAACACATAGGAATCAGAGAATCGAGGGCACCAGATGTCCACTCACAGAAGGAGTCGTATCCACAATCGACCTCGGTGAGCGGACCTAAAGGAACCTTCTCGAGCTGATGGTAAAAATCCTCCAGTCTTAATTTGTTCCAGTGTCGTTTAAGAACAAGTCTATCCTGAGATAGAAAAGGAGAGTCAGACAAAGAGCATGCCGTTTTCACCAGCATGTGGTCTGTCCAGACCAACTGGGAGGAACCAAGAACTCTGAGTCCTCCTAGATTTGTGAAGAACGGATCAAGAATATGACCACCTTTATGTGTGGGGAAAGTAATTATCTGCGAGAGCTGTAAAGCCTCAAGATCCGCCAGAAAGCTCCTAATAGAGGGTAAAGAAGGGCAGTCCAAATGGAGATTAAGATCTCCCACAACATTAAAATTTGCGCATCCTAGTGTCTCTATGCTAATATACTCAGGAAGAGCAGCCCTAAAAACAGAGTCACAGCCCGGAGGCCGGTAAATTAATAGCCCAGAGAAGGTAAACTGGTGACTAAACGCTATTTTAAATAGGGCACCCTCACACCCCAAAAGTTCAGCGGCTTTCCACTCGCAGGGATAACACCGTTTGGTGGCCATCGCAATACCTCCACCTCTAGTCGTCCGATTTAAAGTGAAAATAGCATACTCTGGGGGAAAGGCTAGGTTAATTATCGAGGAGTCAGAGTCCTGGAGCCACGTTTCCGTCAGAAAAAGCACATCCGGCGAACCATCAATAAGAAGGTCGTAAACCTCCTGATGGTGCTTTACCACAGATCTGACGTTTAAGCTCCAGATACTCAGCAGCGTATCCAATTTAAGGCACTTTGCCTTATCCATAAAATTCTCCACTCCTCGGGCCCTAAAATTCTGAAAAATCTAAGCTCTCTATACGTCCCCACTCGGGCTCTCCGTTCTACAGATCTGTTTCTGGCCCACATTCCTATGATTCAGAGGAGCAGAGCAGGAGGCCGATCCTTTAGATACTTGGCTCCGAAATTGTGGAATACAATCCCGCTTGAAGCTCGTGCTATTACGAATCATTTGTCTTTCAGGAAAAAAATGAAGACTTGGCTATTTAACACTCCTTAGGCCCGGTTTTCTGTAGTTCTTCCCACACTTGGCTCGGTTGCTGTGTATCTGGCTTGTCTGCAAGCGCTGGGACGCCCTGTTGCTGGGGTAGCCATGCGCTATATAAGCTGCCCTAACATAACATAACATAACATGGTAAGACTCAATAGATCTCTCTATACTTTTCTTCGCTATGTCTACAATCTCTGTCAAAGTGGCACTTCTACATGTCAACAACCGTTCTTGAGTCTTCTTAGAGAAACAATTAAATACAAATTGGTCCCTTACACATACTTGTATGTTATTCTCAAATTCACATGAAGATGCCAAAACCCTTAAAGTTGGAATAAACTCTTCTACAGACACTTTGCTATATTGTTACGTTTGAAGAAATTGTGTGTCTCCAACAGTACATTGGATTCCTCTGAGTACTTCCTGCTCATTTCCTCCTTTGATTCCATATAAAACAGTATTTTCATATGTAGGTGTGATTACTAGTGGAAGGTTGTCAAAAACACTTTGGCCAGCAATTCCCAGATGATTTAACAATCGAGCCAATTTCCTTACAGGCTCATAAGAAAAAGTGAGGTAATTCTCAAAAATATGCAGCCACTCCTTCCATTTGATTTCCGGTTTGACCGCCATTTGAAGAAACGGTAGTGGTTGTTTAACTCATTGATTGGATGCCATTATTTTATTACAGCAGTAAGTTAGTTAAACCAATAATGTAGGTGAGTACAATATCAAAATAGCAGAAATGGCAAATCCAATCGGAGACACATAAACAACGGATCACTGACATAATATCGATGCATACAACATCGAAACACAAAAATATCAGAAAGTAAATATCATTTACAATATATTGCCTTCCTATACTTACCTAATAAAACCACAAATATCAAGAATACAAATAACTTTGTTAAAAATATCAATTTCTACTTATATTGAAAACACAAATATAGGGAAAAAAATATATATATATATATATATAATTATATTCAAAACTATCAAAATTTATATCAGAAATGTATGGAAAAAAACAAATTAGTGTTTACCATAGAAGGACATAACAGATAAAAACTAAAACTAAACTAACCAATAAAAACACTATAAACAACCTTAACCAATAAAATCAGGCAAGCAATTAAGTCAACAATATTTACCAACAAACTACTTCTAAAACAACAGACACTGCAAGACGAGGAAACTCTGCTGGATGCCCTAACCAGGCCCTTAAAGAAGAAATATATTCATGTAGACAACTACCTGACCAAGTAAGTAAAACTAATATTTAAACTTAAACTTACTTGTAAATAGATTTAAAATTGTAAACTAGAATTTAATTAAGCAAGCTCTCTCCAACTTCTATCTTTTTACATGTACTACCTAAAAGAAAACTCTAGTACTCCCAAAAATGGTAAGCAGCCAGAAAAAGAACACCTATCACAAACTAGCAAAAAGATATAACAAAGTGTACAAAATGTATTTAAAACTTTAAATGTATTTATACTATTACACCACATTCAGATGCAAAGGCACAGCAAGCCAAATATATAGCATTCCAAAAAGGTAAGCAATCACTAAGTCACATGGTTTACATATACAACCAAGTGCATCAACAGAAAATGTGAATTGGAATGTAACAAATATTATTCTAATGCATGCTATGGGACGGCCACTACACAAGATTCTGTTGTAATTCATGAAAGAGAACACAACCACCCCCCAAATGTGACAGAAATATAAGTAAGTCAAGTATTGTAGGATATAAGAGAGGCAAGCACCAGGTCATAGGAACCCACAACCAAAATTATAAAAGCTATACTGCCTAAAGCCCCAATCACATCACAGGGCAACGACCACTTATACCCACTTTAAAACGTTTAATTGCGCAAACTAAAAAACCTTCTGCCCTTAAAAGAAACCAAGACATAGAAATACCTAAACATTTAACAATGACACATAATGAGGAACATTTCCTTTTATATAACAACCTAACAATGAGAAACAAATCCTAATATTCTTCTTAGCAAATAACTTACTAAAACTAAGCCTTTGTCAAACCTGATTGACGGATAGGACCTTTAAAATGTGTCCCAAGCCATTCACTCAGATATATACCATACATGGTGACTATCAAAACACAAATATCCCTTTTATATATGCCTTACTACCAAATAAACAGATTATCACTTAATATGAACTCTTGAATCACATTAAACATAAAACAAATAACTACAACCCACACAAAATAATCATACACTTTGAACAAGCCGTGATTCACAGCATTTTAAAAATACACAGTCATACAAGGTTGTAACTATCATTTAAATCAAAGCATATTGAGACACCTCCAGCAATCTGCATTTTGGGCCTGAATACTTGTTTTGAGGTCTGACCACCTGAACGCCGCAGCCTCCAGGACAACGCAGTGCCGGTCGTCTTGTGGCTGCCGTATTACGAGTGTGCCGCGGCAGTCTTGTGGTGCCTACATTCTTTGGCTCACAGTGAGCCTGAAGCCAATGTCACCACACTGCAGTGCCTGGACGGTCGTGTGCACACTATCACCGTGCACTATGTCATGCATGGCGTACAGTGCGCGCAAGACAGTGCCGGCATAGGGGGCACACCATGTGCCCCCAGCCACAATGCCCAATGGGTGTAAAGTCTAGGGGGCCCTGTTTGGGCCCCTCTCCTTGCATTTCTGCCAGCAGTTTCATGGCGGTATCCACTCTATGAAAAGGCTGTCGGAAAGGCAACTCGTAATATGCATACCTCCAGTCATTGCTTCTTTATACACCGCCGTGAAATCCCGGATCCTGGCAGTGGTGGTGGTCTTGTATAGGGCTGGTTGCGGTCCGACCGCCACATCCATAACATTGCGATCGGACCATCGCTGCGGTCGGAATGCCACCATGGGTTCGCCGATATCAGGAAAAGTCCCTAAGTATAGAATATGCTACAAACAGCCAATTCGCCTTTGAAATAAAAAATATTATAGCACTAGCCTGTGTCCCTGTCACAGAGGTAGCTAACTTCTACAATTTATTAATAGAAAGCACTTTCTACCTACAAAACGAAGACAAACTAAGCCTGTAACATATTATTTTGAAGACACTTGGGTTAGCAGACTGCATCGCTCCGGACACCTGCGCAAACCCGAATTCCAAATACCCTGGTGGAATGCCTATGACAGCACCTTGGCACAGAAAGCCAAAACAAACAACGCAGTGGAAAGATGGCACAATGCCTTCCAGTCCATACGAAGCAGAACCCAACCTATACTCAAGAATTTTATAGAAGCATTATCAAAAGAGTAAAAGTACCAACAACTACAAATTGAGCAATGTGTTAGCCAAAATGCACCTAAACTTAGCAAACAAACCAAAAGAATGTATAAGATGCTACAACTTAAAGTCAAACTCTTCATAAGCAGCAAAGAAGTACTTTACTTAGAAATAGTGTTTCCCAAACTGTGGGTCACAAGCTGATTTTTGGTGGGTCACCAAGTCCAAGCAATAAATAATGGTGCCTTTAAATTCTGTATTTATCTTATCACATTTACTTTGCTTGAAAGACAGAGGTCAAATGTCAGTCAAAGTCTTCTGCTGCTTTTGTTTTTACAACATGGGGACTACTGTTTATAAACTCTTTTCACTTTGCAGTTAGAAAAATAAAAATAAAGTGAATTATGTGGCAATCTTGCTGGAGTACAGGGAGTGTGAAAGGAAAGGCTGTATGATGTCATTTTTTCCGTAACACACAATGCAAATATCTGTAAATGAACTGTACACATTCAGCAGTTGGGAAGACAAAAATGAAGCACAGTTTTTGGTAATTCTGAAGTGTGATGGAAACAAAGGTCCTGATTATGACCCTGGAGGTCCGGGAACAGCTGTCGCTTTCTGGCTGTCTGACCACCCGCATACCTGACAGTCCGACTGCCAGATTACGATGCTTGTGGGGTGATTGCATCCAGGTCCCCTGGAGACCGCCACCTCTGCCAAGATCTGAGCTCTTGCTGCAGTGGCGACAGCAGCAGTCAATGGTGGCAGTGCCGGCATCGGCACTGCTGTGGGCATTACGACCCGCCTGTCCGCCGAACTTTTTTTGGCAGGGACACTGCCATAAAAAGGTTGGCAGAAATGTAGGTAAAGGGCCACAGAAAAGGGCCCCAGGGCAAATAAGCACAACATGGTGCATGGTAACAGTGCGCTGGAATTGCTGGAGGCGAAGCTGTGTGGCCAGCATTGGCTCCAGGCTCTCTCCCAGAGCCGAATCATGCCGCTGCCTTGGCTGCGCTGCTGCAACACCGCCTGCCCCATGGTAATGTTGTAATGCAGTGATTGGGATGCCACAAGCTTGGTGGAGTTCCCCCGACCACCGCCAGCCCGCAGCCTGGCAGTGTAACCAACAAACTCATAATCAGCCCCAAAGATTTTAATAGGCTCAGAACAAATCAAAACACTTTACTTGGTGATGTAAAAATAATAATAAATCACTGAAACCCTTTATTATTTATGTGCATTATGGTTTTATCAGTAAAACTGTTCATCTGTGCAAACTTATTTGCGCATTACATGGGAAAATGTGCTTTCTGTAAATGACATTGCACTACCACATGATGCTCTCGTTACATTAAACAATCACTCGCTTCATGTCCATTAAAGCTAAGTGAGTTGTGAAAGTTTGTCATACTACAATGTGGGCTGTGGTTCTAAAACGTTTGGGAAGCACTGCAATAGGACAAGAGTGAAGACTGTGGACAATAAGGCTCCTTCAAAGTTGGATATGTCCTTGTGTGTTTTTTAAAACATCTTTTTATAAGGCGCTTTAACAACACAATAACAAACTTGAATATCAATCCTTCTGGCCCACAGGGGCTGCGGCGCATATTGTTACAGAAGTGCATACCCACAAGTATTTCTCACCTCCCATTGGTACATTGAGGCTTTCTACCCCTCTGGCCACATGTGTCTCATGTCCAGCTTTGAGGGTGGGGCTGTGCCCATTAATCCTATCTCAGGATCTCGTTCTTTACCCCTCACTCCTCTGCCTCCTCCTGCCAGGGGCCGCATATTTGATCAACTTTTGGGGACATCCTCTCACTCAGCATAATTGGTTGCTCTGCCTGTGTGCACCACTTCATTTTAGAAGTCCAATCCCAAACCATTGGAGGGACCTCACCCTCCCGTTTGCGCATTACATCCTTCCTTGCCACAGCTAACGCGTTGTTACAGAGGGCCAACGTGTATCTGATCCCCAGGGCTATCAACTGGGGAGTGAGCACCAGAGTGTTGCCCACCACCAGGGAGAGTCTATTCTGTATCCCTGACCAATAACCACGTAATTTTGGGCATTTCCAAATCTAATGTAGCAGGGTACCCTGCCTGCCACACCCCTTTCAACACTGGTCTAAGGTAGTCGTTGCATGCAAACTCTTTTGTGTGAAGTAGGCTCATTGAAGAATTTTTAGGTGGAATAATCAAAATCCCTTCCCAAATGTTCACTTCCCTCAGGTACCAGCATGCGGCACCCCACTAGTCTTCCTCTATTTTGCCCAGGTCTCCCTCCTATTTGTGTCTGAATGTGTGCAGGAAGGTATGGCAGTGTGCCAGGAATGTAAAATGTATTTGGGAGATGGCGTGTCTAAGGGCGTCCCCAGTACCCTATTTCTGCAGGTTGTCTTTTACTAGGTCCTGGGTGTGGCCCAGGAGATGGTGAAATATTGTCTTAATCTGCATATATCATAGGAACTTACCCCACATAGTTTTGCCAGTTAAGTGGAGTCCCATAGTGGTGTCTCCAAAGGTAGGCATTTCGCCCTGTCCATTTACGAAACACCCATTTCCATACGTAGACAACCACAGCCGTGGTGTCTGGGAGGTGCAGGACTCTATCTGGTCTGTATAATCTTCTCACATGACCCTGGGGATCCATTGTACTTAAATCTGCTAAAAGGGGGGCTCCCTCTGGTCTGTGAAGGGTGAGTTGTATATTATTAATAATTGGGCTGCCCAGTAATATAAGAGTATGTCTGGAAGTGCAGTACCTCCAGACATTGACCGTCTGATCAGGGTGTGAATTGTTATGCGGGGGTTGCCATCATTTTATAGCAGGTTCCTAGTCTCAGCTTCCAATGCCCTTAAAAAGTATTGGGAACTTCAGGAGGCCACGTTTGTAGAATCTATAAGAATTTAGGGAGGTAGATCATTTTACATAGTGTGACTCTGCCCGATAAGGAGAGAGGAAGGCCACGCCACAGCGATATCCAGTAAAAACTCGATCGAAAGTTCATTCCTGGAACATTTTTCGGTCCTTAGATACATATATGCCAAGATATGTGAATCCTGTCTCCTCCCATTGTAACAAATCAGACCACCCAGTCTGTGAACTGATGTAAGGGGGAAAACTATTGAATTACCCCAGTTGATTCTAACGCCCGAAAATGAGCCAAAAATAAGAAGGATCTCAAGGACTCTCGATATGGAGTTATCTGGATCTGCTAGGTAAAGCGAGACAACATCCATGTATAAGGCGATAACTCCCAGTCGCGGTCCCATCTAAGATCTCTGAGCAACGTATCCCTCCTAATCCAGTTCTTCAGGGGCTTCATTGCTATAGCAAATAGTAAGGGTGATAGGGACAACCCTGGCCCGTACTCCTGCCAAGGCTGAACTTGTCTGAAATAGTGCCATTACTCTGACCTAGGTCCTGAATTGAGAAGGCACACGCACACCAGAAAGGAGGGCCCAAAGCCTATCCTCTCCAGCAGTGCCAGAATCACTGCTGGTTCCAAAAAACCACAGGCCAGGCAGCTGAAAAGATCCCTGTGATTGTATCTAGTGGATTTGTATGGCATAAAATCCAACTGGTCAGGGGTCACAAATGCGGTCAATGACCTGCACATGGCAGTTCACCAGGACCTTTCCAAGCATCTTAACTTCAGTTTTTAATAGGTTTTTAATAGGTTGATAGGGCGCACACTCCTTTGGTGCCTTACACAGCTTATGTTTTAAATCTATGTGACCCTGCCTGAGGTCCCCCAGGAAATCTGCCCTGCACCCTCGATTTATAAATCATGGCCCTCATCGGTTTCACCACCCTACTCTTAACACAATGAAAAAATTCCAGAGGGAAGCCAATTGGTCCTGTCATCTTCTGGCTTTTGAGTTTGAAAATGGCCTCTGCATACTCCCTGGTTGTAATATCAGTCATAAGAGACCATCTATCCAAAATCTCTAAGTGTGGAACTGGGACATCAGCAAAAGATTTGGACATATCTCTCTCAGCTGCCTGGGTTAGATGTGGGCTATAAAGATCATACAGAAATTGGGCAAAAGCCTATGCAATACTCTCTGTTGTGTCGGTCAGTGTGCCCTGGGGTGTACGGCTCACAGAGATCCATCGCTGGCCCTCCTACTTCTAAGCCAGCCAGTCAAGCAGTTTCTCAGTCTTGTCCCCTGTTTGTATATCCTACTTTGTTTAGCCCTGTAAAGTGTCCTGGCCTCATGTAATTGCATTTGTCGATATCGCTCCCTGAGTTGGGACAAGAGATCAGCTAAGTCGGTCCCTGGGGCCTCTATGTAAGTCGCTTCCCTTAACTGTATATCCTCCTCTGGCTCCAGTACTTTGGCCTCCCTGGCTCGTTTCTTCCCTGTAACATGGGAAGTTATGTGACCTCTCAGCACTGTCATATTGGCCTCCCAAAGGGTCAGCTCCGAGGCCACCAACCCTGTGTTTGTACGGAACTAACTGGAAGTCTCCTCTTGGATAACTTTCCTGGTGGCCCAGTCTGTTAACTCCCAGGGGTACAGGCACCAGCCTGAGCGGGAGTGCTTTCAGGGCACCAGAGTTCAGTGAGCAGTGGGAAATGGTCTTAAATGTCTCTCTGTAAGTAAGCTGTGTTACGGTGTCTGTGACATTGGAGTTTGGGTCCTAGAAAATTGTCTAGTCAAGCCAATGAGCGAGTCACGTTGGAAGAGTAGGAATATTGTCTAGTCTCAGGGAGTGTAGCCTGCCACAAGTCTGTCAGGCCCAAGGCTTCTGTGAATGTACAGGGACGTGCATCTTTCCTGGGTGACCTTCCTGATTGAAGGGCTCTATCTATCACCCTTTGTAGGGTCAAGTTAAGGTTCCCTCCCACCTACACCAGTACATCGGGGATCCCCGTCAACCATTACCCCATAATTTGCAGGCCTTCCCCATAAGGTCTGAAGGGAGGTACAAGGACAGCACGATCAGCTTTTCCCCATTCCAACTGCCCTCCACTGGGAAGGGGAAGGACCTATGAACCTGTCCCTCTAGACTCAGTGGAGTAACCCACATGAACCAAGAACTTGTGATGGCCCGAACTCAGATACCCACAAATATTGCCTGTCAGGTGTGTTTCCTGGAGAAGGATAAGATCCAGGGAGTGCCGGGCGAGGTATTTGCCATTTACATTTCAGGACATAATCTTAAGGGACATGCCCTCTTGCTGTTTTGAAATGTAACCTGTGACACAATTGAGGGTTGTCTCTGGGCCCTCTAATGGGCCTCCCTCCTCTGTTTGTCCAATAATCAGTTCACTCCACCAGAGCCTCCCACACCCCAACCCTAACCCCCTCCCTATCACCATGTGATGTGAGTCAAAACTACCTGCCACCTCAATGTCCAAGGTGCCTTCCGTCCTCTCCTACATGTAGCATACATTGCCAAATTAACTAACTGGTCAACTGTGTAGTCCCACAAGAGCTAGGCCATGCTGGCGCACCATAAGGCCACCCGCTGGCAAACCAGACCGGGTCGTTCTGCATCCTCTGTGCCTGGGCTGACCCCTCTGGTTCCATCCTAACCTCCAGGGTCTTCATGCGACCTCATCTGCGATCATAGGGATGACCACTGGGGGCCAAGCCCTTCTGTGTCCTCCCCGAAGGCGGAGGTGCCTTCATACAATTGTCCAGAGTCTCTTTCCAGTGCCTCCCAACATTTCTGTGAGTTCAGTGGATAGCCCCGCTGCAGTTCTGCTACCACCTTGTCACTTTCTGACTGTGCATCCACTTGTGGGGGAGTTGCCTGGAGATGCCAGAGCGGCTGGTGCTGAGATTGTTGCGGGTGTCATCGAGCAACATGTTCCTTGTTCCATGACTCAGACATAGGGCAGCCCTGGTGCTCCAACAAATCCCATACCTTTAGTGCCATCACAAAGAAGTGGGCCTCTGAGTCAATCGTGATGTGGTGGCTTGCTGGGAAAAGAAAGACATACTTGATATTGAGACGGTGCAGGTGTTTCACTGTCAGGAATGTTTCACACTGGCATTGCACCATTGCGGTATAGTCCGGGTAAACATTGACCTTCAATTTGCTAAGACCCATGAGAGCATGCATGCTGCAGAATAATGTCCCTCTCTCTAAAGTTCAGCAAGCATGCCAGTGTAGATCTGGGGTGCGCCCCAGTGCAGGGGGCTGTCCAGGTACCCTGTGTGCTTGTTCCACGGTGTATAGGTTTGAGGCCTTCCCCTCATGCACTGTCGATGCCATCTATTGTTCCACAAATAACTTAGCACAGGGACCCTCTGATTTTTCAGGCACTCCCACCCGATGGATGTTGTTGCATCGGGATGACCTTCAGCATCTTCTAGCTTTTCTGCAAGAGAGTCCACCACTGTCTGTAGTTTGTGCTCTTTGGCCTCATGGTCAGTAACAGTCGGCCTCAGTTTTGCAAGCATTGATTCCGAGGTGGCCATTCTTTCCGACAGTTTCCTATGGCCCGCTTGCAGTAAGCCCACAGCTACAATCACCTCCTCTATCTTTTTCTCCAGGGTGTCCTTGGTGTCCTGAATGGCCACTAGGATCATGGCTATGTGAGCATCCAATTCTGTTTTGGCCCTTTCTTGGCCTGGCTGTCTTTCCGAGCCCCTCTTTCATCTCGTCCTTGGCTGCTGTGTTTACTACAGACCTTCTTTGTACACTGAAGAGCTACACGTCTCTTTTTTGCCTCTACCCTCCTCTTTCCCCAAGACACTTACTTGTGTGGGGCTCGAGAATATAGGAAGCAACTGCAGCTGTTCTCACCCTCAGTGTCCAATTGGGGGAGGGGAAATTGGTATGGTTAGAGATTCTCAGGAGATCACCTTCACCTGGGTGGGACCGGGGGAACATCCTTCACTCTCACCACCGTGGCCGGCATCGTTGCTACTTCACTTGTATGTGGCACCTTCCTTTCACTGGTAGTCTCTAACTTTGCCGGTGCAGGGAACAGGCGCCCATTCCCAGTGAAGCCGGAGTCCTCCCGTTGTTGTGTGCAGATTTAGATTCCGTATATAGGTTTCCCGATTTATGCCCTTATATAGGTACAATTCACATTGCCCTTATTTGGACATAGAAATCCGGCCCTTATTTAGACATTGTCCGTACAAACCAAATACAGGTATGGCCACCTACATCCGTCCATCCACGTCACAACGAATTCTTGGAAAACCAGACCCTTGAGACTTTAGGAATTTATCTCAGCTTGAATATTGATTTCTCCAAGAACTCATTAAGTATGCATGAACATCTGTTCCTTAGGGGTTCATTCATGACGTTCCTCTGCCCGACTTTTACATCAATATTGGCATTCCTAGACACCTTCAAGGTATAAATATACCAGCACTTGCCCTGGCAAATTGCGGTTCCCGGGGATTCGATCCAACCCAGACTACGCGGTTCGCCACGGCAAGTTCGGAAGGAGATCGAGTTCCAGCCTGATGCACTGACCTGACGCTGCCATCCTCCACGCAGGGAATCGAGCTCCAGTGCTCTCTGACTTCCCTTGCGGGAGGTTAGACTATCGAGTCCAGAAAAGAGATTCCAACCTCTCTCATTCTAAGGTATGGAGCTGACTACAACTTAGAGAAACTTTTGGCAACTCTTGGCTAAACTAAAATATAGCTAGCTATACTTTAGAAATGGCACCTACTTCAAACTTCGTACTGCACTTAGGTTAGGTACACTGGGGTAGAACAATTTAGAAGCATCAGATGAGTATCACATTTTAACTTATGTTATTTATGTATGTATTCTGATTAATATATGTCATAGCTACAAACCATGCTATTGCAGTAGTATTTTATCTTACTGCTAATCTCGTACATATTGTACTTCGCAGTCTGTCTTACGATTGTAGCAATTCATATCTCTTGCATGAGAAATAAGACTGTTCAATAAACCCTTTTATTGAAACACCCATCTCTCTATTTCTGTGCAACTCTATAGAAACAAAGCATGCACGATTGACTAGGTGAAACTGTTATCTATTGTTTCCACGATTCTGAGACTGTTCCGATTCTAAAAAGAAACAAAGTTGTCATGTTTATATGGTTGTCAGAGACTAATCCCTTCTTGTATATTCGAGAAGTTTCTAGTGACCTCTGAGTTAGCTGGCATACACAAGTAATTAAGTTTAATATACTCAATAGAGACATACTGACTTTAGTCCTATGTCAAATCTATATTGTATGTTATTCCAATGCGCAGAGCCTATCAGGGATATAGGAACTACACTACATGGTGACCAATGGTTTGGTAAGGCACTAATTTAATGCTAGATACTGAAGTAACTCAGTTGTGCTTTTCTCAGAGACCCTCTACTCATAAAACTCCATAAGACGTCTGGAGTGGGTAGGGATAATATCCGCCATAGCTGAGTAGGACGAAAGTCCTATGTATTAGCTGTTTGGCTTTGTTCAACGTTGAAGGATACAGTGTTCCAAAAATATTGTGCACCTTATCTTTGTTTCCTTGAAACTTGCTCTGCAATTTTTCATTAAACAATGTCCGACACCGGAGATGTTGTCGTCGACAACGGTACAGATGCGGCTGACCTTACAGGTCTTAATGACGACGAGGCGGGTGTTATACACATCCCACCAAATTTAAGGAGAGCCATCACTCTAAAATTTATAAAACATGGTCTGACACCAAGAGGTGGTAGAGCAGTTTTTGTGATAGAGGCACATGAATCTCACCAGACAGAGGTATTCTATTCATGGATAGTATTGCCAAAATCAAATCCAGTAACACATATGTTTCACTTCTCCAAAGAAGATGAACCACCTGAGGAATATATTCCTTTCGAGGATATTGAAATTCCACTCACATACCAGGAGCATGAGCTCTGGTTTAAAGGCGCCCTAAAACATTACAATCACATTACCAGGCTCGGTCGACTAGGTAGACCAGGAGCAACATGGCCGATTTTAGCCGGCTATACACCTCATCCTGACATTGATACTATGTCAGACGTAAATTTACTTGCTCAACTCAAGGAGTTAATCAAGATATATAGACAATTGGTTCAATCCAGCCCCTCATCAGGTGAATAAGTTAAAAATTACTCCACAGACTTTACACTCAGTCATGGGTAAATTACCCGCAAAACGCGAACAAATTCCATTCTGGTTAGCTCAAAAAATTACTCAAATCCTAACACTACGCCTTTTGAAAAACACAGAATTTTAACAATTTGTTTACCAATGGGGATCACACCACATCTGGAAGCCTGCACCTCTTGGGGCACAGTCTTTGCTGCTATCTTCACAAAAACACATGGTGTTCCGTTAATGACGGTAATACCTGATGTCCTGAAACAGATTCAAAACGAATACCGGGCAGAGCCTGCTCTGAATTTAGGTATGAAATTACTTAAAAATTTCGACCAGGTGTCAGCAATAATGTTACCTAATATTAAAGGAGAAGCAGCATCAGTGGCGATCCACCAGAAACTAAGGGAATTTGGTGTAACAGAACAACCTCAGAACTAGCCAGAATAATTGAAAAATCTTGTGAGGAATTAGGCAGAGACAGCCTGGGAGGGAAACCAGTAAAACCACAACTGTCTGAAAGTCCTGATAAGGTCTTTCCTAAAAACATTCCTACCTCTTCTAAAAAGAAGTGGGAAAATAACAAACAGAATTCCAAAGAGAAGCGTTCTCATTCCCGAGGCAGGTCTCCTCAAAAGGAGCCCTCTGAAAGAAGGTACAACCTCAGGAATAGGGATAATTTGAGAAAACCTGACAGATATCAAGATACTGATACACATTCCTCTCGTACCTTTCAGATATCGTCACAGACACAGAGGACGGTCAGAAAACAAGGAAGAACGCGTGAAGTCCAAAGACGATCAACACGTTCAGAAAAATGAAGCAAAACCTCAATTCTCCAAGAAAAAGGTAGCAGGTCTGAAGATCAGACATGCCGAGAATACTGAGAACCCAACTCAAGAACGGAGAATGGGCCCAGACCATGCTGGACAGTGTAGCAGAAGTTACAATAGCTCGCCAGAACCTGAAGGGACTTCTGGAGACAGTGGACTTGAATGAAAACATTCAAGTTGAGACTGTAGACACCAGGTTTAGTTCTCCACATAGGTTATATGAAGTAACACTCCGGATGGAGGGAGACATACCAAGAAAAGTGAAAGTACTCTTTTGGGAGCATCTCTCAAAGGGTTATGATATACTTCTAGCAGAACAGGACTGGCCACCAGAGTTTGTCAGGGAGTGCCCACATGGCGAGGACATCATTATGCCTGCCTTCTCCAACCATGTTCCAGTTCATTTAAAATATACATTAGCCAGGAAATGGGCAGTAGCCCAAGCCACAGCACTGTATAAAAATCATGTAGGAGGGGATGAGGACTCACCTCACCATAACATCCAGTTAAACAATCAACCGACTGCACAAAGGCAGTACCCAGTTAAGCAAGAAGCTAAAAAACAGGTCAGGAAGATTTTAGATCAACTTGAATATCAGGGGGTGATTGAAACATGCACCTCATCAGTGAACAACCCTTTATTTCCTGTCTCCAAACCAGACAATACATATCGTCTAGTTTTGGATTACAGACACTTAAATTCTTGTTGCAAAACATTTGCAGTGCAAAATGCACATGATACAGTATTAATGAATAACATTGTGCGTAAAAAATATAAAACCACATTAGACATTTCAAACGGTTTGTTTTGTCAAAATATTGCACCAGAAAGCAGATATTTGACCGCTGTCTCAATAATGGGGACCCAGAGTCAATTTTGCCGACTGCCCCAAGGATTCAGAAACAGCCCGGGGTTATTCTCAGCAAGGGTACCAGAGTTACTACAAACTTATGATGACGAGGCATTGTCATATGTCGATGATATATATCTGACAGACGATGACCTGGATAGGCACTTGAACCGGGTGAGCACCATAATATTGGGCTTCGCCTCAGAGGGTTACAAATTCAACTTTAAAAAGTCAAGAATTGCCCACCTCAACGTCCTTTTCCTAAGATATGAACTATCAAGTGAAGGCAAAAGCCTGGCAGCCAACTTTTTAGAAAAGTGTGCGCTGCTTCAACCGCCAAAAACGCCAAAAACGCTGACAAATTTACAGTTGATTCTAGGTTTCCTGAATTTTGGAAGAACTTACATTTTAAATTACGCAGAAAGGGTTAAACCTTTCTACGAATTAATCAAACCTGATTTTAAAATCACACATTGGACATAAAAACACACAGAAATTTTCCCTTCACTCCACAGACATGTTAGCAACGAAATACTTGCAAACACGCGTAAACGTACGCAACTTAGTGATCCGAATAATTCCGGGTCAATGCGGATTCACCTACCTAACTTTTAACGAAGGTGAAAAAGTATCAATTGCATACAAATCCCACTTGTATACACAAGCAGAAATGAAATTCACTTCTACAGAAAAGATTCTGACAGCAGTTCAAACCGCTGTAGCAAAAGAAAGAGCCCTAGCACAGGGGAAACACATTATGGTTGTGACTCCTGTACCAGCCCTAGAGGCAGTTACAAAGGCTAGCATTCCAAGTGCAAAAGCTTTACATCTGAGATGGATACAATGGGTTAATTATCTAGCTGCAACTGATGTTGAATACGTTTTTGATCCATATTTAAAAACACAAGCATTCCTGCAATATGAACATGAATGTCCTCTGCCTACTGAAATTCTCCCTCTTGACCAGTACAAATTTATAATTTATACTGATGAATCTGCACAGCCCGCTACGGGGAGTAAACAAGCTTACAGTGGAGCGTGTGCTATCGTTAAAGGTCGCATGTGAGATGGCAAATTCAGACCAATGGTCACAAAAACCCAATCTCTAGGAGATTGTACAGCTCAGCGAGCTGAACTACAAGTATTTAAGATGGCACTTGAAAATACAGATCGTGAATTCCCCACACTGATAGTGTGCGATTCTTTTTACTGTGTCCAATCTTACAATGAATATTTACAGAATTGGATTCAAAATGGTTTCAACGATGCAAAAGGTGGCACAATCAAGCACAAATTGCTTTGGGAACAAGTAGTTCAGTTGGGAAATGGACTATAGAACACTCACGTGATACACACGCTGAGTCACCAACGTGATGGCGTTCACGCTGAAGGGAATTCATTAGCTGATGAAGCCGCTAAAGGAGCTGTGCAAACGGCTTCCGTAGCTGCAATCACTCGTTCAAAAACAAAAATAGACAGCTAAATAATGCTGGCTGTCAATGCATCAAGCAAAGGCAGCGGTGCAACATTACCTAAAAGGTTTCCACTCAAATACTCATATATAATTGATCGAATGGCGTTCCGTTTGCTCGAATCCCTGGAGTGGGGGATAGAGTAATTCCAAACATGGAACATAGACTAGGGCTAATCCTAGCAGCACATAAAGGGCTTGGCTCTGCCCATGCAGGTGTTTCAGCCACAGTGGCTTTATTAAAACAAAGGTACTGGTGGCCCGGCATTAGGAAACAGACTAGAAATTATGTTTTGGTCTGTGAGATATGCCAAAAGATGAAAATCTCTATTGTGAAACGTCCTGCGCAAACGCCCCTGTTAATTTCAGATAAACCATTAGCTTGTGTTTACCTGGACCACTGCGGTCCCTTACAAAGGGATGGGAACTATAAATATATCATGGTCGCAGTGGATTCGTGCTCTAGGTTCCTATGGATGTGGCCTCAGCACTCAGCTGACGCTCGAACTGTTATAAAAGATTTGCGAGTCTTTATCGGCACATACGCAATAGGCACACTGCATTCTGACCAGGGTCCTGCACTTAGCTCCAGGGCTTACAAAGAAGCCATGGCCAGTCTGGGCGTAGCATTGCGGTATTCTTCTCCATTCCATCCTGAGGGAAATTCTGTTGTGGAAAGAAAAAAACGGGACATAAAGTAGTCTATAACAGCTAGGGTATTAGGTTCTGGTGATGGGTGGGTCAAACATTTATATGGGGTCCAGCGCGCAATAAACAACTTGCCAAGAAATTCTCTGGGGGGTGTCACTCCATATGAGGTCCTGTTTGGGACTAGAATGTTGGTTCTGGACTTAGATATGAAAGGCACAGTGGTGGAAAACAAACAATTTTATATCAAAGATTGTTTGGCTGTTTTACAGGATTTAAATGAACTAAGAATGCAACAAAGCAACGTGGTCCTGAAGCCAACCACCACTGAGAAATATCCGGCCGTCCCAGCAAGGCCTGTCTGGATCCCAAACCTTGGGAATCTAGTCAGAGAAAAGATCTCGGATAAGAAGGAATTTGGGCCTTCATACAGACAACCAGTACCTGTCCTAGCAATCCACGGATCAAGAACAGTACTTTTGCCGCTCCTTGCTGGTAAAAAGGAGAAAAGATTTGTGTCCATCGACCATATCAAACCACACTATGTGGCCGATACTGAACAGTAGGCCAAGTGGACTCCGCCAATGTAGCAGACACACCACTCTACCTACAATCCAAGAGGTGCAAACTGAGAGACTCATCACCTTTGAAGATTTGACAGTAAGAAATAGAGGACTGAGCAACAATGCTATGGACCTTGTACCTCTTGAGACCCAAATAACAGTTCGTCCAGATGCACCTGTTTGCAACGAAGTAACAAGTGCTCAACTGGTTCCAGCAATTTCATCAAATACGGATGCAATTCCAACCATTGACAGAACTGCTTCTGGCTATTTCATGAACTTTGATACGTTTTCTGAGGATACCAGCGACCCTGAAACGACGCCAGTACAAAGAACAAGCAACAGACTTTTTTCATCTACTGGAAAAAACTTATCTAGTTTCACCATGTGTTGAAGTATGGATTGTTTTGGGAATATTCTTCTTTCTACTTTGGTTAGCTCTGTTAATAACTCTGGGTATGCTGATTAATGGAAGATATATTCAAATGGACTCAGCAAGTAAAAGAGTGTACTTGCTTCTCCAGCCACACAAATCATTCCATTGTGAATCAAGGGACTTGTCAGCAGTGAACATCACAGCGATTCCTATACCTGATGGTATAGTTTGGGACAAAACCGAATATGACATTTTTGGCCCGTCGGAGCTTTTGAAGATTCCACATTTATTTAGAATTTCATTAAGTGACTTTATTACCTCCAGTACCTTTTCTGATGATTGGGACTTTGAGACTGTTAATAATATGATGTCTGATCTAGAGATGTCAACTGCATTCACTAATAATGAATATTTACAAGGTTCATCAGACTATGAACAACTGTATTGTTATAACCATTATGGTCATCATTTCTTGCATAAATCTGCAACACCTAGAAATGTATTTATGCAACCAATGGGAACATTGTCCTACGCCACCAAAGGGTAGCTCGAAAACATTTGAAATGAAATTTCCATATTTTTCAGGGTTTAATATCTCGAATGCAGAGGCATTTTACTTTGAGAATGCCAACAAGACAGGAATTAAAAATATGTTAACGAATACCAAACAGATTTATACTCCTACCTTTATTGCCCAACTGTCTAGACAGGGTTACGACTTTTGGAAAGAGAACATTCAGACGAAAACTGTCTGGGGAACTAAAGATTGGCAAGTGGAGGGAATAGAAGCTTTGTTTAGAGCCTGTATCATCCCTGATCAAATTATGTTTTTGAACAACACTGTCCAACAAACATCATGCCTTGGAATAGCCAAGATAAAAGACATGAACACTCCGTCTATACCTGCACCTACAAGTGAAAGCACTACAAAGGGGGAGGTCGACGTACATACTATTTTGAATAATAACAGATCAGATCCTGAATGGAATAAATGGTTGCGCTGGCCCTTAGACACAAACAACTGTCAAGATAGATTCCTGAACAAAACACAAGGTTTTACCTTTCATAGGCCAGACCCACGTTATGTCCAAAGACAGCATCCGGGGGTAGTAACAACCTACAGTGTAGGGAAACTTTGCCTTGATTGGCTACAGAAAGCTACACTAGAGGATGTAAAACAACACTTAACTTTACTTCAAGAAGGCGCAGACCTTAGGGAATTCTTGCTAGGACCAAGAACACCGTGTCAAAAACGTTTCATATATGTCGGTATTTAAGCTGCTTATAATGAAGCATGGAAGGTCACCCAAGCAGAGACTGCAGAACAAATACGAGAAATTGATCGTATTAATTTAGAGAAATCTCTCTCTGTAGTAGACAATGGCTTAACGACTCTGTCATCCAGGATATATTCTTTGGACCGCATTGTATCCTCTGTCATAGACATTGTGGAACAAGACTTGGTCATGTTGCAACATGGTCAGTCGCAGCTACGTTCAATCATGCTATTAGGCTGGATGCTTCAAAACCTGTGTTCTGGCTATGTGCCTTGGCGTTTAATCAATACTACATCACTGTTTGCAGAATTCAATCTCACTGATAGACAGATCAAACTGGCACAAAGGGGAGCAGACTATACGGTGCTGAGCATTGAAAAACTGGAGAACTTACCATTCACGGTGGCAGAAAAACCAGCTACTGAGTGGATCATACATGGTAAGATTACTCTGCCTGTTACGACATTCCATTTTCAGTATTGCCTAAAAAATATACCAGCAGGCAAATATGAAAGGTTGGGTAAAGAATACATCAAGACATCCTGGGATTTATCTTACACACACAGATGTTGGAGTGGGGGACGTGAAGTGTTTCTTAGCGGTGAAAACTGTGAACACGCACTAAGCGGTTCTCTCCTTTGTCAGGGTATTAATTTACACGGGGCCTGTGACGGTTCCACTACAAACTTATCCTGCCACCTGCACGGTTCACCAGCAGCAGTGATTAATCCAATCTTTGGTCAACTTTCAAATGGGAGTTACATTATGTTGAATGATCACAGCTGCTGTGGCATGCTGCCAGGTATCCCATATCTAGTAACGGTTACATCCAGGGTCACTTGCTGTATGCAAGTCTTGTTTCCCCAAATAGACATAGTCAGGGAGTCGCCATTATGGCCTTCACTGAATATCTCTTCTATACGAGTTGATACTCTAAGCAGAATGAAAGCCATTCTTTTACAAAAAACTGTGCCATTGACCTCTATCAAAGAAACCTATGATCTCCAAATCCCAAGGACTTCTGCAGAGATTCATACCCTTTTGTATACAAACTGCCCTGTTCATTTCTCAGAAATGTTAGGTCGTATCTTAAACATGTCTGATACGAGCGGTATTGTACATGTATTTAAGAACGTGTGTGCAGGACTGTTAGCACCTTTTCAAGCAGTCCTTGGAATTTTTCCAAACTTCGTGCACTCTGTGTTTGGCGGACTTCCGCTCCTTTTAGCACTTGTTGCAGGGATAATATTTGTGTTCCTACTGCTACGATATGGCAAGCCAAATCACCAGCGACACCCAGTTCACCATGGAAAGAACTCTATTGGAGATGAAGTGTCGTGAGCGCATCGTCCAAATTCTGGGTTTACCTCGTCTACGAGAATTAAACACCACTTGGGTTCTGTCATTCAGACCAATTTGGCAAGATTGCATCTTACCTGTTCTATGCTGCCTGCTATGGGTTGAAGAATGCATGCTGGACATTTGTCTGACACTCCCATCAGTCATGCCTACGGATATCGATACTCTGCTGGACCCGATTACGGCCCATGCTATGTGTTGTCCCCAGCGGCTACCAATCCTGATGGCGGCATTCATTGAGATCTCACAGACGCAACATGCTACTGCTGAGGTGAGATGAAACACCAGGCGCGCAGGTAACATCAAATCTGGACATTGCTGATGCTTCCCATGCTGAAGGCGATAGTTCGCATCTATGTGCTGTTGATCTTCTACACGAGGTATTCCAACTCTCACACACAACGGTAGATGACTTGTTGTCTACAGGATTAGAAAATGTTATGTTTTCTCCATCCCCACACACTGACTTTTGATTCAAGCACACAGTGTTCCGGAGAGAGTCTGAATTTGGACTTCATTCTTTTTCAAACGTGATACTGACTTTGGAACTTTTTTCTGTGATTATATATATTTTTCATACTGTCCCAAAATTATATTTTTCATTTTTTGGCACAGTAATCTGCTTATAGTAGAACTATTCACAGAGAACAGAATTCTTTGATAACACTTCCAGGTACAGTATGCCACCTTGTCATGAATAACATATTGACTTGTGTAACATGAGATGAAATGGTTTCGGACCCTTTTTCCTTCTGTATTTACGAGCCATTTCATCACATGTATATATTTTGGTTCATTCTTTTTAGCATTCCAATATGATCCTATGCTTAGAATGGAACATTGCCTTTAATATGTACAACACTTTATGCATAGCAATGGTTTTGTAATGTATTTTTAGGACATATGTTTTAGATATGTTTTTAGCTTATTTTAGAAAACCCATGCGATACTCTGTTTTAAGATATGTTTAGAACATTTAGGATTTAGTAATGTTGTTCATACGAAACTGGAGTGGGTGTTGTGTGCAGATTTAGATTCCATATATAGATTTCCCGATTTATGCCCTTATATAGGAACAATTAACATTGCCCTTATTTGGAAATCCACGTCACAACGAATTCTTGGAAAACCAGACCCTTAAGCCTTTAGGAATTTCCCTCAGCTTGAATATTGATTTCTCCCAGAACTCATTAAGTATGCATGAACATCTATTCCTTAGGGGTTCATTCATGACGTTCCTCTGCCCGACTTTTACGTCAATACTGGCATTCCTAGACGCCTTCAAGGTATAAATATACCAGCACTTGCCCTGGCAAATTGCGGTTCCCCAAGGATTCGATCCAACCCAGACTACACGGATCGCCACGGCAAGTTCGGAAGGAGATCGAGTTCCAGCCTGATTCACTGACCTGACGCTGCCATCCTCCTCGCAGAGAATCCAGCTCCAGTGCTCTCTGACTTCCCTTGTGGGGGGTTAGACTATCGAGTCCAGAAAAGAGATTCCAACCTCTCTCATTCTAAGGTATGGAGCTGACTAGAACTTAGAGAAACTTTTGGCAACTCTTGGCTA
This sequence comes from Triturus cristatus, assembly GCF_964204655.1. NCBI lineage: Eukaryota > Metazoa > Chordata > Amphibia > Caudata > Salamandridae > Triturus > Triturus cristatus. The sequence continues at coordinate 542,216,354 of NC_140584.1, forward strand.
AACTAAAATATATCTAGCTATACTTTAGAAATGGCACCTACTTCAAGCTTCGTACTGCACTTAGGTTAGGTACACTGGGGTAGAACAATTTAGAAGCATCAGATGAGTATCACATTTTAGCTTATGTTATTTATGTATGTATTCTGATTAATATATGTCATAGCTACAAACCATGCTATTGCAGTATTATTTTATCTTCCTGCTAACCTCGTACATATTGTACTTCGCAGTCTGTCTTACGATTGTAGCAATTCATATCTCTTGCATGAGAAATAAGACTGTTCAATAAACCCTTTTATTGAAACGCCCGTCTCTCTATTTCTGTGCAACACAGTAGAAACTAAGCATGCACGATTGACTGAGTGAAACTTCTCTCTATTGTTTCCACGATTCTGAGACTGTTCCGATTCTAAAAGGAAACAAAGTTGTCATGTTTATGCGGTTGTCAGAGACTAATCCCTTCTTGTATATTCGAGAAGTTTCTAGTGACCTCGGAGTTAGCTGGCACACACAAGTAATTAAGTTTAATATACTCGATAGAGACATACTGACCTTAGTCCTATGTCAAATCTATACTGTATAATATTCCAATGCGCAGAGCCTATCAGGGATATAGGAACTACACTACACAGTACGGTGTGGGAAATTACTTCCAGCCTCTGCCTGTGCCAGGAGGTATGGGGCTCTACCCTGATGCAGCTAGCGCTCATGCTCCTTCACTTGCAACACTATGGGGAACTGGGGGGCTGAGTCCTACCCCCAGACCACTGCCACATCAATTCCAGCTGCCTCCCTTCTGATACTCCACCACCAGGCCCCAAGCATCCAACGCCTTCTGCAGCGCTCTTGGCAGATGTGGAGGGCAAGATCCTCTCCAGCCACACACTCTACCATCGCTTAAAGAAGCTGTGTGTGCCTTCAGGCCCGCTGATGCCTCTCTAGGTCGCCTTTAGGGCCTAGTGATCATTCCATCACCTCTGGACCACCAGCCTGTCCACACCCACACCTTGCGCAATTCAGGCCATGCTGGCAGATGCCATTATGGTCTCTGTCTTCTGGTAGGGCCACTCCCTGTCACGGCCACTATCACGCCGTAATTTGATCCCTGGATGCCTCCGTCTTGATTATTATCTCATGCAGCCCCTCTCCAGCTGTTGGGGACTACAGGGTGCCAGGAATGATCAGGATACTCTAGCCAGCAGGCCCTCAGTGACGACAGAGCTCTGGAAGTAGATGTTCATTTCCAATGCTGCCATGGTTAGGCCCCCAGTCCCCAATATGTCCTTGTTGAGCCACTGATGAAGCGTTAGTTTTGGTGCCAAGACCACCAAACTGGACAAACCTGGATTTCATGGCCCACAAGGTCAATTAGCTTTTTTACGATAGATTAATTGCCCCTACCCACTCTAAGGTTTTACCTTCAGACTTAAACCAGTTTTCAGTGTCTGCAAAACGCTGTTAGTGGGAAGAACCTGATTTTCATGCCCGCTTTGGTGAGACCTTCCTATGCAAGCCTCAGCACCTTGTCCCCATCCTCTGGAGGTGGAAAAAATTACTATGTCCCAATTTTTCAAAGTGGTTTGAAAGTTTCTCCTGGTCAGACCAAATGCTCCTAGCTCCTCAGGAAATCATGGAAAACTTCTAGGCACCAGGTCTCCCTCCAGCCAGGACTCCTGCAGAGTCGAGTCCTTCTGGTTTTTTGAGTGCCTGAAGCAGAAAAACAGAGGGTCAAGCACTTTACCCTTGGAGAACAGTTTGAGGCCTTGGGTGCCAGCAGGAATTGAGAGTCCTTGACTCCTTAAATGAGTCTTTTTTCTTGCATCAGGGCTTCTTCTTTTTCAACTAGAGTCTTCCCAGCTCCAGGATTGCTCTAAGTAGGCAGTAGTTGATGTGCCAGATTTATCCTGTGCACTACTCACTTATTGCAGAAATTCTGCCACCCAACTCTAACTATTTGTCTTGCAGTGTTTTACCTACTTTTGCAGTGCTTCCTTTTTGCCTTATTGTAAAATTACCCAGGACCTCATTTTTTGAGATGGTAAACCTCAGCTGCCTGTACGCATGTCCCCAGCTGCCTGTACACATGTCTATGTTTAGCTCCATAGCCACTCTTCTACTTAGATGAGCCCACCCACCTGACAGACTCCAAACTGGTTGTCCCACTTACTATGACTGGAGCCTGGTCGTCAGTGAGGGTTCTGGGAACAAATAGGCAAGACTTCAAAGTCAAAAGAGGTGGTGCTACAGCTGCCCTTTGTTCTGCCAACTTTTGACATCCACTCCTCAATAGCTAAATGATGCTAAGTGGTTAACAGCCATTTGTTCTTCCTGGTTTAGGGGCAGGCTATGCTCTTCTGAGCTAGAGTTGTTAACTCTCCTAGCCAAGGATGCCTATTTCAGCTCTGGGGGTGTGTTTAGTGGCAGAAGAGATTTTAGCCAGCTATGTCTCAGAAATACTACAGTATATTTGTACAAAGTTACTTTTCTACTTAAGTTATTAAAAACCTGATGTCACTATTAAATCAGAGTTTGACAGTTAAGTAGGGAGCAATTTAGAAGCATGTTTGTGGCATTTTCCACACCAGAAATAGGAAATGTAGATGTTTTATCCAATCTAGACCTGTTCAGGGAAAAGTCTAGCTAGGCCTACACAGTAAAATTCATTTTGAACTGCATTTCACTGTGAGAGCACACTAACCCCACTATGTTGTGTGCCCTATTTTTATACAATAGAACTCTGCCCTGTGAGTTTATAAGTCACACTTTAGGAGTACTTACGAATATATAAAAATAGGTTTTTCCTACAAGTTTGATGTTATTAGGTGTTAAGATTTAATTAGTGTCACAGAGGTTAAAGACTATGGGGCTCATTCCGAGGTCGATGGGACCACCACCGACAAGCCATCGTTGGGGGTCCCACCGACATCTATGCCATCGGTCTGACCATCGGATTATGATTTAAGTGGTCGGAAAGAGTTAGGTGGGGTAAAGAGTGCTGACTCCGACAGGCTCAAGGAGCCCGTCGGGACGCTGGTCGGATTCCTAATGCCTACAGTGGGGCGGTGACTGAGCAGGCACCACCGTAGGGATTAGGATATCCGTTTTTGACTGCCTGACCGCCATGAACAGGCAGCTGGAAAGGGACTTTGAGGGCCCATAGCAGGGGCCCCTGTCCCCCATGGGCCTCAGCTATTTGGCAAGGGGGGAACATGTGATGCACCACAAACATCCATGCACCGTGTGCCAGGCATCAGATAGTGCCTGGCACATGGTGCATGAATGTTTGCAAACATGCCTTTTTCTATTGCGGCTGGTGCTGCGGCCCTTTTTACAGGCTGCAGCACAAGCCACAATAGAAAAAGACATGTTTCCAACCGCATATAGGGCGGTTGCATTGGAATTTGTCCGGGCGGGTTGTTAGCATCCCACAATGATGGCGGTCAGACGCTCATCCGTCTGCCATCAGAATAAGGCCCTATGTCTCCATTCACAAAGGTAAATCTGTATCTGTGTGTGCATCTTCTTTAAGATAAAATTTACTGAAAACATGTTAAAATACTAGGAGTACAGGTTCCACCATCCTCTCAACCATGTAAATTGCAGGGTAGGAAAATGATGATCTAAAAATATGACTCTAATATTATTATAAGTAACATTGCAGTCATATTTTAGATACAACTCTGAGTACCAGGTCTAGGCAGAGAAATCCACTTAAGCTCTGAATGCCAGCTATTTGAAAATTCGCCAAAACCTCAGCAAAACCACACGCCTGGCAAAATCTGCACGTTGGAGCACATAAACACAGGCCATCCATGGACTCAGTCATTAGGCTTTACCCTCGTGCTGTGTGACATCATTGTGCTAAAGCACTGCAGCTGCCTCCAAGATGCTCAAGAGGAAGAGGAGCTTCACTGGAAAGGAAACGGAGATCATTTATAACTTTTTAATTGAGCGAAAGTCTGCTTCTTCATACCTTCAGAGGAGTGACGGAGCAGGCCATGCAGAGAGAAACAGGTCATATGGCAGGATGTCACTGACAGGGTCAATGCTTTGGGAGTGGAGGTATGCAAGGTTGGGGATATCAAGAAAAACTCTCGGGATGAGAGAGGGCACTTGAAGGATCAGTTTGCCAGGACTGACGTGGCAAAGGCATTGCTTGGTGTGTGGCCCTAGATCACGCCTTGGTCTCGCCCCCAGTAGACTAGTGTAGCCTCTGCACATGCATCCATGGTGGCCATGAAACTAAATCCCATCAAGGGCAACTGGCCTTCCATCCTTTCAAGCTCAGTACATTGAGAATGATGACCTTAAGTAAAAGGAATACCTGTTACTGCTAGCTCTTACAAAGGCCGAAAGGGCCATATTAAAAACACGTTATTTATTTTGCAAATTTAGAATTCTGCATTTCTTATATTAATTTCTTGAAAGTTATGGGGAGGGGCATTTATTTGCTGATACTTGTTCATTCAAGCAGTTCTGTTGAAAAGTACCTTTGTTTTCCCTTAAAATGTGAAGTCGGAGTACAGAGATCCCTCACAGTAGCCGCCAATTTGAAGTGCTGCTTATCTGAAGAATTAAAAATGTGTACAATGCTGGGCGCTCTTTCAGCTCAAACCATAACTATACAATGTTTTTCTTTACCATACTATTATGGTTGGACGAGGAAGCAACTTACTCTGAACTCTTGCAACAGGTGTTCCTCTTAGTCTTTTTTTGAGACATACAAGCTACAAGTAAATGAGCACGTTTTCATTTAAATTTCCTGAGATTAGAGGAAGAACACTTGCCAAAAAATGTAGCTTTAGTTCAAAACTCTGGCCATAAATTACATTACGAAGGCTTATTAAAAGTCTGTAAAAAAATTCCTATTAAAAATGGTTGATTACAGTCCAGGCTATCACAGATTTGGTGCTTTCTCTGAAATACCACAGCTGTCCTGAAGAAATATGTTTGAAGACAAAAGGTTTTGTTTCCTCAGTAATAAATTATTTTTGTGATCTACCAAGTAAGATAAAACTTTCACTAATGCTTGAGTGAAGGAAGATTTTAGTGATAACTTGTTAAAAAAAATCTAAAAAAAGAATTTAAGAATGTAGACGTAGATCGCAAATTAGAATCAGACTTCCTTTAGGTTTGGCAAAGCAATTACTTCTGAAACAAGTGAAGATCAAAACATGGATAGTGCAGGAACTTTAAAAAGCGCACATCAAGGGAACTTCCGCACTCGAATTCCCAGCAGCAACCCCAGAGATGCAGATTTGAGATGTTTTAAAACCGGGGCTGCGTAATCTTTGTGCAAATAAATTAATGTCCCATCGAGAGACTATGTAGGCTCTGGAAAGCGAGGCTAATACTAATAGTACTGCAGCAGTTATAAATATAGCTAGGAAGGACCTAATTTACCAAAATGGTTTGTGAACCATAAGAGTGGGAGCAGGCCATCCATTGAATCACATTACAATATGCCTCAACACACAGACTGACAGCAGCAAACACTTTTTAGTGATGGTTAGCAGTGCAAGACTGGCTAAAGAGAGCTGCCTTTTTTCTATAAACTGATGACCCTTTTAATTTATGTTTGTGAATTCCAAAAGCATTTTCATATACCAGGATCTGCTCATTTTTACAAAAGGAAATTCACTTATGTGTCTTTTTCACATAAAGTCTGTGCTAAGGGAGAAAATGATAATATATGGGGCGGGTGGAGAAGCAAATGCAGCGATGATGGGCAAAAGCCTGTGACGATAACATAGCTCTCACCTTAAGAACAGTCCCAACGTTTTTTGGTCCACTTCCTTTAGAAACTGTCTGTCTGTAACATGCTGATGGATGTCTGCGCTCTTTTGAAAGCTAACCACGCCAAAACCGAGGCACTGCTAACTTCCAACCTCTTGTTCCTTCCTCAATACAGCATGGCCCAGTCTCCTACAACCTCTTACTTCTTCTGATAAACAGGCTGCCACCCTGGATCCAATCTTACCCGAGAAGCACAAGTGAAACGATCCTAAGGAAATCACTCCCGTACATTGACAAACCTCCCATTTCCCAATATTAAATGCTCTGATATAGTCTAGACTGGATCATGCCATTTATTTGGCTAACACACAAAAGCTTATTTGCCACCTAGTAGAAGTCCAAAACAGTTAAGTAACGCAAAATGATACCCCCTCCACCGCAGAATGTAATGAGGTGCCCCTGAGTCTACCATATCTCGCATACATTATTTGGCCATGGACTGAATGGATCCCCCTTTGAAGGTTTGGGGGTCCCCTGGAGGTCTTTGAGCCCCCCTGCGCCGTAGGGCCTACAGGGGCCTATGTTGTGCCCTGGTGTAAAGTGCTGCTGCTCGGCACCTCAAAGGCATCTCGAGACCTGACAGGGTTAATCCTATATTAAAATCTTTGCACTAGCTCCATGTCCGCTTAAGAATGGCCTATAGAACGCTCTCTGTTGTTCATAAGATAGTGTACCACCACAGCCCACACTTTGTGATAGTCAAGTTCCAGCTCTACCAACCTAACAAAGCCCTACCTTCTTCTAATCAGTTTCTGCTCTGGGTTACCCGTAGAACAACAGTCACTTATGGAGACAGAGGGGGATATTCTCAAGAACGTGTGATAACTACCGCAAAAGTAGCATAACGCAACTTTTCACATCGCAGTCCATCGCGGTAAAATAACTCCGTCTTAACGTGGTATTCCCAAGCCGGCGGCACCATGCGATAGTCCCACGACAACGCATCAAACCAACGCGTTAAAATCAATTCGACGACGCAAAAATGCAAAACACCACCGTGAAAAAAGAGGCGATGACGCCAATCGCGATACAAAAATTTGCGAAAACCAGCCACAGGCCTGCAATCCCCACATGACATGCGGGAAAATGCACTACAAAAGGTGAAAAAAAACATATACAAAAGCCAAACAATTGTGAAGCACAATGGAGTCAGCTGGAGCAAGTGCAGAGGACAGCCCCACAAGCACCCCGGAGGACCAGCCTGGGACTTCGGGGTCAGGGAAGGGCAAGGAGAAGAAGAGTAGGAAGAAAAGGTTCAGTCCGCAGGAAAACAGGATCCTGATACCGGAGGTGATAGAACACCATCAACTACTGTTCGTCACCTCCACTGTGTCACTGGCAACTAAAAATAGAATATGGCAGACCATCATGGACAAGGTGAATGCAGTCGGAGTGCTGAAGAGGACAATGGACGAGGTCAAGAGGCGCTGGAATGATGTCAAGCGCAAAACCAAGCAGAAGCTCGAAAACAACCGGAAGGCAGCAATGCAGACTGGAGGAAGGAGTCCAGCACCACAGGAGGAGCTGGACAAGATGGAGGAAATGGTGTCCACAGTCATCAGTGGGGAGACGGTGGCAGGAGTTGGGGGCCCAGACACTGCTCAACGGGACCGGACACAACAGCAACAGGGTGAGTAACGACCAGGGACTAGGGGGACGGGGAGATATGGGCACAATGGCACACATGCACAAGTAAGCATAGGACGTCTTCAGACAAACCATGCCCCAGACCCCCAACTCCCACAAAGATACCAATGCACCCAAGAATGCAACATCCCAGCACTGTAGAAGCACAGAAGTCAGAGGCACACCACATGTAAGGGATCAAGGGCAGCCAAATCAGAGCTGCAGGGGCGACTCCCCTGCAGAGCATATCAACATTGACAATGATGTGGCACAATCCGCAACATGTCCACAACAGAACAGGGGACACAACTGGTCCCGCTTGTGTGCAGTAACTGGCTAATCACATACGGCACCGCAGGGAAATGTGAGTTGACAATGTACAAGTACAAACACACATCCGTGATGTGGTCGAAATGTCCACTGTCCCACATTACATAGGTAGCTCCCCACAAACAGTCACAATGTACGCTGTCATTCAGTCTGCATGTAAACATGTACAATGCGTCAACTTACATGTGAACACAATGTTAAACTGCATCTCCCCTTCACATTGCAGAGGGAAATTCAACACCTCCTGCAGGGCAGTCCCAACCTCTCTTCTCTGATGACGAAGAGGACAACCAGACCTTCGACTTCCAGGAGCAAGCCAGCCCAGCTGCTACGAGGAGAACCCACCCCCTGCACAGTACACACAGCAGGCAGCACCCACCACCACGGCTGCCTCCCAGGACCCCCACGACGAACACATGGCCTTCCAACTCCATGTGTTGGGGTGCCAGGAGAAGCTGGCAGAACAGGTGCAGGTGGGGTTCGACCGCATGGCAGCCAAACAAGACGCCATACGTGGGTGTGTAAGTCCCATCAGGGACCACTCACAGTCCCTAACGGACACCCACAGTCCGCTCCATGCTCTCCAACGAACCATGGCTGACATCGCCAGTGTCCTGACACAGAGGCAAGAATGACTGGCCAGTCATAGTGGCTCCAGCGAGCTCGCCCGGCAGATGGGACTCATGCGGAGGCTCATGGAAAACAGAGAGCGTAAGCGTGCGGAAACAGCGGCTGCCACGGCTGCACACCAGCGAGAGTTAGCTGGGTCCCTCAAAGCCTTACAGACCATCCTCATGGCAGTGTTGCCACAAGGCCTGGCGTGATGCATGCTTCTGCTACCATTCCATCCACATCTGACTGCGGACTGAACTTCTCCACTACTGATGTACATGTCCTTCCCTGAAGGACCCTGGCTGGCCCTCCACGGGCCAACGCTGCAAGGTCGGGTTTGCATGGCCTTGTACTGCTCCAGCTACAACACTCCATTGAATGTGCATTAAACATTCATTTACACAACAAAGTGTCATGTCTATGATCTTGCAAGTGTGGAGGTATGTTTGCATGTAGGGTCAATGATTTCACCTTACGTCCATGTTGCTTATGTTGTGGGACTTGGGTCACAGGGTGACACATTGCCAATTGCGTGTCGGGTGGCGCCGACAATAGAACGGGAAAACACGCATTCATTAATTCCTTGTCCAGGCCAGAACGGAAGCACGCTCACAGCCCCGGGGTCATTGTTCACAACCTTATGCTGGACTGGCATTTGCCAGACCAGCCCACTCAGCTCACGCTCACAGGGTGGGACAACAACACTACATGTCCGAGGTCTTCCCTGTAGGGATCTGCTGCTCACAGGTCTTGTTGTCTGCATGCCACAGCCACTCCCTCACGGCTGGTTCACACCCACACCACACCCATTCGGCACAGGCGTCACAGGACATGTGACCCTGCCAATAAAAAGTGCCTGGCGCACGTGCTAGATGCCATTTCCACTCTCCAAATGGGTGTCTCCATGTGGGTATCTGTTATGTATGAGGGCCTACGGCCCTGCCACATCACATTGCCCAGACGCGGTGGTGACATGATGGCATCCGTACCATAGGACTCAATCATAAAGGGTCCATGGCTAGCAGTGCACAGACTTGGTGGCACCAGATGCACTGCACCGGGCACAGGCACACTGCCAAGGGACGGTGTCTTTCGGTGATAGAGGCACCTTCTGTGCTGAGCGAGTGTGCAGCCTGCGATGATGCGCCATCCGGGCGGTCCGGAATGGTGGCATTGTTGTGAGCCCTGCTGGACCGCAGTGATGGTCTAAGTCTAAGTCAGCGGGCAGTGCGGGCCTCCCGCCATGTGGCATTGCCTCACGGTTCACAGAGTTAGTGGCACCTATTGGGCTGAGCGGGTGTGCAGCCTGTGATTATGCCCTGTGCACTGATATGTTCTCTGCCATTGCCAAATCAAGACCCAGAATCAGGTGTGTGACCTGGTAGCCCGTGGTGCATGGCTGTATGATGTGGAGGGTGCCATGGTCGTGGCCCACAGGCTTGGAGCTCCCACCAACACGTGGTGGGCCCTCTTGGAAGCCTGCTGGTGGCAGAAGGTGAGCAGTGAGGCCTGGTCGTGCAGGGGCGGGCAATCTCCGCTAGGTGGTGGGAGGGGCTGGGGTGCAGCAGCCTGTGTGTGCAGGGGTGGGCATGCGACAATGGCGTGTGCTACTGTATGGACTCTGCCATTCATGTCTCTGGCAACTGTTTCAGATGAGTGGTAGGAGACACACCGGTGGCTGCAGGTGAGCCTGGGTCCACAGTGTCGGCACTCTCTCTCTCTCCCTCTCTCTTTCTCTCTCCCTCTCTCTCTCCATTTCTCTCTCTCTCCCTCTCTCTTTCTCTCTCCCTCTGTCCCTCTCTCTTTCTCTCTCCCTCTCTCTTTCTCTCTCCCTTTCTCTTTCTCTCTCCCTCTCTCTTCCTCTCTCCCTTTCTCTTTCTCTCTCCCTCTCTCTCCATCTCTCCCTCCCTCTCTCCCTCTCTCTTTCTCTCTCCATCTCTCTTTCTCTCTCCCTCTCTCTCCCTCTCTTTCTCTATCTGTCTCTCCCCCTCTCCCCCCCCTCTCTCTCTCTCTGTCGCTATCCCTCTCTGTCCTTTGATAGGCGCATGGCACACCTTCTTATCTGTCTTTCTGTCTTGCAGGCTGTGACTTACGGAATGCCAGGAGAAGACCCGCCGTGCCTCTTCATGATTGTTTTTTTTGTTTCATCTGTAATAAAGCTTTTTTTTGGTTATATGATGTGGATGTGTGTTTCCATTTTAATGGCCACACCTGTATGTTAGGTGTTGTGGTTGTGCGACTTCAGGCGATTTGTTTGGGTCATGGTTTTGGGGAGTTGATGTGCATCCTCTTTGTCAGAAGAGAAGTGTGGGGTGGGGTCTGGGTCGGGGGATTGCGGTGTGTGTTGTTGCCCTCTTGGTGCTCCGGGCCGCATGTTCAGATGCTCTGGGGCATCTGTTGTTCTTCATGTTTGGCTATGGGCTGTGCTCCCTTGGCTGCTGCCGGTTGTCGTCCGACTTTGCACCAGGTCAGAGCAGGTGTTTCCTGCTGCTAACGCGCCTTATCGCCTGTTTTGTGTTCTTATCGCAGATCAGGCTGGTCGTTGTGAATGTTGTGGAGTGGTGTTGTCGCGACTTTTTGCTTGGGAATGCCTACTCTGCATCTCATTAGCGATAGTTGCCGGGGTCATCCTTGGCAATGTTTTTTGAGGTTGCTATCGCCGGAAAACTGGTGGTATCGGCTGTTTGCACCAGCTTGTGAATGGGGCAGTAATTTTATCGCGACTTTGGCTGCGCTAAAGTGCTGGTAACTTGGTGATAGCTCCTTGAGAATATGCCCCAGAGTCGTTTTATCTGCATCAGTCAAGCTCTGGATCTGGATTCCCAATGCCAGAAGCTCTGAGCCATAACCTGCTAAGTCCAGGAAAGCCATAGAAACCTGGCTGTGTATCTTCCCTCCCTTCAGTATTGTTGTTATCTTACCCTCTCAGTGGCAAGAAGCTCTTGTAATACTTTGTGCTCTGCAAATAAATCTGACATGACATTGAAAATAACTCCTGCAAAGGGGTATCTCTAATTTAATGGAGGACACGGAAAGGGACGGTCCCATATTTAATGTGGGAGTTGTGAGGGAGAAGAGGTTTCACCTCACAGAAAACAAGGATCTCTGTGGCGGAAAATGGATTTCACAGAAAAGTGCAGAACATACTTTAAAATTGTTCCTGAAATTCTTTAGGGTTGGAAAGCTAGGAGCTAATTCCTTGAAATCTACAAATGCGGTTGGTTCTAGAGTAAATTCACAAATGTGGTAGATTCTGGCATTCTGTTCATCCCCGAAAGAGTGAATCCTTAATTATACATACCAAATGAAATTTTGTGTTAAGGTGTGAACATTTAGGCAGCAATTCGTAAAACGTGCAAGGCTGTAACTTACATTGCCAATATGTTCAGCTTCCTCAAAGCCTTTTCCAAAGAAGATGATGTCTAACCCATATATCTCATCAAAGCCCTCTACTCTCCTAAAGAAATCCTCAGTAGATCCTGATGTCTCAGCCAACTGATGCTTTCTCTTGAACTCCCCTTATCATGATTCTTGTCTCCCAATGCACAGCGTTGTATGGCATTCTATGGTACTTTTTCTTTATTTACATTGCACGATCCATTGACATACCCCGTTTGTAAAAAGTTGTAATCAAAATTGTTTGTGAATCACATCTCTTGATGTTGCTTCCCCAATGCCTTTTGGACTCAGGCATTTCCTTTCGCTGGGGCTTGCATTTCATGACTTTCTGCAGAACAAAACAAAAGCAAGACCAAGCAACAAATTACTGCTGCAGTAATGTCCTATGGCAAATATCTTATGCTTAAGTGTGCTAACTTCGTCGTCTCAATTTTTTGTGCTAACCCTGATTCTCTCTAGAGTGGAGATACAATCCTTATGAATATATCTGGAATTAGTAGAATTGTATTAATCACATGTATGTATTCCCAGAACCTGTGTGATGATCTCACTAATTGACTACTTAGACCCCCTTACCTTACTCCTCCCACTCATCCAAACTCTAAAGAAATTCAATTATTTGTTGGGCTGAGAATGCTTAAAGACGCTTACAGTACACAGATAGAATGCTCGGTAGTGTACTTCAGACTCTATTCACGTTCAGTAGTGTTTGTGATGAATGTGTATGGATATGGCTCTCCCTGAGTTATGAATTGTACTTTTACCGCCCCAGTGGGGCTGGGACCATAGCATAGCTTTAAATATGCACATTGTGCCTGTCCGACACAAAGCTTGTTAATATATTAAAGTATGTGCACTCTAGCCCTGAAAGTGCTGTATGACTGAGTCTAACAAACAGATTCATTGTTCATACCTTGTTGCAGGTCCATAGGATCAAATCAAAGCCCCATTTTCAAAGAGCACCAAGTCTGTTGAATTCCTTTTTGGCAGCAACCCCCCCATAAATATTAAAAGAAAGCTAAGATGCCCTGGTACCAGATTTCTTTGCTAAGGAAAGTGAAAAAGGTTAAACCAGAAAGGGACTTTGGAATTGCGGTTCAAGCCCTCAGACTCATGCATCAGGATGGAGGCAATGTCCTGCTTCATTGTGACAGTTAGAGGGCCCATATCCCAATGCATGTCCAAGGAACCCATCATGCCTGAATACACCAGATCCAAATGCATCTGAGCAGACCACATGGTGGAGGGTCTGTTAATGTTTTATCTTTTCTCATTCAAACCGGAGATAATGGCACACATTTATGCACATCATTGGGAGGTCCAAGGTCCCAATCTGCTTGGTAGCAGGCAGGCATGACAATAGACAAAGAATGCGACTCCCGGTAAGACATCGGGACTATGTGGTTAGGAATTGATGTTTCTGTGATATGCAGGATCTCCATGATCTCATGGCCACAACAAATGTCAGTGGCGTTTTGCTTGGCTCCGTATATATACTTCAAGTGATCTTCAAATGTCGTGCTAAAGACAAGGAGGCTAGCATTATGCATTAACCTTTTATTTGCCACTTCAAGCAGCCTTTAAAGAAACTCAAATAGAACTTTAACAACCAAACAATAGGACTCCGCGGTCCAATAAGTGTTTCCCATCAGCCATCATCTTCCTCTTTTGTTCTAATGCCTTCACAATCCTATTTTTCATCCTTTAATCCGTACTTTAAACTCAGTTGTTTGAAAGAAAACATATGAAAACATAACTAAAATGTGTTCTTCATATAAACATCAAATCAAAAACCATTGCCATACTTACTAATATCACTTTTCATAAAATAACCTAATTACGTTAAACCTACCACACCCTGGGAGGGTGAGAATTCTAGCCTCCTTGTCTTTCATAAAATCACAATTCTCTATGCAGTGAAACCTCTGAGAATCAACATTTTATGGCAAGACAGGAGGCTAGCATTATGCATGTTCAAAGCTTTGCAACACCTTTTTTTAAACATGCTCTACTGGTCTGAAATAGAACTTCAAAACACTCCTGCATTACTCCAATCAGCCACCTTTAAAATATGTTCCAATCTTCCACCATACAAAAAGCGTTGCTAACCACAGCACCTTTTACAGAATGTGCCATGAATTTAGTAAAATTTACTTCTGCCTCTTTCATGTCTGACTTCACCCATGTTGCTATCATAGCAGATGATACCAATTTGCAAGGTACATAAGAAATCAACAATTGGTCCAAACCATGACTTCTGTTCTCTTTCACTCTAAATTCATATTCTTGCAAACAACGCAAAACACATAATTTTGAGTTATCTTCAAACGTATGATAGAAAATGGACTCCAAAACTGTGTTAGTCCTTTTCCAAATTTTGAAATGAACCCCCCCGGCCGATAAAATCATCTACTTACCTCCAAAGCCGTGACATCTGAAACTCTTTTTTTAAAAAAATTAAACATAATGATGTGGCCAACTTCAAACTAAGCATCTTTACAGTCAGATACTTATTACCTGGCCAAATTCACATCCCTCACTGTTTCATCACTTGGTACTGGAGACCTCTTCAACCGAACACTTTTCATGACCCTACATACCAAAGGACTTCTGCCAATAGACATACCATTAACTAATATTGCCCTGCAGCAACTGCAGATCCATAGCAATTCACTGTTGTGTGTGACAAACCACTTTGAAATAATTAATCCAGAAAATTAGCAACCTTCACTTCATCAACTTCCACATGATCCAAATCCCTTGCCACTCACCAACGTAACCACCCCTTCCAAGCACTCCTGTAACTCTTATTTGTTCCAGAAGCTCATGACTCATTAAGCAATTCTGAAGCTGTTCCCGAAAGTTCCAAGAATCTACCAGATCCCCTGGTACTCTCCAAACTAGAAGGTTGAGTAAATTCCCCTCTACCAATGGATGTTCTACTCCTTCTGCTCCTTTCAGCACCGCCTACCATTTCCATAATCATTGGGAACCTAGCCTGAGAAGTCCAAAACAGAGTTCCTAAAACTAACTGACATCCCTGCCTTCTCATCTCTAACACTCTCTGTACAATTGCAAATGGAAGAAACTCGTTACCCCTCATTTCCTACCAATTCTGGATAAACGCATTCACTGCAAAAGTACCTGGATCTGGCCTCCAACTGTAATAATTCCTCAACTGATCTGTCAGTCTGGATGCAAACAAATCTATCTCCAATGGACCTAGACACCTCTGAATCTTGATGAAAAACTCTTCGTCCAATTTCTAATCACTGTAATCTAGTAAATGTCTGGAATTTCAATCTGCTACCCAGTACTCTTTCTCTGGTAAATATTGGGCCATCAACCAATCTTGTGCTCTAGACAAAACTCCCACATTTCCTTCACTAGATCTGCTCATTTCTTTGACCTGCTTCCTCCTAATCTGTTTACGTAAGTCACCACTGTTACAATATCCATCTTTAACAAAATAGAAGCTCCCTGAATCTGGGTTTTGAAACTCTGCAAAGCAAAAAATTCCTGACTTAATCTCCAAACAATTGAAATGATCCTTTTGTTCTCTCAAACTCCAAACACCACCTGTTTCCTGATTCGAACACAGAGCTCCCCCATCCTAGATTGCTTGCATCTGTTTCCAATACAAGATCTGAAAACAGATCTTGCATTGTAAACATATGTAAGTTCTCTGAACATCACTCAAACTCCATCAGCCTCTATTGAAATCTTCACCATGTCTCCATACCAAAGCCCATTTGAAAGTTTCAACACCTTAATTCTCTTCAAAACCCTGTAATGCAACAGACCTGGAAACACTGCTTGGGTTGATGAAGATAAAAGACATATCACTCTGGCTATGCCTCTCAATTTGACTGTCTCCTTCATCAAGACCATTCTCACCTCCTTTATAAACTTCATAATTGTTTTCTCCGGTAGAAGAAGTTGAGCCCTGACTGTGTCTACCACAAAGCCCCAAAAACTCTAGACTCTGAGTGAGTTTTAAATTGCCTTGTCCATATTTATTATAAAACCTAAAGAAACTAAAAGTTCTTATACCATGTTCAACTTTGACTCTGAGTGTCATTCCGCATAGCCAGAAAGGGAACTGAATAGTGGATCTGAGGGGAATATATTTATACAAGGTGCCTTCTTTGTAGTAGAAGTTTCTAGAGAATTACCTTTGAAGTGCTTGAAGTTTCCTGACTCCCCTGCCCTGACTCAAGGCTGGCTGCATGAACAATGCAGTGGTGACAAGTCCTTTGTGTGAAGCAGAACACAGCCCAATCAGTTGAAAGTGTATGGCTGTGCCCAGCTCTGCCCCCCATCCTGCATGTGATGGCCCATCGAGCACACCTTATCCTCTATTGTGTGGCTGCCTGAGAGGAATAAACAAAGTCAAACTGTAACTGCACCCAGTCATGTGACCCAGAAACAGGCTACAGGCAGCAAATATTAAATTACAATTTCTCAAACATAAAATTCTTACCTGTTCCCAATCAAACGTTAGCACTTATTATATGTAATAAGGAGACCCAATGTTATCCTACATGAGAGAAAGTTCTCCCAATAGTGGAAAACAAATTCAGGTGTTTTTCATTACTAGGTCTTGTAAAACTTAAAAGTACATGTCCAACATTTTAATAAAAATGCACCCTGCCCTATGGGCTACCTAGGGCCTGCTTTAGGGGTGACATACATGCCGTACAAGGTAAGTTTGAGGCTTGGCAAGGTGGTTATATTGCCAAGTCGAATTGGCAGTTTCAAACTGTATTCAAGCTGCGATGCCAGACCTGGAAAAATATTAAGGGGCTACTTAAGTGGATGGCACAGCAAGAGTTGCAAGCCCACTAGCAGCATACAGACCCTTGGTATATGGTATACCACTTTCCTGGAGACTTATATGTAAATTAAATATGACAATCAGGTGTAAGCCAATTTTACCATGTTTTATTGAGTGAGCACAAGCACTTTACCACTGGTTGGCAGTGGTAAAGTGCACAGAGCCCTAAAGCCAACAACTATGAATCCAGCAAAATAAGAGGGTGAAGGAAAAAGGTTTGGGGTGACCGTGGATAGAGGGCTATGTCCAACACTGAGTTTCTGAAAGTGGTTTGCATGATTATTTATCTCAACAACATGACAGTAACATCACATGATTAGCATCTTCTGAAGATTCACTTGCAATGTGCAGTCTCGACTTACTTTAAATAACCTTGCCAATAAGTCAAACATGATTCCTGCTCAACAAATTCCATTTCTAGGGTTCAGGATGGAGTCAATGATGGCAACCTTTCAGCTTCCCCCTCAAAGATCAGGTTAATAAAGAAAGAACTGAAAGGGGCCTCCCTCATCAGTGATTTTCACTGAAACAAATGTCATGGACTGCAACTCCATTGACCTCCTCTTTCAAGGCCCTCTAAACTACAGGGCCTTGTAGGAGAATACACAACTGTGCCAAGGCTAATCTTTGTTGGACATGAAAGCCAATTATTGCTATACCACACTGAAACATGGAATGGCAGAGACATTTTTGGCCCTTCTCTGGAGCTGATACTAGAATCCGATGCCAAGTGTCAAGCTTGGGGAACTAGATGTGGTAGCAATTCCAGCAGTGGCAAAATGGTCAGAAGATGACCTGTAGTTACCTATATAGTGTATGGAGCTTCTGGCAGGATCCTCTCCATGAGATGCTTGACTTGAGACCAGAAGAGCTTTTGTGTCCTGTTAAAGGTGGACATTGCAGCAGTCCAATATATTACCTGAATGGGGCTATAAGAAATTGGGTTGTGGTTGACTGGGATGTGAGCTCTGGTCAAGCAGCAACCACAATCCTTGTCAGGGTGAGGCACAAGCCAACCCCAAATTAACCTGTACTCAACCTTCTGGTAGCACAGTACAGAGCAGCCTGGCTTAACTTAGAGGCAATGTATAGCAACACTTCAAACAGTACCACAAGGACACCCCAAAGGATCCCACAGCAGTTTCGAAAAATAGAGCATAATTTATTAAATCAAACAAGACCACACAACAAATTTCCATTCAGTAGAACTGGAGTTATGAATTTTTTAATCTTTAAGTGTAAAATAGTTCCAAAAAGCACTAAGCGCCAACCACAGCTATCTGGTTGCACTGATTAAAGTCACACTTTTGGGCTGACCACAATGCAGTGCAGGTTGGATACTGTCACCAGGTTATTCCGGCTGATGATTACCTTCTCAAATCTGTGCCAAGAGTCCAGTTTCTGATGGAGGGGGCTGCGAGGAGCAGGGAGAGCATTGCGGGTGGCTGCTGTAATTGCGAGAAGAGCATGCCAGGAGTCACGGGCGGGCGTTGCTGGAGCTTTGCGTTGGTGGTCCCCCGCTAGCAGTCAATGCCATAGTGTGAAGAGGCAGCTGCCGGATCTTCACATTGAATCAGTTTGGAAGTGGAGAGGTCTCAATGTGAATGGGCCCGTTTGCGGCCTGAAGAACACAAAAGGTTGAATTCAGCTCCCTGAGCCACATCAAGGGTCCAGGATGTGGCAGCGGCAGCACATGGGGATCAGGAACTCACTTCAGCTGGTTGCAGGGTCTGGTGCATAATGTTGGGGAGCCTTTTTCGTCAGATCAGGAGGCCAACAGTTTAGCCTTCTCTGGTGTCCTAGTTTTAAGGGTGAAGTTGCAGGGCCATTTGTCTTCTCACTCAGGCAAGAGGGTAGTAGGTCAGCACAGCTGGGCAGTAGTTCCTTCAGAGCAGCAGAGTGGCAATCCATTCAGCAGCAGCACAGCAGTCCTTCTTCCTGGCAGTGTCCACAGGTCCAGAAGTGTACTGAAGAGGTTGTGTCTGAGGTCAAGTATTTATACCAGTTGTGCCTTTGAAGTGGGGAGGAGCATCTAGAGGCATGCCTTTTAAAGTGCACAGTGGCCTTCCTGGCCCTGGCACCAGATTAACTACAGGGGGCATGTAGCCCATTGTGTGGACACAGCCTATTTGAGTGTAAGTGGGGCTGGGCTCAGCTTCTCCCTCTCATCCTGCCAGTGGTGACCCATACAGCCACACTAAGCTCCCCATTGTGTTTGGCTGTCTGGGAAATATACACAAGCCCAATTGTCAACTACCCTCAGTGATGTGACACAGAGACAGGCTGCAGGCACCAAATGGCTGGAGTAAGAAAATGCCAACTTTCTAAAAGTGGCCTTTTCAGAATCATAATTTAAAATGTGACCTCACCATAAGTTAGGATTTTTCATTATGATTCCAGAGACACCATATATGATCTGCTTACCTGTTTCCATTTGGAAATGACTATAATATAATATAATATAATATAATATAATATAATATAATATAATATAATATAATATAATATAATATAATATAATATAATAATGTAACTCTAATGTTATCCTATGGGCGAGGTAGTTCTTATGGTAATGAAAATGAATTTAAGAGTTTTTCACTTCTATGACATGTAAAAATTACAAATAAATGTTCTACCGTTTAAAAACATTGCACCCAATATATATGTGTAATAACTATTTACAAATGTAAAATGTTCAACATGTGATAAAACACTGTATTACAAATGAAGAATAAGCTCTTCTGGGAAAATGCCTGCTCATCACAATACTTATTTAGTTTATACTCCCAGGGCCCTTACACAGTACCCCTGCAGGGCCTGGTGCACCTGGGGACCCCCTATTCATTCTGAGGCCTATGAATATCTCAGGGATATCTATATATTATAATAGCAACAACATCCTGTTTTCATTTTCCCTAATCACAGTAAATAAGGAATGGAATGCTATTACTGATCTTAGACTAATAAAAAAAAACACTTTGTAGATGAAATTAACGTGAAGGTGTTTTTCTAGTGCTACACTGCCAGTTTCAGATGGATGAAGCAGTTCAGATTAAATACCCATTTATGTAGTGCTTAGAAGCGTATGGAGATGGGTCCAGATTAAATAATAACTCAGCACCAAGATTAATGTGAGCTGTAAGTGTGCTGTCAGTTATTCAGTCAAGGTATGTTGTCTTTTGCGTATGCTATGTTTGCTATGTTTCCGGGCTTAGACTTTTCATAAGCCTTCAAGGACCAAAGTCTCCGACTCTGCACAGTTGTGACATCCCAGACATTTTCTTCTTCTTTGTCCTTGAGGTTACCCTATAAGTTTGTTTGTAGGTAATCATTTGAGGGGACCTTGATCTTGAGAGACCAACCCAAACTGCAAAATGGTGCTCCCCATGCCCACCCCTTTTGGTGCACCCTGAGAGGGGCACCCTCCATTGGTCTTCATACCTACTGTCCTAATGAGGGTAACCCCTTATGGGCCCCATTACCTGAATCCTTAAAGAGTGGCAGCTGATGATCCTTTTGGAGTGCCTAGATGCAACCCAATATATTGCCTATTGACTTCCACATTAAACTGAAATCCAGAGGATTGAGGCAGATGAGGACCCTTTTTGTTTATTTTTTTAAATGAGTGTAATTTTGCAGTAACTAATGTGTATGGTTAATATTTCTTAAACATTACTGGTGCACCTTTTATTAGTGTCACCTGATTATGAACATTTATTTTATAGTAAAAATGAAGCTTGCAAGTTGAAGATGAGTGCTGCCCACAAGAAAACAATCAAATCCCACAGTTATTCTTCACCAATTATTCTTTATCTTAGTGTGTGTGTGGAGGAAAAGCAGAAGCCAGGGTCCCTGCATTTAAGAGAGGCCCATGCAATGCATTCTTGGAAGACATCCTGTCGAGACATCTCCATCAGGAGGGAAAGACTGACCTTCTTGGTTGGAATGTCTGCAAGGATGGACTGAGAATGGATTGAAATTGGAAATCTGCCCAATTGCCTGACTTTGGAAATGTAAGATGCAGATACTCTTTTAGATTTAGACCTATTGGACCCTGTTGTGTGTTTTATCCAGGTGCAGATCTGCAGGCTTCCCTCCTTCCCATAGCTAGGACTAAGCTTGAGGCCCTTTTGAAGCTCTGATGGTTTGCCCTATGACTCTTCCTCCCATTCCTGCATGGAGGCCTCTAGCCAGCCAAAAGAAACCTGATCCTAATCCTAGAAGCCTGCTCTGACCGCTCCATTAGTACAGAGGCATGCTGCTAAAAATTACCTCAATGACAACTGGTGTTTGTAAACATCTGCTGAGGTCCTCACACCCCTCATCAGACATAGAAGTTGCTCTCTTGATTTGCATATTCCAAGAATCCGGCATCCAGCTGGCCCACCAACTAACCATTTGAAACTTGTAGCTCTGTACCCTTCATTGTGGGTCATGAAAAGCTGCCCCTTTTGTGCAGT
This sequence comes from Triturus cristatus, assembly GCF_964204655.1. NCBI lineage: Eukaryota > Metazoa > Chordata > Amphibia > Caudata > Salamandridae > Triturus > Triturus cristatus. Next base: position 542,237,414 of record NC_140584.1, read on the forward strand.
AAATGAATAAAAGCACTAGTCTGAGACACTGTCCTATTCCTTTGCAGCTCTCTGGTATACTCTGGTTTTCATTTTCATTGCTGTGGCTTTTAAGCCTTCTTTGTGCCGTGTACATGTTCATGATAGATCTCCCTCTACTTCAGCATCCTGTGGTGTAATTGAGTCTACTTCACATGCAGTAACCTCTTGCCTTACAAACCCCGTGTAACTGCATTGCCCTTTCTATCCTGCATTGTATTGCTTCTGTATTTACTCTTTCCAGATGTATTCCAAGTTTGGCAAACTTTAGAGCAAACATAAGCAGAAATAGATCTAGAAGTAGGAATTTCGACATGACTCAGGGTACATTAAGTAGGAGGGATCTGAAAATGAGCAGAGTTGTGCTAGACGGGATAAACATGAGGAGAGAGACACTTAACTGGAGGAATGTAAAGTTGAGCATTGTAAACTTGAGCAGAGGTGTACTTTTCAGGAGGAAGGTGGATATGAGCAGATGTACATTAAGGTCATCATTACAAGTAGACCAGTAAAGTATTGCCCCTGCACAAACACCTGTTTCCATCCCACAATTATACGTTTTCAGGAGATAAAGTCTAATCAGTGGAATGGGATTACATTTCAGCGGGTTAAAACTGCCAAAATCCAACAAATAGAAAATGCCCAGTGTAGTTTGTGGCAGAAAGCGCCGATGTCCACATTAAGGGCCTGATTATGATGACGGTGGAACTGCCACCGACAACCCGTCGGTGGCAGTCCCACGCCATCGTATTGATGATTCCCGCCCGCCACATTAGGATGGTGGGGCGATGGGTGGTGGTCGGAGAGACCAACTGCCACGGATCCGACAGGCTCAAGTAGCCCGTTGGACCGTCGGACCGTTGGACCGTCAGAGGGATCTTGAAACCCTACAATGACACCGCCATAGGGATTATGATGTCCCTCCCGGCTGGGGGTTTCATGGCAGTTTACCCACCATGAAAAGGCTGGCGTAAAGGGACATTGGGGGCCTGTAGTGGGTCCCCCTTACCTCCTGGCCCTCAGTTCTGGGCATGTGGCAGGCACCCCATGGTGCCTGCCACATAGTGCATGGAAATGTACAGGATTCATTTTGTGTAATACAAAGAATACACAGTCCGACCACTTTGCAGGCGGTCACATCGTAATCCCTTGGGTGGGACCACCGACGACTAGTCAGTAGGTCCCATTCCCAAAGGGATGGCGGTCAGACAGAAGTCCAACAGCCATCCTAATCAGGCCCTAAATTCCCTATAAGGATAGGGAAAACATGTGATAGAAGTTGTTTATTCGTCTTTATAAATACTGATTCCAAGCCAAGAGCATTTATCATGAATTATACATTTGTATACTCCTCTAAGCCCCTGACGATGAGGGTCGTAGTATTAGAAATGTGTACATAAGCAGAGGTACTCTCAGCAGCAAGAATGTGCACATGAGTACAGAATGAGAACATCAGGAATATGAACATAGGAAGAAATACATAGGATATTATTAGGGAATTATTTGTAGGTGGATAAACTGAAGTTAAACATGTGGGCAGTGGTTTTCCATGCATTTAACATGTTTTTATTTTTTTTTATCTAGAGAAAAGTGGTATTAATGTATGAAAAAGTAATAACAACATTTGTAAGAATGGGAAATACATGGCTATTAGAGTCAGCAAGGAGGTGTTTGCAAACTCTGCGCTTTTAAATGTAGAAAAACAGGTGAAAAGATAGGGGCCTAGTCCAGGAGCGACTGGCATCAACAGGAAGAGCGTCGTGCCCTGAAATAAAATGTTTACAAAAATTAAAAAAAGGGGGCACGGGTGCAAATAAAGACTTAAAATATATTTTTCAAAACATACCTCACAACGGAAGCTCCTGCACCGTAACTTGTTGTGCTGCAGCCCAGCCACCAGGAAACTCCCTTGACCAATCAGGGTGCTGCTCTCACTAGCGTGAGAGCAGCACCCTAATTGAAGGGAGCTCCCTGTCTCGGCGCTCCACAGTGCTATGACGGCCTGTAGTTGCTCTAACCCAGCTGTTTTAAGAGGATTAGAGGATTCAAATTTAGCATGTCTTGCTGGCCGTCGTAAGACAGCCGGCCAAAAAGACATGCACACTTTGAAAAGTGAAGACACAGCCCACCCTCCTCCCAGTCCCTGCTGCTCTCATTTAGCAGCGGCCCGCCCCCATCCTGATGCTCATTCAGGATGGGAGGATGTCAGGATGAAAAATAAAATGATAATGATGAAGTGCCATTTTTTTTTATGTGTTTGGGCTCGGGGGCATCTAAGTGGAGCGACGTTCCTCCGCCCCTGGTCTAGTCACAAAAAGTTACTTTATATGATCCAAAATGCAATTCACAAACCATGGGTTTGTATGTTATTTTAAATATACATAACATTTTAATAAAATGCATTATATAAATATATTTTAAATTAAACTACATATAAAATAATATATAACTTTCAGCCCAGATTGTGATACTTTTAACACACATTGTACTGTAATCGTTTTTTAATTAAAAATAGATTTTCTTACAATTCCTATTACTTTCTATATTGTATTGTATTTTATTTGCATTTATTTAGCGCTTACCACCCCTGAAGAGTTGCCAGAGAACTTTTTGGCGAGTAGCACGCTACTTCGAAACCCATAAAGGATTAGTGGTGGATTAGTATAGGGAAATTTGAGTTAATTTGAACGGTGGACATGGGAGTCTGTTAGCTGGATTGAAAATGATAAAGGAGGGATAGAAGAGGGTTTAGACTAGAAAGTGGTTATTGGGAGATCATAGTAGTAAGATGATGTTTGGGGTGAGTATAAGGAGAGATAGAGGAGGAAAGAATCTCTGGAAATGGATTAGGGAGATTATAGAAGTAAAATGAGTTTTGGCATGAGTCAAAGAAGGGAGATAAGTGAGGAAAGAATTTAAAGGAGTTTGAATGAGAGAAGAATTTAGATGAGTTGTTTGGGAGATCATAGTATTAAAATGAGCTTTGGGGTGATCCAAGGAGGGATAGAGAAGAAAAGAGTCTAGAAAGGGCTATTTGGGAGATCATAGTAGTAGAATGAGGTTTGGGATGAGTCGGAGAGTGGAGGTAGAGGATATAGTGAAAGAGGTATTAGGCGAAATATAGCGTAGAGTCAAAATAGCTAAGACACATTCGTAAAGACAATATCTCTTGCATAGGTGAGACCTATTGGCTTTGCAAATGCTTGTTTTACTTTAACTTTATATATACCATTGAATTATGCAAGGCGACTGGCCATCTCAGCTTCTCTAATTTTCTTAAGAAAAGCCAGCAGTGGGTTATTCACTGCTCACTCGTCTACTTTCATTAGTGGAAAGGTCTTTCAAATGAGGTAGGAAAGAAGACTGATAAACAGTAATGCGTTTATGAAGGAGTTGACACCTCTGTATAGGACTTCAGAGGACAAGGCAGAGGCTTTAAATCACCCTCTGTTGACAGAACAGCATCTCCTGGAGTGAAGGTGGTATGATACTCCCAAGTGAGAGAAGATGGGGACCCAGCACCTGTCGAAGGATGGAACACTCTTAAAGACAACCTTGTACAGTAACTTTTTCTTCTAATTGATATTTCTACTTGTTGACTTCTCACCTTTTGAATAGATTCTCCAAGAAGTACCTGACCACATGGCTGGTTATAGCAGAAAATACTGAAGGGCTGAGCTAGCAAAGTGGCCTTTGCGCCTGACATCTAATTCCAAACAGTAATGCTTTGCAAAACTATGAAGGGAAGTCCAGGTCACCACTTTACAGCATCCCTTTAGCCAGGTCAGAAATAGAAGATTTATCTCTAGTGGTTTGAACCCTTATATCTTCTGTTGGGTCATTGCGTTCTAAGGCATAGCCAGGGCCAATGGAACTATGAGTTTGTGCGGCCGCTGCAATTTTCGCATAGTTATAGATTTGCCGCAGTTCCCACATACAATGTGAAGATTATGCAGCAGATGATGGAGTAACAAAAATAAAATGTTATGCCCTATGTTTCTGAGGAAATTATTTAGGGCCCGATTATGAGTCTTTTAGTCCACAGACCGCCAGACTCATGGTGGCGCAATGGTGACAGCCCAGCCGCTGCCGTACCAGCGGTCCGACCGCCCCATTTTAAATTAGGTGGTTAGACCAGCATTGCACCGCCGCTGCCGCCACCAGGGACCCACCGTTCCCTGGCATTGGCACAGAGGTCAGGACCTGAGTAATATGCTGGTGCAGCCACTGACACCCTGCCAAGCATATTACGAGTTTCAGGACAGTCTATGGTGTCATGGAGGTCTTTCCTCCATGAAAAGGCTGGGTGATCCTGAAACAAAGGGGGCCCTACAAGGCCCCCTGTTGCCCATTTGCATAGGGATACATGCAGGGTGGCACAACATGTGTCTCCTTGGGTGCATGGCCCCCAGTTCCTGCATGGCATGGACTTAATAGTCCTTGCTGTGCAGGAACGATTTTTGGCATGACCACGGGTTTGGCAGTGAGGAAGCGGGCTCCAGCACCGCCAAACTCGTAATCGGGCTTTAATCTCCTTGGGCCTAATTGTGTGTAAAATGTATAATACTCATTTGATGTACACAATCTACTACAGTCTGCCACACCTTACCTAATGCACAACGATCCATTGCTTTGCAGCTAGATTTGTGCTGTATAAATTCGAATACGTACATTTGGGAGGGTGGAGATCTAGGTGTAAATCTGCAAATTAACTGGTTTTTGCTATGCATAAGGAGATTTACACTAGGTGTAAGTATAGATCTACATGTGAGGAGAACTACACATGCAATCTTACCTTTGTGAATAAGGCCCATGGGTTTATATGTCATTGATGACTTATTTAAAAATGTATGGCACTTCCACTATCATTGGCTGTGGCAAAACAGATACCAACATCGAGGTGTCACCACGAAATGCTGATCAACCGCGGATTGAGGGCCCTAGAGGAAGAAGAGTAAATCTAGGTGACACTAAGCACAGCTGAATATTCCCTGACAATTAACAGCCTTTTGTGGTTCTCTACGTTTTGTGATGAAAATCCAAATATAAAATAGGTGTATACTTGGCTCTTTTTCGTGGAGTGTCATCTTGGCACAGACAGCAGATATTGTTACAAATCTAAACGGCAATCATTGTATCCCCTTATGGATTCTAGCCCGTGAGCGATGGGTCGGGAACAGATTCCTGCCGGGGGTGTATCAGTCCCCTGAACTGTCATCTCTCTGTACAACTGAAATCATTAATGCTCTTTTGAAACAAAATTACTTCAGAAAATATACCTCGAAGTATTTTCAGTATATGAACCAATGCCATGGATTCCCTAAATCTCTTACTGAGAGGGAGCAGGCGCACTGGACACTGGATTTTCCACAAAATAGCCTAAATTATGTGTTTACTTCGGCGTGCGGCCACTGGCCTGCTCGTTTTCATGCCATTTTCCATTCATTTTGTCCACGTGGGCTTTGTGTTATGTAGGTAGATAAGAAAGATAATATGTTATATTTAGTTTTAATGATCATCAACTACATTTTAAACTTCATAAACTGTGTTTGTGCCTCCCCGGATAGGCACTTCTTTACACATCAGTTAGCAAGCAGCATGGGGTAAAGAAAAAAACCCGTTCAGTGTTTGAAACACCAAACTAACAATACATAGAATTGAGAAATGCCTGGATTGAACACGAGTTTTGCACCCTAGGTAATGGCGGTTCCTTGGTAATCTCACCAGTGTGTTTGAGCACTTACGAATCTACAGTATTTTGCTACTTCCCGCTAATACAGCCATTAAAAGAGAATAAATCACTAAAACGAGGTCACTAGCAACAAAGGCCTGAGCGGGTTCAAAGTTCATAGGCCTCGCATTCATCAGGTAGAAGTATGCTACATTTCACTGGTTCATCAAATTTCCCTTAGTGAAAAAGCACTCTGTCAGCCCGTGAGACAGAGAAGTTATGATTGCCCCAGTCAAAGACCTGAGTGATGATGTTACATTAAAATTAAAAAAAAGAATCCTTTATGAGCTTATATTTTGCGGGACCACCATGGCTCCAACATACGGTTTCAATTCCTGCACGGATGTGATTATCAAGGGGGTGCCGGGGTGTTGCACTCCCCTGACTGCTCTGAAAGTTCTATCACAAATGCCTACACTTCTTTTGGACAGACCAGGCTTAAGCTCTTTGAGACACTTTGCTGATTTATGATTGTGTTGTCATGACAGGCCGCATATTTCGTGTAATGAATTGATAGAGCTAACCTTCTCTTGCTTGACACATTTTATCCCTCCAATAATTTGCACAGGATACCAGAGCTTCGTTTTACAAAGTTTCCAATATATTCAGTGAAAGTGTTTATAACTTTTTTTTAAAAAAATATTTGAGGTAGAATTGCACCCGGGAAGAGTCAGTGGCTAGTCAGTGGGAATTGTCTGTGGGCAGTTAAGAAGTTACAAGAAGCTCTCTGATGGCCTGAAACCCCAGACTATTTCAGCTTCTAAGGCCTTCGCCATAGTTCTAGCTTTAACAAATGGCAAAAAAATGAATAAGCACTGGCAAAGCCAATATGTCTTGGCAGTGCAACCTGTTGGCTTTGCCATTTTTTTGGTGGGGATGGGGGGGGGGGGGTAAACACTCCCTGTGGATGTGTACATATCTGCAATGTCCATCATGGAATTTGATTTAACAAAATATTACAAATGCATTAAATATGCCTGTCATTGATATGTGTGCACACAAGGCAGCCATCTTTGAATGCATTTGTAATGTGTTAACAAATGTTGCTCAAAGATGTAGTGGATGTGTGTGCATTCACAGCAGCCATCTTTGAATTGATTTGTTAAATAATGAATACTCATTCCCGGGTGCAGCCGAGCATACATGTGCACAGTTGTGCACGGGCATCTTGAAACGTTCAAAAAACATTTTAAGATGGATGCCTAGGGATAACATGGCAGGCACCAAAAATAAAAAAAATAAAGTGAGAGTAAAACTACAGGGGGATGGGGAGAGGTATAGGAAGCAACGGACGAGAAGAGAGGTGTGGGGGAACCAACATGGAAAGTGAGAGAGAGGGGTAAATGAAGGGAGAAGCAGCACAATGAAGACAGAGCAAGAAAACACATGCAATCCATGAAGTGCGTAATGTGAAAGAAAAAGGTAGCGCCATGAAAGCAAGCAGCATCAGCAGTGGAGGGATACACATCAACCAATCAGAACACTGTGAGGCCGAAATGCTTCAGGGCAGCAGAAACATATGAATAGGGAGGAAAATCATCAAATCAAGAGGAGATACCTGAGGTAACCAAAAAAGTCATGCAATCATGAGTAAGAATTTGATTCAAAGCCCACTCTATGTGGGTTGGAAACAATAGGTCTGGCCAACAGACAGCTTAAGCTGCACAAACCTAATTAGGGCTTCTGAATTGGTGCAAGTTTACCAAGTATGTTGTCAAAGCCAATCAATCTGGTTTTATTGTGCTAATGATGCAGTGTGATGTGCGATAAAGTATGGAAGGTTAAGAGTGTATGAATATGACTGCATTACAAAGAAACCAATGTGCGTGTGTTTCCCACAAGAAGAAATAGCTAGGACTTACAGGTGTAACTGTGCAGCATACCGGAGCCTACGGAAAAACCTCTGTTATAAGCAGTGGCCAATGGGGGTGAGGACACACATGAGTAGTAAAGAAAAAAAAAAAAGAAGAGGGGATTTAGGTGACTGAAGGAATGGGCGACTCAGTCCCGCTTGTGATTCCTCTGTAATCCGTGGTGGAGGAGAACATCTCTTGGAAATGATTCTGGGATATGATTTTAACCATTATTAACAGCTTTTGTACATGTCTAATGAAATAAGGTCCATATACTCGAAATAGTGGATGAATAAGACCAGTTGATCAGTGATGAAAAGGAGAAAGTTGAGGCCCTTAGAATTTTCCAGCAAACGCTTTATGAAGAGAGTGATGAGCTTGTCAAAAGTGCGGTCTGTACCAAAACTCTAACCTCCTCCTGTGTTTCATCAAGCTTCACAGATGAGCTCTAGAATTCCTGATCACAGCAACAGCGATGAAGTCAGTCATGGATATCTTTGGAATGGGAATTCTCGCAGCGGATACTCTGCAGAGGTTTACAGGCTCTTTAGAAACTTTCTTGTGGGCCTGCTAACTGAGCTTTTTAACCCATATAACTTAGACTGTGAATTCACCTGAATACATTGAATACTGACATTTCTGTGATTCCAAAGCGAGGCAAAGACCCTAGAGAATATAACTGTTACAGACCCATTGACCTTTATAATTTCAATGTGAAGTTATTTAACAAAGTTTTGTTGTGCAGCTTCAACAATTATTTACTGGAGCTCATCCATTCAAATCAATTTAGCATTCTTGGTCTTTCATATAGATCTGAAAAATCAAAACATTTGCCATTTGCGAATTACGTTCTACTGGCGGTAACTAACCTGAGCTTTTCTTGCACGCCATCCTTCACCAACTTGACAAATTTGAAAGAGTGGAGGGGCTAGAAATTCATAAAGAGGAATCAGAAATCTTAAACCTTACACTGTGAAATTTCGAGTATGTTTGCTCCAGTTGCTGGATGTCAGTAACCATATAATTTGCTCTGCCCTTTTCTCCCTAACTCTTTATCTGCTTGGTTAAATGCGAAATGGATGCCCATAAAATCTGGGACACTGATTGATCTGGATAAGTGACACGTTCTCCCACTGTTGGGTAGAGTAGTGGTCATGATGAGGAGCACACTTTCAAGGTTATACTACCTTTTTCAGGCACTTCCAACCCCTTTTCCCAAAGATAAGTTTGTACTCTTACAGAGAATGTTAGGAGTAATCTAGGGTTGACTGAGGGAAAGGGCGTCTAGTAAGATTATGATGGCCTCCAGAAGCTGGGGTATGCTGGCTTGTGCAGATCCTTGACGGCATTACCAAGCCTTTCACTGGAAGCTGTTACCACAATCGGCAGTGAGGGCAACAGGTAATAATTGGACTTGTGAATCAGGCTTTGGTAGGGAGAGCTCTGTGGGCTTAAATGTCGATCCCCAAATACTTTAAGCAGCAAATGGATATGTTAGCTCTTTCTCATTGTAAGAAATTGAGCATTGGTTAAGGGGGGTGCTGACCCACCTTAAGCAATAATCATGATCAGGGTGTCAGGGTTCACCACTAAAGCAACTAACCTATTCTGAGCTGAACCCACTGTTAGCTATGGCACCGGGCAGACTGGCTTAACTTAAAGGCAATGTGTAAAGTATTTATGCAGTACCAAAACAGCATTAAAGTCAAAACACAACACAAGAAAAATCCAAACCAATTTAGTTAATAGAGTATATTTATTAAATGAAAACAACCCAAAAACCAAAGAAAAACCAATAAGGTGAATTGTAACTGTGCATTTTTAAAGTTTTTCCAAAAGTACCACCAAAAAGGTCTTAAGAACCAACTGCTGTCAACTAGTCATGATAGACAGGGCACAATGGAGCACAATGCAGCATGGGCCGGATACTGCTCCGACCCCGTGAGAAGTTTCGAAAAGTGAATGGGACTTTCAATAGATGTTATAAATAGTCCAAGAATGATTCTTTAGCTAATTCCTAGACAGCAATAGCGTTATTGCATTATAATATTGCATCCCAGTGTTTCACTATCGAACAACCAACCTTGCTACAGGGAAAATTGCTTTTAGGTGCTAGTCACTGTAAGGATATGTTTAATGTTACATTTCTACCTGCCTAACTTTCAAATACCATGCACACTGCCTTATACGCTACAAGTCCTACTTAGGGGTGACTTATTAATATTTCAAATGAAGGTTTAGAACTGTCAAGGGGTTTATTTTGACACTTTGAATTGCAGTTTAAAAACTGCTGCATTCAGTCTACAATGGTAGGCCTGAAGCTATGTTTGCACTGCCACTGCAGTGGATGGCATAATATGTGCTGCAGGCAACTGACGACAATACACTCACAGCACCTGGGTACACTATGTAGCATACACTTGAGACTTATATGGAAGTTAAAAATGACAATTAGGGTTATGCCAATTTGACCACATTGGAAACGGGAGGGCACCAGCACTTTATTACTGGTTAGCAGGGGCAATGTGCACAGAGTTCTAAAGTCAGCAAAAAGAGATAGGACAAATATGTGGCAGCACACCATGCAAAAGATAGTCATTTTCTACACTCATGTACATTTATGCTAACTTGGGACCTGACAGCAAATAGACTGGGATTTTCTACACTACGCTTGCCTTTTACAAGGAGTTACTATAACCCTTACATTACTAGGCCTGAGTGGAGTTTGCAGAATCATACAATGCAAAGGTCCGTAATGTTCCGAAAAACTCTGCAACGCTACTCGGAGTTCGCAAGCGGTGGAGTCCAGTATGTTGCTCTGTTCGCGTTGATTTTTAGCGCCAGGAGTTTCTCCTGTGCTGTAAATCAGTGCGAACGGCATCACACGGAGCACTAGAGGGCGCTGCTTCTTTCTGCCCCTTGAGTAGATTTTCTGCTTGCACAAATCTGACAGTTCTTCTCTGGGAATGACCATGCTCTCATTTGACCCTCCCCCATGTGGCTGATTCCCCCTTTTGCCCTCGAGTTGGGCGGCCCTACACAGAATGTCCATGCCCGAGGTCCACTTGTTGTTAAAGGCAACTGCCCCAGATACGTTAAGCACCACCCTGGGACCACAAATGAAAGCAGGAGTTGATTTGTTTGTGCATTGAGTTGAGGGTTTCACTACCTCCAAGAATCTCTTTTCTGGGAAGTCACAAGGCCAAACAGTATCCTTTCCTATGGTGCCCTTTCTGCAAATTCTATCCAGCTCAGTTTGGATATTGCTAGGCTTGGTGAAAAGGTATAGAGTCATTGGATTGGTTTCATATCGGGTCAGGTTCACTATTACCCTGTGGAGTTCTACTTTGTTGGGTTGGATCTTGGCCCTAATTCTGCATAGGTATAAGTGAGGAAGGCATTTTGCTTTTCAGGGGCTACCTCTTGACATAAGTAAAGTCTGTCTGCGCCTACTGCTTGTGGTAACAGCAAACAGACGTAACATGACCTGGCTGATGTCTGAGAGCCTATTGTGGTCATATGCTGATACCAAGTGTTGTGCGAGAGGGTGCTGTGTAGTGCATGAGGTATGCTAGTGTTTAGTGTAATTCTAAGTGACATGGGAGAGATCCCTGCGCAAACGCTGTGGCAGTTTTGAATGGACTCCATTTGGTTAGACATTTCTTTAGCAGTGAATAGGTGCAATAGCATCTATTATAGACAGAGGGTACATAGAAGCGCATTAAATGAACATTACAGGTCTGGTATGGATCCAGGGAATGTGTCTGTGGTCCTCTGGTGATTGGGGTTTTCCTTTTTAACAGTTCAAAAAAAAGTTCATGGTGTAAGTTCATAAACTTGACTTGTACACTATGGATCAGAGCTAGGGTGTTGATGTGGCAGCTGTGAGGTGGTGCACTCAGAGACTTTGTTGTAGATCTGTTGGATAGGAACTTGGTTCATTTTGTTAAATCAGAAACATTACATGTGTACCATAGTCAAGGATATTTCCGGGAATCCTGTACTTCCCTCAGGGGTGTGTTCTCCACACCAGTCACAATTTTAGTGAGGCATCGGATGGTGACCCCATTCAGGAAATCTTTTTGATAATTAAAATGTAAAGGTGGCCTATTGGTAATCAGACTGATTAATCTCTTTTATGAGCTGTTGAGGTCCCTCCCCACTGTCGTACCTAACTGGGTGCTTGCATAAATGGTCTGGTGATCATCGGGACTGATCACATCGGTTTTTAGTTGGGGTTCTATGGGCTCCATTCCAAGAGCATGTCTCTCCTAGTGTGTGTCCATGGAGACATTGTCGGTGTAGGCTGCGTCTTTCAACCTACACATGTGCGGACCTGTGCAAGGAGGGGGGCATGCCACTGTTAAATGTTTGTGGTGATTGCAGCATGCCCAAAGCTCACATGTGTGTATCTTTAAATTCTGGCATGCAGTGTGCTACGTGACCCTCCCTTGTGTTGCCAGATATCCCGTCTCCACCCTTTCTCTAGAACCTTCTCTTTGGCTAACTGTGGGCCTCATGGGTTGGTTTTTGGATATTTCCTTAGATCTTGTGTGATCTGCTACCTTATTCAACACTATCCTATTGGGTAGATGTGCCAGGTGGCAGAGCTGCACTTTCAACTATGGTGTCTGCTATTGCTATAGCACACCCTGCTATATAATTAGTGTCTATCAGTCTGCTGGAGGAACCATCAATGTACCACTCATATAGTCTGCCTTTTCTAATGGTGTCTGCTATTGGTGTGTTGCCAGTTTATACAACACCAACATGCTTAGGGGTCTCAACAGAATAACCTATTGAAGGTAATACTATTGCCAAATTAACAGATGGGCATCTTATTATGATATTACAGTTAGACAACAAGGTGCCATCATACCCTGGATGCCTGCCAGCAGAAACATTTTGTGTCGCTCCAGATGACAACAACTGTACCAAATGTGGAACACAGACAATACAAGTATAGTCCATCACAATGTGAGCTGTCCTCTCTACCATCACCGTTGCCGACACCTAGTCACTGTAGTATCCCACAGGTCTTTTTTTCAGCTGTGTCAGCACACCAATTGCAACTCCACATCATCTACAATGCCAATTTGCTGTGAAACATAGAGATGGAAGGGCAGTTTGTAGTTAGGTAGTCCCCATGTGGGCACAGTACACAATGTCCCTTTCAATTTCAGTTCATTATTCCTTAGAATGTTGTTTGGTGCATCTTTTAGCGTATAGTATCTCAAGATGGCATTATCTGCATTTAGGTAACCACTCGCGGGAGTAGTTCAACATTCCCAGGAAGGACGTCATATCTTTCTTGGTGGACAGGAGAAGCATGCTCTTAATCAATTTTATTCTGTCAGGTGACAGGCAGCGTTTACTATGGGATAGCATAAAACCCAGGTAAGTTACTTTGGGATAGCATATAACCCAGGTAAGTCACCTCTTTTTTCCCAGCACTAGAATTTTGACAATAAGGCTTTGGGTCCTCTCTCCTGGAGGTAGTTCAGCAGAGCTACAGCATCTTTTTCACAGGCCTCAAGTGATAGAGATGCCACAAGGAGGTCATCGGTGCACTGCAAGACGATGCTACCATCTTCGACGCATAGATGGTTCAAGTCTCTCTTTAGTGCCTGAGCATTGACCTTGGGACTCTCAGTGAAGGAAGGGTACTGGGTATCTTTTAGGGTGATGGCAAAGAGGCTTTCACTCTATGGATGGACTTTAATGCCAAAAACTGCTGATGACAGAAAAATACTCTGCCTCTACAGGTATAAATAAGGCAATACCTTTATCTGAACATCATATTTCCACCAATCCTCTCTTTTTTCAAATATCATTTTATGGAGAGGGCATTTCTTTCCCAACCCTCAGTTCACTGGTTTTAGAACCTTGTTTTAAAAAAATGTTTTTTAGTCATCTGTAAATCCATATTCCCTTCACCCTCATCAAATTGCAGTCTATCTAACATCATTATTCATCATCTCTCAACGCATACACAAGTCTTAATGTAAATGTAATAACCCTAGTTCTTTGTTAGCTCTGAAGGCATTTGACCATGAGGCCCAAATTTTTAGGGTAACCACTATTTCTACAGCTATAGACACATGTTGTTGTGAAGCTGGCCCTAAATAATCGCTCTTCTTGTGGGCCTAGTTTAATGCTCATGGCACACCCTTCTTTCCCTACATACGATGTGTCCTTGAGCAACTCCATTGTCCAGTACAAATGTTTGTCTGCCATGTAGGCGTACCATTCACACACTGGCCCTGTGAAAAATGCTGCAGTACAGTGTATGGGCTCAGATACTAATGTGTACTGCACTAACTGAGTGACCAAGTCAATCTCAATGTCGGGGCTGTATCTAAACAGTTTCTTGAAACATGTTGTTAGCAGTAAATGCTCTATTCTAACCCGTCCTCAGATATTTGTAAGTAAATCCTATTTATTGAAAAATACAGTGTTGCAAAAACTTAGCAAAGCAGGTATATCCCCAGCAAATTGGCGGGGGCATCCATATTGAAATTGTGAAATCCATCACTTTATCTCCTACTTTAGGTGAAAACAGCACATTCTCTTCGGGCATGTCTGATACCTTCATCCTGAAACATTGGGATGGGTGTTCCAGTATGCTGATCCTTTGTTTTCCCTGGAAAGCGTCCCTAATGTAGTACTGTTTCTCCTGTAAGTCTCTTGGAATGGGCAAGAATAACACTAATTCCTACTCTTGTCTCCTCTCTGGTCATCCTCTCTACGCTGCACCCCTTGGCACTGTTATTCAGTAAGGTAAGTCCCCTCTGCATATCTCCTACAAAGGTATTATTTCTCAGAATTTCCCAGAATTTGCAAAGCTTCCTTAATCCAATCTTACCTAAAACAGATCTGTGGTGTCCAATCTAGTTCCAGGAGGGCTTAATCAAGGCCATAATTGCATTGCAACCACTATGTAAATGCTTGCATTCAATAAATGTATTTAAATTACTATTGATGATATCCTGAATATTTTTAATATGTATTGAGCATTAATTTGACCCTAATTTTCCTAGGCACATCAAAGCCTCATACATCATCAGTGCCAAATTCAGTTTACATTTTTTTTCTAAATTAAAAATAATGCCTAATTGAGTCATTGTTTAGTTGGCCTGACTAGACCTAAGAGAGCTAGCATTGACACATATTTATAATTATAGAAAGAAATGTGCAGTTTTTGTTTATGTGAATGAGCCTTTCCATTTTCAGGTTTCTATGTGCTTTTAGTTGCCCACTCAGACACAGAAATCTGAATGTGCCCTTTTCACACGTTGAGGAAAATAACACAGAAAAGTAACAGCACAGTTAAAGCTATGGCCGCACATTATAGTGCATCATGATGTTTACAGTAGTTATATTAGACACTATAAAGATCATAAAAAAGCAAAAAAGATTAAAAAAATTAATTTACATGCATGTATGTTGAGAAAGGTTGTGGTAGAAATCCATTTTTAGCTTTAGTCATTATTGAATAATAATTACCGACAATTTTGTTGCTGTTTCTTTATATGAAATGTTTAATTTCTTTCATTAAGTTTTATTCTAATGTTGATTGTAGTTCATTCGAAGCTAACAATTGCCTTAAAATGCAGCTATTTATAACACTTACAGAACGCCTTTTGAAACTAAGCACAGAATGATTGTCACCCCTAATTAAGCTGCACTGAAACATAGCATGTTTGTTTTACCCTTTGGAAATAAGTAATTATTTACCATCAAAATCACAAATGTGCTTCTAATGGAAGAAATTGGATAGAAAGTCCTGACTTTCATCTTCTTTTTATCCAAAATAATAACACAATATATATCTAAACTTTAAAGACTTGATTCCTTTAATGCAAGTGCTTTCATGTGATATTTCATATTAACTTATAACCTAGTTGCCCAAGTCTTTTATTTATAGCCTATGTCTTGGTAGGCACTGGCTTATTTATCTAGCTGTGTTTTATGACCAGCTAATGTTAGCTTCCACAGCTTTAAAGGAAGGAATGCATCCTGTTCAAGGCTCATAAATGCTGTCTGACAATTAATGACACAGGGCCCCTATGATGCTATCTGTTCCTGCGATTGGAAAGTATAGATGGGACTGCCATTTAAATACAAGTCTCCCAGCTGTCCGAAGGACAGCAATACGTTGTATTTGAATGTCCTCACTGAAACCAAAAAAGTCTAAAAAACACGTATTACCTCCCTCTGCATCTTTGAGCAACTCAGCAGCTTTTAAAGCTCTCTTGCTGATGCTGGGAATGAACTTAAGGGCCAGATGTACGACCATTCCAAATAGCGACTCGCAATTTGCGCTCAATTGCTAGTCGCAAATTGCGAGTCGCAATTTGGAATGTACAACAGTGTCAGAGACACTGATTGCAATTCCCAATGGGGTCGCAAAATGCGAGGCTCATGAATATTATTGAGCCACTCGCAATTTGCGACCCCATTGGGAATGGCTGGCCTTCCTAGGGATGCTGGCCTGCTGGGCTCAGCAGACCTCCATGTCTGGGACTGCTAGTCAATAAAGCATTTTTTTTTTAAATGCAGCCCATTTTCCTTAAAGGAAAACAGGATGCATTTAAAAAAAAAAAATGAAACGTTTTCGTTACATTTTTTAAGGGCAGGGAGTGGTCCCTTGGACCACTGCCTGCCCTTGAAAAATATCTCAGAGCCTGTCACAAAGGGGAAGGGGTCCCTGGGGGACCCCTTCCCATTTGCGACTAAATTACCATCCTCTTCAAGAGGGTGGTAATTTGCGAGTGTTTTGTGACTGCAATTGCAGTTGCAAAACATTGTTATATGGAGTTACATTGACCACAGTTCCTTGGGGCTACTTGCTGGTGTGACGAGCAGAGTGCGACCAATCTCTGATTCATTTATTACGGCTCCCTTGAGCCAACGGGGTGACGAGCCTTGGACCTGCACCTGCGCGCCATGAGAGGTACTTTACCTGTTTTGATTACATTTTGGCAGTCCACGCGGCACCCCTTTACACTGACCTGCTCCCTGCTGACGAGAGGCAACTACCTCGAAACACGTGTCCAGGGATGGCTAATGCAACACATACTTTTCTACTTACACCGTGGCATAGGCGTACTCGCCGTCGCCACTATATTGACCACAGTTCCTTGGGGCTACTTGCTGGTGTGACGAGCAGAGTGCGACCAATCTCTGATTCATTTATTACGGCTCCCTTGAGCCAACGGGCTGACGAGCCTTGGACCTGCACCTGCGCGCCATGAGAGGTACTTTACCTGTTTTAATTACATTTTGGCAGTCCACGCGGCACCCCTTTACACTGACCTGCTCCCTGCTGACGAGAGGCAAATACCTCGAAACACGTGTCCAGGGATGGCTAATGCGACACATACTTTTCCACTTACACCGTGGCATAGGCGTACTCGCCGTCGCCACTACATTGACCACAGTTCCTTGGGGCTACTTGCTGGTGTGACGAGCAGAGTGCGACCAATCTCTGATTCATTGTTATATGGAGTACTTGACATTTTTGCCTCTAGTTTTAATACTACTTTTCACCATTCTGGGACATACAGTAATTGAAGTTTTACACATCTAGACTTTGTTACAGCTACAACTTTCCATACAATGTTTATATAATTCATATTCTTACCTTTATCTACAGGGCTATGTGGTAATGATTTTCCTGCCAGCTTTTTAAACAACCTTCTAGTGGGCTTACCATGGTTTTCCTCTGAGGTCCACTCCTGTGAAATGTGCTTTTTACTCACAATGTGCACTTACACCCTGAAGGATAAACACAGCAGAGGTCTCCTACCAGGATAACATGATTAGGAAGCAGTTGTTATGCAAATGTAATAAACATATCCGCACATTATCATTATTAGTCCTATTAAAATACAGTAATTGATCAATATTTCAAAATAATGTCCCTCCTTCCCAGTGCAATCTGCCAATTAGACGTTCACCCTCACAATACCCTATCCCCTCCTAGCACAGGCTCTTCTGCATAGATTTAAGATTGTCCCGAAGGCATCAGCAACTATCAGTCTAATATTACTGACACAAAGTAACTTATTTACTTCTCAGCCCTCTGTTTCACTGCCATCTACATAGGTACACCTCAATCCCCCATTTCACTATGAGCTATAAACATTGAAAGGCAACAGCGGCAAGGTATTCCCTTACCTGTGTTGTGTGACATTTCATGCCATCCCACCCTCGTCGCCATTTTGTTATGGAAATAAATACATTTGCACACGGCCAGGAGCAATGAAAGAAACACACACAACACTGCAGTTTGCTCAGAAACAAATGAAATGTATTTGTCTGAATACATGCATACTAGCTGGCCGGCAAGGAAGGAGTTAGTACAGCCTGCAATGACACTCCCAGTCTGTTCCTGTTCCTTCCCTGAATGACTGGTTTCTAGGTCATATATACATTTAATAATGCCACCCTAGCAGAACTAACAGGGACATTGTGCCAAATATGGTCAACAGAGAAATGCATGATCAGCACTGTGCCAAGTATACACTGTGCCAATTATACTACAGACATACTGTGTATGTAAAATGAACAACCAGATAAGCAAACTAACCTGGAGTCAGGACAAGCAAAGTGATATCTAAGGTGGTTCTGAATAGCTGTTGAAGCTTGTCCAGGCAAGGTCAGATTTGGAAGCCTTTGATATGTATGTATACTTCCGGCTTCCTTTCAGCAAATTTGGACCTGCTGTTCCTGGCTTATGGCTAGGGAATTCTGATGAGCGAACATGCTTGTGTAACTAATTTGAAGGGGTATGGCCCGGTGATCAGATTTTATAAATGGGAAAGATGTGAGACAAAGAAGAAAGAAAACATAGCTGGGAGCATATGATCATGAAAATCTCAGGGCTGAGGCCAAAAACTTTCACCAAAGTCTGCCGAGTGATAATGATGAACCAAGGCTTCCCCAGCAATTTTGGAACGCCTGGCTCCTCTCGGGAACCTCTCCAATTAAAATGTCTTGGGTTCGACATTACTTGGACGCCTTGCTGCTTACTGGTTTTTGTTTGTATGCTGTGGAGGTTGTGGGTCTTCACTATCTCAGGTGTACACTAATCCTGGTACCTGCCACTGAAGGACACTTCATTTTAGAACCCTGAGAGGGGTCTTCATTGGGTGGAGACAATCTGGTTTTCGGAGATGCTGTTGGGGCAACACGCAATGAAGAATGCCCAGGCCGAATGCCCAAGAATGGGGACCTTTCGACTTGGTAATTGGAACCCATCCCTATTGAACGTTTTGGATGCGGGGACTTGGGTGTCGGCTTTTTAAGAACTTTATCTGGGAGCCGCCCACCCCCTTGTAAAACTGCCCTCTCCTTGGGGTGTGGCCAGCCACCACCACCCTAGGGCATCAGCAGCAGAGTGGGGCCTTTGCTCCCGCTAGCACCCTTAATCTCATACTTTAGTGACGATACCCGGTCGACAGAGCACATACAGCAGCCCGAACCCCTAAACACAAGCAAAGTTTGGATTACCAATGTTGTCTCATTGGTCATTCTTTTGGTTCGGTACAATTTTGGGGGATGTGGGTGAAGGGGTGATATTTATTCTGGGGGTTTATCTTACTGCACATTTTCACTCTGTGTTTGTGTGAAGGCATTACCTCCTCAGACAGTTATCCCTCCCTTCCAAGGTTGTGGCCCGGTCCCTGTTGAGATGTGTTCCCGGTCTGTGGTTGCCACTGTCACGTGTTTGTCCAACTACATGATCTCTGCTGCATGGGTGGGGCGGCTGAAGGACCTCCCTGTGGCTGAGTGTTTCGGGTTTCCCCGTGCTTGGCTTAGTGGTTGAACGTTGGTAGGGTTATGTGATGACTGGGCCTGGCTTATCGATCTCTGCTCATGGTATGCCTTTAATCGGCATCTGTCTGCAAGGTGACCCATCCTGCAGACATAGTAGCATTCCCTAAGATCTGGTTGCTACCAACCTCCCTGGCCACTGCTGCCATAGCTAGGTTGAAACCCTCTGGTGTTATGCAGTGGAGCTCCATTTAAGACTGGTGCCATTGGCATTCTCATGGCCAACATGGCCCCCTCGAGGGCGGTCTTTTTCAGTTTTTGTTGAACCAATTTAGCAGTGTTTACACACGGATATACCCAGGCACTCTAATGTTACAATGATAGTGATGCATTGATTTAAAATTTTCTGGAACAATTCTATGGTTAATTCCATAAGTACTATAACAATGGCTAGTATTCTATCTCACGAGTGAAGAACCAAGTGTATCATTGGATGTCCATTAGAAAAGAGAAAGAACATCATACAGCAAACATTGTTAACATAGTTTAATCTCATGTAGTCAATGAAAATTCCATGTCTCATCAAATAATAGCATATAATTTAGAAGCACAAGATATATAGTTTCAAAATAATTCCAGACACATCATTCACGGTTCAAATTTTCTATTTTTGCTGGAGCATTAATCTTACATCTCTGGTAGTGGGATGTCTCCTTTACCTTGATGGGCACCGTAATCTCTTAGAACAATACTGAACTTCGGTAAACTACAGATTTTGATGTGCGACTGTCAAAACCATCACTACCATTCTAGAATTTTGTTCAATTTAGCAGTGTGTTTCTGGGCTTGCTCTTGTTTGGGGATTGTCCTCGTGGGTCGCTGAGTGGGGGGTACGTGTGACTGCCCACCCATCCCATACACTGCCTTCCTCTTTATGCAGCCGGCGGGTACAATCTCTTATGATGGATTTCTGCCTCCCTTACATAGAGCATTCTTCATGATTGCACTAGGCATTGAGGATCGAACATCTGGAAAACACCACAAAGTTAGGGTAAGCGAGTAGAAAAAACGGAAAGTGTCAAAAAGATCAGCACCATCCAGACCCGGACCCCTCGCTGCATCTTGTCGGATTAGAAATGGGAAGGCACGGGTAGGGAGGAGGGGGAGAAAGGGAGCATAATGGTGACCAAACGAGTAAAGCGGTAAAGCGGGGTGCAGGAGTTCAAGAGGGGAGATCGATTTAGGCAATGGTCAGACTGGAACACACAAGGCGCTGAGCGGAGGAAAGAGTCAAATTAAGAAACTGAAGAGACCGCAAGATGGAGGATCAAGGAATGAACCTCATTCATTTAGCGAAACAATGGCGGGAGAGCGCGAGAACACAAATCTGGTCAACAAGCCAAAAGGGAACCTACTCCCGGAGCAGGGCTGAAAGGGGAAGGCAGTCAGCCAGATCTAGCGGGGAAAGGCTGTAGTTCGTCGATCGTTCTAAGGTCGTACAGGCTCGGTGGCATAGGGCAGCGGCATTTGCAGCATTCTCGTTGTTGCTGACAGGGGTTCTAGAATCGTGCATCCAGCCGAAGTCCCAAAGAGAGGAAGCCGGACACCATGCAGCCGCGGCTCTGGCCCGGAAGGCAGGCGAAACGGCCGGAGAGGAGTTCCCCAGTCAACTCGCCAGCAACCACTAGGGCAGCTCAACCGGGCGTCATCAGCAACGAAGGAGGATCCGCCATCGTTAAACCCTCGGAGTTCCTCGAATGGTGAGGGAAGGAAGAGGACGAGACGGGGGAGGTGAGAAACAGAGCCCAGGTCAAGAGGGAGAGTGGCGGCCAAGGGAAATCCGAAGCCAGTCTCGTTCGTGCATAGTGGGATGCCAGACAACCATGTTTCAGGTGTGGAAGGCAGGAGAAGGAAATGGAAGGTTCCGGAATGGCAGGATAAACATCTATTGGGTTGAGCCCCATCACCTCCCCTTACCAGCTACTAATCACCTCCACCGGGCAACATGGTATGCAGAATTGGAGTCCGCCATCGGAAGAGCCTCTGTGCATCGTCGGAAAGGCGGGGGAAGTGGACGAGCCAAGCAGAGACACGAAGTAAAGTGTGCCAAAGTCCGGCTGGGTAGGTGTCTTTACTTGCCTATCTGTGATGCGAGGGTGTTTTAATACCACAGGTCCCAGAGAAGGAGCTTCAGGGAATCAACAGGCCATGGTCCCATCGTCAAGAAACTGGATGATCATTTTTAGTTTGGTTGTCAAAACTTATCCTAAACCATTAGTCGGGGTGATAGAGAATATAATAACTGTCCCATGTGATTCCCTCCAACGCTCTAGTTTGAGGGGTTTCGTGAAGGGAATCCATGATACCGAACACAAGAGCCCTTGTATAATTGTAATGTATTTCGATAAGGGGACTATCCCTTCCCTTAGTCATGACCTTTCCGGCCCAGTGTCTATAACAAAGTTGCATGGTGTATTGTTCACGGGTACCATGACTACTGGTTCTCCCAGTGGTCAGCCTGTGGTTGACAGTACGAGGCGTGTGTAGTTGTGTGCCTCTTCTGCTTCGAGCATCGGTTCCTGTTTTTCTCCCTTGGTTGACTGGGCAAATCCTGTAGTCTTGTCATCGGTTCCTAGGGAACTGGGGCTCTCCTCCTCACCCCCACTTGCTATATCACTATCTAGGACCACTGCAAATCTCCCTGTCCCTCGTGTATGTTTACCCAAACCAGTGGGTGTGCGTGTTCTCTGTGCTGCTGGGGTTCTATGTGTAGGATGTAATGGACAAGGGGTTAAGCTTCTGGGTGCCTTTCCACCGGACTTGGTGTGGACTGGAATTGTTTGGGTATGCTGGCCTGTTAGTTTTTCATTCTTGGCCCTAATCATTCTCGTTCAGTGGGGGCCTGCCGAATTCTGCTATTGGCGCATTGGAATATCCTAATGCAGAGAGAACTGGCGTGAGCACCTCCATAACTGTATATAATGGGGGAGATGCTGATGCTTTGCTTGCTGTCTGTGATGTAGGATTACCGATCCTGGCCTCATCGAAGATGAACCATGATAATGCCTTTCTCCTGTCTTTCTTTTGAACTGTATTTGGTTTGTTTGTGTGTTCTCGTATGTTTAATTGCATTAGTATCAAAGGTTCCCTCCTTTGGCCCAGTGCGTAATTTGTAAAATATTAAGTGCCGGGGCTCTGACCAGGAGGCCACTGCAGCGTGCACCACCCATCGCCCCTGTAATTGCTGCAAAAACAACTACTAACCATCACTCGCACGTGTAAATGCGACAGCTCAGATTATTCCAGGTCCCCAAAGCTAAAGGAATGGCTGGGGAGGTAGGTATGAGCAATTTTAAATGTATATTGTATTCCTAAACAACAGTCATTCTGCTCATCTCTAAATTAGATGAGCAGCGCCACCTTGTGGTAGGCTGTTCTAAATATCGTGTTGACAATTAGGTGCCTGTGCCGAGCACCGGAAACCATTTAAGTGCCGGTGCTGAGCACCGGAAAGCACCGGCTCAAATTGAGCACTGCTTTGGCCAGGGAAATGTGTGTGCCTTTGTGTGTGCATGCCATTCTTGGAAAAACTTATTACATTTTTTAGCCTGTGTAGGGAACCTGGTTTGCATGTGTTTTAATGGTGAATCCATGATAAGTCTGGTAGTTTATGTGGACAAAGTACACTAGCTCCTTTTTTGGGAATCTTTGATTTTGATCTAATCATGAGAAAAAATGTGAGTGGTGTACTTGAATTACGTATGAGCTCAGCTCTATCTACAGATGCATCAAACAATTCAACATAAACATTTTATCAACACAAGCAACAATGCATGTGGAGGGTTGAAACATAGGTAAAAATTGCAATTGGCAACAAAAACAGTACCTGAACGATGTCAACTTTTGGCATCAAATATAGTTTGTGAAAAATAGCAGTACACTCATATGAAACATTAAGACATTGATGAAGAAGAAATACAACTTTTAGGACAATCTTTGATCAACTTGTGTACAAAATACAGTACCATAGCTTCACATAAATATTACACCAATCTCAGCAAAAAATGACAGAGAAAAAATGATGACTATGTCAAAAATCTTATAGCCAGCTCCTAGCTCATGCTATCCTGTGACCAGAGAAAGCTCTGTGCAGTACACAGATCTAAGTGAGCCTGATAATCTGCAAATGGGACCAAGGTAATACCAATTATTTGCGGAAAAAAAGGAATACCTCGAGAACCCCGGACCCTTCTTAGCAATACACAAGTTACACCTAGTTCCCCAGGAACAAGGGGCATATTTACAAGGGCTTTATCTCCGCTTTTTTGGCTTACAAGGAGATAAAACCAGCACCCTATTTACAAGAGGGTGCTAACATGCATAATTGCATGTTAGCACCCTTTTTCCCAACGCCTCACTTTGCATCTCCAATGAGATGCAAAGTGGGCGTTACTGGGTGTACCCAAGATGGACTACCTTGCAAATATCGCTGATGTTTACATCGCAATATTTACAAGGCAGCCCACATGATTTTAGCACACATTAGATTTTGACGAAAACGGCCATTTTCGCCAAAACCTAACGTATGCTAAAATCCTGACTTAGCCATCCCTAACATAGGGGGGGGCTTATGCTGATACGACCCTGTGGGACGTTTCAGCAAGGTTATCGGCCTTTTGCAGGAAACATCGCCGGAAAACCAGCGATGTTCCCTGCAAAAGGGCGATAACCTCACTATCTCTGGAATTTTTATCGCCCTGGAGTAACGCACTGTTAATAACGAGCTACCAGGGCGATAAATACCAGAGATAACCTGCGATAATATAATTATCGCTAAGCACAGCCAGCGATAATTATTAATTATTATTAATTCCCCTAAGTGTCCTAATCGCACCCTGTATCACACCCAGGGGCCAAGCATATCATCTGTGTCACGCCCAGCGGACCAAGTGACCAACACCTCTCACTCCTTTCAGATACCAACAGTTTTAAGAAACCGGTGGGAATGAGAAACACTTTTCAACTAAGAAATAAGACTGAGGTGCCAACTCTGCCCAATCAGTATAGATTTTTCACAAAATATTCCACCCTGTGAGCGATAAAGGGCTATGCAATAAATATTCACCTTTCCTAGCATGCTGACTATCAAACACAAGTGACTTCTGCAGTATCGCCTTCAATGCCTCCTTGCGACTACTCAGCTAGGACATATAAAACAGGTAAAATGCCAGATTCTGTCTGTGGCAGGGTGATCAGGTTATCTTTTTACACTTCTCCCTCGTTTGCCATACCACAAATGCTTTATGAAGGTTATGATGTAGTCTCTCACTCTCTGTGACGGCTGCTTCAGGAAGGACCTCTGCTCTGTGGATTCAGCAGAACTTCCAATCAATTGCAGTATCTGCTTACCTTCCTTGATGTGCAAATGTGAATCCGTCCAGGCGGGGCGTTCTTCCTTTGGCTGCAGTCGGGTAAGAAGTAAAAAATCAGCTCTGATGTAGGATCGCCAAACGTTGCTTTAACATGAAATACCTTGAAAAACAAGAGACAAGAGGCATTTAGCAAAACAGGAACAGTTAGTTCAATTAAACAATGAGGCCAGGAGAACAGTTACAGGTATAGGGTCTGAGAACCCTATACAACTTACAATTGATCTGGGATGGGTTTATAAACAATACATGGAATGCCATAACAGTTCTGGCAATCCTTGTGATCTGCTGCCTTTGGAGTCATAAATTAATTTATTCAATGGGGAATCCAGCTGGGCTCTAACTTTGCAAGGACACAAACTGACCAGTGCGCGGTGTGTCCAGATGTCCGGCATAAGAAATCCATGATCTATGCTTGTATTGTGTGTGCTGTGCCCTGATTGGCTATCTTTTCTAACTTATGTGACATCTGACTTGATTGGGTTTCTTGGAGCATGCGTACACCTCCGGCCATGTGTGTTTTATTGGGACCAATCTCCCTGGACCTTTGTGGTGTTGCTGCACCTATCTGGGATTGATCTGGGATTTCCTGTTCATGCCTATGTCTGCCTGCTACGTGTTGCCCCACATGTGACATGTCAATCAGTGACCTCAGACCTAGGTTTCAGAGCCTGCCTGACTAATTATTTCTGAGTCAGGTTGGCATGGAGTTCACAACAGGCGAATTAGCTCATAAAGATTCAATCTCGTTTTTATACATAAATGTATCGTTCTTTATATTGTGTTGTGGCCAGGAATCCTCAGGATCATACGTTGCTCTATAAGGGTCCACCTCTCGACACCCCCACGGTCTGACTATATATATACAGACTCAATGGGGTGATCAAGCGGGGGAAGGGAAGGATGGGGACAGCAGCGAGGGAGACCTGTAGAGAGAGAACGAGACAAGGATCAGCAAACAACAACCCTGTATTCTTCCCTACCCTAACCCTGCTCCGCCCAGTACTAGTTCAGGGAACTATACCTGTAAAGAAAGATAACTGCTCTTCAGTAGCGGGTAACCAACAAGGTGTGTGGTAGCACTCAGATACATCTAAAGTGAAAGCGTTTATGATTAGCAACCACACCATCAGAGTCCTCAGAGCATAATATCATTAGGGTTCTGACCTACCACTGAGTTAGAAATTATGGCTGTGACAGGGGTGCGGAAGAGCCGTCCTCCTGCTCACTCGCGGAACCCCTGCTAAGGAATACACAAGAGAAAGAGGTATGATTCTAGTGATTTCATGGTACCACGTACTCATAGGCAAAACACAAAGTATCTCTGGCACACATCCGCAATGCTTCTTGGGGCAGTGTCAGAACACAATAACATGGCATCAAAATAGAATACAAAGTATATAAAAAAATGTGTATAGGTTTTTTCTGGCGACAAGCCCCCTTTTTATCCGAGGGCTATGGTTATTTCAATGTCGTTTAAACATGAGCAAGAACTCAGGAAGGTGCAGTATCAAGACGAATAATTCTCAGATAGGTAGTACCTTGTTACTGCTTTGAACCGTGACTCAACATAGGTATTGGAAGCAGATGAACGTTTTCCCCGCATGAACCGCTGGCTGCGGGTTCTCCAACATGGGAAAACACCCCTTGGAATAATCACTCGAGGAATAGTTTCTGGGCTTTTTTCCAATATCTCCAGAGTGCCTAGGAACGGTGAAACTGACCTGAAAAGGGCAAGTGAGGGAGCATCCCTTGTGTGCTCTCAAAAGGCTGCTCTGCAAGGAACCACTGATCCGGGTTCGACCAATGGAGCAACGGGATGGCTGCACCTTGCCCCGCCACACAACGAAGAGCTGCAGTTCACAGAGTAGGTAGGAAGAAGAGCGGTACTAAAAGCACCCTTACCAGCCTCCTCGCTATTCCAGCGCAGCTCCCGGCTAAGAGTAAGCGGCATCAGGACAGTGCCCCGAACCTCTTTGAGCACACAGCGCCTGCGCGTCCTGATGTCACCGCCGTCGGAATCGCAAGGGCTCATGGGGGTTGTAGTTTGGCAGTGTTATCACGCTCTCGCGTGTCGCTTCAGTGTTCCCCTGATGTCCTTCCCATGGGAATTGACATATTGACATTGACTTTTTCAATATTAAAATAAAGCTTGTATGAGATATTGGATTGGTGAAATTATAAACTAAGCAGCCAATATGATGTGGTAAGAAAAAAATGCTCCTCTATATATATTTTTTGAAAGCATTGGCAATAGGTCATGAAACATCTAAAGCAGTAAATAGCATGATCTAAAAATCATCTGCAAATGCTCTTCAGGCACATGCTGTCCCTTGTATGACATTTTGTTTTCTGGCAGGGGGCTTAAAGCCCACCCATTTCTTATCATTAGTTGGCTTAATCGTCACCCTCATTTCCTCGCTTCTCTTTGGTCTGCGTGAGCCAGCTTCACTTCTTCTTCGTGTGTTTGTCCCACTCCTGGTGCATGGCTCAAGTACTGCTTCCTTGCCCAGTGTCCTTCCATTGCTGTAGTTTTTTTAACTATTTTTATTATATTTTGGATGCAGCACTCCATAAGAGTGCATGCATTTTCAGGTCTCTTCTCTCAACCTTTTGTGTAGTTGCTTGCATCCGCACCCTTCTGTATTGTTGGGGACACTATCCAACCTGCCCTCCTTCCACCTTGTTGCTGCACCCGCCCACTACAGCACTGTTGCTGCTTGCTCCGTCTTTCCACTCCTTCACAAAATTGCTGTTACTTGCCCTGTCCCTCCCACCCTGTGGTCGCTTGCCCCATCTCTCCTGCATTGTTTATGCTTGCACCGTCACTTCCATACACCCCTCTGTGTTGCTGTTACTTGCACTTATTCCTCCTACCCCCTCCTGCATTGTTGCTTGCATCTCTTCCTCCCTTCTCCTCCCATGTTGTTGCATGCCTTGTTCCTACCACCCTCTCTCTCAAGTTATTGTTGCTTGCCCCTGTCCCTCCTGCCAACCTCCTGCATTGTTGTTGCTTGCCTCATTCCTCCAGCACCCCTTCTGCACTGTTGTTGTTTGCCCTGTCTGTCCCATGTTCTCCTGCATTATCATTGCTTACCTCATCCCTTCTTCCCCTTCCTGGTTGTTTTATGTCCTCATCCCTCCTACCCGTCTCCCGTGTTGTTGTTGCTTGACCCTCTCCCCATTCCATTTTGTTGCTACTTGCCCCTGTCCCTCCTGCCCACCTCCCATATTGTTTTTATTTGCCCCGTCCCTCCAGCACTCCCTCCTGGATTGTTGTTACTTGCCCTGTGCCTCCTGCCATCTCCGATGTTGTTGCTGCTTTTCCCTCCATCTACCACCACTAAAACATTGTTACTGCTTCCCCTGTCCCGAGTGCTGTTCCTTATTGCAACCATCCCTCCCATCCCCTCACATGTTGGTGCTTGCCCATACCCCCCACGCCCCACCTGCATTTTTGTTTCTTTCCCTGCCCCTCCAACCCCATCTGCATTCTTGCTGCTTGCACTACCCCTCCCACCCTGTTGTTGCTTGCCTTATTCCTCCTGCCCCTTCCACGTTGGTATTGCTTGACCTCATCCCTCCAACCACTTTCCCACATATTTATTGCTTTCCCCTGTCCCTCTCAATCTCTCACACAATATTGTTTCTTGCCGTGTCCCTCCCACATCCCTCGGGCATTGTTGCTTGCCCCACCACTTCCATCCCCTTTTACTTGTTGCTGATTTCCCCTTCCCTCCCACATCCCTCTTGCATTGTTGCCTCTTGCCCTTTCTGTCCTGCCCCCTCCTGCATTGGTGTTGCTTTCCCATCCCTCTCATGCCCTACCACATTGTAGTTGCCTACCCCATCGCTAACACATCCCTCCAATGTTGTTTATTGCCCGGACCTCCTGCCACCTTCCACCTTGTTGTTGCTTGCTCCAATGCCTCCCACCCGTTCACATGTTGTCAATGCATCGAACAACCTTTAACTGCTCTTCCAACATCATTTACTCTGTAAATCATTGGGAATCACCCTAGACAAACACCTGAATGCAGGCGCATATCAGTAACACCACCAAAGGAGCTAATCATCAGATGAATATCCTAAGGAAAATTAAACCCTTCCTCCCACAGGTCGCCATAAAAATGGCAGTACAAGCCCTAGTGTTACAAAGATTGGATTACGGAAGCACAACTCTATGCGGACTTCCCAAACACAAGCTGTTCCCATTGAGGGCCTCACTTAATGCTGCGGCCAGGCTGCTCTCCGAAACAAAAAGAAACAACCACATTTCTCCAACTTTAAAAGCATTGAACTGGCTGCCATACGTGGCAAGAATACACCTAAAGTTCACCTGCATGACCCATAAAGCCCTTTACACCAAAACCCCCAGTTACCTAGCACAAAAGCTAGAGCTGTAGGTAGTGTAGTTCCTATTTCCCTTAGAGGCTCTGCACATTGGAATAATATACACTATAGTTTTTGCATAGGACTAAGGTCAGTATGCTCCTATCGAGTACATTAAACTTAATTACTTGTGTGTGCCAGCTAACTCAGATGTCACTAGAAACTTCTCGAATGAACAAGAAGGGATTAGTTTCTGACAACCTCATAAACATGAAAACTTTGTTTCCCTTAGAATCGGAACGCGTCTCAGAATCGTGGAAACAATAGATAACAGTTTCACTCAGTCAATCGTACATGCTTAGTTTCTTCAGAGTTACACAGAAAAAGATAGACAGGCGTTTCAATAAAAGGGTTTATTGAACAGTCTTGTTTCTCGTGTAAGAGATATGAGCTGTTACAATCATAAGACAGTAAGCAAGATATAATACGCACAGCGTAAGTAGTAAGAAGAAATAATACTGCAATAGCATTGTCTTTTAGCTATGACATATAATCATATATACATACATAAATAACACAGGCTAAAAAGTGAATACTCGTCTGCTGCTTCTAAAATAGTCCTACCCCAGTGTGCCTAACCTAAGTGTAGTACGAGGTAAGAAGTAGGTGCTGTTTTCTATAGTATGGTATATACTAAGTTTAGTATGCCAAGAGTCCCTCTAGGTTCTAGTCGGCTCCATACCTTTAGAATGAGCGAGGTGGGAATCTGTATCCGGGTCTCAAACTCTAACACTCCGCTAAGGGAGCCAGAACAGTGGAAGCTGGATTCTCTGCGAGCACGGATGACAGAGTTGTGCCGTGGTTTGCCATGGTTAGGGAAGGCCTGGAAGGTGCTTAGGAATGCTAGCATTGACATAAAGTCGGGCAGAGGAAGATATCATGGATGAACCCCTAAGGAATAGTAGTTCATGCATAATATATGAGTTCTTGGAGAAATCAATAATCCTAGCTAGGGAAAGTCCCGTTCGGCTTAAGGATCTGGTTTCTAAGAGCTTGTTATGCCGTGGGATGGACGGATGTAGGTGACCATGCCTGTATTTCGTTAGCATGGCTAATGCCTAAATAAGGACTGGGATTCTATGCCTAAATAAGGGCAATGTGAATTGTGCCTATATAAGAACATGATTCAGGGAAACCTATATACGGGTATCTAAATCGAAACACAACACCCACTCCATTGACAAATGATCGATATTACTAAATGCTAAACATGCTAAACACATAAAATTAAGTATCACATGTTCACTAAAAACATTCGTAAAAGCATACTAAAAGTCTTTGTTAAAAGTTTGCTACACATGAAATGCAGGTGCTATCCATATCAAAGCAATGTTGCATTCTAAGCATATATTTACAGTGAATGCTAAGAGAATGAACAGAAATATATATACACATATGTAATGAAATGGTCCAGTTTTACAGAAAGGAAAAAAGTTCAGAGCCATTTCCTGTCATGATTACATAAATGTGGAAAAGGGTGACAATGTGTCCCTGGAAGAGGTTCGAAGAAGTCTGTTCTCTATGAATAGTTCTACTGTAAGCAGAGCTTTGAGCCATAAAAGAAAAAGTCAATATTAAAAAAAAGTGTGAACTTAGGAAAGTTCCAAATTTAGTCTTTTGTTTTGAAAAAATGAAGGCCAAATTCATAGATTATATGGTACACTGTGAGCCAAATCAAAAGTTATTTGAAGATGCTGAGGAAAACATGAAATCCTCTAATCCTGTAGACAAAAAGTCATCTATTGTTGTCGGTGATAGGTCGATTACCTCGTTTAGAAGACTAACTGCACATAGATGTGATGCATCGTCAGTAGCAGTGTTTGTTGATACCTGTATGCCTGTTGATCCATCTTGTACCTCAGCAGTAGCATGTTGCATCTGTGAGATCTCAATGAATGCCGTCATCAGGATCGGTAGCCTCTGGGGACAACACAGAGCATGGGCCGTTATCGAGTCCAGCAGAGTATCGATATCCGTTGGCATGACTGATGGGAGTGTTAGACAGATGTCTAGCACGCATTCTTCACCGCAATGCAGGCAGTGTAGAACAGGTAAGATGCAATCTTGCCAGATTGGTCTGAACAACAGAAACCATGTGGTATTTTGTTCTCATAGACGAGGTAAACCCAATAGCTGTACTATGCGCTCACGACACTTCCTTTCCAGGAGAGCATTCTCCAAGGTGCAGGGAGTGACGCTGGTGGATTGACTTGCCATAGCGTAGCAGAAGGAATAAAAACAGGATTCCTGCAACGAGTGCTAGAAGTAGCGGCAGACCACCAAACACCGAAGTTTGGAATGATTCCTAGGACTGCTTGAAAAGGTGTTAACAGTCCCGAACATACGGTCTTAAATACATGCACAATACCGCTTGTATCAGACATGTTTAAGATACGTTCCAACATTTCTGTGAAATGTGTAGGGCAATTTGCCCTTAACAGAGCCTGTATCTCAGCCAAAGTCCTTGCGACTTGTAGATCATAGGTTTCTTTGGCCGAGGTCAAAGGCACGGTTTGTTGTAAAAGAATGGCTTTTATTCTGCTTAAAGTATCAATTCGTATAAAAGAGATGTTCAGTGAAGGCCATAAAGGTGACTCCCTGACTGTGTCTATTTGGGGGAACAAGACTTGCATACAGCAAGTGACCCTGGAAGTAACCGTTACTAGATATGGGATACCTGGCAACATGCCACAACAGCTCTGATCATTTAACATGAGGTAAGTCCCATTTGAAAGTTGTCCAAACGTTGGATTAATCAGAGCGGCTGGTGAACCTTGCAGGTGGCAGGATAAGTTTGCAATGGAACCGCTACAGGCCTGTGTAAGCTAATATCCCGACATATGAGTGAACCGCTCAGTGCATTTTCACAGTGTGTACCGCTAATAAACACTTCACGCCCTCCACTCCAACATCTGTGTGTGTAAGGTAAATCCCAGGATGTCCTGATGTATTCTTTACCCAACCTTTCATATTTGCCTACTGGCATTTGTTTAAGGCAATACTGAAAATGGAAAGTTGTAACACGCAGAGTTATTTTGCCATGAATGATCCATTCTGTAGCTGGTTTTTCTGCTACCGCAAATGGCAATTTTTCTAGTTTTTCAATGCTCAGCACTGTATACTTTGCTCCCCTTTGTGCCAGCTCTATCTGTTTTTCAGTGAGATTCTAATCAGAAAACAGAGAAGATGTGTTGATAAACGCCAAGGCACATAGCCTGCACGCAAGTTTTGTTCCACAATGTCTATAGCAGAGGATACAATGTTGCCCAATGAATATATCCTGGATGACAGAGTCTTTAACCCATTGTCGACCACAGCGAGAGATTTCTCTAAATTAATACGATCAATTTCTCGTATTCTTTCTGCAGCGTCTGCTTGGGTAACCTTCCATATTTCATTATAAGCAGCATAGATGCCGGCATATATGAAATGATTTTGACGCGGTTTTCTTGGATCTAGCAAGAATTCCCTAAGGTTTGCGTCTTCTTTAAGTAAAGATAAGTGTTGTTTCACATCGTCTAGTGTAGATGTCTGCAGCCAATCAAGGCATAGTTTTCCTACACTGTATGTTGCTACTAGCCCTGGATGCTGTCTTTAAACATAGCTTGGGTCTGGCCTATTGATTGTTAGACCTTGTGTCTTGTTCAGGGATCTTTCTTGACAGATGTTTGTGTCTGTGGGCCAGAGCAACCATTTTTTCCATTCGGAATCTGATATGTTGTTTTGTAAGATAGTAAGTACGTCGAGCACTCCCTGTGTAGTGCTATTACTTGCAGGTGTAGGTATGGATGGTTTGTTCATGTCTTTGATCTTGGATAACCCAAGGCAAGAAGTTTGTTGGACAATGTCATTCAAAAACATTATCTGCTGTGGCATGATGCAGGCTCTAAACAAAGCTTCTATCCCCTGTACTTGCCAATCTTTTGTACCCCAGACAGATTTTGTGTCAATTGTCTTTTTCCAAAAGTCGAAACCCTGTCTAGACAGTTATGCAATAAAGGCTGCAGAATAAATCTGTTTTGTATTGGTTAACATATTTTTCGTTCCTGTTTTGTTCACATTTTTAAAGTAAAACGTTTCTGGATTGGATATATTGTACCCTGATAAATATGGAAACTTCATTTCAAACGTTTTTGAGCTACCCCTTGGTGGTGTAGGACAATGTTCCCATTGGTTATACATAAATACATTTCTAGGTGTTGCAGATTTATGCAAGAAATGATGACCAAAGTGGTTGTAACAAAAAGCTGTTCATTGTCTGTTGAACCCTCTAAGTATTTGTGGTTAGAGAATGCAGCAAACCTTTCTAGATCAGACATCATGTTATTAACAGTCTCAAAGTCCCAATCATCAGAATAGGTACTGGAGGTAATAAAGTCACTTAATGATATTTTAAAATAAGTGTGGAATCTTCAAAAGTTCAGATGGATGGAATATATCATAATCCGTTTTGTCCCAAACTATACAATCTCTTGTTTCACGATGGGATGATTTTTGTGGTTTCAAAAGTAAGTTCACATTTTTACTTCCTGTATCCAAATGTATATATCTTCCATCTATCAACATGCTCAGAGTTATTACTAAAGCTAGCCAAAGCAGAAAGAAAAATATTCCAGAAATAATCCATAGTTCAATCCATGGTGAAACCAGATAAGCCTTTTCCATGTGTTGAAAAAAGTCTTGTGCTTGTTCTTTGAAAGTTCTTTTCGCTGGCGTGGTTTCAGGCTCGCTGGGATCCTCAGAAAATGTATCAAAGTTAATGAAATAGCCAGAAGCAGTTCTGTCGATGGTTGGAATTGCATCAGGATTCTTTGAAATCGCTGGAACCAGTGGATCACTTGTTACATTGGTGTAAACAGGTGTATCAGGACGAACTGTTATTTGGGTTTCAAGAGGGATGAGTTCCATAGCATTGTTGCTTAGTCTTTCATTTCTTACTGTTAGATTCTCAATGGTGATGAGTCTTTCAGTTTGAACCTCTTGAACCTAGCTAGAGGACTACGTCTGCTACTTGGTCGGAGTCCACATGGCCTACTGTTTAGTATCGGCCACATAGTGTGGTTTGATGAGGTCGATGGGCACAAATCTTTTCTCCTTTTTTCCAGCAAGGGGCTGAAGAAGTACTGTTCTTGATCCGTGGATTGCTAGGACAGGTACTGGTTGTCTGTAAGAAGGCCCAAATTCCTTCTTTTCCGCGATCTTTTCTCTGACTAGATCCCCAAGCTTTGAGAACCAGACAGGCCTTGCTGGGACGGCTGGATTATCCCCAGTGGTGGTTGGCTTCAGGAAAACGTTGCTTTAGTTCATTTAAGTCCTGTTAAACAGCCAAACGATCTTTGATATCAAATTGTGTATTTTCCACCACTGTGCCTTTACATTCGAGATCAGGAACTCACATTCTTGTCCCAAATAGGACCTCATATGGAGTAACCCCCCCCCAAGAGAACTTCTTGGCAAATTGTTTAATGAGCATTGGACCCCATAAAGATGTTTAACCCACCCATCACCCGAACCTAATACCCTAGCTGTTATAGACCGCTTTATGTCCAGGTTTTTCCTTTCCACACCCGAATATCTCTCAGGATGGAATGGAGAGGAGTACCGCAATGCAACACCCAAACTGGACATGGCTTCTTTGTAAGCTCGAGAGCTAAACGCAGGGCCCTCATCAGAATGTAGTGTGCCAATTGCGTATGTGCTGATAAAGACTCGCAAATCCTTTATAACAGTTCGAGTGTCAGCCGAGCGCTGAGGCCACATCCATAGGAACCTTGACTTAGTGTTTGTGGGATTGCATATTTCCAAGAGGACGCCTGCACGTAGATAGTCTAATGCTGTCTAACAATGGTGTCTGTACTTGGCAGGCTACTTCGTAGTCTGGTGGCGTTCTGCACTGCGATCTCTATTGCAGTCTATGCAGTTATTGATGAAGATGTGATTAAGTGTATTCATTCCAGGCCACCAGTACATCTCCTTTAATGTTAAGATTGTTTTAGAGATCCCCAGATGTGACAGACCCTCTCCCAGATGTGCTTCATAAATCAAAGCTGCTCTACGTTCCATGTTTGGAATTACATTATCCCCCACTCCAGAGACTATAGCAAACGGAACGTAGTTCGCATCAATTATATACGAGTATTTTTTTTTAAGTTTGAGTTTATTGAAGAAATAAAAGAGGGAAGGAGAAGGGGACAAGGTATAATCATCATGAAAGGCATATACAAAGAATAAGCAGTTCAATAGAAGCTCTCAGTAAAAGCAAATATAACAAGCATGAAGTTACATGAACATAACCTACGTACAGGAATGAAAGATACTATGTGATGTAGTAGAACGTAATAACATAGCAAAAGGGCATTAAAGACACAAGAAAATCATGGTGGCTTGCGGACCTCAACTGTGTCAGGGTGTGGAGGAGCGTGCGCTGGAGCAAAGGAGGAGAGATAGGATAATAAAGGGAGCCAAATCAGGTCACGTTTAATTGCTAGGGAAACGGGAGATGCGTAATTAGTATCCAGGCGATGATGGAAGCAAACTGCATTCCACCAAGACTGGTAGGAGACATTTGCAGCACGCTTCCAATTGGAATTAATGGTATGGAAAGCCACAGCAACTAGCAGGTCCAGTAAAAGATAATGGGAAGGAGATTGTGGAAGACTCGGTGATAGGGAACCTAGAAAAACTTGCGAAGGGGAAAAGGGGGTTTGGAGTTGGAATATCTTTTGTATTTGCGTCCAGACTAGTGCCAGAACTTGGAGATAGGAGGGCAATCAAACAACATATGTTTGAGATCTGCAACGGGACAGGAACAGGACCAATAAATAGGGGATGTGTCGGGTGAAAAACGGGATAAGGCATGTTGGGTACATAAAGTTCTGTTACAAATGAAATATAAGGTTTAGGTAGTATTAGCAGCTCTAGAGGCTTTATGAAGCTTAGCCCATATTTTGCCCCAAAAAGGTATTTGCCAATCCTGAGAGAGATCAAGTTCCCAAGCGTTCTCGATTTTAGATTTTAGCCTGTCAGTGGAGTACCGAAAAGAGTTATAAATAGCAGAGGCGGAGGGAGACGTTTCCAATAATGAAGAAATAACTTTGCGGTCCAAAGGAATATCGAGAGATGGCGCCAAGGAGTGAAGATATGAGATTAGCACTGGGAGAAGAGCATTGTATTGCGATCGAGCAGAAGAGGGCAACGAGAAAGAGGATTGGAGTT
Organism: Triturus cristatus; assembly: GCF_964204655.1. Lineage (NCBI taxonomy): Eukaryota > Metazoa > Chordata > Amphibia > Caudata > Salamandridae > Triturus > Triturus cristatus. The sequence goes on from NC_140584.1 coordinate 542,273,833, forward strand.
CCTGGAACAAGAGACGAGCATCCTGGAAAATTAATTGAGAGATCCAACACAAACCTCTAGAATGCCACGTCTTCCAAAATATGGTGCGATTACGAATTTTGAAAAGAGAGTTGTGCCATATCGGTTGTTCGTGGATGGAGAGGAGGGAGGGATAAGATTATATTATGTAGGGGAGAAGGAGAGTACGGGAATGAGAAATGACAGGCGTACGAAAGCGAACTAAAGAAGACGTGAAGGATAGAAACTCGCGAAAAGTAAAAGGGGACAAAAAGGAAGATTCCATACTTGACCAAACGGGCGGAAAGTGCGGAAGATCAGGAGAGAGCCAACGGATCGATTGTTTCAGAGAAAAAGCTCGATGATACTCTCTGAAATCCGGAAAGCGCACACCAGACTGGGCCTTATCCTTGCGCAATGAAGCTAAAGCTACCCGAGATCGCTTGCTATTCCATAAAAATTTCAGTAGCAAGGAATCAATCCGTTTAAAGAAGGAAACTGGGATGTGTACTGGAAGCATGGAAATGGTAAAGAGAAGAAGAGGGGATAACATCATTTTTATAGAATTGAGCCGACCCCACCAGGACAGAAAGAGCGGGTTCCAACGTTGAATAGTCGTGTCTATTTTTTTGAAGAATTAATCAAAATTATATTTGAGTGTATCAGACAAAAGAGGGGCAAACCAAACACCCAGATATTTGATCTTAGATGGTTGCCATGAGAAACCGGTTTGGGAGAAAAAATGCTTATGACAAGTAGGGTTTAAAGGTAGAATTTCGCACTTATCAGCATTTAGACGATAACCAGAGACCGCGGAGAAGGAAGACACCTGTTGGAGAAAAGAGGGGATAGAGGAAACAGGATCAGAGCAGTAGAAAAGAATATCGTCAGCATAGACCGAGAGTTTAACCTGACGTGAACCAAATTTAAAACCAGAAATACTGTTGTCCAGATGAATTTTGGTAAGAAAGGGCTACAAGGCTAAAACAAAAAGTAGGGGGGATAGAGGACAACCTTGTCGCACTCCTCTATGTAGCGAGAAATAGTCCGAGGACATTCCGTTGACAAAAATGGAAGCCTGGGGGTTAGAATAGAGTAAAGAAATAATAGAGATGAATTTGGAAGAAAAGCCGATCCAGCGTAAGGCCTGAAATATATATGAGTATTTGAGTGGAAAGTTTTTAGTTAATGCTGCACCACTGCCTTTGCTTGAAGCATTGACAGCCAACAATATCTCACTGTCTAATTTCGTTTTTGAACGAGTGATTGCAGTTACGCAAGCCGTTTGCACAGCCCCCTTCGTGGCTTTGTCAGCCAATTAATTCCCTGCAACGTGAACGCCATCATGTTGATGACTCAGCGTGTGTATCACGTGAGTGTTTTGTAGTCCGTTTCGCAACTGAACTGCTTGTTCCCAAAGCGTTTTATGCTTGATTGTGCCACCTTTTGCAATCTTTGAAACCATTTTGAAGCCAATTCTGTAAATATTCATTGTCCGATTGTACACAGTAAAAACAATCACACACTATAAGTGTGGGGAATTCGTGTTCTGTATTTTCAAGTGCCAATTTGAATGCTTGAAGTTCAGCTCGCTGAGCTGTACAATCTCCAAGAGATTGTGTTTCAGTGACCATTGGTCGGAATTTACCAATACGCATACGACCTTTAACGATCGCGCAGGCTGCACTGTAAGCTTGCTTACATTCCGTAGCGGGTTGTGCTGATCCGTCAGTATAAATTATGAATTCATTCTGGTCAAGAAGGAGAATCTCAATAGGCAGAGGACATTCGTGTTCATATTGCAGGAATGCTTGTGTTTTTAAATAAGGATCAAAACCATATTCAACATCTGTTGCAGCAAGAGAATTAACCCATTGTATCCATCTTGGATGTAAAGCTTTTGCATTTGGAATCTGGTACCGGAGTCACGACAATAATGCATTTCCCCTGAGATAGAGCTCTTTCTTTTGCTACAGTGGTTTGAACTGCTGTCAGAATTGTTTCTGATGCAGTGAAGCGCATTTCCGCTTGTGTATACAAATGTGATTTGTATGCAATTGGTACTGTTCCACCTTCAATAAAAGTTAAGTGGGTGAATCCGCATTGACCCGAAATTATTCGGATCACTAAATTACGTGTATTGACGCGTGTTTGAAAGTGATTTGCTGCTAACAAGTCAGCATGTAGTGAACGCAGGATTTCTGTGTGTTCCTGTGTCCAATCTTTGATTTTGAAATCAGGTTTGATTAGTTCGTAGAGAGGTTTAACCCTTTCTGCATAATTTAGAATGTAAGTTCTTCCAAAATTCAGGAAACCTGGAATCGACTGTAAGTTTTTCAGTGTTTTTGGAGGTTGGAGCAGCGCACACTTTTCTAAAAGGTTAGCTGCCAGCTTTTGCTTTCATTTGAAAGTTCATATCCTAGGAAAAGGACATTGAGATGGGCAATTCTAGATTTTTTAAAGTTGAATTTATAGCCCTCAGAGGCAAAGCCCAGTATAATGGTGTTCACCCTGTTCAAGTGCCTATCCAGGTCATCGTCTGTCAGATAAATATCATCGACATATGACAATGCCTCGTCATCATAAATTTGTGGTAACTCTGTTACTCTTGCTGAGAATAACCCCGGGATGTTCCTGAACCCTTGTGGGAGTCGACAGAAGTGACGCTGGGTCCCCATTATGGAGAAAGCTGTCAAGTACCTACTTTCAGGTGCTACATTTTGACAAAAGAAACCATGTGAAATACCCAATGTGGTTTTATATTTTTTACGCACAATGTCATTCATTAATGCTGTACTGTGTGCATTTTGCACAGCAAATGTTTTAGAACAAGTGTTCAGGTGTCTGTAATCCAAAACTAGATGATATGGGTTTGGAAACAGGAAACAGGAAACAGGAAACAAAGGATTGTTCATTGATGAGGTGCATGTTTCAATCACCACTTGGTATTCAAGTTGATCTAAGATCTCCCTGACCTGTTTTTTAGCTTCTTGCTTCATTGGGTACTGCCTTTGTGCAGTAGGTTGGTACTGCCTTTGTGCAGTAGCGATAAAAATCCACGCTAGCCGGCTATCCTAGCGCTAAGTGCGCTTAGCGATAATTATCGCCGGTTGTTGCTGATATGCCCCTCTATTCTTAAATAGCTATACTCACATTCGCTCCAGCCGACGTCTTCAAAAGTCTCATTTCCTTCTTGTCTTCTTACCATACATAAGGTTCCCTTCTTTGTGATGTCATCACTCAACCTTGTGGGTGGATCTACTATATTCCCCTTATCCTTGCCCTTGGTTCCCTTCTATTTCACCCATTCATGTCCTCTCTCTTCATCTTGTCTTATTCTTTTATTTATTTCACCTACAAAGGTTTTTTCGATTTCTCTAATCCTACAGGTTAGGTAATGCTGGCCTTTAGTGGAGTTGAAGTTAATGAAAAGGAGTGAAGAACTTCATCATATACTCACGTTAATCCATTTACTTAAAGCTTAAAAAAATGTATATGTGTGCTTAGTTACCCACACAAACATGTTTGATCCCTTTACAAATGGTACATTCTTTAACGGACAATCATAATTTGTATAAAACAATTTAAATGAATGTTGCTGGTAAACAGGTTTTAGAAAAATGCTACAGGAGACAGGGGCGGCTCTTCCGTTTGAGTGAAGGAGCGCTGCCCCACTAAGTAAAACCCCAGGCCAAAGCTGAAAAATAAAACGGTAATAAGGATAATTTATTACTGTTTTATTTTTCAGCAACTGACCCATCCTGAACTGAGTGACAGGACAGGGCCAGTGCTTCCGTGCCAAGTGGCAGCACGCAGGGAGCTGTGCGGTCTTGCAGAGGCCAGCCAGACATGCGCATTTTAAACTTCTCTAACGGTTAGAAAAAGCACAGGCCTCCTGTGCTCTTAGGAGCGCTATGTGTGGCCGCTTTCTCCAATCCTGGTGCTGTCCTCATGCTGGTGAGAGCAGCCCCAGGATTGGTTAGAGGAGATTGCTGCAGGATCCAGTGTTGGAGGCTGCCAAAGGCAAGTCTGCTTTTTAAAATATTTTTTTGTGTTACCCACCCCCCCACCATCCATACATGGTAGCCGCCACTGACAAGGGAAAGCAAATGACGGGGTAGATGTTAATAGGCCAGTCTATTGCCTGCGGAGGCTGGAAGACAAGAAAGTTTTCAATCTGCATTATTTTAACTTATTCAGCAAGCATCTAGAAATACACATTGTAGCTATAAACCCTTTCGGAAGAAGGAACATGCAAAAGTATCCCACTGCATTTTTCTTAGTAATTAGAATAATGTTTGTTTGATTTTTTTGTGGGTGTGAAACATTTCCCACCAGCATATAAATATCTAAAAAATTGTTGTTGCTGGCCCAACTGTCTTTCCCGGGGCCAAAGGGAGCCCAAAAGCCTGCATGAGCGTGCAAAATTCCCGCAGCGCCCACACACACTCCCGGGAGCCCGGTGACCCCAAGATAAGAAAGTCATCCAGGTAGTGCATGACAAACTGATGCCCTGTCTCCCGTCTGAAAATCCATTCCAAAAATGAACTGAACTTTTAAAAATATGCGCAGAACACCGAGCAGCCCATTGGCATTCAATGTCCATGTAGAATTTCCCCTGAAACTGAAAGCCAAGTAGGTGAAAATCAGAAGGGTGGACTGGCAACAACCGAAAAACGGATTCTATGTCTGATTTAGCCATCAGGGCTCCTGGGCCCAAACCCCTGAGCATCTCTACTGCTTGGTCAAAGGAAGCGTACTTCACACTGCAAATCTCATCATTAATTGCGTCATTTAATGAATTTCCTTTGGGTGCTGACAGGTTATGGATGAGTCTGAATTCGCCCTCTACCTTCTTGGGGACCACCCCCAAAGGGGAGCAGACAAAATTCTCCACAGGGATGGAATCAAATGGGCCAGCTATTCTGCCCAGGCACAATTCCTTGTCAATTTCTGTTGCTACTACACTGGGGTTGGCCCGCGCCAAGAGTTGATTCTTGCACTCCGGTGTTCCCACATAACCTAGTGCTGGTATCCTAAAACCATACCTGAAACCATCTAGCAGAGTGTTAGCGGTGAGATGGCAAGGATACTTGTTGAGCCAGGGTGTCAGTGCCGTTACATCAATGGGAGATCGTGCTTTGAGCGGTGCCTCTGTCTCACTCCTGTTTCTTCCTACACTTATCCCTTGTTTTCTTGAGACATTTAGACTCGGGTGAGACGGGTTGGCACAAATGGAACACGCATGTTTGAACCTGCACATTCCTTGGGGTCTGGTGCACGTCCGTCTATTAAAATCCCAACATGTCCCTTTCCTTCCCCCTCTGCCATTGTTATTATTGGCGGAACCTGTGCTACCCTGCGACCAAAAGGACTGAAATAGCTGAAAGGGCTGGGGGGACTGGCTTTTGGAAATATTTTGTGTTTCCCCACCAAATAGATCTAGCCATGCAATTGTGTCGATGCGGTCCCACGATAGAGATGGGTCAGATGCCTTAGTTCTCCTTAAGTTTTTGTCATATTCCATCCACCCCCCTCCCCGCGAATTTATCATGTGCCCGAACAATCCTGTTCTGGTAACAAGCCATCTGGGCCTGTATGTTAGGGAAACGCTCGGCCATCACTGACATGAATATGGAAAAGCCTCTGATCCAATTAATCAAGTTTTCCTCCACCCTGTACTTCTGTAGTCTTCCCTATATCTTTCGCAAATAAGCAAGGAGAACATATTAACGTACTCCCCAGACCAAATCCTGTTTTTTACCTCAAGCGTAACATGTCTCCCCAAACACTCCCGCTCTGAGCGGGACTCGCCTACATCCAGCATTGGCAATGTCAGCTGCTTACCTACTGCGGTGGCCCCTGCTGCCTCTGGCTGCTTCTCATTTGTCAGACTGCACCCTGGCAATCCCTTGCTGGTTTCAAGTGTGCTGACACCACCCGCTCAAATGACAGGGAAAGGTGCACCTGGCCCCTCAACAGTTTTTTCCACAGGCACCGTATGAAACTGAGAAACTATTCGCTTTGCCTCTGCTAGTGCATCAGTACCTATGTCCTTTGCCCCCACTGTTGAAAAGAGGATGCCTGCCTTCCCCAACCATGGAAGGATTGCTGCCAAATGGGAAACTATATCCTGCGGGATCTCATTTCTCCCCGCTGGAGGGACTACCGGGAGCTGTGGGCTTCCCCCTGATGGGGCCTCCCCTGCAGGCCTGGGCTCCTCCCTGGGCTGTATGACTGGCGCGGGGACCACTGGTTCGACCGGGACCACACCTGTGGGTGCGGGTTCCTCTCTGGGCTGGGGAGCTGGCACAGGGGCAGCTGGTGTCACTGGATGGGTTGGTACTGGGGCAAGTGGGACCTCTCCCAGAGGTACAGGTGGCACAGGTGGGACTTCCCTTACAGGAACAGGGGCCACGGGCGCAACTGGTTCCTCCTCCACCCGCTTCTTTGCTCTAACTCTTTTTGGGATGGGAGGAAATGCCGCCTTGGGGTGCACAGTGCTGCACCTAGCCCTCTCTTCTGTCCCCTCCTGCCCCTCTACTTTCTCCCTGAGATCAGCGAGACCATGCCCCAGTTCGTCCACCTTCTTCATCATTGCCTCCATCAGCTTCTCCATACGAGAACGCTGGTCACCCCTCTTAGCTTTCCCAGCCATTACTATAAAACTTACTCCAGTATTACTGGAATGCGCAGGCTATCACGCCAAAATCTCTAAAATGGACTCTTATAATCAGCCAATAGGCGAGAAACACGTGTACTAGCCTGACTTAAGCACTCTCACTTCCTGCAATGATTTGGACCACGGTCCAGGCGCTTACCTTAATACGTTGGAGGTACACAAACCGGCCGTGAGCATTCACGCAACCAGAGCCCACCACTAGCTAATCCAGTGGGTCAGGTGATCAGCTCCAAACCTGTGCGGCTCCCAGAAGCACTGGGGTGCGGGCCTGTCTGTGTCCTCTTAGGTAACCTGTGTGCTTCACCGGTTGTCCAAACCCCGAGGAAGACTCTGCGGTCCTCTCCGTGTTCACTGATGTTGCTTGGGATCTATAACATATGAAGGAAACAGAACAAGTGTGTCCCCCCCCCCCGTGAGGCTATGTTGCGCTCAGCACACACTGTTAGGCAATTTGATTTACTAATATGTGGCAGTGGTAGCCTCAGTAAACCAGACAAACACAGCCTTGAAGAGGTGATCGCTCCTACAACTAAAGAGCCTAATAACCCGGCTAGTCTAATCATCCGGTGTGCTGATCGCCTTTCAAAACGTCCCAGTAAACATAAAACGAAACAATTTCTGGGAGTAATATTTCTCAGACCCTGCCAGGCAATGTGGGCTCAAAGGAGGATGCCCGCCAAAACTACACACAATTGCCTATTGGGATTATACTCTGATTCCAAACAAATCCGTCGACAGTTATGCAGCCAGGCAATACGGGGCTCCGTTGCAACCACCCCTGCTGCGCGCACGATGTTATCGATGCGCGCAGCCTACACAATGCAGGCGAAGAGGGGTGAGCGCTCTAACTAAACACAAGCGCCACCTCTACCGGGTACATATACCGGACTCTACTCGCCCGCAATCGCTCCCGATCCCCGGCACGTACTCCGGCACTCGTTGCGACCCAGCACTCCTCGTCGATTTCACCGGCCCGCGCTGGAACTTCCGCCTGCCTGCCGATCTCCGACGTCCTAAGATTCAACAGCTGACCTGGATGAAAGACTACGACACACGGCTCTCCGACGGCGACGATGACCCTGCCAAACAAAACAAAAGTCAAATTACAGCCTCCTAGCGAGGCTCGTGAGGCAGGCTGGGGACCAAGGAGCGAAGAGACTGACTCCTGTGATCCCAAGCATTTTATCCAGTTTTAACCGGCCTGGCATTAGCCCATCGCGTGACCCGGAAGTGATTCCAATCACTTCCGGGTCACGCCCTGGGCCAGGACCAATCGCTGAGGAGGTGCGCCTGTCGCGTCACCAAAATGCGCAACAGGCTTGCCTCCATGTCCGGAGGGGGCCGGCACGACCGCCATTCTCGGAGCGCTGTGTTAGGCCGCTTTCTCCAATCCTGGTGCTGTCCTCATGCTGGTGAGAGCAGCCCCAGGATTGGTTAGAGGAGATTGCTGCAGGGTCCCGTGTTGGAGGCTGCCAAAGGTAAGTCTGCTTTTTTTAATTTTTATTTTTTTGTTACCCACCCCCCCACCATCCATACATGGTAGCCGCCACTGGCAAGGGAAATGACGGGGTAGATGTTAATAGGCCAGTCTATTGCCTGCGGATGCAGGAAGATAAGAGTAGACAAGAAAGTTTTCAATCTGCATTATTTTAACTTATTCAGCAAGCATCTAGAAATACACATTAAACCCTTTCGGAAGAAGGAACATGCAAAAGTCTCCCACTGCATTTTTCTTAGTAATTAGAATGATGTTTGTTTGATTTGTTTGTGGGTGTGAAACATTTTCCACCAGCATATAAATATCTAAAATCCACCCAACTACCGAAACCGCAATGGCATCAACCACTACTATACGGACAATTTTGCAGCATTGCTGCACCTTGTTGGCTTGCCTCAAATCAAATAAAGATATTAGACTTTGATAAGAGATTAGTCCTTCTAAATGTATTCTGTATTCGTTACACTATCTCATAATCTACAGTTAATTTTATTTCACATCTACTGGAGGCCTGTGGCTCCGTAGTCCTCTGACTGTTTCCCTGAATATTTTTTGGTCATTTCAGCTTTTGTTAAAAGTCTTTCATGGGTTGAATCTTCTCATCTGTTGTTTTGACTCATGAAGACTCATCAATGTCTGTCCAACAATCATCAGATTCAATGTCAAATTTAGCGAATTATGTCCAATCAAGACCTGTATATTTACAATTTACTTTTCTCCATCTTTTAGGTCTTTTAGCAGTAGTCAACTCCTCATCACTGATGTTTTAGAGGTCTAGCTCATTTATTTCCCTAATTATCTCTGGTCCCTCAACGTTTGTCAACAGTTTCTTTTGTTTAATTCTTGGAATATTAATAAAGAACCAACGGGTATTCAAGGACTAAGGCTCTAAGTGGAAAAAGGTTAACACATAGAGATACAATGAGGTCTATGTCTGATATCCAAATGGACAATTTTATGCATTTATTAAGTCATAAATGAAAATTCAATGGTAAGGTCACAAACTGTAAGTACCCATGCTCATGTATACAAATTAATAATTACAGCCCTTTGAGTCATGGTACTGTAGTCGACGACGTTCTAGCCCTGCACCAGATATTGTCATGATTCCCTGTCCCAGCCCCAGAAAGCATAAAGTCTGGCACAGCGTAGCCTCCCTGCTCCTTGTGGAGTCAATTATTCCCCTCTTGAAACCCTCCCCAGTCCCGTGCAACCTGCACGCCACATGTGTAAATGTGTAAGAATCTGTAATAATGTATAAGTCATGTGCAAGAATCTGTGATACTGTGTAGTTATGTGCAGAATCGTTATTACGATTGGCAATATTGTGGCATTCCAATGCTTGCTTGTGCTTATACAACTCATGTAACACTGATGTACAAAACTTATGAAACTAAGCATACTTGAAGTGTTTATAGCGTTTCAGGGCTTGCATACATGCGTTCGGACTCAGCCGCATTCAAGTCTGTGTCCGCTCCGCTACCCAGCCAAAAGAAAAAGCCCTAAGCAACGACTCTCGTTGCATCACGTAAGACGCTCGGGAGCGTAGCGGCCACCTTGGGTGTGGCTCTGGTGTATAATGCCACACCCAAGTTCTGGAAGCGGCATCTTCATGCTTCCTGTTCTTCGCCTGGATCCATTCTGGTCTGTTTGCAGCATCGAACCTGAAATAGAACAACACACAGAAAGCTAAGTGAAAACTATTCTTCAGGCTCAGGTGCCCATCGCAAGACAGCAATGGAACTTTGCGTGTGTTCGTTCAAATTATAGAAAGACAATTTTTGGAACGTTTTTTCTTTCAAGCAAAAGGAAAGAACACTTTGAAAAAGACTTTTATATCGTTTTACAGCAAGCTCTTGGGGCTTTTTACAAGTAAGTGCTTAACTAGTGACAACCAGAGTATACCATTGTTAGATTTGGGGGTCTTTAGTTGGCATAGGTAGGTACCTGTGACAAATAGGGACCCTTGCGTCTAGTCAGGGTAAGGGGCTACACTCCTAAAATAACGCCTGCTCACCCCCTTGGTAGCTTGGCACGAGCAGGCAGGCTTATCTCAGAGGCAGTGTGTAAAGCATTTGTGAACACATACAGTAATACAGTGACAACACTACAAATGGACACCACACAGGTTGTATTATAAAAATAAGTATTTTTATATAGACTTAACACAAGACCAGACGACAAAAATCCACAATACTGTACTCAAAAATAGTCTCTTAAATGTTATAAAATAGCTCAGTTCTCTCAAGTTGTAAGTGCGACACTTTACTCTCAATGTACCTTAGATGCGTAGCTCAAAGAAAACAAAATGGTTGCAGGGAAGGTGATGCGTCGGTTCCTTACACGCAGGGGAGTGGAAGCATCCTTTTCTCCTTTCTTTGGCAATGAAGCAACCACTGCAGGCCAACCCCCAAACACACAGCACAGTGATAGTCTCCTCCTTCAGCTTCCTGGTTCTTCTCCTCAGCAAAGGTTTGTCTTGATTCCCAGAAGTGATCTAAAGTTCTTGGGTCTGGATCCCAATATTTATACTCCTTTTCCCTTTGTTATCTGAAGGCAGAGAGGCCTTTGCTAAGTCCAAACCAGTTCTGGTCAGTCCTGGAGCACTTTGTTGACATGTCTCCTTCTTTCCTTTCACAGTGCTGGGCAGGGACATCAGACACACCACAGGAGGTGGAGCCAGCATTGTGGAGGGAAGGCCCAGCCCTATTCAGGTCCCAGGTGCAACTCCTCCCTCTCATCTATATGCAGATCTCTCTATTCACCACTGGGCTGACCCACCCTATCTCCTGGAATCCCCCAGCCCTGTCACTCAAACTCCAGACAAGGAATACACAACCTAGCAGAGGCAGGTTTGCACGGTAAGACAAGAAAATGCCTACTTTCTAAAAGTGGCATTTTCGAAAACACAGAATGTTAAAACCAACTTCACTAAAAGATGTATTTTATCATTCTGAGTTCAGGCATACTAAACTCGAATTTCTACCATGTTCCCTGAGTCAGTTAGGATTATAAAATGTAATAACCAATCTGCCCATTCTGGCCTATGGAGAACAGGTAGCCTTGCAATAGTGAAAAACAAAAATGGCTGTAATTCACTATTAGGACATGCCACACACACCAGGGCATGTCCTACCTTTTACCTACAATGCACCCTGCCCATGGGTCTACCATAGAGGTGACTAATATGTATAAAAGGGAAGATCTAGGGACTGGCAAGTGGATGCACTTGCCCAGTCAGCATGGGAGTACCAGACTGCAAGTAATAACAAGTGTAGAGGGGAAGCCCTACACGGGCACTGAGGTGGATACGTCCTCCACAAAGAATTAGTTATTAAACATAAGTATCCACCTCTGGAGAAAGAGGTATAAGAAAGCTGGGTATGGTATACTGGGATAATGACGGGTGCGTGTCCCAATATGGTTGGGCACACACAGTGTTGTTTAAATACCCCTCACACACCAAGAATGGCCCATGGTGTCATGCTTCATCATAGGGTCTTCCCGCCCCGCTGCGGGACGGGGCGTGCTACGACCTACGACTACGCGGGAGCACTAATGATAAAGTGCTAAGTGTGATGCAAAGGGAGGGGCTGGGGTAATAGTAAGTATGTGTATATTAAAAAGCACCTGGCCCCTTGAGACAGAAAAACTTTAATATGTCCAGGGAGGCTGGTACTACTAAAAAAGTGATGCGGAGTTTGCCTACGTGATGTGTGGTTACTCCTAGTGAGTCAAACTTAACTGTCAGAGTTGAGTTTCTGTCAGGGCACAATTAAGGCTCCGTGACTCCTCCACCCATTCAAGGTTCATGAGGCAATATCCTAACGTACACATAAACATCCATACATACGATTAGGTATTGTATATAAATGCATCATTTACTGCATTTTCACTTTTAATTATAGTTATGTAAATAAGCACACGCTTTCTATTCTGGAGGGATCTTTTTCCTGTCCTGACGAAGATGCTTCGCATCGAAACATGTTGACTCACTAGGAGTAACCACACATCACGTAGGCAAACTCCGCATCACTTTTTTAGTAGTACCAGCCTCCCTGGACATATTAAAGTTTTTCTGTCTCAAGGGGCCAGGTGCTTTTTAATATACACATACTTACTATTACCCCAGCCCCTCCCTTTGGATCACACTTAGCACTTTATCATTAGTGCTCCCGCGTAGTCGTAGGTCGTAGCACGCCCCGTCCCGCAGCGGGGCGGGAAGACCCTATGATAAAGCATGACACCATGGGCCATTCTTGGTGTGTGAGGGGTATTTAAACAACACTGTGTGTGCCCAACCATATTGGGACACGCACCCGTCATTATCCCAGTATACCATACCCAGCTTTCTTGTATCTCTTTCTCCAGAGGTGGATACTTATGTTTAATAACAAGTACCAGACTCCACACAGGTTCAGCAATGGCAGACCTGAGACACACTTTACAAGCTGCTCCGGTGGGTGGCACAATCAGTGCTGAAAGCCCACCAGCAGCAGTGGTTACAAGCCCTGGGCACACGCAGTGCACTGTACTAGGGTCTGACAAGTAAACCAATCAAGCCAATCATGGAGTCACTAATCCATATATCAATTTACCATAGGGAGCACTTGCACTGTGGCACTGAACAGCAGGGGCACAGTGTCCAAAGCATTTATAACCAGCAAAAACACATAAGGCAACAGCAAAAAATGGAAGGGAGACCTACGCCAATGGTGCCAGGTCTAACAACCATGTAATGTTTAAAGCAAATGTTATTATAGAATATTGAGTAACTTATTCATCATTCCTTTTCAACAGAAAATTTACTGAATGCATCTTCGCAACAGCCACGCCCCCACACGCCACGCCCAACAACTGCCACAACCTACAACAACTTCTAGGAAGTTCATCACAAGACTACTAGGACGCTATTCACTACTTCAATAGATCGCAGATAGGAAATTAAACTCCATGTAATAATAGCTCTAGTAAGAAAGAAAAGTAAATAAGAAATGTGTGCAAATCAAAAAATCGAAAGCCCATACCTAACTAATCTTGTTGCATCTCAGGCAAGAGCCATCAATGAACAAGGTATGGTCAGATTTAAGAAATGGCCCGTCCAGTATATCATGTCTCAGCTTTGTGCATAGCCCGGAAGCACCGATACAATTGTGATTGAATTAGCTTTTTTCACCTTCATCAGGGGTAGGCATTAGAGATGCTGGGTTCAGAGAATTACTCCTCTTTAAGAGACATTGGCTGCGGCCAAAATAGTTCTCTCATAGCGGGTTAAGCAGCTGTTGGTCAAATGGTGTATGCGGGTGAGAGTCCTAAGAATTTCGATTGAATGAGGCACCATAATAATTATTTGGCGGCCCATTTCAATTCCTTTTGTTTGCTGACTTCTCAGACTGACCACTGCAACTGATTTGAAACACCCAGGCAATTAGTAATTGCTGAAAAGTAGGTGAAAGGGGTTTGGCTTCTATATGGGTCTGTGTCAACACAGACAAGGCACACCCATCATGCTCATGGCAGAAGAGTACAATCTCTTTGGTGTAGTCTGGCATTCCAAGAACAAGTGGACTGCAGAGTAAGTTTTTGAGCTCCTGCAAGTGTTTTATGCTCTTGTCATCCTTTGGTATTGTCGCACGGTTTCCATTTTCAGTAGGAACTGTTTGTTTGTTGGACAACATAAACGTTGGATGGTGCCAGACTGATTCCATGCACCCCCTCAGGAAATGATAGCCTATAGTACTGCTAGCTCACAGTGCCACTATAAATACCCTTAAACCTGGTAAGGTAACGAATGGTTTAGGCAACCTCCGAACATGACAACTCTGACCCCCAAGGAATTGTGGTAACAGATCTAGATCCCTTTCGCTCAGTCACTCATGCTCTCTCAGAGAGATATACAAGATATGCACAAAGGGGTGATGTCTATTATTTTTGAACCATTGCGATTCTTGTATAAAATATATGCACTGCGATAATTAATAATAGCTCTAGTAAGAAAGAAAAGTAAATAAGAAATGTGTGCAAATCAAAAAATCGAAAACCCATACCTAACTAATCTTGTTGCATCGCAGGTCAACAGCAAGAAGTCCAGTCCTCAGCGTCCAGTATCCAGCCCTGCGCCCTGAACCCTATCGCGTAGCCTTAGTGCGTATCAGAAAACACAGGTTATAAGGTAGGGTACTGAGAAGTTGGCTCATAGCGTCTCTGCGAAATTCAACGGCTTACCCTACAGGTAAGAGTGCATTGGTTGGTCTGACAGATATAGGGATCATCATCAGGACATAAGCAGTTATACGTGAGATAGAAATGGGGGTTACTACATATGTAACCAAATGCTTGCTGGAGAAAAGAAAAAAGAAGGAACAAAAGAGAAGGAAAAAGAGTGGGAAAAACTACATTAGATGCCATATAATGAAACATGAGAAGTGAGATTAACCATCCAACCATGCAAGAGTTGTTCAGGTACAGCCATGCATGTCACTCCAGTATGCAGAATGTTTTATAAAATGTCCTAACCTTGGGGCTGATTTACATATGCATTTATGAGTATGGGAAGTACTGCTACTGCAGCACCTTTTCACGTAATCTTACTAAACTCTGTAAATCAACACCAAAACATTGATTTAGCTATTAATAAAAGTGCAAAAAGGGCACAGTCCTTTCTATTTCTAATAGTATATGAATATTCCCTGATAGTTCCCATTTTAGTCAAATGTATAATACAGTACTACTATTTTACGTACTCCAAAATGTCTTTGTGAACCATTTTATGTGTAATGCTGTCAGAATTGTGTATACATGTGATTACCCATAATTATGATTTAAGTGCAAAGTAATGTTCCCAAGATCAAATACATATTTTCTAGATCAATTTAAAGAACTCTTATATGTGTCATTAATTCAGAACATAAATTGCTTACTCTAGTTTTGATACTTCAGTATTTTGATGTACCATGTTAAAATCCACTTGCTTGGTGGATGAGATCACTATAAGATATTATGGAAATTCATTTTAATGTCTAACATGAACCTACACTCAAGGGACTTTTATTACTTTAGAAATAATCCTAGTCCTTGGCCATTCTTCATCTAGTTGCACTTGTTCCCTTGAGGTACTGATAATTTACAGCTCAGTGGTTTATTTTTTGAAACTCCGCTCTCTGATCCGGAGACACCTGTCTCAGGCAAATTTGTCTCTGCTTTTCCATGAGTGCTTGCTTTCTCTTTGAATACATAGCCTCAATCTGGACTCTAGACCATCAGATCCAGTTGAGGAATCTGTATTGCTGGTTTGCTGTGGTGGCTGCTGATGCTCCTCTATAGAAAGCTGGGAACTCTCGGACTGGCCCTCCTCTTCCTCTTTGATGCCTCAGAAACCTCATAGATTGGCAGACTCAGGGAGTTATTGGATGTTTGTTCCACTTCTTCCACTGCTCATCTCACCCTCTTGGTATGGGAAACATGTATTCAGTTCAGCAATCCGGCGCACTTTACGGCTGTGTTAGTCATCAGAATAACCTGGTAAGAGCATCACCAGCGTTCATCCAGGCATAACTTGTAAACGTGTTTCTTCATGTGAAACCAATCACTTTGGCTCAAATCTTGGCATGGAGCTTCTCGTATGGATAGTGTTGCAATGTCGACATGGTAAGAGATAGAGCAAACCACATCAGCCAACCCCTTGCAGTACTCCAGAACCAGGTCATTTGTGATATTCACAAGAGCAGCAGCTGGGACCGAAGGGATTCTCATGGCCTCATCATCACCTTGTGCGGAGACAATTGTCCTCTTGCACGGACTGCTTCAAATGCTCATCAGTACCAAGGGACGTGCATCGGGTCATTTCAGGGATGTTCAGGCACAGGCTAAGGCTAATTTTGCTTTGATCGTTCTGTTTATCCTTTTGATCACACTTGATGCTTGTGGTCTGTAACTGTAGTGAATACTTTGGTCAATCCCTAACGTCGTGCACAACAACTGTATTACTTCATTTCTTAAATGACTCCCTTGATCTGATTCAAGATGGACTAGCATTCTGAATCTCGGATCTATTCTCGCAGAAGTAGTTTGGCAACTGTCAGACTATCGCATCTCCTGGTGGGGTATGTCTCAACCAACAGGAAAATAAACATCCAATGACCAATATTTATCTCAGTTGATTACATAAGGACATCACCACAAAAACGATGTGAAGATGGCTAAAGAGGCCATCAAATTTCCAGATGTGACTCCTGCTGACCACATCCTTCTTGCCTATGTTCTGCCTTTGAAAACCTATGCAGCGCTTGCACTAATGTTCAGCCATTGTGGAGAAGTGTGGTTATACCAGTGATGCCTAAAGGCCATTACTATCCCATATCACCCCATATGGGTTAGACCATGCTTGAGTCTCACCATAGCTGGTAACATTGTGTCAGGTAAAACAGGTGTCCCATTCCGAGATACTCAGATGTCGCTGGCACTCTTCACACATGCTGCCCTTTTCCATTTCTCCATTTAAATCTCTGCGGCTCCATGTTACAGTTCTCTCCAATCGTTAAATGTTTGTACAGTGTTCAAAAGCATGATTGAAATTGTCTCTCCCGTAGCACTGCTTGGCTTATCCATGTGGAATGTGTTGGACTCAAAAGAGCAGTAACAAGGAATCTCATACACATTGCGGTTTCTTCTCGTGACAGAGTCCTCACCACTTTTGTGTGAAGCACACTTTACCACTGCTATTTCCTTCAGCAACTGTAAAGCATTCTATAAATTCAGGACATGCAAACAATTTTTGATAGGCGAACCAGCTGAAGTCGAAAATCATCTCTGAGACCCAAATGACTGAAGTCATGCACAACGCCGAATCCATATTGGCTGTCAGTGTAAATGGTGACTTGAGAGCCCTCGTACATACAACAGGCTCTGGTAAGGGCAATCAATTCAGCTACTTGTGCGGAGATTCCGTGACACAAGTAAGATGCTTCTAGGATTCCACAGAGGGTACAGACAGCAAATGCAGCTCAAAAAATGTCACATCTGTCTCTCAGGCAAGAGCCATCAATGAACAAGGTATGGTCAGATTTAAGAAATGGCACGTCCAGTATATCATGTCTCAGCTTTGTGCATAGCCCGGAAGCACCGATACAATTGTGATTGAATTAGCTTTTTTCACCTTCATCAGGGGTAGGCATTAGAGATGCTGGGTTCAGAGAATTACTCCTCTTTAAGAGACATTGGCTGCGGCCAAAATAGTTCTCTCATAGCGGGTTAAGCAGCTGTTGGTCAAATGGTGTATGCGGGTGAGAGTCCTAAGAATTTCGATTGAATGAGGCACCATAATAATTATTTGGCGGCCCATTTCAATTCCTTTTGTTTGCTGACTTCTCAGACTGACCACTGCAACTGATTTGAAACACCCAGGCAATTAGTAATTGCTGAAAAGTAGGTGAAAGGGGTTTGGCTTCTATATGGGTCTGTGTCAACACAGACAAGGCACACCCATCATGCTCATGGCAGAAGAGTACAATCTCTTTGGTGTAGTCTGGCATTCCAAGAACAAGTGGACTGCAGAGTAAGTTTTTGAGCTCCTGCAAGTGTTTCATGCTCTTGTCATCCTTTGGTATTGTCGCACGGTTTCCATTTTCAGTAGGAACTGTTTGTTTGTTGGACAACATAAACGTTGGATGGTGCCAGACTGATTCCATGCACCCCCTCAGGAAATGATAGCCTATAGTACTGCTAGCTCACAGTGCCACTATAAATACCCTTAAACCTGGTAAGGTAACGAATGGTTTAGGCAACCTCCGAACATGACAACTCTGACCCCCAAGGAATTGTGGTAACAGATCTAGATCCCTTTCGCTCAGTCACTCATACTCTCTCAGAGAGATATACAAGATATGCACAAAGGGGTGATGTCTATTATTTTGTAACCATTGCGATTCTTGTATAAAATATATGCACTGCGATAATTAATAGACTGAAGCAGACAAATGGGATTAGAAATATAAGAACAGTAAAAAGAATGAGTAATTCCACCATCGTGCTAAAACAGTGTTTATATGCTGGCATATAAGTACTGTGCTAAGTGTACTCCCACTTATGCGTTCCCTAACCTAGATGCCTAGGGCGGGTACCCTGCCAAGAATCCCCTACTGGATCATCTAAAGCTCCACTACCTAAGGCAAGGTATGTAGGACCCCGTCTCGGTCACAGGTTGGACATCCCACCTTGTGAAGTTTTTCCCAATCCACACTCAAAGCAGAACGCGGAGGTAGGTAAAAAAGTCCATCTCCTGCATAGCAGAGTTTACCGGTGCCGGCCCACACTGTCCTGGCTACAGGTTTACCGAGTGGTGAACTCTTCAGCTAATTATATAAAGCCCTGTGCCATTTAACACCAAGCGCTGCCGGGGTAACTTTAAGGAGCTACAAGCTACACTTGAGCCTGGTGCAATGTTTGAGGCCGCTATGGGTGTCAATTCATCACGCACCTGTCTCATGCTTCCAGGTGAGTGCAGGTTTCGTCTCTTGAGACTGGATGCCCCTGCTGGGATTCAGCACCTCTTATTGTCCCTGCACATTTGTCAACTGCGGTGATGCCTGGGGACCCTGGTTTCGTGGATTCAGCAGAAATGCTTGCCCAAAGCTTCTCTCCTGGATCCTGGTGACGCGGTGAATGTCACCAAAGTGCTCCAGTTGCCCAGGGCGGAGATGGTGACCGGGTCTCCCACACACTGCCTCCAGTGCTCTGCGGCTGAGGAATCCCAAAAGATATTTGTTTTCTCAAAAATACAAGACTACTGAGTACACCGAACTCCAACAACTTGTCTCCATTCCACAAGAGTGCTCTTGCAGGGAGTGCTTCTGAATGTGATGTACTTTCCTTTCCGCTGTACCAGCCCATTCTCTCCAGGTGATCCCCGCCATTCGAAGATGGCTGCCCTGGTAGATAAAATAGTCTAAGCCATCAGGGGCTGCCCACTATTCGAGTGTGGGGGCCATATTGGAACAGGATAATCTCATTGATAAGCATACCTGAGCACGCCTGTTTTGCTCTTTTCTATCTCCGTTGTTCTGCTCTCTGTACGGCAGTTGATTTACGGACTTCAGACACAAGGTAAAAATAGAACTTGAACTTTGTGCTGTCCGCACCGACATCTTCAATATTTCTGTCGGCTTGTCTACAATAACTGTCATCCGACCGCCTCAGGTCTTCTCTGAGTCCTTACGTTTTGGTAATCCTCTGACACCCCCTACATAGCCTCACTGGTCCTTTTAATAGCCCACCCTTACCTGCAGCCTCTGTGCTCCTCTGAACCACCCCCACAGCTTCAGTGCTCCTCTGAACCTCCCCACATAGCCTCAGTGCTCCTCTATGCCTCCCTGTTCCTCTGAGCCCTCTCCAACAGTCCCCAATCCTCTTTGTGTCTTTTAGTTTTCTTCATCTTAAATCCTAAGGGTGGAGCAGACCTCTGCAGAATTCCACCGAGTTTTTATGTAAAGCTTCGGAATTCCGCATAGTGCAACTCGGTGAGCTCCGGCCACTCCTAGTAAACAGTAATCAGCTGTGCTGAAGAGCAGACGATAGCGATGACCTCACAATGACAGCAGAGTGCTCCTCTAATTAGAGAACATAAATGCGCATGTATTTATAACAACAGCATCCATGCTTCCATGCCGAGGCTTCAACCGAGCTCACATTGTTTATTGTCACTGTGATAGCGCCGTCGCCATATGGACGAATGAACGAATAATAAATGTCAAAATTTGCACAATGTATTTTCAGGTCTTGTACTGAATGTTCAAGCTGTCGTGATAGGGTACTTGGGAAGTGGAATCGTAACCAATGTGGATTCAGAGAAACTAATCCTGCACTGTCACATAAGCAAATGTGTGTCAAAAGTCAGTGTGTGGAAAAAGAAAGCAACTCTAGAAATGTGCACATGTGAAATGGCAGTATTTGTTCCCGGGCCTAACCTATCAATGTGACAGAACTGGGTCACTGTCTGCATGCACCAGCTTTATGAAAAAAAGGTTTCACCACGAGGGAGAAATTTGAGATCCATTGTCGGCATTAGCCAACCATGCTCAAGAACATTCATACTTCTCTCTTTGTGGTTGGGAATTTAATTTTGCGGACCGTCGTAATGCACTCATGGGACTCTCTTCTAATGCCTATCTCAATCTAGTTTCCAAAATACTTGACCTCTTTCTGACAGTACTATAGTTTTTCGAGGGAAACCTTTTTCCCATTCTCAATGAGAAGGTTAAGTAACGTAATGGTGTCTTGCCTACAAGCCCCTTATGTCTTGTCATCGATACCATGAGCAGGTCATCAATATACTGCACTAAGGTGGACCTGCATGGAAGTTGTAGGGTCTATATGTTCCTCTTCGGTATAAAATTGAAATATGAGGGGCTCTCTGTGTAACCCTGAAGAATGCAACACCACACAAGTGTTTTCTCTTGGAATCTGAACGCGAAGAGATATTATCTCTCTTCATGGAGGGAAATGGATAAGAATGCCTGATACAAGTCAGTGACTGTGAAGCACTCTTCTTCTGGGGCAATTTGGAAAAGGATTGCGGTACCACGGGATAGCCTGGAAAAACTATATATTTTATTTTTCACAGACTCTGCACTATTTTCCCCCACTTTTTGCAAGGCCATGATCGGAGACTTGAATGAAATTCTGATGACCTCTAAAATTCCCTGTTCTAGCCTATTCTCAATGATGGGAGTTATTATTGTGATGGCTTGTGGGGTCAGTTTGTAAGGGTGATGTTGAGGAAAGACTGCATCACACCTGAGAGTTATCCTTGAAGGTTTAGCATCTTTAATCAATCCAATCTCCTTCCCTGTGAAATCCCATACCTCTTCTCTACCTTTAGATCCAGGTGTAGATCTTCCTTTCTAAAGAAAGGGTACAATCTTACTAGGATTCTTGGGCCTGCACTTTAAATTTGGCATAGGCTGCTTGAGTCTCCATCTACTCTGCTTGGCATGAAATATATCAAGCAGTTAAGTTTGCAGAGTAGGTCTCTCCCTAACAAATTGACAGGACTTGAGTCACATATAACAAATCGATGATGCTCTTTGATGGTCACAATTTTTGCTGGAACTGAGTTCACTTCTGATTTGTGATGCTAACATCTGGACTTCTTTTCCAGAGAGGGGTAGTTTCGAGACCTCAACAGTCTATCAGAAAAGATATGGGGTGTCCATTGGCCACCCTTCCACGTAAGGACCACTCTGATCCACTTCCAGGACTGTGCCAAGCATACACGCCTCTTCTTCCCTAAGGCATTATCATTGAGCTGATTCAGATTCCACTGAGCTTCTGAACATCATTTGAATTGGCGAAGCTTGTATCACAAATGGATTCTGCTGAGCTCTAACTCTAGGTTGAAAGTGAGGGTTACCTCCTTGCATCTGCCTTACTTCTGTGAAAGAGTTAGGTACTTGAGCATCAACCATTGCTCAGTCGGGATTGTATCTGCACTCCCATTTTTAGTGGCTGACCTTACTGCAAATAAGACAGGGGATACATTTCTTCAGGCACTTATATTTGTTCCAGGCACCTCCACATCCTCTTCTCATCCATTGAGCATTTCTTCAAAAGGGCATAGAGACTCCCTGCATGTTCAATACCATAGTAGTGTCAAGGTTCCACACCTGAAGCAGGTATGTTTATTCCCTTCACGCCTGCAGTCTCTGCTAACTTGTGAGAGCAATTATGATGTTTTCTTTCAGTCCTCTTCACTTGGCGTCTAATGTGTTGATGCAATATTTTGCATAGTGCAGTATTTCATCTACAGGTTTGCATTACCAGCAAAGGGCATCCTGTATTATATGTGTGCTGATTTCTGGCAGTAGCCCATACACAAAGGAAGCTAGAAATCATACCACTGTGCTCTTTATACACTTGCATAAGTCTCTCAAAACAAGCGTGTACTGACTTTTTGGGATCTTGAGAAGGTTCAGAAATTTTGGCCCAATTCATTTCCATATGGGGGAACCTTCGTTTTTAGGTGGGCAATGCCTGCGTCAGACTTAAAGCCTGATTACGACTTTGGCGCAGCGATGAGGGCGCAATGCCACTCCGAGGGCGCAATGCCACTCCGCTGCAGGCAAGCACTTCTGACTGTGCAACTCGTAATACGGCCGGAGGTTCTTTGGCCTTTCCCATGGTGGTGCCTTGTAAACAGGCACCACAATGGGAATTGCCAAAAAGTTCCAGCATGGATTGGACGGTGACGCCCATGCCATGCTGGAACTGTGAGCAAAGTCAGCTTTTTCATGGTGGGGCTCTGCGCCAGTCCCTGCTCAGCATATTGGGTTGTGGTGCTCCTGCCCCACCGCCCAGCAGGTGGTCCACCGCCGATACGACTTTGTAAGTCATAATCGGCAATACGGTGGACCGCCACACTTAGGGTGATGGAGCATTCTTGTTTACTACTCTAGGGGATTCTTGTGTTGGCCAGTCTACTTCTCTCTTGCATTCCACCTTCAGATCCCTTGGGACCAATAACTCAAAAAGCAAATCCAAGTCCTCCCACAAGACCTTTGAGATTGTCACTATCTTATTTATTTGAGTATACCATTTATCAGTGTTTCCCCTCTACTTTGGGAGAGTATTCGTGAAGTGGAAGAGGTCTGTTCAAGACCAAGGGACATGTTTGTATGCTTCTTTCCTGTACTTCCCTCAAAGGGTACTCCTTCACCAGTTCAACTCTGGCCCCTCTCTCACTTTCCATCAGGAACTCCTATTTCTGTTTTACCTTAGACCTTTCCTTCTTAGAACATAGTCCCTTGACATGCGTTTTTAGTATCTTCTCCTTCAATGAACTCAAATCTCTGTCATTCATCATCATCCTGACATTCTTCTTCAGTTTTTTTCCTATGTCAAACCAACATTCATCTGACACTTTTTCCATCCTTGCATAAACTTCTTGCACTACTCTTGCAGTCTCTCTGCCCATGTAAAGCAACTCATTTTCATTGTCATGTCCCAGAAAATCCAATCCCACATCTTCTTGAACTCAATTTTCAAATGGGCTATGTTTGGTCTCTGTGTGGTCTATCCAGTTGGCTGTACAGCAGCCTCAGGAGTTATGGATGTCACTGTACCTCCCATAACTGAGTTTCATAAAATTTCTCCTAGTTGAGTTCCAGGATCTAATATACTGGATGTATCTACTATACTTAGGGGACTGCTTAATGGGTCATAAATTTGAGATATGCTAGTAATCATCGGGTGGAAGGGGTATTTATGCTAGTCATGGTCGGAGGCTTATCTGAAGTATCAGAAATAGATGTCAGGCAATGGGTGTGACAGTGGTATCAGTGTAACATTGGGTTGCACTAATCTCAGGGGAAGATACAGAAGGAGATTCATTATCTGTTGGTGTCTGAGGTTTGGTACCAGTTGCAGGTGCTTCATGATATGATGGTGGTCTTATTCTTAAGAGTTCGTCATCTTTCTCATTGCTCTCCGTCTCTGTCCCTTCTTTGGGCTTCTTTTCGGTACTGGCCTTTCCTTCCTCCCAGCAGCGGCTTGCACAGGTAAAATTCTGTGGGGCGATGAGGCGGGCGGGGGCGGGGCAGGGTGGGGGGTAGTGGAATCGGACATACGACGGTAATGTGAAGAGTAACTAAGGGGCATATTATCAAGCAGCAGCGATAATTATCGCTGGCCGCGCCTAGCGGGAATTTTGTTTCCGCCGGCTATCGCTGGAAATTATCGCCATGCTAGCGCTGTATTAACAACGCATAGCGCAATGGCGATAATTATTCCAGCGATAGCTGTGTTTTCCATGGAACATCGCTGGTTTTCCAGCGATGTTCCATGGAAAACGGCGATAACCTTGCTGGTACGACCCTGTGGTCGTATCAGCATAATCCACCCCCAATGTTAAGTATACGCAAGTCAGCATTTTAGCAGACGTTACCTTGCGCTGGCCGCATCCCCAAAGTCTGCGATGCAGCGACTGCAAGGTAAATGGTTTTATTAATATATTTAGTTACTTTTCTCATTCCCTTTGTATGTCCGATTCCACTACCCCCCACCCTACCCCTCCCTCGCCCCGCCTCACCGCCCCACAGCATTTCCCTGTGTGAGCCACTTCTGCTTCCGCCACATCCTCACTTATCAACGGTTAAGTTCGGTCTTTCTCAATTACCTCCTGCTGCCATCTCCTTTGCGTCTTGTTGCCATGTGCACTGATTCTGGAGTAAGCTTTATTATGGACTTTAAAGCACGTCTCTTTCTTTTCTGTTCATTTGAAACCTGATTCCAAAGATTTAAGACTTCAAACTGTGTGGGTCTAGGCTGGGGCTTTCAGTCATACATCCTCCTCAACTTTTCAATTCTAGGTATGTTGATTTTGCCACTCAACGGGAATCGTAATTCCCCATCCTTTGCAGTGTAATCGTGCCACTGACTGAGCCATATGCATGTGAATAGCCTTTTCTTTGCCTCCATTTCCCTAGCTGATGTACATTTGGATCGAGATTTCTCTACCTTATTTGTATCTTTCTGTGCTTTCGAAAAGGGATTCCTATTGGGCCAAATTTAGCCGTCACTCTTGACTTTAAATTTACTCTGCCTTCCATTTCTTTCACGCTAAGCTCACAGTTCGTCCGCCGATGCCAGTGTGTGCCAACCAAACATCAACCAATCACAGAACGGCTCACAGCGTTTGCCAGCCAATTCCTGTGCGGCACCCTATGACAAGGCATACATATACTGCTAGTTTTCCTTAAACTCTCTCCACAATCCTTACTATTAACTTTGTCTGCTTCCACTAAACAGAAACTTCCTACAGTACACAGAATTCTCTTCACTTTCATACAGTAGCAGCAAATAGTGACTGGCATGTGCACTTCCATGCAATAAGGAATGAACGAATGCCAAACTTGTTTAGTGCAATCGTTTAATAGAAGTGTTATGTCCAGGGCCAGACTGGGAACCAAAACCGGCCCTGGCAAACTGCTCGGCCGGCCCCCTGGGGGGCTGAGGGTGTGCGGCCGAGCTATTTGCAAGGGCCGGTTTTGGACGATTTTGTTACCGAGGCCGATATTGCAAGCCCCCGGCAACAAAAACAGCCCCCAGGGGCCAATAACCGGCCCCTACCATGGCGGCCCACCGGGGAAACGCTGGTGCCGGCTACGGCCAGTCCAGCCCTGGTTATGTCCCTATTTTGGTGTCACTGATAGCACCTCAAAGTACATTTCACCTTAGCAGGCAACTTTTCCATAATTCTCAAATCATGACTAACGTGAGGCACCTCTCTTCAAATTTTGGCCACAAGCATTGTAGTGAGGATACGATATTGCCTGCAGACATTGCTATGTTAGCATGAGTGAACTATATGCTTAAACACCATCTTGCCGCGTGTGCACACGACACTTGATGCTTCTGTTATCATAAATAAACCTGCTTGCTTTTCTTCACATGGGAACGGTCTGTTTTTCACAAGTACAGGCTTACACTGTGACCTCGGTCTGCACAGAGTGTTCAAGGTCGAATAACAATGTATGCTGTTAATTCATGTTGATCAGTCCCACTCACTTAGACAGAACACGAACACAGCTGCAAATAACTGGAACTCAGGTGCTTCTAATATTGCATTGCATGCATGTAGGGAGCACTTGGAGAAAATCTTTCCATCTACAGAGAACTGTGCTTTTCCTGGGATGTGATTCCCTTCATCTGATCTTGGA
The DNA here is from genome assembly GCF_964204655.1 of Triturus cristatus. Lineage (NCBI taxonomy): Eukaryota > Metazoa > Chordata > Amphibia > Caudata > Salamandridae > Triturus > Triturus cristatus. Next base: position 542,299,718 of record NC_140584.1, read on the forward strand.
GGTATGGGGTTCCCCGTTTAAACCCAGAGATCTTCTATTATTTTATAAACTAGCTCCTAGCCTGGGGAGGGTGGTACACGGCGCTATAGTCCTGGTTCCACTATCATTATAATATGATTACTCCTTTTGTGTTTTGGCCTTCTAAGAGTGGAAAAAGGGATGTGTATTTTCATAGAGGGATCACCTCCTTTTAGAGGTCTTTAAACAATAGGTTTCATACATTCATTACATGAGTACAGGGTTCACAGGCTCTTACCCAACCTAAAAGTAGCAAGCAAAATGAAGCAGTTACCACAGAATACAGTTGGTGATTCTCTCACGATTCTTACATTAGACTTGGATATTCCCAGAGTCTGTACATGTGAAGTGACTTGTTACATAGTATGTTGTTCAGTCTGATACAGTTAGGTTGAACTTGTGAAAGTACATTTCGGTTGGGTGAGCTGAGAAAGTATTAGTCTTTTCCTTTGTTACAGCAAAATAATATCACCAGTGAAAATCATGTGATATGCAACAGTGTTGCACCCAAGATGGACAACAGATCAAAGTTAGCCCAAATTTATTGAAAACTTGATTTCACGTTTTATACACCACAAGCGAAAAATAAATCTTATATGGGTGCAAACTTCAATGGCACTAGTCATAATCTCATCTAGGTGGAGTGTATTGTTAACATCTTTGCACACTAGGAAAAGCTATTTCCACTCCTAAGAAAATTATTTCCTTTCTAGTAATATATTCCTGGAACCCGCTGCCTAAAATAATCACAAATGCTGTGCAAGCTTTGCTATTACAAAATAGTACACTACTTCGTTTGGAGAGATGCCTAATTGTTCTCAGACGTCCTTGGTAAATGCTTTGCAGTTGATAGTAAATTACATTTTAGGCATTATTATTATGTGCGGTAGCTCCATTAAGCTTAAAAGGATTGCGATTATTAATGTCTATATTCGCTCTAGCCCAAACACTGCCATGACAGGCTCCATAAATTATGTATCTCCACAGTGATTGAGCGAATACATCCTGCTTGTATTAAAATAGTCTCTGGTGATTGTAATACATCTGTCCAGTTCAAGCAACCGCTACATACCTTAACCAAAGACGAGGATGAGGCTAATGGCATGCCCCCTCTAACAGCAGTCTCTAATTATTAGTACTCATGGATAGCTGAGCGACTCATTGACATCTTGATAACAATATGGCCTTAGAGCTTTGAATGGTTATACACCAACTGATATTTTATGTAAAACAACTTTTAAAAGAGGGTTGTACGTAGGCAACATTGACTACATATTTTTTAGGTCTCTCCTGGCGTCGGAGCGGGCATGCGCTTCTCGCCTGCAAGAGCTATAGTAAACAAGTTACTTTTGAGAAGCGGACTCGAGCCCCGCCCCTCATTTCCATTGGGTAGCATCAGTGTTTATGGTAAACGCTGGCTTCCCATTGGGAAGGAGGGTTTTTAGTTGCCTCCCTTTGGCTTTTTGTTGGACTGCCACTCCTGTTTCACGCTGTCATGAAGACTTTTCTGATCTGCTTGTTTATTTTAACAAGCAGATAAGAAAAGTCTTCAGGACGGCGCTCCGTCACGCTGCCTGCATGCGTCAGTCCGGCTCTGTGATTGGGCATGTATGACAAATCACGCTGCCTTCAAGCCGCATTCTCTCCATAGAGACGTGACTGTCCCTCCTCCCGGCTGCACAGTTGTATTTGTTACTCGGACTGTGAGATACCAACATTTCAGTGGTTCCTCACCACATATTCCTTCCTCTCTCGCTGTCATTCAGCGTTACAAAATAGGCCAGGCTCACTTCTTCTAAACAAACAATACGGGAAATCCATAATGCACAGAATTGCCAGTCACTCTCTCTGCTTTCTTGTTGACTCAACAGGATTATTTTATTCTGAAGAGATACTGAGGTCAGTGTGTTCGTTTTAGGGAGCTGGTGGATTATGTGAGTCCAAATTTTGGAATACATGTGGGCTAACTATATGAATTATTAATTGGAAGTGCATTTCAACCACCAAAGTTACCATTTCTGCACAAGTACATTTACATGATTTTAGTTTAGGGTCCTAAGGAGAGGCTATTTTTGACTAAGATGTTCGGGTAAAGAAGACAATAACAAGGATTTCGGCTTAAAATAACCGCTGCCCAGATAGTTGACTCATAGTTGTAATTAGCATTTTTAACACTTCACGGTAACGGTACCCTGAGCCAAATGACTTGTAATGGAATTGGGTTTGAGCACGACTGTCAGTCAGCCACGGACGACTGACAAAACTGCGCTGGGTAAGCCAGCGGTGCCTGTTGAGGGTCGGGGCTGCCCTGCTGTGCCTGGCAGCCCGTGTGGGTGTGTGCTCAAAGCGGAGCACCGCCCGGGGCATCCCAGGCCTCCGCCTCCTCCGCTCATTCCTCAGCAGCCACTGCCGCAGCCTGCTCCGGGGGCGGAAGTGTGGCTCCCCCAGCATACACATGATCCAGCGGATGGGAGACAGTGCGGAGCCAGGACCAGGCTGTCCGCATCCTCCGGGGACCCCAGTTTACCTCCAATCGGAGGCTGAGGACACGGCGGCAGGACAAGGTTCCCTTGCCAGGAGGCGGTGCGACTGTGCACCTCGGAGCCTCTCTGGACACTTTTGGATTGTGACAGAGCCCCTTCGGAAGCTGCCGAACCTCTGCTCTCCTTGCTGCAGCTTTGCGTAAGGCTTAGAGGAAAAGGAGGGGCTGATGCCTAACATCTGAAGGCTCGGTGGAGGGGGTTCTGCGGGTATGTGCCCTCACACTGAATCACCCAGCAGTCCCAACCGCCAGCTCCGATGGGGAAAGGTTCACCAATAACACACTCTGCGATTGCCGGCGTTTTCCCTTGGCCACCCCAGGGGCATGGATCCCGTACCTATGCCCCCCCCAACCCCCGCCTCTCAGAAGGAACCATCCTCTGCATCAGAGCCTTCACCCTTTATGACAGGGGCCACTGCAGCTCCGCCGGCCAGTGCAGCTAGACACTGCCACCCCCTCCTGTCTGTTTTCCTTTTTTAATAGGATGTTTGGATCCAACACTTGAAAGGAAGTAAAAGTCATTTGAAACCTCTTCTACATCTTGCAAGGATATGATCACCTGTCAGAGCACCTACCCTCCAGGATGAGGCAGCAACCAATGCGCGTGGCATTCCCCGGGTAGCCTGCAGGCACCTATTGCCTCTCCTGAGGCTGAGGGATCGCCGGTGCTCCAGGGATGGGCTTCCTCAAACTATCTGATGGCCGCTCTTGGAGGACTCATGCCCTGCCTGTAGAGACACCGAGGCTGGTCTCTGTATCTCCAGGCAACACTGCCTCTTACTGCACATTTATTGGAGACCCAGATTCACTTCCTCTCAGAGGAATTTGTACCTGATATAAGTTTGCATCCCATGGTTTGCGGGTGAGGACATGGCAGACGGAGCTCGGTCCCATTTTGGCAATCTGGGTCACTGCAGCCCGGCGTCAAGCCCAAAGCTTGGGAGAAGCAAAAATCATACCCAGCAACAACCACTGGCACCCCTCACCATACACAGACCACCACATCCTCCTCGCCGGTGGCCAAACACCAGCAAAAGGTGCTTATCTGTCCAGGACACAGCTTCAAGAAAGTGACCCTGACCAAGCCGACTTTTTGTCACCACTACACGGACTCCATCTGGGGGCTTGCGGGCTACCAGTGTGAAGGAAAGGCTTCAGCAGCAGGTCTCGTCAGGCCTGCCAGTTGCTTATTACAGGAATGACCATGACAGGGGATGTCTCTCTTATCAGGTGGCCTCTGCAAAGGTGTAGTGGCCATGTTCGACTATTAGGGAACATCCACAAGTTACCCCTGATGAATCTGTGGTATTTGAAATGTATAAGACTCTCTTTAAACCTGGCCCCTAGGCACGTCACCAAACCTCTTCACATCATATATCGGTGGCACCGGTGAACTTTCCATGAGGGCAGCTGAAAAAGTGCAAATTAATTGCACACTGTTCTACAGGGCTCCCAGGTACTCTACCGTTCCCATATTTCCAATTCATAAGGTACGGTAATTGTAAAAATGTGTGACGTCAGCACGACCGTGACCCCGTGTTCATTTATTGGAGAAGTGGGATGTGATCTAATGGTCGATTAAGTTGCAGGTTCGACGATCATATTGGCCGAACACCCATAAAGTCTGTTTAGTCATCTTTGCCCTCATGCCAATTTGACAATTTGTGACAGTCTAAAGAGCTAAGCAAATTAGTGGCCTGCTCTGTGAAGTCGTAGGCCTGAACTTGTAAGAGAGGTTAGGTCATTTGTGTAAAAAAAAAAGTGCCCTAGAACTATAGTGAGTTTGGGCGAGTGTTGTAATGATGTGAGCAAGACCACTGACATTTGTACATAAAACAATAATGGGCTTTCGTCAAATTGATCTGAAATAGTTTCATAATTTTATGTGGTTTCACTGACACAGTTCTTTCTGTACCTTTCACTAGTTTTGGCATTTTCCATGTATGCCTATGATTTTCGTGCACAACTGCTTTCTGTGGTTCACTGATATGTGAGTAAAGTTTGTATATACAAGCATTGCTTTGTCCGTAATAAGAGGCCAGACAAAGTGCAGTAGAGGTGGGCGGTGAGGTTATTGTGAGACATCACACAATTCATTTTTGTCCCATGTATGACTCGAGTGTTATGTCCACATACCTTTTATGCTCGATTATATATAATCTTTTTATATTTCATACATAAACATGTTTTTTATGTTGATTGTGAAATGGCCCTTTCTAGGGTGCTTTCCCTCAACTTTTTACCTTTGTCCCTTCTGGTTTTCCACAGATCTATGTGCTAGCCTTAGGACTTTGAGCACTGTTGACACGGCCATTCAGTGCCAAAGCGCTGTACTTGTCATATACATACTGATGATTGCTGCATACATAAATGGTTGATTTGAGCTGGAAGTCCCTCGTCAACGGGTAAGACATATACCTACGGCATGTAACTCAAATGCTCCTCCGTGGGCCTGCACCACTGGTTGTGCCACTCACAGAAATGAAATGAAATTAAATGAAATGAAAAGTGAATTTATAAAGCGCGAATTGCTGCCCAGGGGCGTCCAAGGGCTAGTGTAGACTAGTGGTAACTGAGCACTGAGGAGGGATCAGCCAGAAGAATTAAAGGGGGGTAGTGAACAGGAAGGTTTTTAATTGTTTCCGGAATGACAGCAGATTGGGATTGGACCGAAGTTGAAGAGGGAGAGAGTTCCACAACTTGGCAGCATTTAGTGCGAACATCCTGCCACCAGCTCTCGCTCTTTTTACTTTGGGTATTGAGGCTAGAAAGGCCTGGGTGGAGCGGAGATTTCTGGTCGGGTGGTAGTGAGCTATTAAATTGCGGTTAATTGCTGGTCCCGTCTGCCAGAAAGCCTGATGAGAGATGCACATTGCCTTGAAGGCAATTCTCTGTCGTACCGGTAGCCAATGCAGCTTGCTAAGTCCGCGCTTGCCTGATTGTCTGCGAGGCAGCTGCAGCAGGGTGCGAGCTGCGCAGTTCTGGACTACCTGGAGCTTTCGCAGTGTGAAACAGAGGTAGCTCTTCAAACATGCCACAGGTTTGCCATGATGGGTCCTGTGTGAGCAAGTTACTGTTACTCGACTCAGCATTTAAAAAGCTACTTTCCAAGGTTTTGCATGTCTCTTGCTATATCGGAGTACTCCCTGTGGACGGGGTGCAGTTTCGGGAAGAGGTAGGGTATGTGTGTGGTAGGGCTACATGCACTAGTAGTGAATGCCACTGGATGGTGTGTTCAGTTTGATAGGGCCTGCTTCTCGCATTGGATTGGCATGAGGGATTTGTGGGAAGGCTATTTAGTTGTATTTCCTAAGGGCAGAAGAGTGGCAGTATAGTGTTGATGTGTTGGTTATGGTGCGTCCTCTCCGGTCGTGTGACTGGATTTAAGATTACTACGTTGGAAATACCACTTTGGGAAAGTGGGCATTTTTGTGCATGTAGCTTTGTGCACCTGTCAGTCTGTCTCCAATCCACATCTGGCTGCTAGGGGGACAGCTAATTCTTTGCATTCCTGATCAGTCAACCATAAATTAGGGGCTCAAGGAAAACTGCAGACCTCTGACTCTGTGGGCCTTCCTGGGGGTGGAATTGGAACCTGCATTCCAAGGGGCAGGTTCTTGGCTCCACTAAAGATAGTGATGAGAGGGCCCATGCATTTCAATGGTGGCCTTATGAACTGCTCTCATCTTCAAAGACCATTGTGGTATAACTACTGGGAATCTTCCCTTTCATTGAGGGGTTGGAACCATACTACGTTGGAACATCCACAAAAGGAACTATGGGGGCAGGAGGGACTCCAACTGAATTATCTGCAGACTTGTGGTGGCCTGGGGCTCTAGGAATGGGACTGCAGCTGATTGCCACCTGTCCTGGCCCAGGTCCCTAAGTACTCTCCAAGGAACGGTTGGCTGGTCCCCTGTCCACGAGATCCCAGGGACAAAAAAGATCTCCTTGTTTAAGCGAGATAATAAAGACTGTGCAGGGTGCAGTGGAAATGGGTGTAAGTGATTGTCAGTTGGGACAAGGACTTTCCTGGCGTACGCCGTAATCGCACTCTGCAGAGAAGTGTGCTTCTAAATATTAGTGGCCCACCAGGGGTGCCGGAACGTTAGGAGTTTAAGGAGTGTGAGGGACATTTGCTGAGTCCTAGGTGCCTGTGCTTGCAAGCAGAAACCTGTGCTATCTTGCACTCAATAGCATGTGGTGTCAGAGGGGTGTTGGGGAAAATTGCGGTACTGAGCTAGCAGCCGAGACTGTCTTGATTTCCAGATCAGGAGCATGACAGTGCCTGACATTGTGGCTTCAGTCTGAGGTCGCCGACTTGGTTAGAACTGTGGAGTATACCCTAAGTGTATATCGTGTTGATTTCAATGTACATGTAATACAAAGACTAGTGTTTTATACATAGGTTGTGGACACTCATTTTGTAGCGTACGCATTGTGTTGCAAGGGTGATGTTGTGCCAACACTTTACACTTTGGCTCTGAGGATAAGCCTGACTGCTCGATGTCAAGTTACCCAAGAGGGACCAAAGAATCTTGGACAAGTGTATGGTACTCATCGTATCTAGGATGGGGGAGTCTGCCTGGCGTTGATGCGTCCCAGCCAGAACTGCTGGGTCTAACATTGATGAATTATTTGTCTAGTTTCAATCGCTTCTTGTAATCCAAAACAAACTTGAATTGACCTGTAATAAGTCAGCATGGCTTTGTTATTTCATACCACACACTAAACGATACGATAATGATGTGTATAAGTAATTTGATTGTTTTGAAGATCCATTGACTCAATCAAAACTATATTGTTAATAATGCATGGAAAAGCCTCACCCACATTTTTGTGGCATGCTTTATCACAGACTAGTCGCTTGGGCCCTGATGAGATAGTACTATCAGGGAGGCCTCTACCTCAGACTGAGGGAGTTCAAGATAAGTGATACTGGGGTGCCGTTCGTGTAAGGAGAAAAACTTGATTTTTAAATCCGGATCCTTGTAATTCCCTGAGTGCTTTCATTGGAGCTGTTTTTAAATCTGGTGTTTGTCGAAAAAGGGAAGGCGCTGAGGACGGGACTACGAGGACCAGCAGCCCCGCAACTGCCAACAGCTGTGTCCTCTTCCCGTATTTCCAGCCGGAAGCTATAAAACTCCTCACGGCCCCCGCTTCGCGGGAGCCGTTCGTGTAAGTAGAAAAACGTGACTTTTAAAACCGGATCCTTGTAATTCCCTGAGTGCTTTCATTGGAGTTGTTTTTAAATCTGGTGTTTGCCGAAAGAGGGAAGGCGCTGAGGACGGGACTGCGAGGACCAGCAGCCCCGCAACTGCCAACAGCTGTGTCCTCTTCCCGTATTTCCAGCCGGAGGCTATAAAAATCCTCACGGCCCCCGCTTTGCGGGCGCCGTTCGTGTAAGGAGAAAAACGTGACTTTTAAATCCGGATCCTTGTAATTCCCTGAGTGCTTTCATTGGAGCTGTTTTTAAATCTGGTGTTTGCCGAAAGAGGGAAGGCGCTGAGGACGGGACTGCGAGGACCAGCAGCCCCGCAACTGCCAACAGCTGTGTCCTCTTCCCGTATTTCCAGCCGGAAGCTATAAAAATCCTCACGGCCCCCGCTTAGCGGGACGCGCGGGCGCGCGCCGGGTGAAGCCCGGGCCAAGGGCGGGCCCGTCTGAGCCCGTCAGAGCACGGTTGAGAACGGAACGGGATACCCCTCTAACATCTGGTATAAAAGGGTAATCATTGGAAGAGTGAAGTAAAGTTTTGCGGTGTAAGTGTTTGCATCGAGTATACCTCCTTAAAGGAAATAAGGTTATTACCTTTCGGGGCCACAAGTTCATATATATTAATGGATCGGCCTACTAAAAGGGATGGGAGTGTCAATCAATCAACTGGGGGTGCCTTAATCAGGATTTTAGATAATTTTCTAGTGCGAGTACAATCAGCACTAGCCAAAGACATCGAACTAACGGAAAAAAGATTATCATTAGATGTTCTTTGTGATAAGAGGTCATCCCTGGGAAGTATGGCCAAGGTTAGGTCTCCACCGTGTCTACAGACTGTTATGTTGGATTTTCCGGTTTCAACATCTCCTTTGATGGAGGACGAAAATGAACAAACAACAGTTACTATACCATTGGTTGAAACTCTGGGTGAAACCCTTGAATCTTTTGATACCTCGATTCTTTGTAATCCGGTCCCAAAGATTATGCCCCTATCAAATATTAAGACCCGCTCTGCTTGTAATATTAAAGCGGGTTCAGCTCAACAACTCCAAGGTCTAACATTGAAAAAAAAACGTAAGGGGACTCAATTGAACTCCACAGGGAAAAAAGTTAACACTGGACCTGTTTTTGGTTTGAGGAAGGATCTAGTTTCATGTCCTCCTCATCCTGTAGCAATTGAGGAGAGGGTAAATTTACCATTATCTTCGGGGAGTGGAGCCCCGGAAGACATGGGCCCGACGTTTTGGAGAAAATTGGAGAGTACTTTAAAGAAATTGTGTGATCCTATTTATGAAAGATTGGGCTCCATTGAAAGTAGGCTTGTATGCTTGGAACTTTCACTTGTTTCGGCCCAGTCACGGGGGGGGGGGGGGAGTCTGGGCTCTGGTTTATACAGCGAACGACTAGGCGTGGTAGGACAATGGAGCGAGGTTAAAATTGCTACTAATGGTCCAGCGATTGCTGCAGAGAGCCCTAAACTGTCTGATTCTCAGGAGCCATGTGCCATATCCCCTCTTGCCAATCAGCTAAGGGATGAACATCCTCCACAACGTGACGGATCCTATAATGCTGGGGCTAATACAGTTAGAATCGTTAAACAACCTATCCCCACAAAGTCTCCTGTGCAGGCTTCGTCTGGATTAATTGATATACATCTCCCCCCAGAGGCAGCCCCCTATGTGGTGGTTTTAACTGGGGTCCCGCCCTTGGCGATGGGGACAAGGGAATCATATAGGGATCTCAAGAATAAGTGTATTTTTTGGCTTAATGCAAATCGCCCATTGCCGGCCCATATATGTGCTGAAATCTTGTTCGCTAGGAGAGTAAATTGGGTGGGCAGGAAGCCTAAGAAACCAAAGGGGGATTGTATTATTATTAACTTTAGGGATAGACGCTGTGTGGAACACATCTGTAACTGGCCTCAAGATGATCCCTCACCTCTAATCAGCATTATGCCTTTGTCCTATTTCTATGCTCCAGCACCATTGTCCCAGCAAGGGATAACATATAGTTGAAATTTGACAAACGGTTGCCCTTCTGGGGATATAAGGTCCTTCAACCGATTTGATGTGTTATCCGGGCTGGTGGACTGTGATTGACAGAAAGATAGAATTGGATATTCTAGACCCGAAAGGGCATCTGAAGTCACTAATTTAGAGGTGGGTAAAAAACAAGGAGGGCTGTCTGAAATAGAAAGCATTATGGATGGAGCTGTGATCCTTGCTCTAACAAATTCTATCAGAGTTGCGGAACAGGGATCTAGTGATGCTCTTCAGCAGGAATCGCTGATCAATGATGGAAATTCAGATTCCCCTCATGGCGTGGATATACCTCCTTTATTAACTATAGGGAGTGCCGATGGGGTGGTGAAGGCTGCCGGGTACACAACGATATTATCCTGGAATGTGGCGGGTGTGGGATCTAAATTATCATCATCTCTCTGGACAGACTTCATTGGTGAGCATGACATTTGTCTTTTTCAAGAGACATGGTCAATAGAGCCCGTGTTTAGATTGGGTTATTTGAATTTTATTGTCCCAGCAGAGAAAAGGCCACAGGGCCGACCAGTAGGAGGCCTGGTCATTTGGGTCAAACAAAATTTAAATTGTAATATCCACCTTATCCCAACCTCGAATTGTGACATCTTGGGAATTAGGTTGAATTTCCCGCCAAACATGCAAATTGCTATTTTTTATGTCTATGCAAGGGGTCTACCAGGTGGGAAAAAATCAGATGTGGTAACAGCACTAGATACTCTTGTTGAATCCAGACCAATTGATGTGCTCCCATTGATTGTGGGTGATTTCAATACGACTTTTGAACCACTAGGATTTCACAACTCAACTTTAATGGAGGAGGAGGATCTTAGATGGGGAGTTCCGCAACTTGAGACAAAACCTATTAGTAAATGGACAGAGGCGGCCCTGTATTTGAAAGGGTTTTGTCTGGGTAACCAATTGAGGGCTGCTAATGGCAGAACTTTTTCAGACAGGATGGGAAGTAAAACCTACGATAATGGCATCAGGGCAAGTAATATAGATTATTTTCTAGTCCATCTAAGGATGTGGCACACTCTTGTGGATATGGTGGTTAAACCCCGAATAGAGAGTGACCACAACCCATTAGTTGCTCTTTTTAAATTGGATATGGGTGATAGAGTGGATTTAGCATCTGATGCAAAAGGTCCAGATGTAATTATATCAAATGATGAACGCCGCCTTAAATGGCACAAAGTAGTAGAGCATCCAGACATATTAAATAGTATCAATTCCAATGTAGAAGAGGCACTGGCATTAATGATGACAGGTGGCATTGAAAGTCAGTCCTTTGTCTCATTTGAGAATATACATGAAAGTCTTTTTTAAAACTTAAAACCTACTTCTGTAGGCCTCTGTTAGTAAAACAAGATTTTAGTAGAAATCAGGAGAGTTGGTTTAATGCCTCTTGTAAGCAAGCCCGGGAAGAGCTTGGGTTTGCGTTAAAATTAAAAGACCAGAGCAAGATTAAGAAAGCACGTAATACTTACAGGATGGTACAATGGAATGCTAAAAAGGAATGGGTAGAGTGCGAGTGGCAAGATCTTAAGGCAGCATGTGTAGCAAAAGACCAAAAAAAGTTTTGGGATATTTTTAAATGGAAAAGGGGCAAGATTATTGATAGCCCGCATAATCATGTCCCTCAGAGTTCCTGGGTCGAATACTTCAAGCCACAATATGCAAAAGGAGAAGAGGATGATAGCGAGTTCCATTGGGAACGGGTGTTTTATAATAAACCTGTTTTCAGCGCTGAGGAGGTTGATAGGGCGCTCGATTTGGTAACCCAGGGTCGTGCTCCAGGTATGGACTGCATCCCAGCTGACTTATTTGTGCATGATAGACAAAGATGGCGGGCATATATCATCTATTTAGCTAATGCAATAGCTCAAGGGATGGCTATCCCTCAATCCTGGAAAGGTGCCGAAATCGTGCCCGTATATAAAAAGGGAGATAAAACATTAGCTTGTAATTATAGGCCCATTAGCCTGATCGACGCCATACAAAAAATTATGGGCCGTCTGGTCTTGGGAAAAATCCAGACCTGGATGGAAGCTAGTAACATTCTGAGCCCTCTCCAGGCTGGCTTTCGCCCTAAAACTAGTACTTTAGACCAGATTTTCAGGTTTATGGTCCTTTATTGGAGGACAGTGGTTTTGGAAAAAGGGGTCTTGTACGCAGTATTTGTCGACTTGCGGGCAGCTTTTGATTTAGTTCCGCGTGGTAAGCTGTGGCGGGTGCTGGAGGGGCTGGGGATGGCCCCAGAGCTGCTGGCATTGGTCGTCCGCTTACATGAGGACAATTTTGCCAGGGTGCGGTGGGGAAGACAGGGGGAGGTTACGGATGCCTTCCCCGTAGAGCGGGGAGTGCGGCAGGGTTGTGTCTTGGCACCGACCATGTTCTCGCTCTTCGTGAACGGGGTGGCTGATTTCCTCTCCCGGGTCCCCTCGGATGCCCCGGCTATGGCTGGTATTCGTGTTCCGGTCCTCATGTTTGCGGACGATACTCTGTTGATCTCAAAAACACCGAGTGGCCTCCAGCTTACCCTCCGGCGCTTTGAAGAATTTTGCTTATTGCGTGGACTGGAAATAAATGTTGCAAAGACCAAGTTTATGGTCCTTAATGGACCTAAACCTTCTAAGTTTTATAAATCTTTTAAAGGAGCCATTCTTATGAATGGCTCCCCATTAGAGCAGGTCGATGCATTTACTTATCTGGGGGTCACGCTACAGATGAATATGTGTTGGAAAAGCCAAATTGATCTGGCAATATTAAAGTACCAACAGCAGGCAGGCTTCCTCTTGAAAAGATTTAAAACTTCCCAGACCCAACCAATTGGCCCATTTCTTGAGATTTATGTGATGAAGATCCGTAGCTCGGCCCTTTATGGGTCTGAGCTATGGGGGTATGGTAAAAATGGTAAAAATCTAAAGCGCCGGACTGCCGTGGAAAATGAGTTTATTCGGAAAGTCATTGGTGTTCCGCAAAGTACACCCTTGATACCACTTTTTTGGGACCTAGGCTTGAAAACTTTCTAAGATACAGCTTACCTGCGTCCATTGCTGTATTGGCGTAGGGTCTGGACTACTAAGGAGCTCAAGCACTATGCCTTGGGTTTGAAGGAGATTATGGAAAGGGATTCCTTTCACAAGATAGATTGGCTGAGGTCAATAAGATCGTTACTGGACAGTCTGGGAATGAGGGACCTATGGGAAGATCCTCAAAATGCGGTATTTCCCTCAAAAGAAACTATGAAGGCCAAATATTGGGAAATGATCTGTTTGGAATTAATTTCCAAAGGATGCTCATTCCATTTTACAGGCAGATTTCTGGAATTTAAGGCCTATCCAAAATTGAAATTGTACTGGGGCCTGATTGAAATACCATGTGATCGTAAGCTCTACTTCCAGTTTAGGATAGGCACGCTCCCGATCCGATCATTTACATCTAAATGGGTCGAAGGGTCTCAAGATAAATGCCCAAAGTGTAGGGACAAGAACGAATCTCTGAGCCACTTCGTGTTCTTTTGTCCCCTTTACACTCTCCCACGTAAGAAATGGGTAATACCCATTTGCCGTCTAATTGGAACCCGAAGGCACGAAGAGGCTATGCGAATTTTGTGTTCGGACCCAAGCCCGGTAATTGCAATAGCCATGGCAAAATACATAAAATGGGCCTGGGTAATTCGGTCAAAACAGATTAACTGCAAAGTGCCCATTGAATAGGCTTCCATATAAAATTTAAAGGTTAGGACGTACTGTTGTGATAATATCCAAACCAGGGGAGGGTGGTGTATATATTGCTGCATAAATTAGAAATGTGCTTGTTTTATATCTGGATGTAAAGGTTTTGGTCTACTCATTTAAATAGAGTTTAATTTTGTTCTAGGCATATACATATAAATTTATATTGATTTTTGTATTTTAATTTGTATTTTTGCAAATGGTTTTAATATGTTACTTTTATGACTTAATTGTTGAATAAAGTTTTGGAAACGATACTGGAAATGTATGGTGTACAAAGTGTTGCTAAAACGACTTCTCAGTAAACTTAAATGAATACCTCTATTGAGAAGATACCCAGGGTAAGACATCAACAATACATCAATGACACTGAAGCACATTAGCTCCACAAGGATGACCCACAGTAGTAGATTTGCAAACCTTGAAGGTTTATTAGCAGAGTAGTAAAGTTACCAACTCAAATTGTTCAAATTAGTCTAAAATCAATTATCATTAAATAAGTACATTGGTTAGTGTGTTCAAAGCGGTTCAAAATAGTAAATAAAAAGATCTACTATTTAAAGTCATCATAAGCATATCAAGCACGTTTCAGTCTCCCACAAAGGGAAGATCCCATACTGTGCTAAACTAAGAAGCCAAAGTAATGGGGGAAGCAGAGCAGAAGGTGTCAGAAAATAAAGCCTTTGAAAGGCAGAATCAAACAAGCATTAAAAATGCAATAGGTCTCGCCTTTTATTAAGTTAATGCCATTTGCTTTGCTATACATTACCATTTGCAAAGCAAATGGCTTTAACTTAATCAAAGATGAGACCTATTGCATTTTTAATGCTTGTTGATATTAGACATTGGTCTTTAGTGCTTGATATGGTGGTCATGCCAAGAGCGGCTAGTGACAAATGATGCTCTTTGTGCCCAGCTTCAGTTGGGTATCCCCGTCTCAAACTTTCCACCTGAATTAGGCCATCCAATAAACTCCATTGTTGTGACTAACAATTGCTGAAATGTAAAAAGGGAAAGGATATCCATCAATGATAGAGCCCTAAGCTCCCTATATTCGATCTTCCTACAATTATTTATCTCTCTTTTTTATTTTTTTTAAACAAATTGATTATTGGATCAAAACTCACATACATTGGAGAGTTCCTTAACCCAGGAAACGTCTGCCATAGTAGACATTGCGAATCATTTCCATTGACGTTTGATATACACATTTTCTTTATCAATACTATTGTAAAACAAGAGAACATAAACACATTAAACCCCCCTGTGGCATTAACTCGCCACTGCATCTTATTTGCCACTGCATACCCCGGTACCACACATACGGTCCCCTGCTGCCCCCCAAATCCCCTACCCCAAGTGCGCATGTAGCCCTATAGATGCTGATGAGTCTACCGGGGGCACTGGGTCCAAGTCTAGTCCTCGATAATCTGCCCATCTTTTCCAAATTAGAGGATGCTTTTGTGGGCAACCCCTAGCCTTAAATATTGGAATCTCTAACCCAAAGGTCTTCAAACTTTTCGATGCAGAGAACCCCCTGTCAAATTTATTAGGCGTAAGGACCCCCTCCTGACAAAAATTTCTAGAACTTGGTACTCCTCATCATTGACAACTATCGACAACCATAAACGCCCCCATTTTCCACAGCGAATCATTTTTACATTGGGGAAATAAATTAAACAATGTTTAGCAAACCAAAGGTCAGTGAGCGTGGGGCTGTGGTCAAAGGTGTGGCTAACAACTAAGGGCCTCATTTATGAGGCATTGGCATAGGGCATCGCCACAAGGCTTTTTGCTGCGCTGGCAAACGCCACTGTGAAATGGCAGGACCACACTTCATTTAGGAAATATGGTGCATTCCTATTCTTTCCCCCTGCATGGCACACAAATTGTTGCCAAGCACCAACATAGGCAGGATTGTTTTTGTGCAGCAAGGGTCACCTTCCCGCACAAAAACAATTGTGAGAGGGGTTTTCCTCTTTCTATGTGTGCTGCAAAATGAAGCACACATGTAAAGAGGAAAAACAAGGAGAAATGAAAACATTTCTCCTTGTTACGCCTGCTGTGGGGAGGCTTAAGGTTTTGGCGCTGCCCCAGGTTTGCATAGTTTTGCAAATCTGGGGCAGTGTCAAAATCCATGGGTGATGCGTGGGAACACCCACCTAACGCCCATGGAATGCCTCCTTGATGCAGAGTAAGGCAACGCAGTGACTTGCCCTGCCTTGCATTACTCCATATCTATGAGGCAATGCAAAGCCATGCAGGGTGACTTTGCGTCGCCTCATGGATATGATTGAGATGCTTGTGTCGCTGGAGCTTCAAAATAAGTGACACTCCGGTGGCGCAAGCCTCTCATAAATCAGCCCAAAAATATTTTGCTCATATTTTTGGTCTTTCACCATCAGGTAGCTAGATATAAAATAATGGGTAGCTTAAATGAAAAATAAACATAAAAAGTTGTTACTTAGTGGGAAATGCATTAGAGTACATTATGAAGCCCCTATTATGTAATGCACCACTCTGCACCTTGTAGCACTAAAAATACACAAGCCAATATTCTCCACTGCACTAAATTTGGTTGGTGCAGTGGAGAACTGTGACTTGTGTATTTTTAGAGCTACAAGGTCACCACCTGTGACAGAAAGTACTGTGAATGTGTAAGCCATTATATTATACATGCATTGCACACAAGATAGACTGCTGCAAACTGTGCAAATAGTTTTAGGACAAAATTGAGTTTTTAAAATTTAGAATTTAGTAATACCAGACCATAAGTAATGCATTTATTTTGCACAACTTCACAGCCCAGTTGTTAACTCTTTGCACTTGCACTAAAAAAAAACCACATCTTTGCCATCACAGTGCTTGGAGTGATTCAAGCAATTAAAGCCAGAATCCCTCCCAAGCACCCTTTACATTTGAAAATTAACTCCTAGAGCACATTGGCATTTCATTCAGGCAAGCAGGCACACTGGCACCTCAGAACACAGCACATGACACTCAATTAATTTCACCTGAAGCATTTTAACGATTGGAATGAAAAGTCCGGGTGGGTGTCCTTGTCCAAAAGGAACAGCACATGATTACGGTAGAAGTGAGGTCTTCTAAAAACACACCTATTTGCCCTTTAGGCTCTTCCCCTCCTCTGATCTCTGACTCTATTCCTCAGCGCGGGGATACGCCGGTAGGCGTCACCATGCGCTCTACAAACCCCTTTATTATTATTATTATTATTATTAAATGCACGACCCCCTTTTCAGGACTCCATGGCCCCCTTGGTGTTCGCGCCCCACAGCTTGAAGACCTCTGCTCTAACCCCATGCAGGAATCTAATCCATTCTTCCAAGCCGAGAGAGAGGGCGGAATTGTCGCCTTCCATCCCCTTGCTATATCCCCTTTCACTAACGTCAGTCCCATCAGCAACAAGTGTCGCTTGTAGATGCTACCTCCTATACCCTCCATAATGTGTAGGATTACCAGTCTGGGGGAGAGAGGGAGCTTCCACCCCAACACCTCCGGCAGCCAGGCCATTACCCTCCTCCACAAGTGTGTTAGTGCTGTACAGTGCCAGATAGTGTGTATCAGGGAGCCCTCTTCTCGGCTACAGCGCATACATATCAGGGATGTAACAAGACCCGCCCTCTACAGCCTGAGCCTGGTATAGTAAAACCCGGTGGAGGTATTTGAATTGAATGAGGTGCAATCGCATCGCTATTGCTGCCTCTCTAGGAGACGCCAGTGCTTCCGTCCAGTCATCTCCATCAAGCTGACCAATGTCCCCAGCCCATGCTTCTCTAAGTTTATCTAATGTATTGGCGCTATGTGTTACCAGAGACTGGTAGATCGTTGATATTTTGGGGTCCTGCAGATCACCCATGAAAACCTTAGCTTCTACCGGGCTAAATTCAGGGAGCGCTTCTAGTCCCGAAACACTGGGGTAAATGGCATGCCGAAACTGAAGGTATTTATAAAACTGGGTTTTTGGCATCTGGTACTCGTGTTGCAAATCTTGAAACAACTTCAGCGTCAAGCCTCGCATTACGTCTCCTTAAGTCGAAATGCCGATATTATCCCACCCCCGTAACCAGGATAACGCAGCCAGATGCGGAAGATGACTGTTGTACCACAGTGGGGTTTCCCTGGTCAGCTTATTCGACCGCCCCATTCTGCAGAGAGATTGTTTCCATACCTGGAAGACCACTCTTGTCGCTGGTGGAAGAGAGTTGTGCAATGTTGACAAGTATAATATGGTATGAAGAGTGTATTCCCCCATGCACTGTCATTCCACCGCGTATGCGGGGTCCTTCCGGTCTCCATACCACCATTCATTCAGCACCAAGAGATGCGAAGCCAGATAGTACGAGTGGAAATTTGACGTAGCTAGTCCCCCACAATACGTGGATCGGAAGCAGGTCCGCAGCGCCACCCTGGACGCCCCCCTGCCCACAGGAATGGTCCAAAAACCGCGTTAACTTGGCAGAACCACATAGAAGATACTGGGAACGGATGGTTCTGTAACTGATAGAGCAGACGCGGCAGCGATACCATCTTGAAGATAGTCGATCTGCCGAATATGGAGACGGGCATATGTGACCAGTGTTTCATCTCCTCGCGTACCCGTGCCCATACTGTTGCTACATTGCTGCCCCACGCCACTTTTTGGGGGATTCTGATAAAAAGACTCCCAGGTATTTCACGCCCTTCGACGTGACCTGGACTGCCGAGGCCCAAGGCCCCAGTTCTGCAGCTCCTCCTAGTATCCACAGGTTCATGAATAGACTGGACGTTTCCCCAAAGATTTGCATGATGCGCAACAGCCTCGGTCTTGTCCTATTAATGTCTGTGAGGAAAAATAAGACATCATCCATGTATAAAGTGATGCAGTCGGAGAGCCCCTCGTCCCATTCAAACCCCTCCACTTGCGCATCCATTCTTACCCATGCCGCCAGGAGCTCCATGGCTAAAGCACAAAGGTACGGGGACAATGGCCCCCCCTGGCGGGTGCCCCTACCAATTGGAAACGTAAAGGAGGTGGACCTAGCAACCTGTAATGACACTGTAAGGTCTGTGTATAGCAATTTTAGGTATGACAGGAAGCGAGGACCTATGTTTAGTCGGTCCAGTAATGCAAACAGATAGACCCAACTAAGGGAATCAAATGCCCTATCCATATTTGCCAACCTGAGAGCAGCCCGCACCCCCTTCCCCTGAACCGCGGCTATAGCTGTGTGTGCCCGTCTGATATTGTGACGTGTAGCCCTCTGAGGCATGAATTCTACCTGGTCAGGATGTATCAGAGTAGTTATATAAGATTGGAGGCGATTGGCCAGCGCTTTGGCCAGAATTTTGGCCTCAACGTTTAGCAGGGACATGGGAAGATACGATGCATGTTGGTCGGGGTCGGCCTGGCTTATGGAACACCACCAGTCTTGTGATAGATATCCCTGGTCCCTGGCTTCCTCGACGACCTCAAGGTAGTGGGTCCCAAATTTGGAGGAGCATTTCTTAAAGAATTCACATGGGAATCCATTCGGACCCGGCACCTTGCCGGAGTTCAGGTCACCCAGTGCAGCGCCCATCTCCTCATCTGTAAAAGGAAGGTCAAGGGCTGCATGTGCCTCATCTGAGAAAGCGCGCGGAGGTAAGTCAGATTGAAAGCGCTGCACCACAGTGTCCTGCAGGAGCTCCTCAGGGGTAAATAACTCTGCATAGTAGAGGGCAAAACTCTCTGCAATGAGATATGTGTCACTCATGATCCGATCATCAGGCCCCAGTATATTTGGGAGAACCTGTGGTTTCAAGGCCCCTTGACAAAATCTATGCAATAATTTACCTGACTTATCACCCCATTGATAGATTCTGCTACGGGATGCTAGCCACTCGAGTCGGGCCTCATCCATCAGGGTGTACGCATGGGTTTGCTGCTCCCATGCCAGCTGTCGGAGGACCAAACTTCCCCCTCCCCTCTACTACTATGTTCCAATTCTAATAAGCGGGCCTCCGGCCGCAGGAGCGATTCCCCCCCAAACTTGATGGGCCGCCGCGCAGTACAAGATGTAGGTACGAGAACCCTATGGGAGGCTTCATAGCCTCCCATAGGGTTGCTGCCTCGGCTACTGTACCCTGGTTTGTATCCAGGTATTGCTCTATTGCCTGCTCCATGTGCTCCTGATACTGTTCATCCTGCAGATGCCAGGTGGATAGACGCCAACGGAAGGGTTGCCTATCAGGGCCCAGCTGCATCGTGAAGAGCACTGGGGAATGATCTGACAGAACACTTAGGAGAATCGCTACCTCCCCCACCCGTCCTAAAGCACGCATCGGTACAAATATATGGTCCAGGCGGGAGTATGAATCATGGGTTGTCGAGAGGTACGTATAGCCTAATTTTTTTACGATGCAGTTGCCTCCACGTATCCACCCATCACAGCCCCGTCACCAAGGCGTTCAATCTGGTGCCGTGTGAGACAGCAGGGTGTCCTCCCGCCCTCCATCTGTCTATGGTCAGATTCATTACATCATTCCAGTCTCCCCCTACAATCGCTAGCCCCACTGGGATGTCAGCCCACAATGATGTAAGGCGCTCCACCAAAGCCCATTGCAGCGGCGGAGGAGAATACAAACACCCTAAAACCACCTGTTCCTCGTATATGGTACCCTGGATAAATACTTAGCTCCCCTGAGTGTCGGTCCATGTCTTGATATGTTTGTAGGGGACTCTGTGGTGGAGCAAAATCCCAACCCCTCGGGATCCCCTGGTAAAACCTTAGTGGAACATATGAATATAACCATAGCGAAGGAGACACCGGGCCTTAGTACCCATTAGGTGTGTCTCCTGGAGGAGCAGGATTTCTGCCTGGTACCGTTTGGCCTGCTGGAGTAGGGTCCCGGTTTAATTTTCTCTAATGCTCCCCTGACATTCCAGCTCACTATCCGAAGATTCCCAGACTGGGGTCGTGCCCTATCTGTGGGGACTGCCATCTAACGGTCTCTGGGTAGCAACATGTGGGACAGCTATGGACCAATGTACGAGTTGTGTCTGTGTGTGGCAGTGACGCAGTGCAAACAAATAACATGTGTACCCCAACTTCCCCCTTCCCCCCACCCTATACCTCAAAACAACTGAAGTATCTGTCACGGTGAGAGTGGCTAGGAGGCCCCAACGGGAGCCCCCGCCCGCTCCCCCCAATGATTCCCCAACAACCTGCCCATCTTCAATAGGCCTGCCCCAGAACTACTAAGAGTCAAACAGAGGTACTAGCCCCTGCTCACGTTTTGCCGGTTCAGCTTCATGTCTCCAGCAGTCTCTCATTGCGGAGAAATTTGAAGTGGCTATGATGCTGAGGGCCCCTGCTGGGGAGCCGAGTTAGATCTGCTAGGATCACTGCAGGATTTGGAGCAGATCTCGACCTCCTGGTTCGTTTAGTTTTGACCTTAGGCAGCTTGCGAGAGGCCTCACTGGATGATGAGTCTGATTCCAGCCTAGGCGGCGTGCGCTGTTGAATCTTTACGGTTTCATCTGTCCACTGAAAAACATCTTCTGGCGACTCAAAAAATAGGGTATGAAATTGGTACACCACTCTCAACCTGGTAGGATACAGCAATGCGTAAGGAATTTTCAATTCGTGCAATCTGGCCTTGGCCGCCAGAAACTACTTTCTGTTCAGGAATATGACAACGTGAGTATTCTCAAACAGCAAGGGCTCCTTAACTCTGGCTTGCTTTAGGGTCGTGCCCCTGTCATAGTAGTTTAGTGTCTTCGTGATAACGGGCCGCGGTCTGGCTCCAGGAGGTGGCTTCTGCATCAGGGCCCTGAGCGCCCTTTCCACTATTAAGCAGCTGGATAACGATTCCGAAGGGAGCCAGCTCGCAAGCCACCCAGTGAGGAACCGTTCCATGTCCCCCCTTCAAATCCTTCAGGGAATCCAACAAAGCGGAGATTGTTCATCCTGGCCGTGCCTTCCGCATCCTCCACTCTCGAGGCCAGACCCCTGGTGATCGTTTCCAAGGATGCAACTTTTTTTGCAAGGTGGCGACCGAGTCCTCAACTCTTGAGACCCTGGTCTCAGCCTTGGTGTTGCGCTCAACTGCATTGCGAAGATCCTGCTGTAGGAGCATAACATCAGACCCCACCTCTCCAATCTTCGCTTCCAGAGCGGGTCTGGATTGTGATGGCTGCCATGAGTGCGGCATTGTCCGGAAGGCCACCCTGCACACCTCCCTGGTCTGTTGTTGGGACCCCTGGTCCAGTATAATGATCTAAGGTACTCTGCTTGGCAGATCCTCCGACCACCTTGTCCTTCGTGATCGTGCAGCTCGGATCGCCAAGCTCTCAAAATGGCGGATCAGTGGCCGCTCAGACTGGCCTCCAGCACAGGCAGTGCTCACTCGACCCTTGGGATGTCATCTTTCCCCTCCACAGATTCTGGTGGTGATCCTGTCTTTCATCCGGGGGCACCTGGGATGGGAGACCCGGGTGGGACCCTCTTGCCCAAAAGCCACACCAAGCGCTAGCCTGGCTGCTTCCGTGAACCGTTGTGCAACCACCCCCCAATGGGTGTCTCCCTGTCCTCATGATCACTTGTTCTCAATCCCACGGGTAGTTAGATTCATCCGCAGTAACGGATCCTGTGGCACCTGTGGCACCAAGGTCTGACCCCATGCCAGAGGAAGAGCAATGCTTGAGTCGGGGTCCAATCGTTCCACTTCCAGACTCCCACACATGGTAGTGCCAGCAGTAGTGCCACCTGGGCCCCA
Source organism: Triturus cristatus (assembly GCF_964204655.1). Classification (NCBI taxonomy): domain Eukaryota; kingdom Metazoa; phylum Chordata; class Amphibia; order Caudata; family Salamandridae; genus Triturus; species Triturus cristatus. The sequence continues at coordinate 542,322,028 of NC_140584.1, forward strand.
CTGGGTCGCCCACAACCACGCAGTGCTCTATATGCTTCGCCCGCCGCCTCTGCGGGCCTATGAAAGGCTCAGCCCTCCAGCGGCCCCATTAAGCGACGTTTCCCTCAATCAGAGGCCGACCAACCCCAAATCCTGAGTGCTGCATCCTCCCGCGTCTGCGAGTTCCTATGGGCAGGAGTCTTTCAGGGAACATAGTACCCCTGCGGCCCCTACAGCAACCCCCGAGCCGCAGATTCTGGCCCCGCCACCACCAAAGGACAGGGCCGCGCGGTCCAGCTCCCAGGCCCATCCACCACGTAGCCTCGGGGGTCCCGCTGGTATGCGTCCGGAGCACTGCAGGGCCTGCACCCAGCACCAGCCCCCCAGTGAGCCCGCCACACTCACCCCTCCTGCGCCCCGATCCAGCCACTGAGCACAGGACAAAAGGTGAGAGGAGGAGGGGGAGGCACTCAGACACTGACCGGAGCTCCACCGGGTGCCCCTCCACCACGCGGATGTTTCTGCTGCCATAGCTCGAGCTTCTCACAGGTCCAGGAGGGCCGAATCTCCACCCTGCTTGGTACAGCGGTGCCGTCCGAGCTCGCCGTCCTCAATTCCTGCTAGCACCACAGGAGCCCTGCCTCGCAGCCACGCACTAGGCCTCCAAGGCAGTATGTCTCCTTCGCTACAACAATCACCTCAGTCTTGGTCTGTCTCAGATTGCTCACTCCTAGATGCAGGACCGCTACAGGATAGTTTGGAGAGAACCGTGTCCGGTGAGACAGGATACTTGCAGGATTTTAAAGATGGGCTGAGCGGAGCTCGCCTAACACGCGTCCACCATGTTGGATCGCTAGGCCACGCCCCCCCCATTATATCTCTTGATCGAAGGCCAAATAATGTCCCTGGGTTTGTTGGCCTCCATTGTGGGCTGGTGAACTAACTGAAAACACAGCTCTCTAAAGATAGATGCAGAGGTCAGCTGGTCAATTCCAAACCAAGATGGTTTTCTTCTCAGTGTAGAAAGGCTAAGGTTACGTGAGATGAGGGAGATTAGGAGAGTGAGGAAAGCCTATCAATCAATTCTTCAAACTAGCAAGAAACTAAGGGAGGAAGAGCAATAGGAAGATCTAATTGACTCCTTACGTAATAATGACACTCAGGCCTTTTGGAAGATTTAGGACAACGGGAGCTGTACTCTAGATGCTGTCCCTGATGCTGTTGTTTAGCTGGACCTATGGGTGACTCGCTTCACTGAGCTATACATGAAGCGAGCACCAGATTTTTTCTGTTTGAGAGTGGGCACAACATCTCTCAGACAGCTTGCCTAAACAAGGCTACATCTATGACTTCTGTGAAATTTGGTTGCGAAGAAAAATGAGTGGGCTCTGTCCTGGCTGAAAAGGGGGAAAGCCCCTGCGGAAGATGGCATTGTCGGGGACCTGTATGTGTCTGAACCAAATGTCTGGGTGCTGTGCATGAACATTTTGAGTAGTGAAATTTTGAAGACATCCTCACAAATTTGGCAGGGAGCAGTAATCGTCCCTATATTCAAAAAGGGTAGCAAAGACCTTCCCTCAAACTATCGCCCGATCCGTTTGATTGATGTAAGCCAAAAGATCTTTTGCAGGCAGGACCTAGCTAGATTGTTTGGAATGGACATCTGAGCATCACATTCTTTCCAGATTCCAGGCAAGGTTCAGGAGCAATGTTAGTACTTTAGATCAGGTGCTTTGTTTCAACATAACAAGGTGGAAATATATTGATCTGAGGCGGGAAGATCTATATGTGTCATTTTTTGATCTAAGTGTTTCCTTCAACCTCGTCCCCAGGGAAAGTCTATAGATGGCCCTAAGCGAATACGGCATTCCGGGGGACCTTTTAGGAATCTTGATTAGACTCCACTCCCATACTTATGCCGGGGTGAGATGACATAATGATGAAGAGCTCACATTCAGAATTCCCCTTAGATGAGGCATAAGACAGGATTGCATTTTGGCCCCTACCCTTTTCAGCTTCTACAAAAATGGGGTTGTTGACTGGATAGCAAACTGTAACCATGACGCCCCAAAATCTGCGTGCGTGGGCGCTCTGGTGCTCATGTTCGCAGATGATACACTTTTGCTTTCCAGAACTCCCATCAGTTTGCAGGCCCTCCTAGATACATTTGCGCCTTTTGTGTGGACAGAGGGACTGAGATAAGCACTGCCAAATCAAAATTTATGGCGATCAGACCCCAGCGCTCTTTTATGGGGAAGATGTTTATTGACGCAAGAACAATAGACCAGGATAATGGCCTCATTTGGATGTCGGTCGGAAAGCCTCCAACCGCTGTTTGGAGGCTTTCCAACCGACATCCATGGATTAAACTCTGACCGCCTTATTACAAAGTAGGCCCTTTTAGTTTAAACCGGCAGTCAATCCGACTGGTTTCCGACTGGCTCAAGGAGCCCGTAGGCCAGTCGGAAACCAATCATAATCACTTACGGACGGTGTTTCTGCCGTCGGGATCATGATGACGGTTTCTGACAGGCTTTCCATGTCAGACTGTTGGAAAGTGACTTTGTAGGCCTCTAGCAGGGTCCCCTTCTCGCTGTGGCCTATGGTTGTGGGCCTGTAAATTCCTGCATCGGGTGGCAGACACAGTGGCAGACACAGTGAGGTACCTGCCATATGTTGCAGGGGTTTACCGTAACTCCCATTTCTCTCGGTGAGCTTGTGCTGCAGCCGGTTTTTGACCGCTGCACAAGCTCCCATACCATGTGCAGTTGCAGCGTAATTACGGTTTCGGACTGCTGAGCCGAGGCCCGTCAGTTCCGAAACAGCTGATATGTCGGTCGGAGGCAACTCCGACCTACATCATAATCAGGCTCTAAATGTATTGACTACTCAGGAGTTAAAATGACTGAAAGTGGCTTTTTGGGGTCGCAACTTATGTAAAGTGAAAATACACTGAAGCATAGAGCGTCTTCTGTACTGAGGAAATTCAAAGCTACTTCATGCGGTGGGAAGTCTCCAGTGCTCAAAGTTTATTGGGCCACAGCAGTTCACTGACAAAATATCGAGGTAAATCTAATGTTCGCTTGCCCGGCTTGCAAAACATCACAGGCTAAATGGTTGAAATTGCTTTGTCAGCAGCTGGGCACATGGGATTATCACATAGCATTGCATATCCTCAGGTCCGACCCTAGGCCATTCTTTGCATGTTGTGTAGCAAAGGTTTTGGGACAAGCATGGCTCATTAGGCGTAAAGCTCTAGCTAGATTGGCATAGCCTCTGTTGAAATCCGGATAGTGATAATTTTATGATATAATATTAAATCTGTTTTTATAGTTATGTACAAGCACTTTACTTTTTAAACCTGTGTTGCTATGTCCAGGATTATCTAATAGCTTCCCAGTATGCTCTATCATCACTATGAAGCACTGACTTCTTTTTAACTTGGTTTTATTGTAGACACGTTTTTGACAAATCAAATTATGTATTTGCAATTGATATATTGCTTTTTAACATTTTACATACAACACATGTCCTACTGATTTGAAGCCTCAACCGATCATTTTATTGTATCATGTTTATGAAGATTGAAAATGTTGTATATATGCATCCTCTATTTATGAGAGAAACAATTATTATTTTTTTTGTCTTTAGCTTTTATGACATTTCTTTCGAATAAAGCTTAAATCAATCAAATATCGAGGTCCAAAATATCGACTTACAAAAATATCGACTACCTATACTGAAAAAGGTAAGTACAACAATATCGAAAATAATATAGGGGCTCATTACGATGGTGGTGAAATTACCACCGGCAGGCTGCTGGTGGCGGTTTCGCCGCCATAATACGATGGCAGGCACTGTGCTGGGGGACGCAACGTTTGCCTGGCTCATCCGCCAAGCATCTTCAAAATGGTGGCGGTGCCTAGCCGTCCACCAGATTAAGATGCTACATCCCCACCAGCCTGTGTATGGCGGTTTAACTGCCATTCACAGGCTGGCGGGGATGTATTTTGGGGGCCCATAGCAGGCCCCCCTTCAGCAGGGGCACTCAAGTTTTGTACTCAGGGGGCACCTAAGGTGCCCCCCAACATTTCCCTGCACCATGTAGCAGGCACCGTGTGGTGCCTGCCACGTAGTGCAGGGAAATGCAAAACTTGCATTTTTACCATTGCGACGGGTGCTGCAGCCAGCAGCACCCTCCGCAATGGTAAATATGCACAATGCGACCGCCACAGTGGCGGTCACATTTTAATACCATGTGTGGGACCGCCGCCATATAGGCGGACGGTACCAAGGCCCGGGACGATGGCAGACAGACTAAAGTCCGTCCGCCATCGTAATGAGCACCATAGTTTAAAAAAATATCATTGTATTAAATATAAATTTTAAAATATACATAAATGAAAATACTAAAAATAAAATATATTAAATAATAACATTATTTTAATAAAAAATGAAATATATTTAATGTAAATTGTAACAAATATAACAAATAAACTTACTTTAAAAAAAGTTAAACATACATATATATATATTTAACATATATCTAGTTAAATAAGTATTATACAACTAAACATTTTAAATTATATTATAATTAAAAAAATATTAAATATAATAATATAACAAATATATAGGTAATCACACAATTAGCATAATTAATTAATCACTATTAAATGAAAATATTAATATTAATTACTTACAATTACATTACTTCCCAACCTGTACCCATTGAACCCCACAGCCTACACCTAAAATAAAAAACATATACACAAATAACATAATTAATTAACAATTAGATAATTAATATTAATTAACAATTAAATAATAATTAATTAAAATTAAAATACTTCCCAATCTGTACCCCTAGAGACCCTGCAACCTGCACATAACATTTAAATTAAAAAGATTAATTACACTATTAACATAATTAATTATTAATTATATATAATATGAATTATAAATGAATCATTCATTTATTATAATTAAATTAACCCTGAGCTCCTTAACACCCACAAACCACCATGGTACTAAAAATAACAAAAACTACTTAAATTAAATTTAATAACTAATAGGCTTTTTACAAATACATTATATACATTTAAAATATATACTAAAATACATTACAATAATTGAAAAACTATATTATAAACTACATTTTTGTAATCAATATTAATGACTGCAATATTTTAAAAATTGCCGTGACCCACAGAGCAGGACACACCGTCAACCCCATCTTTGCGGCAGGAAACAGCGTACACTTCAGCCACACAACACAACCACCATGGACCGACCACCACTGCGCACACTTTGCCGTCAACAAACCCAAGGCACCCAAACTAGCCCCACGCCCACTACAAAGGAACTGGAGCAAGGTTACCGACGAGCAACTTTACTCCACCCCCACCCGAGACAACCACACCTGGGCATCTGAGGCAAATGTTGCAGCCAGAGAATTTCACACCTGGATCTCCAACTGCGCAGACGAGCTCGCCCCGCTATGCATCCCCGACAACAAGCGCCCCAGGAAAGCCGCCTGGTTCACCACCGATCTCCAAGAAACCAGGCGCACTTGCAGACGCCTGGAGAAGAATTGGAGAAACACCAAGACAACCGAAAACCACACCACCTACAAGAACGCCATGATGAATTACCACAACCAAATCAGAACTACCAAGAGGAACTTCATCCACAACAAAATCCTTGCCAACTCGACCAACTCCAAATAATTTTTCAGTGTCCTTTAGGAATTCACCAACCCACGCAGCAAAGCCGCATACATCACCCCGTCCCAAGACCTCTGCAACAAGCTTGGAACCTACTTCCACCTTAAGATAAAAAACCTCTATGACAACTTCGTCGACCATGCACTAGATGCCACAGATGCCCCCCCGCCACTACCAACACCAGCCAACCCACCATCTACAACTGGGCACCGATCACGGCTGAAGAAACCGCCTCGACCAAGAAAAGCATCCACACTGGGGCCCCCACCGACCAATGCCCCCCCCCCATCTACTACAGAGCCATCACACCCGAACTACAACATACCATCAACACCACCTTCAAAACAGGCACCTTCCCAGATGACTGGAAGCACGCAGAAGTCAGACCACTGCTCACAGCTGACCCCACCGACCTCAAGAACTATCGGCCCATCTCACTCCTCCCCTTCTCACCCAAAGTTGCAGAGAAAACAGTCAACAGGGAACTGACACGATTCATCGAAGAGAACATCCTTAACCCATCCCAATCAGGATTCTGAAGCAACCACAACACTGAGACCGCCCTACTCACCCCCACAGATGACATCCGTACCCTCTTGGACCAAGGCCACTCCGCCGCCTTCATACTACTCGACCTATCAGCAGGCTTCGACACCGTATCCCACTGCACACTAGTCGCCAGACTACACAACACAGGCATACAAGGAACAGCCCTGGACTGGATCCGATCATTCCTCACCAGAAGAAGCCAAAAGATCAGACTGCCACCCTTCCTCTCCAACCCCACAAAAATTACCTGCAGAGTCCCGCAGGGGTCATCACTGAGCCCGACCCTCTTCAATATCTACATGACTCCCCTCGCAGCCATTTGCCCCAACATCGTATCCTACACAGACGACACCCAGCTCATCCTCTCCCTCACCAAAGACCCCACCACCACCAAACTCAACTTTCAGAAAGGTATGCAAGACATTACAGTCTGGATGACCAACAGCTGCCTGAAGCTCAACGCAGAGAAGACAGAAGTCCTCGTCCTCGGCACCACCCCTTTAACATGGGACAACACTAGGTGGCTGACTGCCCTCAGAAGCCCACCTACCAACTCAGACCACGCCAAAAACCTTGGAATCGTAATTGACTCATCACTCACCATGAACCGACAGGTCAACTCCGTCACCTCCAGCTGCTTCAACACCCTCCGCACCTTCAGCAAGACCTTCAAATGGATCCCCCCTGAGTCACGGCAGACAGTCACCCACGCACTCATCACCAGCAGACTGGACTATGGTAACGCACTCTACCCTGGCATCAGCAAGTCCCTACTCCGCAAACTCAACACAGAACACCGCTGCCAGACTCATCCTCTGCATCCCTCGACACGAACACATCAGCCAACACCTACGAAGACTCCACTGGGTCCCCATGGAGAAAAGAGTCACCTTCAAGATCCTCATTGACGCCTACAAATACGTACACAACAACGGACCCAATTACCTCAACGACAGAATCAACTTCCACGTACCCAAAGGAAACCTCTGATTTTCCAACCTTGCACTGGCCGAGACCCCGTGCATCCACAGAGCTAGAGCAGGCGGAAGATCCTTCTCTCACACTGCAGCCAAGACCTGGAACGAGCCACCGGTAGACATCAGATGCGCCCCCTCCCTGAACACCTTCAGGAAGACCCTCAAAACCTGGCTCTTTGACTAAACAGATCTACGGACCCCCCACCCCCTCAACGCGTTGAGACCCTCACGGGTGAGTTGCACGCTTACAATTCCTCTGATTGATTGATTGATTCAAATAGATATTCTTGACAACGATATTCTTGCTGACGATATTTCTGTGTCACAATATTTTTGACTCGATATTCCTGCAAGTCGGTATTTCCAACTCAATATTTTGTCTTTAAAGATGTTGAAATTCTGGCTACGCATTTGGTCAGTCCCCGAGCTATCTATCTATCGGGAAGCTTTAGCAGAGCTCTGCAGGCTCGATGAAAAGGCCCAGACCCTCTTGGTTAAGAAAGATTAATTCCCTTTGTAGTTTTATCAAAATGGAAGTAGTCTGGTATACCCCATTGGCACTACTTAGGGAAACAGTGGCCAGGGTAAGAAAGAGCTTCTGAGAGTGTATATTACACAAGCTGTTGAATGAAGAAAGGGAGGAAGGAATGGTAGCAAAGTTTTTGTTGCGTAAGTGCTTACCAAGTTTTGAAACGTATCTAGACAGGATTAGGCCCAGTCTCACGAGATCTTTATACATCATATACAGAATTGGTAACCTTCTATTGAAAGCCTTCACAGTAAAATGGGAAGGATTTCTGTACCCGACTGCTGACTGTCCCTTTTGTCCATCAACTGCTGAGACAGAGGACCATTTCTTGTTCTTCTGCCCAGGCTCGGGACCCAAACGAAGCATTGGATAGTTCTGGTGTGTAGGCTGTTGGGCGCATTGCATTACGGGGAGGTTGAAAGGGTTTTGAAATGTGATACCTCAGAGCACATTACCTTTGCCATGTCAAGATACCTTGTTTGTGATTGGAGGATAAGGTCAGTGAGGCTCGGAGAGGCTGCCAGTTAGCCATTTGTAAGGCACAATGTTTTACTGCTCGTGGCCATTGTTGTTTGGGTTTAACGCTCCACTGTTATTTGGTGCGTTTACTTTGTGCTGTTTAAGCAGCTGATCTGTTAACTAGCCCACTTTTACTCTCTATGGTTTCAGTTTTTTCGTTTTTCTATTGTTTGTAATGTTGCTGCCATTTGTATATTTTATAGTGTTGATGCCATGTGCACTTGTGTTTTAATCACAAATGTGAAATGCTGTATACATCTAACTATTGAGAGTTATATTAATGTGCTGATTTTATTAGAAGAGTCAGCGGTTTCTCGAACTATCTTTGTGAGAAGCGCCCTCTGGTTTACTTTACTGTATGCAGAGTTTAAAGCTTGAGTCATGAGGTGTAATGTACTGCGAACCAATGATGACATTTACATTGGTTTTATATTCTTGTATTGTGTCAAACTTTTATGGCCTACGGCTGAAATAAAATATTTATAATGTATAATGCATCCGAAGGTAGGAACAGAGGCCTGCGTTACCAGGATATTTGTCTGCTATTGCTGCTATACATATGGAGTGGCTGCACAGCAGATGCCCACGACGTATTGATTATGCTGGGTGGTGCATCGAGGAAGTTTTCCCTTCCCCATGAAAGCATTATTGTGATTAGCAGTGTGGGTCATTCACTCACCTGTGTCTGCACAGGTCAGTATGGCCACATGAGTAGTTACATTGATCTTTTTCCTTGTATTAGACAGGATATAGCACTGCTAGCTTGTTTGCTATACTGGAGCGGTGGTCTCATTTTCTTGGTTTCCCAAGACTTCCTCTAGAAGACCATGGTAGCCAGCATCAATAGGAGTTTAAACCCACATCTCTATTACAAGTAATGTGGTAATTTTGCATGCTGAATGCATGGATTATTCTGGTGAAAAATTTGCACGTCAGTTCTGGAAGAATTAGGAACCAGAGAATGCCCCAGAATTCAGGAATGGAATGGGGAAATCAGCGCAGAAGCACTTACAGTGTTATTTATTCTTAAGGGATTACTCAACCCTGTGATAATTTTACACTCTGGAAACACCAATCCGTTCGTAAAAACACAAAGAAAAATCCTCTCAATTCATTTAAGATGGGAACCCTTTGCAACTGACCTTTCTGATGACTTTAATTTTCCCTTCCTGGCACTCTCCCAAATTCTGCTAAAGAAAATAAAAGAAGAAAAATCTGAGGGGCTGATTAGGGTGGCGGTCGAACTTTCGTCCAACAGCCATCCTTACGTAAATGGGACCGCCCGACAGCTGTCATTGGTCCCGCCATAGGTATTTGGATGCGACCTCCACCACGGCGGTCGCAATGCCTATGTTTTGTATTGCGGCGGGTGCTGCTGGCTGCAGCACACGTCCAGTCCAAAAAGGGGACACTTCACATATCCCTGCACTCACTACTTGGCATGGTGCAGGGATACATAGGGGGGCACCATAGGTGCCCCAACAACCCACAGCTGAGGGCCAGGGGACAAGGGGGGCCCGCTATGGGCCCTCAAAGTAACTTTCCAGCTGCATATTCGCCAACCATCTGTTCGCCATTGTAATATGGTGGTGGGACTGCCACCGACGGGCTTTTGGTGGCGGTCCAACCATCATCGTAATCAGGCCCTATGTATTCAGCACCCTCTTCAATGCCTTCTCCACCTGTATCTCTGTGAATATTAATCTCGGAAAGCATTCGGGATGTCCCACCCTCTTGTTTCCAAGATTACCATGTCTTGAGTGCACTCGAGGCCACGCAGCCACGCTTTGCAGATTTCGTCTGTTTCGCCAGAAAATTGACCTTACTCTGCCGCATGCCTTCCTTAAGTGTAAAGGCCAGGCTACTTGGCCGTTCACCCTGTGTTACAGGAACCTCTCCTAGCAAACTCAGGAAGTAGCTTCATGGACTCCACAGCCCATACATCATAACAAGTCAAAGTAGTTGGAATGCAGAAGTGTTTCACAGGAACAGCCCTGTTGCCTGACAGTGACTTTCTCAACTGGACTCCCAGGCCCTGAACAAGATGCCATAGTGTATTCTTCTCCATTCCGGCATGGAGAGCAGCACACTTCCAGAAAACCACAGCACACTGCCCTTTTCAGAAAAGCAACAGGATATCAGAGTACACAGCAGAGTACAACTATGGGGCCAATTTTTATGTCAGACGGACCTGAGTCCATCTGACATCAATTGGGTACTGGGACCGACCGACCTCCTGTCAGTGGTCCCATCCCAGCAATTAGGATGCGACCGAACACTGTTTGGTCGCAGTCCTATTTTTTACAATGGGAGTATGCCAGGCCGGCACAGAAAGCCTGTCGGAATCTGACATTGTAATCCCTCGCGTAGAAAGAGCCCCCTTTGGGGAGGCTTCCCGAATGGCAGATGGGCTCTCCTAGCCCGTCGGAAGCCATTCAGAAATCCAGTTTGGATTCATTTCCGACCGACTCCATCGAAATGAGTCGGTCGGAAATGAATCCAAACTGCTGATTACGATGCCGTAGGAACAGCTCCGACTGAGGGTCGCAGTTGTTTCCATGGCATCATAATCGGCCCCTATGTTGTGTCCAGCTACCAGTCTCCACTCAGGGTTGGGATTGAAAACGTCGTTGCCAAGCCAGCGATGCTAGTGAAAAGTGATCTCTACATAGTTAGGATGGGATGACAAGTAGCTGTATTGCAACCCCAGCCACACCCAACAGCCCATATTTCCAATCCACCCCCTCTGTATTCCAGAACGTGAAACACATGAGGCCAACATAAAGGAGCCCAGACAGCACAGAATGATTTATCTTGATTTATACCAGGATAGGCATGGAAAGACAGGGAGTTGTTTTAATAGGTAAGGAAAAAAGTACATTTGAGCTACATCATACAGTGGCCACCTCCTGTGTTCATTTCAGTGATAGATCACGTAACATACTTTTGTTATCCATCTTAATGGAAACCAACATCTCTTATGTCAACATGCTTCACTCCAATCTTATTTTGTTAGGCACATTCTGCCTCCACTGACTTAACTTACTTACATGAGAGCAGCAGGGAATCAAAAGAGCTTTTAATGCTGCCTGATTTCTGTTGTTTTCTGTAGCTAAACTTTGCCTTCTCTCAATCTCACCTGGTGACAACAGAAACTCAGTCCCAAATGCTCATGTTGAGGGTTCCGAATATTCCAAAGAATGTTTTGGGTGCTTGGCTTTTGGGCTCTGTCTGCCTCTTTGCATAGACTGTTCGACAGGATCTCTACACTTGAACAGACGAATATCCATCAATCATGAGTAACTGCCAAAGAGCGCCTGTATGAGATTCCATCCCATGCACAAAACATGTGCGAGACTCTCCACGTTCATGAGTCAGCTGTATGATTAGATCAGACTTGTGCCCATATCGTCAAAGAATTGTTCTAGTCAAACAGCTTCAGCATATTGTAGAGGTTAGTTTTCCAGTGCCTCCCTGTCGTATGACAGTAATACAGGCACATACCTGCAAAGGATTGGAGTTGCATCACGGCATCTATCTTTTTTCTGAAGTATCGTCTTAGTGGCTCATGGTAAAATCTATATCTATGTCTATGTCCATGTTTATGATCGCATATCTACCAACATTACTGATTTAGTCAATAGTCTTTCACTTTTTCAGCACTTGTACTGCCTACCATTATCAGCCTCTTATCCTACTGCTTTTTGCTAGGCCACAGCTGGCCTCAGCAATTCAGCAATTTACTACCCCTCTTACAGCTAAAAAATAGAACACAGTGCAATAAGATAGTGGTGTAATATAAAAAACATCTCTGGATTTTTTAAAATTTAATTTGACTTATTTTATTTAATTGAGGGACCCGTAACACTGTTTCAGGCAGGTCACTCCCCCACGCCGCACAGCACCACCTGTGTGCCCGTGTCCTCTGCTCTCTGCCACCTTCGTAGGTTCGAGACCCCTGTGCCCCTGGTTGTATTGTGATTCCTGTATCTCTGCTATCACTGTTGTCTCTCCTTGGTAAATTGCCGTTGTTGCCTCTTTTTGTGCCCCTGGTTGTATTGTGATGCCTGCTCACTGTATTGTTACCTAATATTTGTTGTTGTTTTCCCTTGCTTCTGTTCCCTAGTCTCGCCCATTTTTTTCCCGCCACTGTGTCCCTGCGGCCCCGCCCCGTGCTCGTCCCATTAGTCGGCCCGCTCCCGCCTCCCAGTTGCTCCTCCCTCCCACCTCCCTCTTATAATGGCATCCGCTGCACAGTGAGGAGAGTGACCCTTGACCCTGTTTCAGGCAGGTCGCTCCCCCACGCCGCACAACACCACCTGTGTGTCGGTGTCCCCTGCTCTCTGCCACCTTCGTAGGTTCGAGCCCCCTGTGCCCCTGGTTGTATTGTGATTCCTGTATCTCTGCTATCACTGTTGTCTCTCCTTGGTAAATTGCCGTTGTTGCCTCTTTATGTGCCCCTGGTTGTATTGTGATTCCTGCTCACTGTATTGTTACCTAAAATTTGTTTTCCCTTGCTTCTGTGCCCTAGTCTCGCCCGTTTTTTCCCACTGCTGCGTCCCCACCCCCCTACTCGTCCCATATTGTCGGCCTGCTCCCGCCTCCCAGCTGCTCTTCCCTCCCACCTTCCCCTTATAATGGCGGGCGAAGCGCTGCTGCGCCGCTGCGCCGCTGGCGTGCCGAAGGCATGCCAAAGGCAAGCCCGTCTGCGCCTGTCCGCGCCTGGACCGCACCCGGCGCCAGACCCCCTGGCCCCCACGAACGCCATGACACCCAACACTGCTACAATGCCAGCACCCTCCACACACTCAACACCAGACGATCACACACCTGCTGGCTGGACGCCCCGGAGCGCACCCAAGGACCCTTCTCCTGCCGGAACTGCAGCTTCACCAGCCTCCAATCTGCCAAACCGCCCACCGAGAAAGGACGCAACCACCACAGATGCATCTTACTCAACAGCCGCTCCGCCCGCAAACACTCCATCGAACTCTGGGACCTACTCGACTCCACCTCTCCAGACGTCGCCTTCCTGACAGAGACCTGGATGAACCCCTCCTCGGCACCCGATATCGCCATAGCCATCCCTGACGGCTACAAGATCACCCGCAGGGACCACACCAACAGAATAGGAGGAGGAATTGCCATCGTCCACAGGAACACCCTCAGAGTCTCGACCAGCACCGACGACACCCTCAGCACCGCCGAACACCTGCAATTCCAGATCCACACTGATCCCAACACCACCGTCAGAGGAATCCTCGTCTCCAGACCCCCCAGACCCGGGCCACAGTTCAGCGACTCCATCGCTGACTTCGTCAGCACGCACACCCTTTCCTCCACAGACTATATCCTCCTCGGGGACCTGAACTTCCACCTTGAGTACAACAACGACAGCAGATCCACCACCCTGCTCGCCAACCTCACCACTCTCGGACTCAAACAGCTCGTCATGACTCCCACCTACTCTGACTGACACACGCTTGAACCCATCTTCTCTTTAAGCAACCACGTCACATTCAGCCACACAACCGAACTCCACTGGACCGACCACCTCTGCATCCACTTCACCTTCTGGAAACCCACTACGCACCACCGCACTCAACAGATCCCCCACCGGACAGCTACACAGCCTAAAAGAACACCATCCGCAGACACCATCACCTCATCAAAGCTGCCAAAAGGCCCTCCTTCAGGGACCGCCTAGACAACAACGCACACAACAGCAAAGAGCTCTTCAACATCGTGAAGGAACTCTCCAACCCCAGCTCCAACACCAACGACATCCCATCATCGCAAGACCTGTGCGACGCCCTTGCCACCCTCTTCCATCGCAAGATAACAGACATCCACGACAGCTTCAACAACCTGACTTCCCCGACAGCCACCGAGACCTCTGGCCCCATGGCAACCACCCACATCGATCCCCTGCTCACCTGGACCAACATAAACGACGACGACACCACCCAAATCATGACCACCATCCACTCCGGCTCTCCGTCAGACCCTTGCCCACACCACATCTTCAACAAATCCAGCGCCACCATCACACCACATCTCCTCAAGGTCATCAACATCTCCTTTGAGACCGCGACCTTCCCGGAGAGCTGGAAGCACGCCGAGATCAATGCCTTACTCAAAAAACCCAAGGCTGACCCAAAGGACCTCACAAACTTATGTCCCATCTCCCTGCTCCCATTCCCGGTGAAGGTCATCGAGAAGACCGTCAACAGACAACTGACCCACTACCTCGAGGAGAACAGCATCCTAGATCCGTCCCAGTCCGGGTTCCGCAGCAACCACTGTACCGGAACTGCCCTCATCGCCGCCACCGATGACATCAGGGCACTGCTGGACAATGGCGAGACCGCGGCCCTCATCCTCCTGGACCTTTCAGCCACCTTCGACACCGTCTGCCACATCACCCTACGCACCGGCCTCCACAACGCAGGGATCCGAGACTAGGCTCTGGAATGGACCACCTCCTTCCTCTCTGGCAGAACCCAGAGCATCCGCCTCCCCCCTTTCCGATCTGAAGCCACCAAGATCATCTGCGGCATACCCCAAGGATCATCCCTCAGCCCAACATTGTTCAACGTCTACATGGCACCACTCGCTCACGTCACCCGACTGTAAGACCTCAACATCATCTCCTACGCCGACGACACCCAGCTGATTCTCTCCCTCACCAAAGACCCCCTCACTGCCAAAACCAACCTCCACGAAGGAATGAAAGCCATCGCCGAGTGGATGAAGAACAGCCGTCTGAAGCTGAACTCTGACAAGACGGAGGTCCTCATCCTCGGCTCCACCCCCTCAGGGGACGACTGAGGGGGTGAGTCGTCAACGGACGACTCACCTTCTACATCCCGAACCACCAGCTCTGCTCCACCGACCTCGCCCTCGCCACCATCCCCCACATCCAAATAGCAACCACCGGCAGCAGATCGTTCTCCCACCTCGCCACAAAGACCTGGAACACCCTCCCCATCCTCCTACGGCAGACTCAGGGTCTACTAACCTTCAAGAGGCTACTCAAGACCTGGCTATTCGAGCAGTAGCAGCACCCTTCCCCTTCCTTCCCCCAGCGCCTTGAGACCCTCACAGGTGAGTAGTGCACTTTACAAATATTCAGATTGATTGATTGATTGACTTCACCCGTTGTATGTCGACTTACCTGACCCCCACCCCTACCGCCCCTGCCCCACCCTACCACCGTACCGCTCTTACCTGTGCCTCCAGCCACTGATCTACAAAGGCAATGTGTAAAGTATTTGTGCAAGACACACACACACAGTAACACAATAAAGGCGTCCCATAAAGAATCCACACAGGGTTAAAAATATATATTACATTTTTATGAATAAGACAAGACCAAAACTAAAAATCCAATAAGTAGAACCGGAGTTATGAATTTTTAAAGAATAAACCAAAAACAGTGCTTAGAAGTCAATATCGCTAAAAGGTTAATTTAGGTTGTGCTAGACTGGGGTAAATCCAAAGTTCAGGCTGATCGTGATGGAGAGCTGGTCAGATACAGTTCCAACCAGGTCTAGCTAAAGTTTTACCTTCTCAAGCTGAACAAAATGCCCCATTTGTGGGGGAGACGGTAACCAGAAGCAATTAGAGCGTTGTTACTGATGATCCTGTGGGCGCGAAGAGTCGGCCGGGCATCAGAGACAGCAATGGCGCCTTGTGTTTGGTGAAACTTGCTGTGTGAGGACATGATACTGCGGCAGCTTGTGCTGATCCTTCGAGTGAGCAGGGCAGTCCTAGTGTAAAGTGGCCCATTTGCGAAGAACCAAAACTTAATTTCAGGAGCCCAGGAGCTGTAGTTGATGAAGGCAGCTGCAGAACCCACTTCTGATGCATGGAGGTGGCACCTCAGGCAAGTCCAGCAGCACAAGCAGAATTGCAGTATATCTTTTGTGACCTTGAGACTTAGGGAGGCAAGCTAGCAAGCCCTTGGAGGCCGCTAGGAGGGAAGGCAGAGTCCAGCTCTCCTTCCAACAGAGTCAGGGAGCAGCAGGCAGCAGGGAAACAAGCAGAAAAGCAGTCTTTCATGAAAACCAGTCCAGTTGAGTCCTTTAGGCAGCACAGCAGTCCTTTTGACAGAGGTTCAGTTCAAGATCCTGAAGTGTCTGATTTTAAGAGGTCAGAGACCCAGTACTTATACCCAAAAGCACCTTTGATGGAGGAACTCTCTGACATGCACAAGGTTCCCTTTCAACTCAGTCCTGTCAGGCTAACCCTGTGGGGTAAATCAGTGCTTTGTGTGAGGACAGGACACAATCTATTCAGATGCAAGTGTAAGCCACCTCTCCCCCTTCCCGCCCATGAAGGCTATCAGAATGCAGATGAATGCAGATGCGTTCTCTGTCACACCCAGCCCTTTCTGTGTTTGTGGCTGTGTAGAGGGAATGCACAACGTGTAGCTGTCACCCAGCCCAGACAGTGTATTGGAGACTGGCTTTCAGGCACAAAGGCATTAAGTACGGAGAAATATCCCATTAGTTCGTCCCATTAGTCGGCCCGCTCCCGCCTCCCAGTTGCTCCTCCCTCCCACCTCCCTCTTATAATGGCATCCGCTGCACAGTGAGGAGAGTGACCCTTGACCCTGTTTCAGGCAGGTCGCTCCCCCACGCCGCACAACACCACCTGTGTGTCGGTGTCCCCTGCTCTCTGCCACCTTCGTAGGTTCGAGCCCCCTGTGCCCCTGGTTGTATTGTGATTCCTGTATCTCTGCTATCACTGTTGTCTCTCCTTGGTAAATTGCCGTTGTTGCCTCTTTATGTGCCCCTGGTTGTATTGTGATTCCTGCTCACTGTATTGTTACCTAAAATTTGTTTTCCCTTGCTTCTGTGCCCTAGTCTCGCCCGTTTTTTCCCACTGCTGCGTCCCCACCCCCCTACTCGTCCCATATTGTCGGCCTGCTCCCGCCTCCCAGCTGCTCTTCCCTCCCACCTTCCCCTTATAATGGCGGGCGAAGCGCAGCTGCGCCGCTGGCGTGCCGAAGGCACGCCAAAGGCAAGCCCATCTGCGCCTGTCCGCGCCTGGACCGCACCCGGCGCCAGACCCCCTGGCCCCCACGAACGCCATGACACCCAACACTGCTACAATGCCAGCACCCTCCACACACTCAACACCAGACGATCACACACCTGCTGGCTGGACGCCCCGGAGCGCACCCAAGGACCCTTCTCCTGCCAGAACTGCAGCTTCACCAGCCTCCAATCTGCCAAACCGCCCACCGAGAAAGGACGCAACCACCTCAGATGCATCTTACTCAACAGCCGCTCCGCCCGCAAACACTCCATCGAACTCTGGGACCTACTCGACTCCACCTCTCCAGACGTCGCCTTCCTGACAGAGACCTGGATGAACCCCTCCTCGGCACCCGATATCGCCATTGCCATCCCTGACGGCTACAAGATCACGCGCAGGGACAACACCAACAGAATAGGAGGAGGAATTGCCATCGTCCACAGGAACACCCTCAGAGTCTCGACCAGCACCGACGACACCCTCAGCACCGCCGAACACCTGCAATTCCAGATCCACACTGATCCCAACACCACCGTCAGAGGAATCCTCGTCTCCAGACCCCCCAGACCCGGGCCACAGTTCAGCGACTCCATCGCTGACTTCGTCAGCACGCACACCCTTTCCTCCACAGACTATATCCTCCTCGGGGACCTGAACTTCCACCTTGAGTACAACAACGACAGCAGATCCACCACCCTGCTCGCCAACCTCACCACTCTCGGACTCAAACAGCTCGTCATGACTCCCACCTACTCTGACTGACACACGCTTGAACCCATCTTCTCTTTAAGCAACCACGTCACATTCAGCCACACAACCGAACTCCACTGGACCGACCACCTCTGCATCCACTTCACCTTCTGGAAACCCACTACGCACCACCGCACTCAACAGATCCCCCACCGGACAGCTACACAGCCTAAAAGAACACCATCCGCAGACACCATCACCTCATCAAAGCTGCCAAAAGGCCCTCCTTCAGGGACCGCCTAGACAACAACGCACACAACAGCAAAGAGCTCTTCAACATCGTGAAGGAACTCTCCAACCCCAGCTCCAACACCAACGACATCCCATCATCGCAAGACCTGTGCGACGCCCTTGCCACCCTCTTCCATCGCAAGATAACAGACATCCACAACAGCTTCAACAACCTGACTGCCCCGACAGCCACCGAGACCTCTGGCCCCATGGCAACCACCCACATCGATCCCCTGCTCACCTGGACCAACATAAACGACGACGACACCACCCAAATCATGACCACCATCCACTCCGGCTCTCCGTCAGACCCTTGCCCACACCACATCTTCAACAAATCCAGCGCCACCATCACACCACATCTCCTCAAGGTCATCAACATCTCCTTTGAGACCGCGACCTTCCCGGAGAGCTGGAAGCACGCCGAGATCAACGCCTTACTCAAAAAACCCAAGGCTGACCCAAAGGACCTCACAAACTTATGTCCCATCTCCCTGCTCCCATTCCCGGTGAAGGTCATCGAGAAGACCGTCAACAGACAACTGACCCACTACCTCGAGGAGAACAGCATCCTAGATCCGTCCCAGTCCGGGTTCCGCAGCAACCACTGTACCGGAACTGCCCTCATCGCCGCCACCGATGACATCAGGGCACTGCTGGACAATGGCGAGACCGCGGCCCTCATCCTCCTGGACCTTTCAGCCACCTTCGACACCGTCTGCCACATCACCCTACGCACCGGCCTCCACAACGCAGGGATCCGAGACTAGGCTCTGGAATGGACCACCTCCTTCCTCTCTGGCAGAACCCAGAGCATCCGCCTCCCCCCTTTCCGATCCGAAGCCACCAAGATCATCTGCGGCATACCCCAAGGATCATCCCACAGCCCAACATTGTTCAACGTCTACATGGCACCACTCGCTCACGTCACCCGACTGTAAGACCTCAACATCATCTCCTACGCCGACGACACCCAGCTGATTCTCTCCCTCACCAAAGACCCCCTCACTGCCAAAACCAATCTCCACGAAGGAATGAAAGCCATCGCCGAGTGGATGAAGAACAGCCATCTGAAGCTGAACTCTGACAAGACGGAGGTCCTCATCCTCGGCTCCACCCCCTCAGGGGACGACTGAGGGGGTGAGTCGTCAACGGACGACTCACCTCCTACATCCCGAACCACCAGCTCTGCTCCACCGACCTCGCCCTCGCCACCATCCCCCACATCCAAATAGCAACCACCGGCAGCAGATCGTTCTCCCACCTCGCCACAAAGACCTGGAACACCCTCCCCATCCTCCTACGGCAGACTCAGGGTCTACTAACCTTCAAGAGGCTACTCAAGACCTGGCTATTCGAGCAGTAGCAGCACCCTTCCCCTTCCTTCCCCCAGCGCCTTGAGACCCTCACAGGTGAGTAGTGCACTTTACAAATATTCAGATTGATTGATTGATTGACTTCACCCGTTGTATGTCGACTTACCTGACCCCCACCCCTACCGCCCCTGCCCCACCCTACCACCGTACCGCTCTTACCTGTGCCTCCAGCCACTGATCTACAAAGGCAATGTGTAAAGTATTTGTGCAAGACACACACACACAGTAACACAATAAAGGCGTCCCATAAAGAATCCACACAGGGTTAAAAATATATATTACATTTTTATGAATAAGACAAGACCAAAACTAAAAATCCAATAAGTAGAACCGGAGTTATGAATTTTTAAAGAATAAACCAAAAACAGTGCTTAGAAGTCAATATCGCTAAAAGGTTAATTTAGGTTGTGCTAGACTGGGGTAAATCCAAAGTTCAGGCTGATCGTGATGGAGAGCGGGTCAGATACAGTTCCAACCAGGTCTAGCTAAAGTTTTACCTTCTCAAGCTGAACAAAATGCCCCATTTGTGGGGGAGACGGTAACCAGAAGCAATTAGAGCGTTGTTACTGATGATCCTGTGGGCGCGAAGAGTCGGCCGGGCATCAGAGACAGCAATGGCGCCTTGTGTTTGGTGAAACTTGCTGTGTGAGGACATGATACTGCGGCAGCTTGTGCTGATCCTTCGAGTGAGCAGGGCAGTCCTAGTGTAAAGTGGCCCATTTGCGAAGAACCAAAACTTAATTTCAGGAGCCCAGGAGCTGTAGTTGATGAAGGCAGCTGCAGAACCCACTTCTGATGCATGGAGGTGGCACCTCAGGCAAGTCCAGCAGCACAAGCAGAATTGCAGTATATCTTTTGTGACCTTGAGACTTAGGGAGGCAAGCTAGCAAGCCCTTGGAGGCCGCTAGGAGGGAAGGCAGAGTCCAGCTCTCCTTCCAACAGAGTCAGGGAGCAGCAGGCAGCAGGGAAACAAGCAGAAAAGCAGTCTTTCATGAAAACCAGTCCAGTTGAGTCCTTTAGGCAGCACAGCAGTCCTTTTGACAGAGGTTCAGTTCAAGATCCTGAAGTGTCTGATTTTAAGAGGTCAGAGACCCAGTACTTATACCCAAAAGCACCTTTGATGGAGGAACTCTCTGACATGCACAAGGTTCCCTTTCAACTCAGTCCTGTCAGGCTAATCCTGTGGGGTAAATCAGTGCTTTGTGTGAGGACAGGACACAATCTATTCAGATGCAAGTGTAAGCCACCTCTCCCCCTTCCCGCCCATGAAGGCTATCAGAATGCAGATGAATGCAGATGCGTTCTCTGTCACACCCAGCCCTTTCTGTGTTTGTGGCTGTGTAGAGGGAATGCACAACGTGTAGCTGTCACCCAGCCCAGACAGTGTATTGGAGACTGGCTTTCAGGCACAAAGGCATTAAGTACGGAGAAATATCCCATTAGCTCGTCCCATTAGTCGGCCCGCTCCCGCCTCCCAGTTGCTCCTCCCTCCCACCTCCCTCTTATAATGGCATCCGCTGCACAGTGAGGAGAGTGACCCTTGACCCTGTTTCAGGCAGGTCGCTCCCCCACGCCGCACAACACCACCTGTGTGTCGGTGTCCCCTGCTCTCTGCCACCTTCGTAAGTTCGAGCCCCCTGTGCCCCTGGTTGTATTGTGATTCCTGTATCTCTGCTATCACTGTTGTCTCTCCTTGGTAAATTGCCGTTGTTGCCTCTTTATGTGCCCCTGGTTGTATTGTGATTCCTGCTCACTGTATTGTTACCTAAAATTTGTTTTCCCTTGCTTCTGTGCCCTAGTCTCGCCCGTTTTTTCCCACTGCTGCGTCCCCACCCCCCTACTCGTCCCATATTGTCGGCCTGCTCCCGCCTCCCAGCTGCTCTTCCCTCCCACCTTCCCCTTATAATGGCGGGCGAAGCGCAGCTGCGCCGCTGGCGTGCCGAAGGCACGCCAAAGGCAAGCCCGTCTGCGCCTGTCCGCGCCTGGACCGCACCCGGCGCCAGACCCCCTGGCCCCCACGAACGCCATGACACCGAACACTGCTACAATGCCAGCACCCTCCACACACTCAACACCAGACGATCACACACCTGCTGGCTGGACGCCCCGGAGCGCACCCAAGGACCCTTCTCCTGCCGGAACTGCAGCTTCACCAGCCTCCAATCTGCCAAACCGCCCACCGAGAAAGGACGCAACCACCTCAGATGCATCTTACTCAACAGCCGCTCCGCCCGCAAACACTCCATCGAACTCTGGGACCTACTCGACTCCACCTCTCCAGACGTCGCCTTCCTGACAGAGACCTGGATGAACCCCTCCTCGGCACCCGATATCGCCATAGCCATCCCTGACGGCTACAAGATCACCCGCAGGGACCACACCAACAGAATAGGAGGAGGAATTGCCATCGTCCACAGGAACACCCTCAGAGTCTCGACCAGCACCGACGACACCCTCAGCACCGCCGAACACCTGCAATTCCAGATCCACACTGATCCCAACACCACCTTCAGAGGAATCCTCGTCTCCAGACCCCCCAGACCCGGGCCACAGTTCAGCGACTCCATCGCTGACTTCGTCAGCACGCACACCCTTTCCTCCACAGACTATATCTTCCTCGGGGACCTGAACTTCCACCTTGAGTACAACAACGACAGCAGATCCACCACCCTGCTCGCCAACCTCACCACTCTCGGACTCAAACAGCTCGTCATGACTCCCACCTACTCTGACTGACACACGCTTGAACCCATCTTCTCTTTAAGCAACCACGTCACATTCAGCCACACAACCGAACTCCACTGGACCGACCACCTCTGCATCCACTTCACCTTCTGGAAACCCACTACGCACCACCGCACTCAACAGATCCCCCACCGGACAGCTACACAGCCTAAAAGAACACCATCCGCAGACACCATCACCTCATCAAAGCTGCCAAAAGGCCCTCCTTCAGGGACCGCCTAGACAACAACGCACACAACAGCAAAGAGCTCTTCAACATCATGAAGGAACTCTCCAACCCCAGCTCCAACACCAACGACATCCCATCATCGCAAGACCTGTGCGACGCCCTTGCCACCCTCTTCCATCGCAAGATAACAGACATCCACAACAGCTTCAACAACCTGACTGCCCCGACAGCCACCGAGACCTCTGGCCCCATGGCAACCACCCACATCGATCCCCTGCTCACCTGGACCAACATAAACGACGACGACACCACCCAAATCATGACCACCATCCACTCCGGCTCTCCGTCAGACCCTTGCCCACACCACATCTTCAACAAATCCAGCGCCACCATCACACCACATCTCCTCAAGGTCATCAACATCTCCTTTGAGACCGCGACCTTCCCGGAGAGCTGGAAGCACGCCGAGATCAACGCCTTACTCAAAAAACCCAAGGCTGACCCAAAGGACCTCACAAACTTATGTCCCATCTCCCTGCTCCCATTCCCGGTGAAGGTCATCGAGAAGACCGTCAACAGACAACTGACCCACTACCTCGAGGAGAACAGCATCCTAGATCCGTCCCAGTCCGGGTTCCGCAGCAACCACTGTACCGGAACTGCCCTCATCGCCGCCACCGATGACATCAGGGCACTGCTGGACAATGGCGAGACCGCGGCCCTCATCCTCCTGGACCTTTCAGCCACCTTCGACACCGTCTGCCACATCACCCTACGCACCGGCCTCCACAACGCAGGGATCCGAGACTAGGCTCTGGAATGGACCACCTCCTTCCTCTCTGGCAGAACCCAGAGCATCCGCCTCCCCCCTTTCCGATCCGAAGCCACCAATATCATCTGCGGCATACCCCAAGGATCATCCCTCAGCCCAACATTGTTCAACGTCTACATGGCACCACTCGCTCACGTCACCCGACTGTAAGACCTCAACATCATCTCCTACGCCGACCACACCCAGCTGATTCTCTCCCTCACCAAAGACCCCCTCACTGCCAAAACCAACCTCCACGAAGGAATGAAAGCCATCGCCGAGTGAATGAAGAACAGCCGTCTGAAGCTGAACTCTGACAAGACGGAGGTCCTCATCCTCGGCTCCACCCCCTCAGGGGACGACTGAGGGGGTGAGTCGTCAACGGACGACTCACCTTCTACATCCCGAACCACCAGCTCTGCTCCACCGACCTCGCCCTCGCCACCATCCCCCACATCCAAATAGCAACCACCGGCAGCAGATCGTTCTCCCACCTCGCCACAAAGACCTGGAACACCCTCCCCATCCTCCTACGGCAGACTCAGGGTCTACTAACCTTCAAGAGGCTACTCAAGACCTGG
Organism: Triturus cristatus; assembly: GCF_964204655.1. Taxonomy (NCBI): domain Eukaryota; kingdom Metazoa; phylum Chordata; class Amphibia; order Caudata; family Salamandridae; genus Triturus; species Triturus cristatus. Next base: position 542,346,012 of record NC_140584.1, read on the forward strand.
CTATTCGAGCAGTAGCAGCACCCTTCCCCTTCCTTCCCCCAGCGCCTTGAGACCCTCACAGGTGAGTAGTGCACTTTACAAATATTCAGATTGATTGATTGATTGACTTCACCCGTTGTATGTCGACTTACCTGACCCCCACCCCTACCGCCCCTGCCCCACCCTACCACCGTACCGCTCTTACCTGTGCCTCCAGCCACTGATCTACAAAGGCAATGTGTAAAGTATTTGTGCAAGACACACACACACAGTAACACAATAAAGGCGTCCCATAAAGAATCCACACAGGGTTAAAAATATATATTACATTTTTATGAATAAGACAAGACCAAAACTAAAAATCCAATAAGTAGAACCGGAGTTATGAATTTTTAAAGAATAAACCAAAAACAGTGCTTAGAAGTCAATATCGCTAAAAGGTTAATTTAGGTTGTGCTAGACTGGGGTAAATCCAAAGTTCAGGCTGATCGTGATGGAGAGCGGGTCAGATACAGTTCCAACCAGGTCTAGCTAAAGTTTTACCTTCTCAAGCTGAACAAAATGCCCCATTTGTGGGGGAGACGGTAACCAGAAGCAATTAGAGCGTTGTTACTGATGATCCTGTGGGCGCGAAGAGTCGGCCGGGCATCAGAGACAGCAATGGCGCCTTGTGTTTGGTGAAACTTGCTGTGTGAGGACATGATACTGCGGCAGCTTGTGCTGATCCTTCGAGTGAGCAGGGCAGTCCTAGTGTAAAGTGGCCCATTTGCGAAGAACCAAAACTTAATTTCAGGAGCCCAGGAGCTGTAGTTGATGAAGGCAGCTGCAGAACCCACTTCTGATGCATGGAGGTGGCACCTCAGGCAAGTCCAGCAGCACAAGCAGAATTGCAGTATATCTTTTGTGACCTTGAGACTTAGGGAGGCAAGCTAGCAAGCCCTTGGAGGCCGCTAGGAGGGAAGGCAGAGTCCAGCTCTCCTTCCAACAGAGTCAGGGAGCAGCAGGCAGCAGGGAAACAAGCAGAAAAGCAGTCTTTCATGAAAACCAGTCCAGTTGAGTCCTTTAGGCAGCACAGCAGTCCTTTTGACAGAGGTTCAGTTCAAGATCCTGAAGTGTCTGATTTTAAGAGGTCAGAGACCCAGTACTTATACCCAAAAGCACCTTTGATGGAGGAACTCTCTGACATGCACAAGGTTCCCTTTCAACTCAGTCCTGTCAGGCTAACCCTGTGGGGTAAATCAGTGCTTTGTGTGAGGACAGGACACAATCTATTCAGATGCAAGTGTAAGCCACCTCTCCCCCTTCCCGCCCATGAAGGCTATCAGAATGCAGATGAATGCAGATGCGTTCTCTGTCACACCCAGCCCTTTCTGTGTTTGTGGCTGTGTAGAGGGAATGCACAACGTGTAGCTGTCACCCAGCCCAGACAGTGTATTGGAGACTGGCTTTCAGGCACAAAGGCATTAAGTACGGAGAAATATCCCATTAGCTCGTCCCATTAGTCGGCCCGCTCCCGCCTCCCAGTTGCTCCTCCCTCCCACCTCCCTCTTATAATGGCATCCGCTGCACAGTGAGGAGAGTGACCCTTGACCCTGTTTCAGGCAGGTCGCTCCCCCACGCCGCACAACACCACCTGTGTGTCGGTGTCCCCTGCTCTCTGCCACCTTTGTAGGTTTGAGCCCCCTGTGCCCCTGGTTGTATTGTGATTCCTGTATCTCTGCTATCACTGTTGTCTCTCCTTGGTAAATTGCCGTTGTTGCCTCTTTATGTGCCCCTGGTTGTATTGTGATTCCTGCTCACTGTATTGTTACCTAAAATTTGTTTTCCCTTGCTTCTGTGCCCTAGTCTCGCCCGTTTTTTCCCACTGCTGCGTCCCCACCCCCCTACTCGTCCCATATTGTCGGCCTGCTCCCGCCTCCCAGCTGCTCTTCCCTCCCACCTTCCCCTTATAATGGCGGGCGAGGCGCAGCTGCGCCGCTGGCGTGCCGAAGGCACGCCAAAGGCAAGCCCATCTGCGCCTGTCCGCGCCTGGACCGCACCCGGCGCCAGACCCCCTGGCCCCCACGAACGCCATGACACCCAACACTGCTACAATGCCAGCACCCTCCACACACTCAACACCAGACGATCACACACCTGCTGGCTGGACGCCCCGGAGCGCACCCAAGGACCCTTCTCCTGCCGGAACTGCAGCTTCACCAGCATCCAATATGCCAAACCGCCCACCGAGAAAGGACGCAACCACCTCAGATGCATCTTACTCAACAGCCGCTCCGCCCGCAAACACTCCATCGAACTCTGGGACCTACTCGACTCCACCTCTCCAGACGTCGCCTTCCTGACAGAGACCTGGATGAACCCCTCCTCGGCACCCGATATCGCCATAGCCATCCCTGACGGCTACAAGATCACCCGCAGGGACCACACCAACAGAATAGGAGGAGGAATTGCCATCGTCCACAGGAACACCCTCAGAGTCTCGACCAGCACCGACGACACCCTCAGCACCGCCGAACACCTGCAATTCCAGATCCACACTGATCCCAACACCACCGTCAGAGGAATCCTCGTCTCCAGACCCCCCAGACCCGGGCCACAGTTCAGCGACTCCATCGCTGACTTCGTCAGCACGCACACCCTTTCCTCCACAGACTATATCCTCCTCGGGGACCTGAACTTCCACCTTGAGTACAACAACGACAGCAGATCCACCACCCTGCTCGCCAACCTCACCACTCTCGGACTCAAACAGCTCGTCATGACTCCCACCTACTCTGACTGACACACGCTTGAACCCATCTTCTCTTTAAGCAACCACGTCACATTCAGCCACACAACCGAACTCCACTGAACTGACCACCTCTGCATCCACTTCACCTTCTGGAAACCCACTACGCACCACCGCACTCAACAGATCCCCCACCGGACAGCTACACAGCCTAAAAGAACACCATCCGCAGACACCATCACCTCATCAAAGCTGCCAAAAGGCCCTCCTTCAGGGACCGCCTAGACAACAACGCACACAACAGCAAAGAGCTCTTCAACATTGTGAAGGAACTCTCCAACCCCAGCTCCAACACCAATGACATCCCATCATCGCAAGACCTGTGCGACGCCCTTGCCACCCTCTTCCATCGCAAGATAACAGACATCCACGACAGCTTCAACAACCTGACTGCCCCGACAGCCACCGAGACCTCTGGCCCCATGGCAACCACCCACATCGATCCCCTGCTCACCTGGACCAACATAAACGACGACGACACCACCCAAATCATGACCACCATCCACTCCGGCTCTCCGTCAGACCCTTGCCCACACCACATCTTCAACAAATCCAGCGCCACCATCACACCACATCTCCTCAAGGTCATCAACATCTCCTTTGAGACCGCGACCTTCCCGGAGAGCTGGAAGCACGCCGAGATCAACGCCTTACTCAAAAAACCCAAGGCTGACCCAAAGGACCTCACAAACTTATGTCCCATCTCCCTGCTCCCATTCCCGGTGAAGGTCATTGAGAAGACCGTCAACAGACGACTGACCCACTACCTCGAGGAGAACAGCATCCTAGATCCGTCCCAGTCCGGGTTCCGCAGCAACCACTGTACCGGAACTGCCCTCATCGCCGCCACCGATGACATCAGGGCACTGCTGGACAATGGCGAGACCGCGGCCCTCATCCTCCTGGACCTTTCAGCCACCTTCGACACCGTCTGCCACATCACCCTACGCACCGGCCTCCACAACTCAGGGATCCGAGACTAGGCTCTGGAATGGACCACCTCCTTCCTCTCTGGCAGAACCCAGAGCATCTGCCTCCCCCCTTTCCGATCCGAAGCCACCAAGATCATCTGCGGCATACCCCAAGGATCATCCCTCAGCCCAACATTGTTCAACGTCTACATGGCACCACTCGCTCACGTCACCCGACTGTAAGACCTCAACATCATCTCCTACGCCGACGACACCCAGCTGATTCTCTCCCTCACCAAAGACCCCCTCACTGCCAAAACCAACCTCCACGAAGGAATGAAAGCCATCGCCGAGTGGATGAAGAACAGCCGTCTGAAGCTGAACTCTGACAAGACGGAGGTCCTCATCCTCGGCTCCACCCCCTCAGGGGACGACTGAGGGGGTGAGTCGTCAACGGACGACTCACCTTCTACATCCCGAACCACCAGCTCTGCTCCACCGACCTCGCCCTCGCCACCATCCCCCACATCCAAATAGCAACCACCGGCAGCAGATCGTTCTCCCACCTTGCCACAAAGACCTGGAACACCCTCCCCATCCTCCTACGGCAGACTCAGGGTCTACTAACCTTCAAGAGGCTACTCAAGACCTGGCTATTCGAGCAGTAGCAGCACCCTTCCCCTTCCTTCCCCCAGCGCCTTGAGACCCTCACAGGTGAGTAGTGCACTTTACAAATATTCAGATTGATTGATTGATTGACTTCACCCGTTGTATGTCGACTTACCTGACCCCCACCCCTACCGTCCCTGCCCCACCCTACCACCGTACCGCTCTTACCTGTGCCTCCAGCCACTGATCTACAAAGGCAATGTGTAAAGTATTTGTGCAAGACACACACACACAGTAACACAATAAAGGCGTCCCATAAAGAATCCACACAGGGTTAAAAATATATATTACATTTTTATGAATAAGTCAAGACCAAAACTAAAAATCCAATAAGTAGAACCGGAGTTATGAATTTTTAAAGAATAAACCAAAAACAGTGCTTAGAAGTCAATTTCGCTAAAAGGTTAATTTAGGTTGTGCTAGACTGGGGTAAATCCAAAGTTCAGGCTGATCATGATGGAGAGCGGGTCAGATACAGTTCCAACCAGGTCTAGCTAAAGTTTTACCTTCTCAAGCTGAACAAAATGCCCCATTTGTGGGGGAGACGGTAACCAGAAGCAATTAGAGCGTTGTTACTGATGATCCTGTGGGCGCGAAGAGTCGGCCGGGCATCAGAGACAGCAATGGCGCCTTGTGTTTGGTGAAACTTGCTGTGTGAGGACATGATACTGCGGCAGCTTGTGCTGATCCTTCGAGTGAGCAGGGCAGTCCTAGTGTAAAGTGGCCCATTTGCGAAGAACCAAACCTTAATTTCAGGAGCCCAGGAGCTGTAGTTGATGAAGGCAGCTGCAGAACCCACTTCTGATGCATGGAGGTGGCACCTCAGGCAAGTCCAGCAGCACAAGCAGAATTGCAGTATATCTTTTGTGACCTTGAGACTTAGGGAGGCAAGCTAGCAAGCCCTTGGAGGCCGCTAGGAGGGAAGGCAGAGTCCAGCTCTCCTTCCAACAGAGTCAGGGAGCAGCAGGCAGCAGGGAAACAAGCAGAAAAGCAGTCTTTCATGAAAACCAGTCCAGTTGAGTCCTTTAGGCAGCACAGCAGTCCTTTTGACAGAGGTTCAGTTCAAGATCCTGAAGTGTCTGATTTTAAGAGGTCAGAGACCCAGTACTTATACCCAAAAGCACCTTTGATGGAGGAACTCTCTGACATGCACAAGGTTCCCTTTCAACTCAGTCCTGTCAGGCTAACCCTGTGGGGTAAATCAGTGCTTTGTGTGAGGACAGGACACAATCTATTCAGATGCAAGTGTAAGCCACCTCTCCCCCTTCCCGCCCATGAAGGCTATCAGAATGCAGATGAATGCAGATGCGTTCTCTGTCACACCCAGCCCTTTCTGTGTTTGTGGCTGTGTAGAGGGAATGCACAACGTGTAGCTGTCACCCAGCCCAGACAGTGTATGGGAGACTTGTTTTCAGGCACAAAGGCATTAAGTACGGAGAAATATCCACTTTTTAAAAGTGGAATTTCTAAAACAGTAATGTTAAATCCAACTTCACCAGTAAGGAGGATTTATCATTAATAATACAAACATATCAAACATAAAAAAGCTACTCCTCTGTGATCTGGAACTACATCTTAAAAGTATATTAAGGAATTCCCAATGCTGGCCTATGAGAGGGGTAGGCCTCACAGTAGTGAAAAACGAAATAGGCTGTTTGTTTCTACCGGGACATGCAAAACATAAAGGTACATATCCTACGTTTTACTTACATAGCACCCTGCTCTTGGGGTTACTTAGGCCCTACCTTAGGGGTGATATATGTCATAAAAGGGTACCTAAGTGCCTGGCAAGTAGTTTTAAATGCCAATTTAAAGTGGCAGTGAACTGCACAAACAGGCACTGCAGTGGCAGGCCTGAGACAGATTTAAAAGCTACTTTTGTGGGTGGCTCATTCAGGGCTGCAGCCCAGTAGTAGCATCTGAAGTGCAGGCCCTGAGTATATGGTATACCATTTTACAAGCGACTTACAAGTCCAACAAGTATGCCAATAAGGTATATACACCAATGTCTTCATGTTTAGGGGTGAAGCACATGCACTATAGCATTGGTTAGCAGAAGTCCTATAGCCAACACAAAGAATTAACAAAACGTGGAGGCAAAAGGCAAAAAGTTGGGCTATGGTGACCCTAAGGGTAAGAGGTCTAACATGTGTGCCCCCCAGCTGAAAGTGGTTAGATCTACCAAGCCTCTAGGGAGTTCTCATCCCTTAGGTGGAAAAACCTTGACAGACCTTCAGCATTGGCATGGTCTACTCCTGGTGTGTGTCCCACTCTGAAGTCCATACCCTGTAGTGAAATGGACCACCTGAAAATTTTTGGATTCTCACCCCTCATTTGCATAAGCCACCTGAAAGGCCTGTGGGCTGTCTGAATCAGAAAGTGAGTGCCAAACAGGTATGGGCTTAACTTATTCAGTGCCGATACCACAACAGAAGCTATCTCTCAATAGCACTCTCCCTCTGTTTCCTGGGGAGTAACCTCCTGAAGGTGAAGGCTACAGGTTGGTCTAGGTCCTCCTCTTTAAACTGGGATAGTACTGCCCCTATGCCATGCTCTGAGGCATCTGTCAGTTAATCAATCAGGAGTTTAAATAGCATGACTACTCACCCGTGAGGGTCTCCAGGCACTGTCTGTCTGAACGATAAACTCCTGGGACAAATCAGGGAGCACAGAAGCTGTGTACATGGCTTGCTACTGGGAGTCAAATGCAGTTTGGCACACCTCTGTCCAAATCACTTTTCTGGGCTGCTTCTTGTAAGTCAGCTGAGTCAAGAAGTCAACAATGGTGACATATCCCTTGACAAACCTCCTATAGTATGCAGTCAAATGCTTCAGTCTGGGTTTTTGGGGTGCTACCAGGCCATGGTGGTTTCTAATTTGGCCTGAAGGGATTGCACCTTCCCCCTGCCCACTAGATGTCCCAAGTACACCACAGACCCTAGCCCTATCCGGCACTTATTTGCCTTGATAGGCAGGCTTGCCTGTTGCAGAGTCTAAATCACCACCTGGAGGTGAAAAAAGGGGTCCGTTCAGCTGCTACTGAAGAAAGCTGTCATCCAGATAAGCAGCAGAGAAGGGGTCCATACCAGCAAGGACCTGGTTCACCAGCCTCTAGAAGGTGGCAGGGGTGTTCTTTAACTCAAAGAGCATCATCCTAAACTGATAGTAGCCCTCTGGAGTGGAGAAAGCTGATCTTTGTTTTGGCAATCTGTCAGAATCCTGATGTAAGATTGTTAGAATTGGGGGTCTCTAGTTGGCAGAGCTGGTACCTTGGACCAAATAGGGACCCTTGCTTCTAGTCAGGGTACGGGGGATACACACTTTAGATAACCCCTGCTCACCACCTTGGTAGCTTGGCACGAGCAGACAGGCTTATCCCAAAGGCAATGTGTAAAGTAGTTGTACCAACACTCATAGTAACACAGTGAAAACACTACAAATGGACACCACACCAGTTTAGAAAAATAAAGTATCTTTATCTAAACTAAGCAAGACCAAACGACAAAAATCCAACATACAGAAACTCAGTAGAATGTCTTTAAAAAGGTTGTTGCAAAAATAAACTTGTAGATGATCAAATTGTGACACTCAGTCTCAAAGTACCTGGGATGCGTCATGCAAAACAACCAAAAGGGGCGCAGAGAAGGTGATGCGTCAGTTCTTCCTGCGCTCTGGTTCTGATGCGACAAGATGGTGCCTTGATGGGTTGCGATGATCTGGTGCGATGCGACAAAATGGCATCTTTGTTGCAATGCGACAACGTAGAGGCGATGCGTGCACTCCCGACGGCTGTGCGGCGAACTCGGTGATTCCTTAAGCTGCGACAGGCCCTGCGACACGCTTCTCCAGTGATGGGACGACACCCTCGGTGACGGCGACACGCTTCTGCGATGTTGCGGCAGGGATCAGCGGCGGCGTGCTTCCTCAACGATGCGACGGCCCTGCGACACGCTTCTACGGTAATGCGACGGCACCCTCTGTGTGGTGGCACGCTTCTCCGGTGATGCGATGGAGAACAGCGGCAACACGGTTCCTTGATGATGCAACAGCGGCTGCTGCGGCGGCATCGTGCTTCTCTCTTGTTGCATCGTGCTTCCAGCTCCCAACAGCAAAAGGCCTGACACACAGTTACAGCTTTCATGAACTCCCAGCAAGGATGTTCATGAAAGCTAGGAGTGAAGTCCTTTTGTGCCTGGGACTTCAGAAACAGGAGGCCAGCTCTTCTCAGGCCCTTGGAGACTTTTCTTCAGATGGACACAGCACACAGCAAAGTCCCTTGGTCCTCTCCTCATTAGAAACAGCACACTGCAGGCCAACCCCAGACACACAGCAAGGGCAGTACTTCTCCTCAGTCTCTTCAGCTGATCTTCTTTGGCAGGGATTCCTCTTGATCACGAAGGTTTCAGCTCTCATATTTATACCCCAAAAGTCTTTGTTCTCAATGTGTGAGGGGTCCTGGACCCAGTCCAAACCAGTTCTGGGGGCACTCTGCCAGTGCACATCTTCTTCCTGGGAGAGTGTGGGCCAGGGTCACACTTTCTAAAAGTGCTATTTTCAAACACTGAATTTAAAAACCATCCTTCCTAAAAGATGTGTTATTAAATTCTGTGTTCAGGAATACCAGACTCCAATTTTCTATCTCACTCCTATGGGAAGATATGCAGGTAAATATGTCACACAGCATTCCCTATTCTGTCCTATGGGCAAGATAGCCTTTCAATAGTGAAAAACAAAATTGGTAGTATTTCACTATCAGGACATGTTACCCACACTAGTAAATGTCCTACCTTTCACATACACTGCACCCTGCCCAGGGGGATACCTTGGGCCTACCATAGGGGTGTCCAATGTGTAAGAAAAGGGAAGGGTCAGGCCTGGCAAGTGTGTCCACTGTCCAGGACAACATGGTAGCTAACAAACTGCATGCAGGCACTGCAGTGGCAGGCCTGAGACATCATCTTAGGGCTACTCCTGTGGGTGGCACAATCAGTGCTGCAAGCCCACTAGTAGCATTTAAATTACCAGCCCTGGGACACTCAGTGCACTTTACCAGGTACCTAATGGTAAAACAAATATGCCAATCATGGATAACCAAACACAATAACAATTTAACCAGGGAGCACTTGCACTTTGGCACTGATCAGCAGTGGCAAAGTGCCCAAAGCGTCTAAACCAGCAAAAGCAAATTCCTGCACAGTTTAAAAAATACAGGAGGTAGAGGCAAAAAGTCAGAGGGAACCATGCCAAGGATGCCAGGTCTAACACGTGTCCCCTCCAGCTGAAAAGTGGGGAGATCTACCCACCATCTTGGGAGTTCTCATCACTAAGGCGGAAGAACCTGGACAGACCACCAGCATTGGCGTGTTCTGTACCAGGGCGGTGTTCCACTGTAAAGTCCATTCCCTGTAGGGAGATGGAACACCTCAACAGTTTTGGGTTCTCACCCCTCATCTGCATTAACCATCTGAGGGGCCTTTGGTCTGTCTGAACCCGGAGGTGAGTCCCAAACAAGTAGGGCCTTAGCTTCTTCAGTGCCCAGACCACAGCAAAAGCTTCCCTTTCAATTGCACTCCACCTCTGTTACCTGGGAAGTAGCCTCCTACTAATGAAAGCTACGGGTTGATCCAAGCCCTCATCATTCAATTGTGAGAGTACTGCTCCCACTCCATGCTCTGAAGCATCTGTCTGCACCACAAACTCTTTGGAGGAATCAGGCGCCTTGAGCACGGGTGCCGTGCACATGGCAGCTTTCAGGGCATCATACGCGGTCTGGCAAGCATCGGTCCAGATCACCTTCCTTGGCTGCTTCCTTGAAGTCAGCTCTGTCAAGGGGGCAACAATGGTGCCATACCCCTTGACAAACCGTATGTAATACCGGGTGAGACCTAAGAAGGCTCTCACCTCTGTCTGGGTCTTGGGGGCTCCCAAGCCAGAATGGTATCAATATTTGCTTGTAGGGGAGCCACCTGGCCACTCCCTACCGGGTGTCTCAAGTACACCACAGATCCCTGCTCTTTCTGGCACTTACTTGCCTTGATAGTGAGGCCTTCACTTTGCAGAGCCTTCAACACTTCATAGAGGTGTTGTAAATGTTCTTCCCACCTGGAGCTGAACACAGCAATGTCAGGTAGGTGGCGCTGAATTCCTCCAGCCCGAACAGTACCCGGTTGACCAGTCTCTGGAAGGTGGCAGGGGCTTCTTCAACCCAAAGGGCATGACACGGAATTGGAAGTGCCCCTCTGGTGTTAAAAATGCTGACCTCTCTTTGGCCCCCTCAGTTAAGGCAATCTGCCAGTACCCAGATGTTCAATCAAACGTACTGAGGTACTGGGCAGCGCCCAACCGATCTACGAGCTCATCAGCTCTGGGGATGGGGTATGTGTCAGTCTTGGTGACCACATTGTGCCCACTGTAGTCCACACAAAACCGGAGTTCTGGAGTGGCACCGGGTGCAGCAGCTTTTGGTATTAAGACCACTGGGCTAGCCCATGGCCTGCTGGAGGGCTCAATTACCCCTAGCGCCAACATCTTGGAAAATTCTTCCTTGATCCTGGACCTGACCTTGTCAGCTACCCTGTAAAATTTCTGTTTCACAGGTAGACTGTCCCCAGTGTCCACATCATGGACGCACCAATTGGTGACTCCTGGTGTCATGAAGAACAGGGAGGCGAACTGACCCACCACATGGCGACAGTCCCTCTGCTGTCCTGGGGTCAGGGTAGGCGAGAGGTTTACCCCATCCACTGACCCATCTTGCTCCTCTGCTGATAAGAGGTCAGGAAGAGGGTCACTTTCCTCCTCCATCCCTCATATGTAGCAAGGAGCATTGTCACATCAGACCTCTCAAAGTGCGGCTTGAGGCGGTTCACATGTAGGACCCTCAAAAGGTTCCTGGGAGACTGCAAGTCAACTAGATAGGTTACATCGCTCTTGCGCTCCACCGCCTCATATGGCCCAGTCCACTTGTCTTGGAGCACACAAGGCTCCACTGACGCCATCACCCACACCTTCTGCCCAGGTTAAAATTTGACCACAGTGGCATTGTGGTCGTACCATCTTTTCATTTCTTCCTGGCTAGCTTCCAGGTTCACCTGAGCAAGTTTCCTGAAGCGTTGAGTCTGGTTGCGGAAGGTCAGCATGTAGCTGAAAACATCCTGGGGGGTCTTACCAGGGAATTTCTCCCATTCCTCCTTCACCAGACTCAGAGGTCCTCTCACAGGGTGACCGTGCAGGAGTTCAAAGGGACTGAGCCCTAAGGACTTCTAACAACTAAATTAACACACTAATCTTATTATTATTATGAATTTTTTATTATTTAGTTATTATTTTTAGGATTTTTTCACACTTCTCACCTCGCCAGACGTATTATCATAAGTCTGTCATTAATGTTTATAGTAGTTCACGTTCAAGGGTAGTTTAACACCCAGGATTCACAGTCCGCTTTTCATCTCTAACAAAACCCAAATGGAAACAACAGCAAACGAGTAAGACGACACGAGTGCCGCTTTGTTTGAGAGCCTTAATACCTATCAGCTAGTAAGTATTGTTGTCAACCCGCAGAGCTGCGCTTTCTGAATAGACCCCCTTAGCCATACTCGGCAGGAAGCATGTTTTTTGGCAGTAGAATATACCGGCAAGCAACGTCTTCAAAAAGACCGCACTTTAGGCACGTCGTTTTTAAAACCACAGGTCATCACTTTTCGAGCACTTTGTAATCACAGTCGATAAGCTAATAGGAACGCATAAAGTACATTTAATTCAATTTAATAAGTACCACATCGAGCACGTTGATATGCACTTGTGGCACGATGCTTTTAATCTACCGTTAGGTGCGAAGTTGAATCACTTCCACAAGCACTCCACTTAGCACGCAGACAACGTAGATCCGTCACGTTAAAACTGCACACTTCTTGGTTTTTTGTAACTATGTTAACCTGTAGTAACCACCACACCACTGAGCACAAATAGTATGCATATACTCGTGTTTTCTTTCTTCATGTATAGTGAACAATGGTCTTACCATCATTTTACAGATAGTCCCCCGATGAAGGCCTGGATGGCCGAAATGCATTGGGATTAGCAAAAGGATGTTATAAAGACATATTGGGAACTGCAGTTAATTAACTGTAACAATGACATAAAGAAGTAATACAAAAGAACAATGAACAATCGATTTGAATAACAGGTGTCGTTATTTCATAACCCTGGGGACATACCCCACCACAGTGGGGATGCTATTCTTGTTTATACGATTTCACTCGTGTTCAGTGAGTGAATCCCAGGAGGCACGAGGCACCCTATCAAAACGTTGGTATAACTACAGGTTGTGCACGTACTATCAAGTTTGTTAGAACTTGTACATTACCCCACACTCCTCCCACAAAGACTTCATGTGCTTCGAGATGAAGTTGGTATCCCGGTTGGAGACTGCCTTTCTGGGGAACCCCACACGGAAAAAGATCCCAATTAATGCACGGCCCACCACGGGGGCTGTGATTGTCTGGGGAGGGACAGCTTCCAGGTACCTGGTGGCATGGTCCACCAAGACCAAGATAAACTTGTTGCCTAAGGCTGTCTTGGGTTTCAGTGGCCCCACATTATCAGTGCCCACCCGCTCGAAAGCGGTGCTCACCATGGGAAAGGGTTGGAGGGGAGCTTCACACTTCCCTCCACTCTTGCCGCATGCCTGGCAGGTCTGCCAAACCCTGCAGTGTGTGCTGACGTGCTTTATACTTTGGGGCCAGTGAAAGTGGGTGGCAAGCCTTTGAAAGGTCTTGTTGCACCCCAAATGTCCTGCGAGAGGCACGTTATGAGCCAGATCCAGTAGGAAGGTCCTGAAGCGCTCAGGTGCCACCAGCACACGGCCTGCACTGGGCTCAGCGACCTTAGGGTCACTATAGAGTAATCCATCTTCCCAGTAAATGAGATGAGTCTTGGACTCGCCACCTGCTGCCTGGTCTGCAGCCTGTTGTCGCAGACCAACGAGAGAAGGGTATTCCCTCTGCGCCTTGCAGACCTCCTCCCTTAAGAGACCTCCTTCCTGCTGCCAATGGGTCAGCTCAGGCAGGTCTCCCAGTTTGGCTACCTGTTCCCCTGTAGGTTCCAGGGCATCCCCCTCATGTTCTGCTTCCTCCTGGACCGTGGGAACGGCTGGGGCTGGTTTCCCAAGCTCCCTGCTCCTTCTCTTCCTGGCAGGCACCAGCGCCACTGTTTCAGGCTCCAAGTCCGCTTGATTACCCCTACTGGCTGCCATTGACCGAGTGGTCACACAAACCCACTCAGGCAGAACCAGCATCACCAAATGAGCCTGGCGTTCCACCTCCCTCCATGGGAACTCTCCAGGTCATTTCCTAGCAGACAGTCTACAGGCATGGATGGACTAACAACGACCTTCAAGGAACCTGAGACCCCCCCACTCAAAGGGAACTAGTGCCACCTTGCAGAGGTGGACAGAGTTGTCTGTTGCAACTACAGGGTGAAGTGTATCGGGAATGACCTGCTCTTGTGACACCCACTGACACCTAACAGATGTCACACTGGTTCCTGTGTCTCTCAGAGCCTCCACCCTCCTCCCATTGATGGTCACCCACTGCCTGTATTTTTTAGTGTTCTCAGGCAGGTAGGTCTCCTGGACTATCTTTCTGTCTCCTAAAGAGACAAGGGTCATAACGGCTTGCTCCTCCCCCTCAATGGAAACTAATTCCTCTCCCAAAGGTACACTCACTAAACCCGGTGTCTGCGCATCAGTGGGTGCTTGGGATTTCTTGGGGCACTTAGGGGCGATGTGACCCTTCTCACCACAGTGGTAACACCTGGGGGGTCCCTGAAAGTTACACCCACCCTTAGGTGGCTGTGACTTCTTAGCTGGGAGAGATGGGACTCCTTTCCCTCTGAACTGTTTTGGGGCCCTTTAGAGAACTCCTTTTGGTTACCTTTGTCCCCCCATTCTTCTGCTGGGGACCCAGCCCACCCTTGGCTGTGGTACCCACAATCCCCTTGAGTACCCTGGTGCTAGTCCAGCGGTCCCCCTCCTTAGCAAGCTCACTGGGATCAGTTAACTTACTATCGAAAAGATGCTGGCGCAGCTCTGGAACACATAGACTGCTCAAGTGCTCCCAACAATTTAGATGGCACAACCCCTCATAATCAGTAACTTTACTGCCCTTCATCTAACCTTCCAGTGCATGCATGTACACCCTCACACATTCAACCCAAGTGTCTGAATCATTCTTCTTGGAGTTCATGAACCTCACTCTGTACTGTTCTGGGGTGAGCCCATACTTGAGACATAAGGCCTACTTCATATTGGCATAGGTCAGGGTTGCCGCCTTCTCTAAAGGTGGTAAAACAGCCCTCCAGAAGCCTCAAAGTGTTTCCATAGACCCACCCCCCATTCATCTTCAATGCAAGCTCATATGATTCAAACCATGCATCATTATCCTCTCCCTACTGGAAATTCTGCACTAAATCCTTGGGTATGTACATCTTACCCTCATACACTGGCTGTGCGCTGCCACCATTTGAACTGGACTCCAATTGTTTGGCCTTAATGTCCAGTTCTCTCATGCTCAACTCATGAGCCAAAAGCAATTTCTTTTCTTCCAAGGCATGAGCCGTCTTGCTCTCCTCTGCCTGCCTTGGTCTGGAGCTTCATGAGCTCCAACTCTTTTTCCCTGATCCTCTGGTTCTCCTCCCGCTCCTCTCTGGAGAGTCTTCCTGCGGAATGGACACCGGCAGACCTTGAAGCTGCCCTTGGCACAGGCACATCCTGTGCCCTGAACCCATCCACATTTGTATCATCTTCATCCACATTTGTATCATCTCCCTCCACAGCTCCTTTGGCCTCCCAACAGGCTCTTAAGGCCTTCTGTAGCTCATCCTTTTTAGGGCTACTCCTTGTGGGACACCCCAAATCTTTGCAAAATTGTTTCAGTTGATCCAACTAGTGGGAATACAACACCTCAATGTTAAACTCCAATTCTGCCTTCTCACTTGCCATTTTTGGTTATGATGCGTGGATGACTCAAGGGTCGAAAATAGAACCAAAAAATCAAACACAGTATGTGGTTGTGTAGTGGTCTGCACTAATCTAGTGATGTACAACAATCACTGAGGGTCAAGTACAAATACATGTTCAAATCCTCACCGCTGACCACCAATGTTAGAATTGGGGGTCTCTAGTTGGCAGAGGTAGGTACCTTTGACCAAATATTGCCCCTTGCTTCTAGTCAGGGTAAGGGGGATACCCACTTTAGATAACCCCTGCTCACCTCCTTGGTAGCTGGGCACGAGCAGACTGGCTTATCCCAAAGGCAATGTGTAAAGTATTTGTATCAACACTCAAAGTAACACAGTGAAAACACCACAAATGGACACCACACCAGTTTAGAAAAATAAATTATCTTTATCTAAACCAAACAAGACAAAAACGACAAAAATTCTACATAAAGAAATTCAGTAGAATGTCTTTAAAAAGGTTGTTGCAAAAATAAACTTGTAGATGATCAAATGTGACACTCAGTCTCAAAGTACCTGGGATGCGTCACGTAAAACAACCAAAAAGGGCACAGAGAAGGTGATGCGTCGGTTCTTCCTGCACTCTGGTTCCGATGCGACAAGATGGCGCCTTTACGCGTTGTGGCGATCCGGTGCGATGCGACAAAATGGTATCTTTGTTGCGATGTGACAACGTAGAGGCAATGCGTGCATGTCCGACGGCCGTGCGGCGAACTCTGGCATTTCGTGAGCCATGACAGGCCCTGTGACACGCTTCTCCGGTGATGCGACGATACCCTTGGTGACGGCGACATGCTTCTCTGATGTTGCGGCGGCGAGCAGCGGTGGCGCGCTTCCTCAGCGATGCAACAGCCCTGTGACGTGCTTCTCTGGTGATGCGACGGCACCCTCTGTGCTGCAGTACTCTTCTCCGGTGATGCGACGCAAACAGCGGCAGCGGTGACACTCTTCCTCGATGATGCAACAGCGGCTGCAGCGGCGGCGTCACACTTCTCTCTTGTTGCGTCGCGCTTCCAGCTCCCAACAGTAAAAGGCCTCAAACACAGTTACAGGACTTCAGAAACAGGAGGCCAGCTCTTTTCAGGCCCTTGGAGACTTTTCTTCAGATGGACACAGCAAAGTCCTTCTTCAAGCAGGGGACACAGCACACAGCAAAGTCCCTTGGTCCTCTCCTCAGTAAAAACAGCAAACTGCAGGCTAACCCAAGACACACAGCAAGGGCAGTAATTCTCCTCAGTCTCTTCAGCTGATCTTCTTTGGCAGGGATTCCTCTTGATCACGAAGTAGTCAAACTTTCAGGGGTTTCAGCACTCATATTTACACCCCAAACGTCTTTCTTCTTTATGTGTGGGGGGTCCTGGACCCAGTCAAAACCAATTCTGGGGGCACTCTGCCAGTGCACATCTTCTTCCCTTGTGAGTGTGGGCCAGGGTAATCAGACACACCACAGGTGGTGGAGCCAGCATTGTGGAAAGCAGGCACAGCCCTATTCAGGCCCAGGTGCTACTCCTTCCACCACTCCAAATGCAGATAGGTCTATTCAGCCTAGTGCTGACTCACCCAGACTCCTGGAGCCACCCCAGCCACTGTCATTCTCAAACCAGACAGTCAATCCACAAACAGGCAGAGGCGCAGAGAAAGGTTGAACAAGAAAATAGCCACTTTCTAAAAGTGCTATTTTCAAACACTGAATTTAAAAACCACCCTTCCTAAAAGATGTGTTATTAAATTCCGAGTTCAGGGATACCAGACTTCAATTTTCCATCTCACTCCTATGGGACGATATGCAGGTAAACATGTCACACAGCATTCCCCATTCTGTCCTGCGGGCAGTATAGCCTTTCAATAGTGAAAAACGAAATTGGCAGTATTCCACTATCAGGACATGTCACCCACACCAGTAAAGGTCCTACCTTTCACATACACTGCACCCTGCCCAGGGGGGTACCTTGGGCCTACCATAGGGGTGTCCAATGTGTAAGAAAAGGGAAGGGTCAGGCCTGGCAAGTGTGTACACTGGCCAGGACAACATGGCAGTTAACAAACTGCGCTCAGGCACTACAGTGGCAGGCCTGAGACACCATCTTAGGGCTACACCTGTGGGTGGCACAATCAGTTCTGCAAGCCCACTAGTAGCATTTGAATTACCAGCCCTGGGACACTCAGTGCACTTTACTACTGGTAAAACAAATATGCCAATCACGGATAACCAATCACAATAACAATTTAACCAGGGAGCACTTGCACTTTGGCACTGATCAGCAGTGGCAAAGTGCCCAAAGCATCTAAACCAGCACAAACGAATTCCAGCACAGTCTCAAAAATACGGGAGGTAGAGGTAAAAAGTCAGGGGAACCACACCAAGGATGCCAGGTCTAACAATGATCAAAGGTGCTTAAGTACAGGACAGCGCCTAACATGTCAATGATCTTATCCGCCCTGGGGATGGGATGAGCATTAGTCTCATCCCATCACAGAATGTAGCCCTCTGTAATTCACAAAGAACCTCAGTTCAGGTGTGGTGCCCGCTGGGGCAGCTTTTGGTACCAGAACCACAGGACTGGACCTGGGGCTACTGTGGGGTTCTATCACCACCAACTCCAGCATTTTGGACACTTCATCCTTAATGCTGGACCTCACCTTATCTGACAATCTGTAAGATGTATTCATAATAGAGAGGTCATCTCCTGTGTCCACATCATGGGTACACAGTTAGGCAGTCCCATGGATAAGGGAGAACAGAGAAGAGTACTGCCAAAAAACATGGTGGCAGTCACTCTGTTGTGCAGGAGTTAGAATGGGGGAAAGGATTACTCCTTCCACAGACTCATCCTTCTCCTTGGAGCTCAAGAGGTCAGGGAGAGGTTCTGTAAGGCCGGGTTCCCCAGGAGCAGTACCCCACCTCAAGAAGCCCACCTTTAGGCAGCCTTGACTCTGCACTTAAAAACATCAGAGTATCAAGATGGCCAGAGGGGGGAAGAGAATTGGGGAGGGTAATGCTGAGAGGGAGATCTGGAACAGAAGTAATCGACAGTTGAGTTGGTAATCTTCTGTTTATCTCTAAAAAATTACTTGCAGGACATATAATATATTCTGTAGACTATGAATCACTATTACCTGTAAAGGAAAATACCAAGAGTTCTGTTGTAGCGATTAAAAGTCACAAGCAGGTTGACAAAGTCTTAAATATCTTGTCTCTCTTGTAGGAATTCCAAAGTCTTAGTAAGATAAACTGACACTGCCTGTGGATGATTATCTGGAATTGCAGATGTTGAGGGTTAATTATTTAGTCTAAAAACGATAAGCATAAAACACCATTGAAGAACATTCCTGATTTAAATGTGTGCGACCTGGTAATATTCAAATATTAATATTTTAGTAATAATTTTCTATCTGGAATATCAAAACTCAAATGGTCATAAGTTTGTACATCTCTTTAAAACATGCATACCATATGCTTTGCTTAACTGTTCATTATTATCGCCATGTGCTTAAATGTTCATTATTATTGCCATAATGTTATTTATTGCCTCTGAAATGCTTGTAAATATAAAATGAAACTTTAGACTCAAAATGACCATTAAAGTATGCCACAATGTCTGATACACGGGGATCTGAAAGCCTAATTCAATTGAAATGTGCTGTCTGGGAATATGCTTTCAAAGAGACTTTTAAATAAGGTGCTGAGCAAGGTCAAACGTTCGATGTGAGTGAAAACACTTGAGCGTGCTAAGAACTTCCAATGCAGAGGAGGACTTTAGAAAGCGAAGTCTCCTACCTGAGGATGTCTGTTCAATCTAGGATTAAATCAGGAATTCTTACCAGACAGGAAAAAACATTACCGGCAAGACGCGAGCAGAGAACTCCTCCGGGAAGCTGCTGGAATAAT
The DNA here is from genome assembly GCF_964204655.1 of Triturus cristatus. Lineage (NCBI taxonomy): Eukaryota > Metazoa > Chordata > Amphibia > Caudata > Salamandridae > Triturus > Triturus cristatus. Next base: position 542,365,264 of record NC_140584.1, read on the forward strand.
CTGCAGGGAGCGGCTGGGCGTGGTTGCTATAAATAGCCAAGGAACGGTCACGGCGGCCGCTGAGGAGCATAACTAGCGTTTATGCGAATCGATTTGACAGTTATGCAAATTGGGTTTGAAAACAAAGGAACAATGTTAAAATAAAGAAATGCGTGACTCAGTTATTGTTAAATGTCAGCAAGCACGAGCAATATGGTGTTAATGTCACACAGTAGAAACCATCAGGACTGTTTGGAACATAATGTTGTCAGAATCAAAGATGTTAATGCAGGGTTTAGGCAGCATAGAAGCAGAGAAATATGTCACTTTAACAGTAAGCCACATCCAGGAGTACTAGTTGGATATCTGTAGCGATTGTAGAGACTGGAGGGTTATGACAGGTTCACTCTCCTCTTCTTTTTTTCCATCAGCCACCAACATCATGATGAACTCAGACCTCCCAAAGTGTGGTTTGAGGCAATTTACATGCAGCACCCTGGTGGGTTGTCTAAGGGTCTTGAGGTCCACTAGGTATGTGACCCCAGCCTTTATTTCAATCACCTCATTTGACCCATTTCAGCAGTCCTGGTGGACCCTGGGCTCTACCAGCTCCATCACCCACACTTTTTGACAATGTTGAAATTCCACAGTGGTAGAACTTTTGTCATACCACTCCTTCATGACTTCCTGGCTGGCTTTAAGGTTACTGGATGCTTGCTTCCATAAATTAGCCGTCTGGTGTCTGAAGCCAGCATGTAGCTCACTACATCCTGGAGTACCTTCTTGGGAACTTGCTCCCACCCTTCTTGCACCAGACTCAGAGGTCCTCTTACTTGATGCCCAAACAGCAGCTCAAATGTTCTGAAATCCACTCTTGTCTGTGGTACCTCACGGTAAGCAAACAACAGGCTTGGTAAGGGGATATCCCACTTTTTCCTCAGGGCCACAGGGATAGTTGGTTGGCGGCAATCGGATAGACCTTCACCGAGCCATCGAGCTGTTCCGCAGACAGTATCACCGCCTTGAGACCCTTACCGAGCCATTGAGCTGTTCCCATCATGGCATCCCACCGCCTCTAGACCCCCAGCCACTCGGAGCCGCATCCACTCCATACCAAATGGTCTATCCGATTGCCGCCAACCGACTATCCCGTCCCTGGAGCCATTGTGCCTTTCCACATGGTTTCTCTCCCCTTGACTAGGGCACCGTCCCGTGCATGAAATTCAAGGTATAGTTCCACCGGACCGCTGCTGGCTCCCACCTTCTTCCATCCTACCCCGCCGCCACATCCGGCCGTTGTTAAAATTCTCATGATGCTTAGGCAAACAGCATTTTTGTCCTGATGATGATCCCGATATTGTTGTGAATGGGATTGAAACGTCGTCGACTGCTTAAACACCATGCACACAAATTATTTATAAACCATGTGTAATGGCTGTGTCAATTATCACGCTTGTTTTATTGTTCTGATTACACAACAAGCATTTCGTTGTTTTGCCTGAAAATTGTCTTTCGTTTTACTGTATTTGTACATTTTGTCACTACTTGCTTTATGTCATTGGATACAGGATTATATCCCACTGTATATTTTTTTGCGTTTTTGAAACTTACTATTAACTTTGATTAAATCGTACTATCCGGCTGGATAGGAACTATATAGAGACGATTCTGCTCTATATTCATTTTCCTTTTTTGAACCTTCTTTTACCAAGGACCATTGTCCTCCTTAAAAATTGTTACCCAAGGTCCTTGCTTACTCATTTGGGTCCCTTTGTTCTTCTTTAAACGTTCAGTGTACATGGTGGCATGATCCACCAGAACCAGGATGCACCTGTTTCCTGATGCAGGCTTTGGATTCATAGGCCCTACAATGTCGATGCCCATCCTCTCAAAAGGGGGGCTAATGACACGCAGTGGGTGAAGGGGAACTTTCAGCTTTGCCCTGTATTGCCACTAGCCTGGCAGGTCACACAAGTCCTACAGAACGCATCTGAGAAATTTTTGATCTAGGGCCTATAGAAGTGGGGTAAAAGCCTTGAAAAGGTCTTGCAGTGGCCCAGGTGTCCTGCCAGGGGAATGTGGTCAGCCAGGTCCAGTAGGGAGGCCCTGTAGCATAAGGAAGACCAATGGGGCTCCTGATGTCCCAGGCCCAGGAGACTTAAGCTCACTATACAGGTGGTTGTCCTCCAAGTAAATGTGGTGACTGCCAGAGACATCACCTGCTGCTTGAGCTTCAGGCTATTGTCTCATGCCTACAATGGTTAGACACTCCCTCCGTGCCCTACAGAACTCCTCCTTGGTGGGTCCGCCTTCCACATACCATCCAGCAAGCTGAGGCAGGCCACCAAGGGAAGCAATGCCATCCTCAGGGGAATCCAGGGTGGCCACCACAGGTGCCCCATCCACCTCACTGGAGGTACATTCATGGGCTGTATTCCCATGCCCTCTGTCTTTCCCTTCTTAGAAGCTGGTTGGGCCATTATTCCAGCCACCAGCCCTTCTTCACTACCTCCCCGGACACCCATGGACCTTGTCATGGCACAGATCCACTCCGGTAACCCCAACATCTCCACCTGAGCCTTGAGCTCTACTTCCTATCAGGTAGTGTGCTCTAGGTCATTGCCTAATAAGTAGTCTGCAGGCATGGCACTCATTCCCCACTCAAATGGAACCAGGGCCACAGGATAGTGACCCTCTCTGTTGTCAGCCACCGCAAGCTGGTGGAATGCATTAAGAGTTACCTGCTTGCTGACTCCTTACCATAGTCATACTGGGTCTTGTATCCCTCAGATTCTCCGCACCTTGCCCATTGATGGTGACCCATTGCCTATACTTTGTAGTATTTGATGGCGCATGGATCTTAGGAACCACCTCACTATCACCCAGGGACAGTGGGGTAGCTTCTGTAAACCCCCCCATTAACTGGGATGAACTAGCCACCCCTGGAACCTTTCCTCCATTTTTTGGTGGTGCTCTTTTTTAATACTTTGGACCCCCTTTGTAGTGTCCATACCCGTAGCACTCATAGCACTTAATTGTTTTGGGCTGCTGATCTTTGTCAGGGTAAGTTTTCTTCTGGTGGCCAGATTGGGAATGTGAAACAGGCAGTCGCGGTTGGCACAGATCAGGGTGGCGGGGCGGTGGGGAGAGGGGTGTGTGTAGAAAGGAAAAAAAAACCTTACCTCTTCGTCCGTCTACGTCTCTCCTCACTTCCCTTCTGACAAGGCTGGAATGGAAGCAGGAAGCACAAAGGCTTCCCCCACCCAATCATGACAGTGCTAATAGCAGTGCCATGATTGGTCTGAGCCCTGTGGTTCTGCGCTCAGACATGGACTATGAGACTGTGTATGTTCTCCACCCAGGCTGTAATACAGCCTGGGTAGAGAGCATGCAAAGTGCGCATGACGGTTTGGCCAGCCTTAAACGACCGGACAAGCTGCCTTGTGCACTTCAGTGCTTACCACTCCCCCGTGACATAAGCCTAACCGTACCCCGTCCCACAAATCTGCCTCAGCAGGGAAAAATAAAATGATAACAACAGCATGTTGTTATAATTTTTTCCCCCTTTTTTGCACTGCTGAAAGCAGTGGGACGACACTCCTCTGCCTTAGCGGGGGAGCCACCACTGGAGGCAGGCCCTTTTCCCTATCAGTCATTTTGAAGGCCATTAGAAAAACTTAGTCTTTTCATCTCTCCTGCCTTCTTCTGGTTGGGACCCTGACCACCCTTTTGGGGGTCCCCTCGATACCTTTTTGGACACTCTGGTGCTGACCCAGAAGTTCAACTCCTCAGTAAACTTCCTGGCATCTTAATCATTAACCTTGCTGCCCTTCACCCATCCCTTCAGTGCCTTACCAACATAATCCAGAAAATCCACCCATGTTTGTGTACAGAGTTTGTGACTAGCCCCGAACCTTTATTGGTACCACTCAGATGTCAACTCAAACCTTCTGAGTAAAATGGCCTTCATGGCAGTGTAGTTGGTCTAGTCTCCCACCTCTAGTGTAAGTAATATGTCCCTCCCTACCGGGGGCATGTACCTTCAAAGACTATCCCCCCCCCAGAATTCCTCTGGAAGCCTGTGCTCTTTTTTTAAATTTCTTTATTTGTGCATAATTATACAATTTACAGTAATTATTGTTCCTTTCAGAAAAACAAAAGAAACACATAAGAAAAGAAGAAAAGAAGAAAAGAAGCACACAGAAAAAAACCCAGAAGTTAAATATCAGAGAAAGTGTATAGATTATGCACATTTTATTGGTTTACCCCCCGCCCCCGTCCTAAACCCCCACCCTCCCCATGAGGGGTTGGAATTATACAGAGTAATTATTACAGCATGAGAAAGCGCTCTACTAATAATTATCAATCCAACTAGCCAATGGTGCCCGAATTTTTAAGCCTTTAGAGCGGGCCCGAGTTCCCCTCTTTGCGTAAATAGCTTTCTCAAAAGTATAATTTGCTAATAAGCAGGAAAGCCATCGATGAAAACTAGGGGGGGTTGGATCCAACCACGCCGAGGCCAAGCATAGACGCAGTATCGCCATACCTATAAATACCAGTTGTTCTCCTGGCTTCCCCTGAAGTTGCGAATCTACCCCAAGTCCCACCAAAGAAGAAGTAAGGACATAGTCTACCCCTAGCACATTCTTAAGAAAGTTTGAGATTTCCTGTTTCAAGCCACTTAATGAGTGACATGAGTTAAACATGTGATCTAGATCCGCTTGGTGCAATGAACATCGGGGACAATGAGTTCCTCTTCCAGACCCCCATTTAGAGATTTTCTTGGGTGTATAGTAGAGCAAAAAACAGGGTTTGTAGTATTGACGTAAATCCAAAGGTGGAAGGTGCACTCATTGAGATTGAACACATTAAATCAAATAGTCCAATTAATGTGATGTTTCTTTCTTTTAATTCTGATGATTGTAACACGAACAACGTACAGCCAACGCGTTTCGTTCCATGCAGGAACTTCGTCAGGGCTATTTCAGAAGCACACAAAATATCTAAGAGTGATAAATATGATCCTTGCGATCTTTGTTCGTCTTGCGTATTACTAATAATGTAGTGATGTATGTACAAGGCGGACCCTCATATAGTCACAAAGATGGTACATGTAAGAGATGGCGAAATAGGCAAATAAAGGCAAAAATTATCCTTCAAAGAAAGCGTCGCGTCTCAGCATGGTAGCCCTAGAGTATCTTGTAGTATTGAGCCTGGAGCCGTGCTGGAATTAGGATTTTCTGCCCCAGCTCAACTGAGTGTTAAAATAGACTTTCCTGGATGCCTATCTCTGCTTTCCATTTTGTTGCTCGGGCCTCCATATCATCTGACATTAAGGAATTAAGACAACTATATACATCCACAATGGAGAGCGGTCTATTTCCCCCCCTTAATCTGTCTATCATGTTGTTGTTGACAAATCCAATTGAGCCTCCACCTTTTTTACTCAAGAAATCTCAGACCTGGAGGTATTTATAAAAGTCTCTCCAATCTAAATTATAAGTCTCCTTGAGATTATCAAAACTAACTATGTCGGATAAAGAGTTAAAATCGCCAAGTTTGGCAGGCCGACCTCACACCATTTTTTAATAATAGAATCTTTAAAAATATTAGGGTTATTATCAATCGGTGTGGAGTAGTTCAATCGACCCAACCCTAGCGATTTCCGAACTGATCTCATAATTCTATACCCGCCTATTAATGTTTTGAAGCGGACCTTCTTGTAGTGGCTATCATTAAGGAGTCTCCAAAGCCACCCCCATGCGTCTTTGCCCATAATAAGTTCTATTGGCATAGGTATTTCCTCCATCAAGCTAATTGGTAACTTTTCAGATATGAGGGTTAAATTGGCTAGTAGGGTAGTGGCCCAATAATACAATCTAATATTTTGCAACGCCAGGCCTCCCCTGTCTCTTGGTAACGATAAAAATTTGTAAGCTCTCCTCAGCTTATCACATGCCCAAATAAAACGAGAAACTAAATCTTCAATCTTTTTCAAACATAAGGTGGAAATTTCTAAAGGAATTGCCCTTAAAAGGTACAAAAATTTGGGGAAGAAAAGCATTTTAATTATATTACATCGGCCAATAATCGACAAGTGTACTTTATGTATTCTCAATAGGTCAGTTTTAGTTTTGGCAATCAAAAGATCAATATTGCCTTCAACAATTTTGTCGACATTTGCCAAAACCTCAACCCCCAGATATGTGGCTTTTTCTACCTGTCTAGCGTAATTAGCCATGATTATATTGCTACAAATAATTTGAGTTTTGCTGTTGTTAAGGGAATACCCGGAAAGTCGCCCAAATCTCACCGCTTCTATCTCTATCTCAGCCATAGCTATTTCAGGAACAGGAGTAACTATTGCAATGTCATTGGCATTGGCCAAAGCTTTAGTAATCTCCCCCTGAGATTCCATAGGCCTAATCCTCAGATTACATTCAAATTGTGGTAAAAATGGGTCTATGTACAGTGCAAATAGAAGCAGGGAACTTGGACAACCCTTCCGAGTACCTCTGGTTATTTCAAAATAATCTGTGAGAACCCCTTTTACAGAGAGTCTCGCTTTAGGATTAAAGTATAACATTTTAAAGGCCTGTATTAAACCCTTGCCGACACAAACCCTCTACAGGGCTGCCCATAAGAAGGAGCAGGAGACCCTGTCGAAGGCCTTCTCCGCATCCAGGAGTATAAGTGCTGTTGGTGCTCCGGTAATATTGTCAGCATCAAGCAATGAAATGACTCTCCTGATGTGGTCAGTCGTTCCACGTCCTGGTATAAAACCGTGTTGCCATGGCGAGACTACCTTGTGGATAACAGCCGCTAAGCGAATGGCGAGAATTTTTGAGTAATTCTTACTATCAGCGTTTATTAAAGTAATGGGGCGATAAGAGCCGGGTTCCAGTGGAGATTTGTGTTTTGTTTTTTTAATTACGATTTTAGCCTGCGACCAGGATTGTGGTGGTTTCCCTCCTTCAAATACATATGTAATCAGATATAGCATTATCTCTTTCAACTGTGGGGCAAACTTTTTATAAAATTCTAAAGGTATATCATCCAGTCCAGTAGCTTTACCACTCGGAAGATTATTAATGCAAAGCAGGATATCCACCCAATGGGGAAGTTCCTCTAGTTGTTCTTGATCTTCCTCTGAAAATTGTCTCCCAAAACCTTGATTAAGATATAAAGAGACATCTCTCGGGTTATCAGGGATATCCTTGTGATATACATTTTGGTAATAGGAGTAAAATACTTTGCTAATACCCTCTGGGTCTCTAATTCTCCCTTTTACAGGGTCATTGATTTCGGCTATTATATTTCGTGTTGTTCTTTGCCTTGCTCTTGTTGCAAGATGGTGCCCTACGTGTTTGCTACATTCATACGCCTTTTTATGCCATACCGCTAGTCTATCTGCCGCTCTCTTTGTTAAGTCTTCAAGAATTGCTGATTTTGCTAGTAGCACTTTCATATGTGCATCTGTGGCATCACTACCTTCCTGAAGTACTGCAACCAAGTATTCTTCTGCCGCAGCCAGACTACGCTGCATGTCATTGAGCAAGCATCGTTTCTCCTTGTATCTAGTAGATGAAAAGCTAAGTGTTTCACCCTGTATCCCCGCTTTCAACGTGTCCCAAACTATGTCCACCCCGGCACTCCCTATATTCTCTTTTAAAAACTGGGGTATCCATTCCCTCATGTGCGCACAATATTCCTCGTTGAAAAGTAGCGCACGCTCAAAGCTCCATTTAGATTTGTCCTTAGTTCTAATGCCAAACCCCTTAAGTTCCACTATTCCACTATGGATTGTGATCTGCCAATATGCCTGGAGCTTTCTCAATTGAGCACTCATGAAGAATAGTGTGTGATGCTAAAATAAAATCTAATCTAGCATGTTTTTGATGTGGAAAAGAAAAAAAATGTAAAACCCGGGTCAGTGGGATTTTGCCAGTTCCAGATGTCAGAGAGCGCCTGTTTGTGGCATAGTGTCCTTAGAGCTCTGAAGACTTTGGGTTTCCGCCCACTATAGTTTAATGCCTTGTCAAGGGACACATTTTGACTAGCAAGCAACTTTATATTAAAATCCCCACAAATAATGATAGGTAGTGACCATGTAGCTAAGTCATTATTTATATAAAAACTGATAGATCATCCATAGTACTTCCATAAATAGTACATATAGTGATTGGGTCCCCATTGTCCCTACAGCATTGTGTGATTACCCACCGCCCATTTTGATCAGCTATTGTTTGAGTAAATTGAATAGACTGGCTAGCTGCCAATATTGCGACCCCGTGTCTTTGAGTTTGGGTAGTGGCCCCCACCAATCTATATCCAAGTGTCTCTAACAAATGTATCTGTGCCCTTTCAATGTGGGTGCATATTATATCGGCCTTTAACAGTCATAGGCCTATTGTAGTGTATCGGCGTTTCTTGACATCATTAAGACCACAGATATTAATCGTGGCAATACGCAAGTTTCTCATTATTACAAATGCTTTTCGACCAGACTAATAAAATCATGTAACTTAATGTCAGCCCCCAAAGTACCAACCCCTTCACCCTAAGCCCCCTCCTCCCCCTAAACCACCCACCCTCGGACCGCACCCCCCTCCTGCCACCTACCACTGAGGTTACCTAGCGTCGAAGGAGCCAGGATGATGGCATCCGAGCACTCGTGAACCTATGCCCCTCCCCGGTCCCATCCCTCTACTCTCACTATTATTCTGTAATACCACCCTCTAGATCACAATAATACGTCTTATTTTGTGCGGTCAGATTTTGAGGCATTCGGTTAATTCCTTAGTTAGAAGAGAGAGGGTGGATAGAAAAAAAAAACATTAAAAGAAAAATTACTATTACTATTACAGATCTTGATTCAAGAAAAAGGCAAAAACAGAAAGAGAAAAAAGAAGAAGTCAATCCGGAAATGTAGGCGGTGACCGCTTCACAAAATTATGTTTCAGAAATTCATTCTGATATCTTATGTCACCAGCTTCATTCTATTTGTGAGTGGAAATCTCTTGCAGGTACGCCTGGGCCTGAATTTCCGATGCAAAGCTGCGTGTGGTTCCCTTGAATATAACCTTTAGGCGAACTGGGTTCTGTAGGTAGACTGTTGCGCCCAGTTGTTGAAATGGCGCAAAAAGTTGTCTCAGCCTCCATCTACGCTCAACCGTTGCATGGGCAAAATCAGGCCGGGTAAAAAAAGTGATACCATTAAATTCCTTCCTGCTTGTGGGCCTTGCAAGGTCATACAGCTGTTGTCGCAAAAGGAAATTGCCAAAATAGATTAGCATGGCTCTAGGGTATTGCGAGGGGTGGTTGATCTTTTAGACGGTGTTAATGGGAAGCGATGAAACCGCTGTACTTCCTTATCCCAATCCCAAGAATGTAAGTCCGGGAAAGCTCCTTTAAAGAGTGTAATCATAAATGTCTTGGGGTCACTCCCCTCTGCTCCTCGATTTTAAGCATAAGGTCCTTGACTATTCCATCATGTTCCTCGCCTTGTGTTTTCAGGATAACAATGTCGTTCTCGAGGCTTTCAGCACGTACCTCGACTGAGGCCATCCTATCTGCGATCTCCACACAAGTCTTGCCAACTTTCCTGATGGTGCCCTGTAGCTTTTGCGTGGCCAGACATGACCTTCGATTGTCTATCTTAACTTGATCTTGAAAGTTCTTCATAGATTGCAGTACGTCTTATAAAGTAGGCTCCCCTTTAGACTCAGCCCGCCCATCATCGGTGCCTCCTGTGGGTGTATGGCTTTTTCTTGAACACATCGTTGGTTCTGTCAATGTTGACAGTTGCGATGCGGAATAGCCCCATCTGAAATCCATCGTGCTGCCCTGATCCAGAGTCTCACATTTTTTATGTCGATTAAGTTTCTTTCTCAGCATTTTTCTTTGAGTAGAAGGTCTCAGAGATAGCTCTAGGTCTGTACTGCTATCCCAATTTTGGCTTCCGACTTCACTTGTGCCGGATATGCTTCCATCTGACATCTCAGACTCATCCGTGAGCGAGTAGAAGTTATCTAAGTTATCTGGCATATGAGGAGGCAGAGCGAGATGCTTCTCCTTGACTGGCTCACTGTGTGTCACACATCTTCATTGCTCTGATCGCCCTTCTCAGGTGACATGATATTGGGGGCTTGTGAGTTCTGCGCATCAGCGTCGGGACAGGATAATGACAATGTAGTCCCCTCATCCTCTTGAACTATCCCAGACAGGCAGCCGGACTAGACTGAAAGATAGGTGCTTTGATCTCCATTGCGCTCTCTATGGGTTGTACATCTACTGAGGGACCAAGCTGATCCATTGAACCATTTGAGCCAGCCATTTCCCCCTCTTTTACGCCGTGTATTTTCCTATCTACTGGAGTGAACATGTTCGAAATAAGTGGTTGTCCACCATGCACACTTTGAGCATATTGGCCATTAACTGCCCCTTTTGCTGCTCCTTTAATCATCTTTGCTTGTATTTTTTTAGTCTGTTTTACAGTCCGCTCGCTCATTTCTGTGGAGTTGGGATTTTCGCTCTGCTCTCTGTTCTTAGCTCCACGTGTATCTGGGCGTTTTTGGACAATCTCAGCTACAGCAGGGTTAGGCTGTGAGAGTTCACTCCCCAGTGATTCTGTCAATTGTATATTTTTAGCTTTATTAACTTTAACTCCCTGCCCTGCCATCCTTACCTGCTTTGTTGCAGTGGACAGGATACAATGTATCTTCAGCGTCTGAAGGGCCCTGCGCCTCCTGCGCGTCAGTTTCAGCGTCTCTCTACCAGTCTTCGGCAGGTTACTGCAAGTCTCGAGAAACGCCAGCAGAGAGTACGCCACGTTAGAGTCCCGTCGCAGGGCATTGACGAACGATGATGTCGATGATGCAGGAGCAGAGCGTGTAGCGAGCGTCGAGAGGAGCCAGGAGAGAAGCATCAGCATTGCTGCGGCCGCAGCTCGTTTGTATTTTCTGCCCGGCAAGCGTCGGATCGTGGTCACTGCCTCAGGTAAGTTCAGGCTCAAAAGAAAAAAGATTTATTTTCCGTGTAGAATGTGAGTATAGGGTCAATGCTGGTTCATTTCGGGACCGGACCGGCAGATTTGCGTCGGCAGCGACTACTCAGGCGCCATCTTGCCTCCTGGAAGTCTGTGCTCTTTCAAAGTCACTTCATAGGCTGCCAACCATTTATCTATGTCATCCCCCACATTGCAACTGGGCACCATAACTTTTGGGATATGAAATCTGAACACATGGGAAGACACTGCAGGTATTCTGCCCCCAATATTGCTGTTGCTTGATCCCACTTGGAGGGCTCTAATATCAAGCTCTCTGAGGATTATTTTTTGGGCCATGTTCCTTTCCTCCACGGCTAGCCTCTTCTCCTCAGAACTTGCTCCTTCTCAAGCTTAGCAAGGGCAAGGGTCTGTCCTTGTCCTTCTAGGCGAGCTCTAGCCTTAGTTTCCTCTCCTCCCTCCTGTCTACCAGATCCTCTGAAAACACACTGCTGCTTGCTCTAGAGTGGATTACTGGTTCTGGGAGGAAATTGCTCCCCCTTTATAGGCTGCATGTGAAGACCCTCTGTCAGGTTCTGCCCTGATCCTTCCTCAGCCACAGATCTCTTCTCATCCACTTCTCCTTCTGGGTGGGCCTCTGCCCAAGTGCTCACTGCTTTCTGAAGCTCTGCCTTCTTGTGGAACACCGTTTTCTCCTGGCAGAACCCCTTGACCTGAGCCACTGTGTATGCTTCCAGGTAGGCAAGCTCTAATTCCATCTTGCCAGGTAGGACTAAAGACATTGCAGAAAAAATGAGACTGGGCAAAAGGACTTTGGAAGAATTGAATAAGGCTCAAATTAGTCTCAGTATAAAGTACTAGTGAAAAATGGGTTACTATATGCTATGGTACAAACACAAGTCCTATCCTCACCGCTGATCGCCAATGTTAGAAATGGGATTTATGGTTGGCTGAGGTATGCACCCAGGCCAGGCAGTAACCACCACTCTAATCAGGGTAAGCTAGATATACAATAAGATAACCTGTGCTCACCCTCTGGTAGCTTGGCACATAGCAGTCAGGTTTATCTACAAAGGCAATGTGTAAAGCACACACACACACACACACACACGCACACTAACACAACAAATACACTACAAAAAGGACTCCACACAGGGTTAAAAATAAAGATTACATTTTTATGTATAAAACAAGGATCAAAACAACAAAAATACAATAAGTAGACCCGGAGTTAGAAATTTTTAAAGAATAAACCAAAAACAGTGTTTAGAAGTCAATCGTACTAAAAAGTTACTTTTGGTCATGCTAGACCGGAGTAAACCCAAAGTTCAGGCCTACCGCGATGAGCGCATGTCGGATACAGTTTCAACCAGGTCTCGCTGAAGTTTTGCCTTACCAAGCTGAGTGAAGTGTCCCGTTCATGGTATAAACGGTTGCCAGGAGCAGGTAGAGTGTTGTTGGTGATGATCCTGCGGGCACGAAGTGTCGGCCGGGCTTCTCAAACAGCAGACGGGGTGTATCGCGTCGTGGGCTGCGATGCTTGCTGGGCAAGGGCATGATGGTGTGGTTGCTCGCACTGATCCTTAAATGTGTGCGGCGCAGTCACAGTGCGAATATAATCAATTCTGGTCGCAAAGAGCCCAAAAGCTTGATTTCAGGGCCCCAGGAACTGTAGGTGATGAAAGCAGGTGCAAATTCCACTTCTGAGGCCCAGAACTCAGAGGGGGCACCTCTGGCAAGGGAAGAACTGACAGAAGGCAGAGTCCAACAGCACCAGCAGAATTTTAGGAAGTCTTTTGTGTACCTGAGACTTTAGAAAACAGGAGGCAAGCCAGCAAGCCCCTGGAGATCACTTGGAGGGAAGGCATAGTCTTCAGCTCTCCTTCCAGCAGAGTAAGGGAGCAGCAGGCAGCAGGGCAAGAAGCAGAAAAGTAGTACTTCATGAAAAGCAGTCAACTTGCGTTCTTTAAGCAGCACAGCAGTCCTGATAGAGGTTCAGTTCAATACCCAGAAGTGTCTGATTTTAGGGGGTCAGAGACCCAGTACTTATACCCAAATTACCTTTAATGTAGAGGTGATTTCAAGGGAACTTTCTGAAGTGCCCAAGGATCCCTTTCAACTCAGTCCTGTCTGCCCAGCTAACCCTGGGGGGTAAATCAGTACTCTATGTGAGGACAGGACACAGCCTATTCTGATGTAAGTGTGAACCACCTCTCCACCTTCTTGCCCAGGAAACTATCAGAATGCAGATGAATTCAGATGAGTTCTCTGTCACACCAAGCCCTTCCTGTGTGCGCCACCGTATTCAAGATAGGCTGGCTGGTGAGGGGTGATACCCCGAAACTGGTCCCAGGATGCTTGTTTCTGGTTCAGGTAAGACCTGTTCTGGCAGGTTGGACTGGACTGTTCCCACGGGGAGCAGGGTCAAGACGGATTTGCATATGGCGGGGTCCAAGCTGGAATGGCATGGTGGGAGTGAATATTTGATTTGTTCAGCATTCCATCTATCATTTGTTTGCACAGTAAGTCATTTTCTAATAGTGGCATTTATAAAACAGTAATGTTAAATCCAACTTCACCAGTAAGGAGGACTTATCATTACCATTCCAAACATATCAAACATGAAAAAGCCACTCCTCTCTGATCAGAAATTACAGCTTAAAAGTATATTAAGGAATTCCCAATGCTGGCCTATGAGAGGGGTAGGTCTCACAGTGGTGAAAAACAAAATGGGTGGTTTGTCACTACCAGGACTGCAAAACAGAAAACATGTCCTACCTTTTACTTACTTAGCACCCTGCCCTTAGGGTTGCTTAGGGCCTAACTTAGGGGTGCCATATGTAATAAAAAGGGAGTTAAAGGCTTGGCATGTAGTTTTAGATGCCAGGTGGAAACAGCAGTAAACTGCACACACAGGCACTGCAGTGGCAGACATGAGACAGATTTGAAAGACTACTTCTGTGGTTGGCACAATCAGTGCTGCAGCCCACTAGTAGCATTTGAAGTACAGGCCCTGGATATATGGTAGATCCCTTTGCAAGGGACTTACCAGTACAACAAATATGCTATTAGTGTGTCATAGGCTCCACACTAATAGGGTTCTGTAAACTGGTCAAGTGCAGCCCTTTCCTCTCTTGACTCTCAGGGTATTGAGGGCGAGCAGTGACTGGTTTCTAAGGGAGATAATATGGAGGGCTAGAGTTCAGACCTCAACACTCAACAGCCACAATATAGTATTGTGCAGCTCAGTGTTAGTCTTTTGAGTGAAAGAAAGCACTTGAATCACACAATGTTTGTTAACACTACACAGCTCAATTAGGAGACTGCAACAGAAAGTAACATCCTTTTTGTGATTCTAACTCTACATCCCTCAGTGTTAGCCCAGGCTAATAGCGTTCCTGAGATTCTGTGATCCCTGGTGTCTAATCAGGGATACATTGCTAGCTAAGCTCAGGTGCAGTCACTCAGTCACTTCCAAGAAACCTCTGTGCCCAACAATTCAGTTTGCTTTTCCGTTCATATCATATTGGTACAAAGAAAGTCTTAGAGTCATATTTAGAGTTTGCCTGGTGGAGTACATTCCAGCAGGATGGCCCAGGACATTACTTCCACCACCCTTATGAACAAATGTTTGCTAAATTTAGCTATGACCACAGGTCCAGTAGCCATTTCTGTACGTTGAATGGCATCCCGCCACATTGTTTGTTTTTATTAAAGTACAAGTTTGGTGGATGACTGGCGTCGGATTTGACGACCCTGCACAAAACGTTTAACTTTTGTATGTTTTTCAAAAACAACCTAAAAATGTAATTTTTTTCAAAATAAAAAAAAATAATGACCCCACATCCTGGGGGTCGTCAGAGTCTTTTACCTATTCCTCACTGAGTTCCTTTAAATGAATAATGTCAGTTAAGAAAATCAGCTTATTTCCGTCAACTCACCAAGGATGGTTGTAAACATGAGGGCATCTTTATTGACTCGGAAAGTAAGAGAAATCAGCTCTTAATAGTGGTCGTTGGCCCTGGTAGATTGCCTAGCAACTGCCTGTTGACATCTGGACTCAAAATAGTGGATTATCATTCTGAAACTCAATAAGGTAAAAATACATTTGCTGCTTTTCTAAAGTACATAATTAAAATACGAAGGAGGTGCTTCTGTCAACACTATTAAGTTCTGATGTAAGTGCTTTGAAGCAACACCACATCATCCTAAGCCTGTTGCTGCCTGGTAACAAAAAAATAGACTGACATTAAGGAAACTGCTTAACATACACACACAAAAACATCCACTGACAAAATAACGACCAGACAAAATATCACTTTAAAAATGCTGAAATATAACTAAATTCACTACCAAGCTCTTCCTCTCGAATATGCTAGGACTGGAGTTAACGTTGAAGTGACAGGGGTGACCCTATAAAACCATGATGATCAAGTCTTAAATAGTAAGTAGCAAAACATGTTGAAGACTGAGAAAACATAACAAGCATTCATATATGAGGGTTCCAAAATCAATCAATCAATCAATCAATCAGGGGATTTTAAGCACACTACTCACCCGTTAGGGTCTCACGGCGCAAGGGGGGGGTCAGCAGGTCCGATTCAGTCGAAGAGCCAGGTCTTCAGAGCCTTCCTGAAGGCAAGGCATGCCTGATGTTGGTGGGGAGCTCGTTCCAGGTCTTGGCCGCAATGTAGGAGAAGGATCTTCCCCCTGCTCTGGCTCTGTGGATGCGTTGGGTTTTGGTGAGAAGGAGGTTGGTGGAGCGGAGGTTTCTTTTGGGTACGTGGCGGGTGACTGTCATTGAGGTATTGGGGTCCGCTGTTGTGTAGGCATTTGTAGGCCTAGGTGAGTATTTTGAAGGTGACTCTTTTCTTGACGGGGAGCCAGTGGAGCTTACGTAGGTGTTGGCTGATGTGTTCGTGTCGAGGGATCCCGAGTATGAGTCTGGCGGCGCTGTTCTGAATAGTCTGGAGCTTGCGTAGTAGAGACTTGTTGATCCCGGCGTTGTTGATGCCGGCATAGAGGGCGTTTCCGTAGTCCAGTCTGCTGGTGATGAGTGTGTGGGTGACTGTCTTCCTTGCCTTGGGGGGGATCCATTTGAAAGTCTTGAGGAGGATGCGGAGGGTGTTGAAGCAGCTGGGGGTGAGGTGGAGTACGATGCTGAGGTTCTTGGCGTGGTCTTGTGGGAAGAGGGGTGTCGAGGGCGGTGGGCCACCAGGTGTTAATCCATGCTGAAGGGGCAGCTCCGAGGACGAGGACTTCAGTTTTCTCTGAGTTGAGTTTAATACGGCTGTTGCTCATCCATGCTGCGACGTCCTGCATTCCTTCCTGGATGTGGAGTCTGGTGGTGGTGGAGTCCTCGGTGAGGGAGAGGATGAGCTGGGTGTCATCGGCGTAGGAGATTAGGCTGAGGCCGTGCTGTCGGACGATGACGGCAAGGGGAGGCATGTAGACGTTGAAGCGGGTTTGGCTGAGTGATGATCCCTGTGGAGCTCCGCAGTTGATTTCCGTGGGTTTGGAGAGGAAGGGTGGCCGTTTGATCCTTTGGGTCCTGCCGTAGAGGAAAGATCTGATCCAGTCGAGGGCAGGGCCTTGTATGCTGGCTTCGTGTAGACTTGCTGTTAGAATGCTGTGGGAGACGGTGTCGAAGGCTTCTGACAGGTCGAGTAGAATCAGGACTGTGGTGTGGCCATGGTCGAGGAGGGTACGGATGTCGTCGGTGGCGGCGAGTAGGGCGATCTCGGTGCAGTGTTTGCTTCGGAATCTGGATTGGGAAGAGTCGAGGATGGTGTTTTCTTTGTTAAACCTTGTCAGCTCTGCGTTGACGGTCTTCTCAGCGACTTTCGCTGCGAACGGGAGGAGCGAGATAGGCCGGTAGTTCTTGAGGTCCGTCGTGTCTGCTGAGGGCTTCTTGAGCAGGGGCTTGACTTCTGCACGTTTTCAGTCGTTGTGGAAGGAGCCGGTCTCAAAGGTGGTGTTGATGGTTTATTGTAATACGGGTGCGATGGTGGTGGCGGCTCTGTGGTATATGTGGGGTAGGTAGGGGTCTGTGGGGGCCCCGGAGTGGATGGCCTCCATCGTTGCTGCGGTCTCCTCGGTCATGATTGGAGTCCAGGCGGAGATGGTGGTCTGGCTTGTGTTGCCGCAGGGTGGCTGACTGCGGGGACGGGTGTGTGGTAGTTGAAATTGTTGTAGAGGTTCTTTATCTTCCGGTGGAAGTAGGAGCCGAGTTTGTTGCAGAGATCCTGAGAGGGGGTGATGTCCATTGCTTCGCTACGGGACTTGGTGAAATCCTGGATGATGCTGAAAAGTTCCTTGAGGTTGCTGGAGTTGGCGAGGATTCTGTTGTGGATGAAGGTTCTTTTGGTGGTTCTGCTGCGTTGGTGGTAATCTGTCATGGCATCCTTGTAGGCGGTGTAGTTTTCGGGTGTCTTGATGTTTCTCCAGTTTTTCTCCAGGCGTCTGCAGGTGCGTCTGGCATCTTGGAGCTCAGTGGTGAACCAGGCGGCTTTCCTGGGGTGGTGCTTGTCGGGGTTGTGCAGCGGGTGAACTTGTCTGTGCAGTCGGCGAAACAAGTGTGGAGTTTCATGGCTGCGTGGTTTGCGTCGGTTGCAGCGGAGGTGGTGTTACCGTTGAGGGTGGAGTTGAGTTGTTCCTCAGTGACTCTCTTCAAGTTCCTACGCGGGGGTGCAGGGCAGGTTCGGGTGGCTTGAGCGAGGAAGTGTTCGCAGTGGTGGTCGGTCCAGGGGGGCTACATGGTGTGGCTGAAGTGAACACTGCTGCCTCCAGCGAAGATGGGGTCTCGAGTGTGTTCTGGCTTGTGTGTCTGTGTGGTGACCAGCTGTTTCAGCCTGATGTTGGTGAGGTTGTCGCGGAGGGAGGAGGAGTTGGGCTTGCTGAGGTTATTGATGTGAAAGTTCAGGTCTCTGATAACTATGTAGTCCATGGTGGTGATGGTGTGGGGTGTGATGAGATTAGTGAAGGTATCTGTGAAGAGTCCTTGGGGGCCGGGGGGTCTGTAGGCGTGGGTGCCACGGAGAGTGGAGTTAGGGCTGGTCCGGACCTGGAAGTGTAGGTGTTCGGCAGCAGGGAAGTTGTTGTTGGATGTGGCGAGGCGCAGGGAGTTGTTGTGTGCGATGGCAATGCCTCCTCCCGGGTGGTTGGGGCGATCCTTTCTCTGGATCTTGGACACATCCGGGATGGCGATGGTGATGTCGGGGGCCGAGAAGGTTTTGGTGCAGGTTTCCGTGAAGAAGGCGACATCGGGTGAGAGTCAAGGAGGTTCTAGATTTCCGTGGCTTGTCTGTGCATCAAGCGCATGCTGAGGAGGATGCATCTGGGGGCGTCGGTGGAGTTGGTTTTGGTGGTGTTGGAGTCCGGAGCAGTGGTGAAGGTCTGGTGGCAGCTGAAGCAGGAGAACTGGTCATGGGTCATGCTCGGTGTGGCTTGCTGGCAGTTGTTGTGCCGACCGGGGCTGAGTGCGAGGAGGGTGGAGGCGTCGTAGCGGTGGATGGTGTGAGATCCATGGTTCCTTGCACTGGTCGCGGTCGGGTCTCAGACGGGCACAGACGGGCTTGCCTTTGGCGCGGCCTCTGCACGCGTCCTCTGTGCGACCGCACAGTGGCCCCATTAAGTAGGGAAGGGGAAGGGATGTGCAGCTGGGAGGCGGGAGCGGGGACGGTCAGGGGTAGGGGCCAAAGGGGGCAGAGGAGGCGGCTGGAAACGGCATGAAAAAGCCAACCCAAGGACAAAATTAAGCACCACACGAAATACTAATAAAATTAAGCACAAGGGATAAAAAACGAAATACAAAACTAAATGGGCACAATCACAATAAAAGGGGGCACAAAAAAACGAAATACAACACTAAATGGGCACAATCCCAGAGGGCAATGGCGGAGCTGCGGAGGAGAGAGCCCGTACCAAGAGTACGGCGGACTTTCCAAAAGACTTGTTAAAATGTAGTCATGCGAAGTTTCCACCAAACACACAGATATTTTCGTTTTTTTTATCCACACGGAAGTATTTCTTTCCGGACCGCGGCACATCTTGAAATATGAAGGTGTTTTCTCTCTTCCGCCGTACTGGAAAGGCACTTACTCCTGCCTTTAACATGATTAGGTTTATGTGGTGTGAGTTTCTTGGTAGTCACTGAATTGTTTATGGCAAGTCCTGCTTTAATGTCCCGTGTCTAGCCCCAAAGTCTAAAAAGACAAAAATGGAAGCTCTATCATGCAGGTAAATACACTTTGTAGTTTACTTAGAAAAATTCACTAATCCTGATTCTGTGATTCAAAAGCTGGAATTTCGAATCGCAAATGGGATGTTTGCGTCTCTCAACTATACATAAGTATGTAAAATAGCCTTTGTAAATCACTTACCTGAGTTTAAACTTAATTATATTCATAAACACAATTGGTCCCCTCAATAGACTGGCATGTGTTGAAAAACAATATCTGAAAGGTCAGACAAACACTCTACACATAGTTACAACCGTATTATTGACTTTAACTTTAAAATGACGGATCTATAGTTTGAAAATATAATGAACTGTTCCTCTAAGACTGATCTCAAATGTAAGCTAGTTTTGGAAGATTTAGAATTAGTACATTTGTAATTCTAAGTACTCAGGGCCAAAATAAATATGATTATTATGAAATACAGCTTACACGTCTTAAACTATAGTGCAGTGTGCTGAGAAGTGCCCTCAGCCTTCCTGTAAATCATGCCATAATCGAAGTGATGCTATGAGGCAGCAGGACTGTATTCACATAATCTCATTTGAGGTTTCCAAATGATTGGTGCATTTGTCCTTTTCTTAACCTCCCTCCTAATCTCTGGAGCAGGCTGACGCGCACAAACCTTTTCACTTTTCACAAAAGCAATAAAGCTGATGAATGCCTTCCAGTGAGTCCAGGTAAACGAAGGGAGTGTATGGAAAGTCAAGCAGCTTTTGAGGTGTGGTTTAGGGGAGCCGTTACCCCACTCTACCTCCAACATACTGTCTTTGATCATAGCCTCCAAAGCTAAATGTCATGTCTTTGAAAACCAATAGACTTCAAACACAATATGCAGCAGGTCACTGTGGGTAGCCCCTTGGCAAGAAAGCCCACCTGATATTTACTCATTGCTTGAAATAAAAGTAAAGAAACGAAGCATACAAAACAAGCAATGGCAAAGCAGATAGGTCTGTTTCTTGTCTGATTCATGCAGACAGAGGCCCACAGCATACATGCAGAAACAGACAAATATGCACACATCTACACATGGAGACAGCAAACACACCTCTAGGAGACCCTACATTCACTGATCAACACACACAGAAATCCATGCTCGCAAAGCTACCTAGATACAGACGCCTATGCAAGCAGAACAAAAGAAACAGGTACACAGAAACAACCCATATTCAAACATCCATGCACACATAGAAACACATAAGTATACACAAATAGCACACCCTTGATTACATGGACAGGTACTGGCAACACACAAACTGACATTCCAAAATTCTGCAACTGGCAGTGTGGGCTAAGAACAAGGGCGCACTGGTGTAATATTAGGACAATCCCATTTGCATACTCTCACGCTCAACTTTAAGTGGGCACACTGCCCCAGGGGCACGTTCATGTAAAATCCAATTTTAGAAGAAAAGGAGCGTGTAAAAGTCCATCCTTGATTTGTCTTTCCAAAATTCAAAGAATAATACTGTTCATTCCTTAATTATCATCAATCCATTAAAAAAAACATCATCAGGGCTCAACATCACGATTCAGACAGAAGACTCCTTTAACTCCTCTGTTGTGTCTATCAAGGTGCAGCACAATTCACATAAATGTTTCATATCCTGTTCTCATTGATCTCGTGCTGTCAGACCCAACAACGTGTCCATGGAGACCTCCTGACTGCTGCTCATCCAGCATCCATCTAGTTAAATGCTGCATTTTGTGACTGCATCGTGAGATTGAGACCTGATGAGGCCGTAGGGACGAAACGCGTTGAATGGGCTGTGTTGACTGCTTTTTTTAAAAAGTATTGATTGAATAAAATTTTGGGGATCCATTAAGAAACACAAGACTCCCAAGTGATTATTTTTTTAATGGACTGGTGATAATTAAGGAATTAATAGTATTATTCTTTGAATTTTGGAAAGACAAATCAAAGATGGACATTTACACAGAAACTAAGACATGGACACCTAGGTAGATGAATAGAATGATGTTTGCAACTGGATAGACCAATGAATGCATGATTTTGGGGCTGGATTCATGGATGAATGTATGGAGAGATGAGTGTGGGTAGCTTCATGAATAGACAACATGGTGGATGAACGGCCAAAAATAGATTAAAATCGCATATTAGTTTTGTTTATGATGCTGACAGCTTAACTTGTTTTGTGATGTTGCTTTCAATGTATTTAATATGTTGAAATTTTGCAACACTTTATATTTCAAGAGTATGGCAGGGAGTAGTTGCCTCTTGATATCTCGAGTTTGTTAGGTAACTAGGTGCATCAAGGTGCAGGGCTTTGTGCGACAAGCGCGCTATCCTCAGCTGGATCCTACCCTCGAATTGGAGCTGTTTATGAGACTTTAGAGAAGGTGTGATGTGGTAGAAACGCCTCCTTCTTGTTATCAGTCTCACTGTGGCATTCAAGGTATTAAAGAGTGTGGCATTAAATAGCCACTCCCTACGGAGTACCAACTCAATCTTGCCTAGCTTCAAATAAAAGAAGACCTACACCGGCATCTTCTCTGGACTCACCCAGAGAATATGGAGTCCCTCCCATCGGAGATTTAGTCTAACCCATCAACAATAGTTTTCAAAAAAGAGATTAAGAGAATTTTACTAAACAACTCCTTCACATGATGCTCTGATGTAGCCTGGCCGGAGACCTCTTGCAGCCAGGACATTATCTTGCCTAAATGCATAAACCGATAGTCTCAGTGTCACACTGCCAGGAGGGCGATCTTGGGCAACTAACTTTTTGTTCTTGCGTTTTTTATGTTTTATGTACTTATAACTATCTGTTATGTAACTCTTTGCTCTATACACTGCTCTGTTACCTTTGGGTAATGTTTGAGCTATTTAAAACTCTCTAACATACAAATAAAAATAATACAAAGTCTACAAGTAATATGAAGCAGAAACAATGACTGTGGAAAGCACAACAGTGCAGTGAAAGGAAACATGCCTCTACAGATTTGAAAGATGCTCAAACGTATGAATAGAAGCTTCTAGGCATGTAGTGTCTGAAGATAAATAAGAACTAATATACATGAATAGATATTTTTGAGAAATTATCAAAATAGGAGACTTGCAACTATTCACTAACCAGAACAAGTCTCACACGAGTGGTTAGAATCTGTGATTAAAAGACCAATGTTAATTCATTCTAGAATTACAGGTCACTGAATAACTGATATAACTGATAAAAGAGTCGCCAATGATTCATTGAAATGGGCGTATTCTTCATGTATTTTTTGAAAGAGTGGAAGGAGTTTAGTAGGTTTGCCAACTGTGTAGTGAGATCATAATTGGTGGAACCACAGCCTCTTGACTCCTTCCAACAAAGCACAATTCATGTACATTAACATTTACTTACCATTAACGTTTGTCGATCTTTGTCGGACGATTCATAAAAGAGAGGATAATTGACCAGCTATATTCATTATGTCTTTTTGTGTTTGTATGTGTGTGTATCTTTAAACGTGGCCCAAACAGACACATGCAATTCACGACTTCAACAAACAGCAGTACGAGAAGTCACCCACAAGAGGCCAAGGCTAGTAGTGATGAGGCGACCAACCGAGGAAAGACTGGCACCCTCATCCAAACCTATGTAGCTGAGCTGTCCCCATGGTATTTTTTTGTTTTCACATTTATAAAGCACAAACAAACATCTTGGTTTATGATCATAGTGTTTTCTTTGACTCGTTCGATGACTACTTCTGTGCAACTCACAATTAGTCCACTTTCTTCTCATTGTTTCAGCAATTTGAGAACTGTTCTTCTATAACAGTTTTTTACTGATTCAGTCATTGTGCTTTATGCAGCAGTCCTCTATAATGTTGAGGATTAGGGCTGTGAAAATTTTAATTAGGCCTGCTTGCCTGGTGACATGATTCATTGAGCACTTGTCCATTGACTGCATGGAAATTAGGAATGAAACAGCTCATCATTTTGAAGCTGACAAGCTAACTGGTGGATGTCTTGGCAAACCCTTGTGGGTGGTGTGTCACCCTACCCTGGCAGGCTTGGTGGCTCTTCCTACTGGCTGGCACCCAAGCCTAAGTGGCCTAGGCCTCCCAGGTGAATGCCATGGCTTCACGCACATCTCACTAGGGATTATTGGAACTATTCGGCCTGGAGCAGCCCCAGACTCCTCCCCAGTACAAATCCATCGTGCACTGGCTAGGGAAGGTGGGTGGCCCTGCCCAGTGTTTGAAGCCTGCAGACATCGAGATTCCAAGGTGAAAGCTATGGCCTTGCCCACCTCTCACTAGGGGTTAAGTGACTTGTTCAGACTGTAGGAGCCCCAGACTCATCTCCAATCGGATGCCACATTTCCCTGGGTACAGAGGGTTGCCCTTCCTAGTGCACAGAGCCCTGAATTGAGGAGACCAAGCCTCCCAGGTGAAAGGCATGCTTTGCCCCACCTCTCACTGGGGATTACTGAAACTGTTCTGTCTGTAGGAGCCCAAAACTCCTTCCCAGGCCAATGCCAGCATGCCTCAGGAACGCTAGGTGGCTTTGCCCAGTGGCTGAAGCCCCAGCAAGGGAGATCCGGGCCTCCCAGGTGAAAGCCTTGGCTTCGCTGGTCTCTCACTGGAGATTACTGGAAAAATTCACCCGATAGGAGCCCCAGACTCCCCGCTGGTCCAACACCGCCCTGCCCCAGGCAAGCTAGGTTGCTCTGCTCAGTGACTGGAGTGCTGACATGGTTGGATTGGTCATCCTAGGTGAACCATGGCTTTCAACAGCTCTCACATGGGGTTAATTGTTCAGCTCAGAGGAGCCCCAGACTCCACCTTGGTCTGAATTCACCCTGTCCAGGGAAGATAAGGCAACTCTGGATAGTGCCTAGGGAACTGAGCCCCTTCAGGCAGGAGTGCTTGCTTGACCCTGCCTCTCACTAGTGGTTCTAGGAGCTTGCAAGCCTGGAGGAGCACCAGATGCTTCCCCGGTCCGACGTTACCCTTGCCTGGCCATTTGACCCTGGATTGTTAAGCCCACACAAAGTATATGAACCCAGGAGGAGCTGTGGTCATCTGGTTCCCTAGTCAACTTACAATGGCCCAATTCTACTTAGCGGCTAGATGGCCCATTTCTATGGTAGCCAATGACCAGAGTTTCCATGTGTGGTATTCTTGTATTATTTATACAGTGGAATGTTCCTTTCCCTCCTCCCCTTTGTTCCCTATTGGTTAGAGCTGGGGTAGAATGTTAAGCGAGGGGAAAAGTATAGTTGAGAGTAACAGCTGACTAGGTTTGTGCAGTGGCTGGAGCTTTGTGTTATGGAATAAACAACTCAACTATTTCACCACATATTGTGTGTGCTGTTCATGATCTCTTATGTGGTGATCATCAGCAATTCAGTTTGGTGACGATCTGGGATGAACTATTTACTCCACCAAGGCTTCAACATGAGATTGAAGCCTCAACCTGACTGTATGCTGTGAGGTACTTATGTTTAGATGTTTATCTGAGGGGCTGGATTTCTTTTATTTTTCCTGAAGGCTGCTATCTACGCAAGAGCCCACATTTTCAATTGACACCGAGCTGTGTGTTTATGTCGCTTTTTACACAAGGAAAGGGCTTCTGTTAACTCCGCGCTTGTTGGAACGGGGTTGGTCTCGCAGCCGCAGTGTGCATTTGCTTCGACCTGCATGCTTTCAACACATACAGGGATCAATTTGGGCACGTCATTTTCTACATGTACTCCGCTCTGCTCATGCGTGAGCTCCTGTTTCTAACTTTCTCAGCTGTCTCCAGCAGGCTGTGTTCTTTCAGCTGTGAAGCACATTATTTTATGCTGGTGCTTCACACACGTGCAAGCTCCTGTTTCTGGTATTATCAGCTGCCACCAGAGGGACACACTCTTTCAGCTGTGGTAGGTAATTTGCTTCATGTACGTTGCACATGTGTGAGCGCCCTTCTCTGGCATTGTCTTCAGGAAAAATAAAAGAAATCCAGCACCTCAGACTAACATCTAAACATAATCTTTGATATCTGACTGATTTTTCTGAATATTTTGAAGGAAAGGTTCAGTTTTTAGATGCGGATGTGACCCCTTACAGTTATGGTAGGAAACCCATTGAATTGGTGGGGTATTTTGAGGCCAACATACAATTTCATGGTGATTGCTTCCAAGAGTTCAGGCGATATCAGATTGTGTGTCGATCTTCGCCAGTTAAACAAAGAAGTGATTGAGGACAGATTCCTGCTACTGAACATTACAGAGGTGATTAGCGTACTTGGGGAAACTAGGTACTTTACGACGCTGGATCTTAGCTCCGCCTACCATCAAATCAAGTTTTGTGATGAGTCTAAAACCTAACAGCATTTATAACACCACTGGGTGTTTATAGTTTTAACAGGATGCTATTTGGTCTTTGTTAAGCAGCGTTGTCTTTCCAGAGACTCATGACCAGGTTGTTGGGTGGGGTTTCTGGCGTACGATTTTTCCAGGATGATGTGCTTGTTTTCACTGATTCTTTGGAGGAACACATAATTAAAATCAGAGAGGTCTTGGATATTTTCCATTCTAAAGGGATTACTCTTGAGTTCGGAAAGTGCATATGCTGTTGCTTGGAAATAACTTACTTAGGGCACTTCATTAGAGGAGAAGGTGTCAAACCCAAGGAAGAATTAGTTGACACCATTGTACAACTGGTGTAACCCATAAAAAAAGAAGAGGTAAAAGCTTTTTTGGGAATGGCAGAATTCTATGCTTGCTATGTTCCACATTTTGCTAAGCTTTCTTGTGCCATTAGGGGGTTACTTAAAAAATGTAACTCTTTTGAATGGACTCCTTTTTGTCAAGAGACGTTTATTGACTTCAAACAAGCTTTATTTTCAGCTCAATCTTTGCAGAATTTAAAATCAGGTTTGCTGTGTTGTATAATAACAGATGCTAGTGATGAAGGTCTTGGGTGTGTTCTGAAACAAATGCAAAATGGAAAGGAGGTAACCAATGAGTTTGCTTCTACATCTCTTAAAGGGGTGGAATCATGTGATTCCACAATGAAGAAGAAAGCTCTAGCTGTGTTTTGGAGTTTCAAGAAATGCAAGCAATTGTTGTGGGGTGTGTGGTTTGTTGTGCAGTCTGACTACAATCCACATTTGCAAATATAGTGTTTGACTGCAAGATTTTCAAGTTGTAGTAAAATATATTTCTGGTGTGGAAAATAAGTCTGCTGATTGCTTGTCAAGTTTACGTAGTAATGTGCACAATTCGGCGGTAATACCAGAAGTGCGGTGGGTGTAAGATAATGTTAAGGTTTGCGATGTGACTGATGGATGTGTTTCTGAAGGGGAATGATTGGAAGGTTTGAAACAGATGAGTTGTTGAAAGAAGTACGTGAAGGTGTTTTGTCAAGATTGGATACCTGGACCAGTGATGAAAAGTTCAAAGGTTCATAGGTTTTAATAACGTTTCTGGAGAGCTAGCTGTTTCCAATGGTATTCTCCTAAGGGGTTCCAGATTGGTACCTCATCAGGATTAAGGGAACTTCTGATCAATTGCCCATGATGGACATCGAGGAATCCATAAAACCAAAGAGAGGCTTTGAACTGTTTATTGGTAGCCATGTATGGATCTGTTAGTTGGGAGAATGGTTGGAGAATGTGCGGAATATAATTTGTCAGACAAACCTACAAAATAAGAACACCTCCCATGGTTTGCCATAAAATACCTAAGGAAGTTTAGGAGGATGTTGCTTTAGACATACTGGAACCTATATGTTGCGGTTCCACCGGCAAATATTTACTTGTCTCGATTGACACATTTTCTAGATGGCCTGAAATTATGGTCTCAACAGAAGTTCCCACAAATTCTGTTGTGAAGTTCTTTACTTAAGTATTTTCTAGAGAATGTAACCCAAAGCAAATACTTACAGATAACGGGATGCAATTTACCACTAAGATCATGAAAGAGTTATTGGATTCATGAGGAATTAGGCATAAAAAACATGCCTTGTACCACCCTGAGTCAAATTACATAGTTGAAAGGTTTAACAAAATGTTAAAAGAGACTATTCAGATTCCCAAACTCAATGGGGCAGATTAAACTGATGTGGCAAGGTGCAGAATGGTGGGATATAGATATACACCCCACACCACTACATATTTGAGCCAATTTGTACAAATTTAGAAAATGCAATCCTCATACCAAGGTGTGCCCACCATGGATGGATGCATATCAGGAGTCTCCTCCTGTAAAACCTGATTTAATGAAAGAAAGCAGGATGAAAGAATCACTTACTCATCTTGACAGAAAGACAAGGTATGATCTTCACAAAGAAGTCAAACACATTGATGTCAGAGTCGGAGATGTGATTAAAGTAAAACTGGCAAGCTTTTTAGGTAGTTCATCCTCTAACTTTAGTGAGCCTCGCAAGGTTATTAAAGGGCCTAATTCACAGTACTAACTTAAGACAAAATCCCAAACTTACTACCATTTTGGTATTCACAGAAGGCACTTACTCATTTCGGTATTCACAGAAGTTAGGAGTCCTAACTTTAGGACTCCTAAATGCCTTCTATGAATACCGAAAGTCTTAAAGTTAGTATTTTTCTCAGTTTAGGAGTAGTAAATTTAGGAGTCCTAACTTTAGGACTCCTAAACTGAAAAAAATCCAACTTTAAGACTTTCCGTATTCACAGAATGCATTTAGGAGTCCTAAAGTTAGGAGTCCTAACTTTACTACTCCTAAGCTGAGAAAAATCCTAACTATAACACTTTCAGAATTCACAGAAGGCATTTAGGAGTCCTAAAGTTAGGAGTCCTAACTTTACTACTCCTAAACTGAGAAAAATCCTATCTTTAAGACTTTCGTTATTCACAGAAGGCATTTAGGAGTCCTACAGTTCGGACTCCTAACTTCTGTGAATACCGAAATGAGTAAGTGCATTCTGTGAATACCAAAATGAGTAAGTGCCTTCTGTGAATACCTAAATGGTAGTAAGTTCAGGATTTTGTCTTAAGTTAGTTCTGTGAATCAGGCCCCAGTCTTTAAAGGGGCGGTATAAGGGGATAATGGAAACATTCGGAATTTTTAATCATGCGGTTTTGCTTTCAAAAAGATAAACATTTTCTCTTTAATTTGTAGGTATCTTTTCTACAATGCATAAAGAGCATATTTCATTTCTTATAACTTTTATTTTTGTTTCGGTTTATGGATTTGTATATTTTTCTCATGTTGTGTTTCTATTCACTGGGTTTGGGAGGGAGGTGTGTGGTATTTTTGTATTATGTTGTCAACAGTGGAATGTTCCTTTCCCCTCTTCCCTTTGTTCCCTGTTGTTTAGAGTTGGGGTAGAATGTTGAGCGAAGGGACTTTATAGTTGAAAGTAACAGCTGCCTGGGTTTGTGCAGTGGCTGGAGCTTTTTTTAATGAAATAAACATGGCAACTATCTCACTATGAACTGTGTATGCTGTTCATGATACTTTATGTAGCGTTTATTGGCAATTTACCACGCACGCTGAGGCTACTGCTCAGGAGGCCCTTCCTAGTGCCCCCCCACTGGCTTGACAGAAATTGATCAGAGTATGGTGCTGGCTAGGTTGTCCCTGAGCAGACTGCCCCGGGGTCGGATGTCAACTTTGTGTCCCTGCCTACTCTCTTAGAATGCAGGCTGGAGAAAAGGCCCATTGGACAGGGCTGGAAGGCAGCTACGGACCCAGCCCTAGGGGCATGAGCCTGTCTAGCCCAGCCCCTCACAGTATATGGAGAGAACAACAGGATGACAAATGGGTCCCTAATAAGTTGACCCTACAAATCTGGAGGAAGGCCAACTGGCTTTCTTCTAATCCATACACACCAAATGCCTCCTATTTCCTGGAGTCTGGGCTTAGCCCAGCCATTCCTATGTCATGCACAACAACATGTCCGAGCTTGGAGTGATAAGATGGCCAGGCTTGAAGGATGGCCATCTAGTCATACCATGTCTTGTAAAACAGATTTTCTTTGACCTTAGCGTGGCCAGCCTGGTGTTGGGCGACTCAGCAGGCCAGATCACGGAGCCTGAGCTGGGCTTCAGTGGGGCATTGGGCTTCATGGAGCTTTGACCCAAAGTCTGGCAACCTGGGTTTTAAGTGACACGCGGACCCAGTGAAGGAAGCCCAGGTCCATTGGTCTTGCAACCCAGGCTTGCTGGATCACCTAACCTGTGGAGCCCGGTCCGATATGCTTTTTGACTCAGAGGCCTTGACCACTGTCCCACCGGAGCCTGGTCAAAGCTTCTTATCCTTGCAAACCAAAGGAGCCCTCCCAGGGCTATGGAAGACATTGCAGGCCAGCACCGCGACCCCAGGTTCATTACAGGCCAGCACAGAGACCCGAGGGCCCACCAGAACATTGACTCATGGCGCGGTCACGTCTTTTAAGTCCGATGAAGCAGGAAGGCCCTTCCTATGCACTCTGCAACATGGCGGCCCAGCACATTGACCCTAGCTGGACCCCACTGAAGCTGGGGCCTGTGACTGCAACAGAGTTTTCCACCCCACTGAGAGCAGAGGTTGGCCATCTGGTTACTTGTATAGGGCTGTCAGGACCCTTGAATCATCTGGGGAAAGCAACCAGATGGACAGCAGGCCACCCACACCCTTGCTAGACTAATAAATAATAAGTCCACAACCCATTCTTGTAATGTGTGCACAATGAATGACAGAGGGAATATTTGAGTGAATGTATTGTACCTCTTGGAGCCCTGAATGGACTTGAAGCTTTAAATGCGACCTCATTGGGACTTCCAGGACAACTCAGAATTCTGAACACAGAGTCGCGCACAAAAGTGATATTTTTTGTTCATTTATTTGAAGTATTAAATGTCATCAGTGATGTTGGCATGGTACATTTTGCACCACCCATTTGGGCATGGTAAATGCATCACAGGCGTAATTCATACACCCTAATTTACAATTCTGCACATCCCTCTTGAGAACCAGGTTTCCGTCATAAACATAACATTGATGTTCTGCGTGTTTATGTGGTCTGAGATGTGTTTGATATCCTTCATTGTGGATGACCATTAAGCTTCATATGGTAAAGTGTGAATTCTATGT
Source organism: Triturus cristatus (assembly GCF_964204655.1). Taxonomy (NCBI): domain Eukaryota; kingdom Metazoa; phylum Chordata; class Amphibia; order Caudata; family Salamandridae; genus Triturus; species Triturus cristatus. The sequence continues at coordinate 542,395,534 of NC_140584.1, forward strand.
GTGTGCTTCGAGGTGTGTTGAGTAGGATGCTGAGTTGCATGCCCTAGTATTGAGCATATTTGTGTTGCTCAAATGTGAATTTACCTTGAAAAAACAAAGTCAAGAGGTGTTTGGCAAAACAGGAACAGTTGGTTTGATTAAACGCTTAGCCCAGGAGCACAGTTACAGAGGTGGGTCTGAGAACTGTCTCAAAGTACTATCGATGTTAGCCCCATTATATAAATTTTTAGGAGCATCATAAAACAATTCATAGAACCTTTCTAGGAAGGTTAATGTGGGCCTAGTCATGGAGTCATAAATTACTCCCAACTGATAACAAATTTAGGTGGGTCTCAATGAAGGCCAGTGGGTAACGTGTCCAGATGTCCGGCATGAGGAGCGCGTGATCACTGCATGTGCTGTGTGTGTTGTGTCCTGATTGACTGAGTGTTCCGGACATCACGTGGCATCTAACTTTAGGTGATTTGGGAAAACGCATCTCCCGGTCATGTGCGCTTTCTTGGGGCCAATCTCCCTAGACCACTGTGGTGTCGCTGCACATCTGTGGGATTGATCTGTGTTTTTCCTGTTCGCGCATTTGTTCTGCTGGTTACGTGTCACCCCACCTGTGACCTATCAATCAGTTGCCTGAGGCCGTGGTCACAGGGCTTATTTCACTATGTATTTCTGACTTGGGGTTGACAGAGAGGTCATATGGGGTGATTTCGACAACAGCCATTCAAATTCATTTTTATGCACACATCTTTCATTGCGTACTTCAACATCAATATTAACATGTCCCCTTTAATTTTCAACTTCATCATTTACCTAATACTTTATGACAGTCACATTATTAGGGGCTAATCATGGACTGTGTGTTTACAGCAGGAAACCCCCACTTGTAGGAAAACCACACAAAAACGATATGAAGATGAGAATGGGCAGCAATGATGTACACAAACCAGTCAACTACTGGGGAGCCAGGAAAACCATTCCTGCTCAGGGGCACCTCCCGTCTCATGCATGTCTCTTTATAAATGATACAGTGCTTGGATTGCAAGAGTCAAAGTTTTATTTTCCATGTCATTGCCTGGGATAAGCGTGCAACAGGACGCACCAATCTTGGCACACACCCATCCCTCCATTGCGGTCATCAAGTCCAAGATGGATCAATGTTGCATCACCATCTGGCGGGCGGCTCTTAGTTCTTCCTTGATTGCAATAAAGCCGATCTCAGTATTTTTCATCATGTTCAACATTTCCTATCTGATTATTTGCAACCAGTGGGCATTTGCTTTAGTCTGGGTATTCAGGGGTATGCAGGAGGGTATGGACTCTTCTGCATTTACTTGTGTGTCAGAAAACAGTCTGAATTTTTCTGGAATGTCCTTGAACTGAGCCCAGCCAAATTACTCAGCAGTTCTTTCCGCTGAGCCTGACCCAACAGAGTTGTGTTCTACCTTAGCGGGTGTTGGTACAACTCTGATCTTATCCAGGAAAGACCAGGGTCGGGTGTGAAGGTTTACGAGGGAGCATACACCCCACCATCCGGGGACGAGCTGGGTGTTCGCAAATTCACTGTGAGTAGGTATCCATCAGCGTGGAGGAGCCCCATTGCATGTCTTGTATGTGTAGTATTGTGCCACAGTTCTCATTCGTGCTGAGTGGAATTGTTCATTCACCTCTGAAATACAAAGAATAGAGTGAGTGGGCCCGATTCACAGAACTAACTTAAGACTAAATCCTAAACTTACTACCATTTTGGTATTCACAGAAGGCACTTACTCATTCTGGTGTCCACAGAAGGCACTTACTCATTTCGGTATTCACAGAAGTTAGGAGTCCTAACTTTAGGACTCCTAAATGCCTTCTGTGAATACCGAAAGTCTTAAAATTAGGATTTTTCTCAGTTTAGTAGTAGTATAGTTAGGACTCCTAACTTTAGGACTCCTAAATGCCTTCTGTGAATACCGAAAGTCTTAAAATCAGGATTTTTCTAAATTTAATAGTAGTAAAGTTAGGACTCCTAACTTTAGGACTCCTAAATGCCTTCCGTGAATACCGAAAGCCTTAAAATTAGGATTTTTCTCAGTTTAGTAGTAGTGTAGTTAGGACTCCTAACTTTAGGACTCCAAAATGCCTTCTGGCAATACCGAAAATCTTAAAATAAGGATTTTTCACAATTTAGTAGTAGTAAAGTTAGGACTCCTAACTTTAGGACTCCTAAATGCCTTCTGTGAATACAGAGAGCCTTAAAATTAGGATTTTTCTCAGTTTAGTAGTAGTAGAGTTAGGAGTCCTAACTTTAGGACTCCTAAACTGAGAAAAATCCTAATTTTAAGACTTTCGGTATTCACAGAAGGCATTTAGGAGTCCTAAAGTTAGAACTCCTAACTTCTGTGAATACCGAAGTGAGTAAGTGTCTTCTGTGAATACCAAAATGAGTAAGTGCCTTCTGTGAATACGAAAATGGTAGTAAGTTTAGGATTTTGTCTTAAGTTAGTTCTGTGAATCGGGCCCTAAGTATCCGTACAATTAGAGGTTGCCCCTTCCCTTTCAACCATGTGTACCTATCTAACTCAGTATCCCATATTTCTTGACATGGGTTATCTATGCTGGTGTTTAACCCTCCCCTACAAGACTCATTTCCCTTCGCAACATCAAGGCGGATGGCCCTACACTGGACCTCCATGTCTGGTGTCCATCTGTTATTGAAGAAGACTTCCCCAGACACACTAAGGGCCACCCTGGGACCACAGATGGAAGCGGACGTGTTTGTGCACTGGCGCGGTGCTAGATCCAAGAATCTCCTTTCTGGAAAGTCTTGGGCCAAACAGTATCCACTCCTATGGTGCCCCCCCCTACGCATCCTATCTAACTCTGTTTGAATAATGCTAGGCTTGGTGAAAAGGTACAGTGCTGTGGGATTGGCCTCATAATGGGTCAGATTGACCACTACTCTAAGGGGTTCTACTCTGTTGGGTTGTATCTTGGCCCTAATCCTACATAGGTGCAGGTGGGGAAGGCATTTCGTTTTTTCTGGGGATATCTCTTGGGACAAGTAAAGCCTGTCTGTGCCTACTGCATGTGGTATAAGTGAACACACGTAACATGACCTGGCACCCATGGCAGTCATATACTGATACCATGTGATGTGTAAGAGTGCGCTGTGTAGTGCATGTGGAATGCTAGTGTTGGGTTCAGTGTAATTATAAGTGATGTGGGAGTGGTCCCTATGCAATCACTGTGCAAATGTCGGGGTGGACACCATTTACCTAGGCAGACCTTTGGCAACAAATGGATGCAGCCACACCAATAGTAAACAGAGGGAATACAATTGTACAACAATACATAACTTATTGAACATTGCAGCTCTTGGGGATGGGCCCAGGGATGATGTCTTTAGTCCTCTGGTAATCGGGAGTTTCTTTACTTTTGGAAAAGCTCAAAACGTTAGTGAAAAAGGTTAGTGGAAAAGTTTGTGGTCCTTGACTTGCACACTTGGGGTCTTGTTAGGACTATGGACGTGGTCATTGAAGAGATGGTGGACCGCTGTAAGGTGGGTGCACTTTGGTGGCTCAATTGCAGACCTGTTGGACAAGAGCTGATGTTTGTTGATTAAGATCAGAAAATATTTGCACACTTACGTCTATCATCATCAATCATTCTTGTGGATACTTGTGCCTTTCTTTTTAGGAGTGTACTTTTATATTCCTACATGCTATTTTAGTGGGGCATTGGAAGATAGCCCCAATCGGGGTGTCTACTTTTTCTTCTTTTTAAAACACTGGGTGTTTATTCACAGGTAGTCCTAACTGTAGTCTTAAAAGTCATCGGTTTTCCCCCCTCACCATGACAGAAAAGAATGTTCGTGAAGGGGTGGTCTTCATGAGTGTGTGGATGATCTTGGCTGTTTAACTAATATTTTATGGGTGTCGCTAGACTTTCAATGTCCTACCTTCCCTAGTTTGTGTGCAGGGGCCTTTTGACCTATACGTGCATAGGTCGATGTGTAAAGAGGGTGTGTGCCGCAATTAGGTGTTGTTGGCGATTGCAACATGCTTTTGGGTCACCTGTATACCCTCCAGTTCTGGCACGCAATGTGCAGTGGGACCCTCCCTGAAGGGACTAAGGGGCATATCAACAAGCAGGCGATAAAAAATTATCGCCGCTTTTGCGGCCGTTTTCGACCGAAAAGCGGCGATAATTTTATCGCCTAATCAGCAAGGTCACGCTAACGCATGAAACCTTGCTTTAGCGTCAGGAGTCCTAACGCCCAGCTTTGCATCTCTAATGAGATGCAAAGTGGGCGTTCCTGACCTGGCATGACAGGAGAAATGTCGCTAAGCGACATTTCTCCTATCATCAAGCCCCACGCTATGAAGCATAGCGTCAGGAAAAGTAGCGATAACCCCTGTTATCGCTACTTTCCTTACGTCTGCTTCAGGACTGATTTAGCCATGATATCCTATGGAGGGTGGATATTATGGCTAAGTTTGTGAGTCCCTATCAACTAGCTAACGTGAGATTATCGCTGGGTTTCCAGTGATAATCTCACGTTAGCCAGTTAGCGCTAGGTTTTTTATCGCTGATGAGATAAGCGTTGCTAATAGCACGCTATCTCAGCGATAAAAATCGGCGCTCGCCGGTGATAATTATCCGAGCGCTAAGTGCGCTCAGAGATAATTATCGCCGGTTGTTGTTGATATGCCCCTAGGTGTCTTGACTATGCCCTTTTCCTATAGGGTTCTTTTTGGGTTAGCTTTGGGGTTCTTCTTACTGGTCTTTTGGGCATTTCTCTAGGTTTTCATGTGATTTACTTGTCATGTACCAGAGGGGGCCAGAGACCTGTTCAACACCCTACATGTGTTTCTGATGTGACAGCGTCCTAGATTGGGTTATTTACTTCCCTAGACAGTGTGTGTAAGGCTTTGTGTATGACAGCTGACGGCTAGGCTGGATACGGCGATGAGCATGTTTCTGGGTACCTCGCAGAGAGCTATGATGGAATTTTGAAGCCTTTCTCCTTCCCGGCACTCCTTTCCCTGTGATGATGTCCTATCCAAGATATTTGGGCCTAATGTCTCTGGTTGTGGCCAGGGACTTCTAGCAGGTGACACACTACTTTTGTTTGTTTTGAAGGGACATGATCCAATGAGCAGGCTTTGAATGTTTAAACATTTTTGGGGGAACGGGGCAAGTAAAATGTTGCTGAATGGAGAGTTCAGTGTGAGTCCAGAACTTGTCAAAATTCGCCCGATACGGGTATTGGACTGGGACAAGCGATTATTCTGTTGAACCTTCCTACTGACTCGGAGTCATGCGGTGCTTTGTGATCGGTTGGTGTTTGTGCGTGTTCTATGGATGTTATGGGGTCTTCGTCGTCCCGAGTGTGCGGAAAACCTGGTTCCCGACACTTTAGCATTGCTTTGTTTTGGAACTGAGAAGGGGCCTCCATTAACCTGGAGGCTGCTGGCTTCAGTTGGGACCACATGACATGAGGGAATTTTGGTCCCAGGCCAGAGCCAGAGAGTGGGGTCCATTTGATCTGGTTATTGGAACCCATCCCAATTGGACTTGGGTGAGGTGACCTGGGTGCTTGCCTTTATGTACTGGATGGGGAACCACCCTGCCCCCTGGTCAGACTGCCTGGCCAGCCAACCCCACCCTGGGGGACCACCAGCAGAGTGAGACCTTGGCCCTTGCAGGCACCTGCTTGGTAGACTCCAGTACGGATTCCCGATCGACACAAGGTACAGCAGCCTTGAGTTTCCCAATCACAAGTAAAGGCTTGAATACCTAATGTTACCTTACTAGTCCTTATTTTTAAATGAGTTTTGAAGAGTGCGTGAAGTGGATGTTTCATAATGGGAGTTTGAATTTATTGCATCAATGGGCTTTGCGATTGGGTAAAGACATTGTCTCTCAAGACAGTTACCCCCCTACTGTGGTCCTTGTTGGGCTGTGGTCCCTATCTGTTGAGGCTTTTGCCACATATTTGACCAACGGCCTGATCCCTGTTACGGTGGCACAGTGGCTGCCTGCCCTCCCTGTGGCTGAGCGTAAGATGCATTTTGGTTACCTTCGGCTTGGTTTTGAGGATGGGGATTTTGTGGGACTGGCTCAGATTTATCAATCTCTGTTCATGATATGTCTTTACGTGGCACCGGTCGGCAATAATACCATTCTCTGAGGTCCGGCTGCTGCCAACTTTCCTGACTGCTACTGTTATAACTGGATTGAAATCCTCTGGGGTTTAGCAGTGGAGCCCCCTCCAAGACAGGTGCCATTTGTACGTTTGCGGCCAACGTGGTTCCCTCAGGTGAAGGTCTTATTCAATTTGTGTTGGACCAACTTGGCAGTGTCTCTTTGGGCTGGCTCCTGTTTTTCCCTGTCCTTTACCTGTTTCTTTCTGTAATAACGCAATATGTGGGCCTGCATCTCCCTCTAGGTTTTCGTGTCTAACCCTATTATGCTGTCCAATCCACTTTGCATTTTGATGGCCAGCACCTTTTTGAGGATGTTATAGAAGAATTTGATCTGGGGACCAGTATCGGTCTATGGCTGTCATGTCTCTTGTCCCCCTCGTTCCCTCATTCTATCTAGAAAGTCAGTCATGGTTTCCACAGGCTTCATACTTTCTGCCATCAATCCTCCTACATCTGAGCAGTCAGGGAATGTTTCTATCAGGGCTGTCTATATTGTGTGCCCGAATGAATTGAATGCGGCCCATCATGTTCGGTGTTTGTCAGTGTGACTGCTGGGATGTGGGTTCAGGGGAACACCGTGTTAGTCTGCTCTCCGATGAGGCTGCTTAGCAGACTTTTGACATCACCTATCGGTAGGTTTATTGTGCGGCCTTTTTAAAAAAAAAATTAGATCCATTTCTGTGCCCAATCCAACAATGGTGGCAGTTTGGTTCTGAGTTCTTCTTTATCCAACTAGGCCTGTGACACATAGATGGTCCTTGATGTGCCCTTCTGCATTAGTGGGCACATTTTGGCTTGGGGTAGCACTACTGGTTTCTCTCTAACATAGCGCTCCCATCTTCTTAGGCAATTCTGCATTTAGGGGAAGTTCCACTTTGGATCTTCCCCTCCGTGCTGGATAAAGTCTTCTGTAATGGTCATTTCCTCTGGTTCAAAGGATCCCTTCTTCGGTCAGGGTCTATCATACTGGCCCTCCCTTTCGGTCCAGTGAGGTAGCAGGTGGCAAAATGGTTGTGTGGAGGTTTCACTATCTCCCTTTGTTGGGGGGGGTAGCGGGCATCTTCGTCGCTGCCCTTCTCATGCCCATGCCAAGGGTGCTATGTTGCTTTTCTTGCATCTTAATTGAGTCTGTAGCAGGCTAACTTGATCCCTTATCACCCAGTTGGCCCCTTGCCTATGCTGACAATCTGGTGAGGTTCGGGCCTCAGGCAGAAGTTTCCCCTCTACTTCTGCCTTGAACTCTTCTCTGGCAGTTCGGGCTGGACTGTTCCCATTGGGCACAGGGTCAAGACTGATTTGCATAAGGCTGGGTCCAAACTGGAATGGCATGGTAAGCAAAACAACTATGGATTTAGGCCCAGATCTCTGTACTGGGGTGAATGTATGACATTGTTCTGCATTCTGTTCATCAATTGTTCTTTTTGCAACTGTCATCCCGAGTGGGTCGGGTATGCCCAGACGTGGGTCCCGTGCTCTCCATGCCACTGGTGTCAAGCTATCCTGGCTGATGAGGGCTGAAAGCCCGAAACCGGTCCTAGGATGCTTGTTTCCAGTTCAGGGAGGACCTGGCCTGGCAGTTCGGGCTGGACTGTTCCCATTGGGCACGGGGTCAAGACTTATTTGCATATGGCCGGGTCCAAACTGGAATGGAATGGTGAGCAAAAAATCGATGGATTTAGGCCCAGATCTCTGTACTGGGGTTAAATGTATGACATTGTTCTGCATTCTGTTTATCAATTTTATTTTTGCAATTGAACTCTTCTCTGAGCGGTGCTGTATACCTACCCCTGCTCTCCTCAGATGGAGGGTGCACTACTCTGTTCTCTCATTGTGTTCCCAGTGTGAGAGCTCTGCCTTTCTCCATCTTTATTACACGCCTCTCCTCAAATTCCCACTTGGGTTGCCTCTTTCATTCCGAGTTAGGCGCTGTTCTTCTGGGTAGGAATTTGCCTTCAAACTTGCTTTCTGTTGTCCTTTTGGCTGCCTGAGTATATCCTGTGGCCCCCCCTCGTCTTCGAATCCCAGAGGACTGGGGCCCCTTTCCTCACCCCCACTAGTTGTGTGATGATCCAGGACTGCTATGAATCTCCCGGTCACCAGAGTGTGTTCACCTGGACTGGTGGAAGTGTATGTTCTCTGCGCCGCTGGGGTTCAATGGGTTGAAAGTGACAGACGGGGTGGGGATCAAGCTTTGGGGTGTTCTAGCACTGGACTCGGGTGACACTCAGATGCCTGGGCCTGCTGGGTGCCCCTATTTAGATCCAGTAGTTTATTGTGTGGTAGGGGACCCTCCGGCTCCTTTGACCAGCGGATTGGTATGACCTAGTGCGGGGATGGCAGGCATTGGGAAGAGCACCTCCATTCCAATATATGGCAGGGAAGGCGCATACACCTTACTTGCTAGTTCTGTGATAGGATTTCTGGTCTGGCCTGTTTCGAAGATGGCCCATAGTTCTAACAGTGCCTCTCTTCTAGCCTTCATTTGTCCTACATATTTGGTCTGAATGTGTGTTCTCCTGTGTTCAATTATGTTAGTGTCAAAGGTTCCCCACTGGCCAGGCGAACGTGCGTGTCTAAGTGAGTGCGTGCCATTCGTGGCAATACTTGCTACTTTTTTAACCTGTTTGTGGATCCTAGCTTGCATATACTTTAGCAGCTGGGAACTTTGTAGGGGAATGATACACTCTAGCTTCTTGGGATGAAGTCATTTTAAATTCTACCCTGATCTTGGGGAAACACATGCATGGGGATTACTGGTTACAACTACTTCCACGAGTGCAGTGCTATATACAGATGCCTCAGAATAGACATTTAACAAACACAAATAAAAAATACACCAGAAGGGTAACAACCTGAAAGAAAGTGAAATTGTTAGTTCAACAATTTGAATTCAGCAGAAGAATAGTAGATTCTTATTTAGATATGGAATAACGATTGTAAGAATTGGCAACGCCTTCATAAGCACATTGAGTTGTTAACAAAACACAATACTCAAGTCAAAAAATGCAGCTGCAACAATTTACCAGCACCATAACATGAAGAATGCATCAATTCATAACCACAATGAAAAAAAGAGAGAAAAAACTTGACAGAGGAAAAATTATGACTTTGTCTCAAACAAACCCCTTAGCTCTCTTTTTAGCTCATGCTACTTGATGAAAAGGGGAGGCTCTGCGTGGTACATGTGACTAAGTGAACCTGATAGTCTGTCAGTATCGGCTCCGGGACCAAGATAATAATAGTTAACACAGAAACAAGGAACAACTTGAAAACCACAGGCCCTTCTTGGCCAAGCACAAGCTACAGCTAGTCTCCAAGATTCAAATTTTTCCTAATGTCTAAATTGAACCCTATATCACACCCTGGGGTCATGCGTACGAACTGTATCAAGCCCAGTGGTTGAAGAAACAACACCTCTCACTTCTTTCAGATACCAATGGTGTTAAGAAAGTGGTAGCACTGAGAAACCCCTTATAGACCAAAAAATTAAATCAAGGTGCTGGCCCTATAACACACCAAGGGCCTGTGTGTACTGTCTGTATCACGCCCAGTGTTCCAAGTGATGAGGCCTCCACCCTGTATCACTTCCAGGGGACAAAGTTTACCGTTGGTGTCATGCCCAGTGGCCCAAACAATAAACAACCTTCACCTTTCCTAGTGTGCTAACTTTCGAAAAAAGGTGACCTCCCCGGGATCGCCCTCGAGGCCATGCTTGTAACTACTCAGTTCAGACCTGTAAATTGCTCAGGTAAAGGTTTTCCGCTTCTTCCTAGTTATCCATATGCCAAATGCTGGGACTAAGGATCAGATGTAGTCTTTTACCCACTTGACGGCAGCTTCAGCATGGACCTTCGCCCCACGGATTCAGCAGAACTTTCAATCACTTGTGACATCTGCTCACCTTAATGCGCAGTAGTGAATCTGTCCTGGTGGGATCCTTTCCTTTGACTGCAGTTGAGTTTGAAGCACCAATCTCACCTATCTGGCTCACAAAAATGTTGCTTGAATGAGAATGTACCTTGAAAACCAAAGACAAGAGGTGTATGGCATAACATGAACAGTTGGTTTGATTAAACACTTTGGCCGGGAGCATAATTACAGAAGCAGGTCTGAGGACTGTCTCAAAGTACAATCGATTTGAGCACCATTATATACATTTCTTGGAGCATCGTAAGCAATTCATAGATACTTTTTAGGAAGGGGAATGTGGGCTTAGGCATGGAGCCATATATGACTCCCACCTGATAAAAAATGCCGGTGGGTCTCTACCTTGCGTGGACACAATAAGGGCCAGTGAGTAACGTGTCCAGATGCGTGAACACTGCATGTGTTGTGTCCCGATTGGCTGAGTGTTCCTAACTTCTTTTGCCTCTAAAAGTATGGTGTTTTGAGAACGTGCGCCCCTCCAACCATGTGCGCCAATCTCCCTCGGTCATTCTAGTGTTGCTGACTTTCTGTGGGATTGATCTGGGTTTTTCCTGTTCACACGTTTGTTCTGCTGGTTACATGTCATCCCACCTGTGATCTGTCAATCAGTTGCCTCAGGCCTCTGGGTTGATGGAGATGTCATATCGGGTGATTTCGACAACAATTAGATCTCGTTTTTATGCACACATGTATCATTGCGTACATCAACATCAATATTAGCATTTGCATATTTCTGAAATGATGGGACAAAATTATAGATGCAGCAAGGGGACATTTGTGTAGGTTGCCTATGGTTTTCCCTAAGAAACAAATCATTGAAATAAAGAAAATAGTAAAAATAAAAGGGAAACAAAGAAATATGTGACAATGTTTTCATCTATAATGTTTTGGCTGTATGGCCATTTTACAAAAGTAATAGACAGTTACATCTGTCAGACTCTTCTGATCACAGGGATATTTAGTGTATGTTGGTCGTCAAAAACACAAGATATACACAGCCAGCAATTGAGCTGCAGCTTATAATGATTTTTCATTGTGTACTGACCATTCATCAATTCATATGAAATATGCAGAATGATATGCAGAATCCTACACATTTTTTAAATGGGCCAAAGGTACTGAGTTTAAGAGTAGATGTTATTTGTACAATTTGAGAGAATTTTGGAAATGCTAGGCGGTAGGGGTCCTCTCATATTAGGGAACATTTCCTTACAGAAATGTGAGTAAAATGCATAATTGTAGCTAAAGTTTGACATTTACAGAGCATTATGGGGAAGAAAATGTAGCTTACGACGACATAGCACGCTTAACTGACTTGCGGGCCGACACATTTGCCTTTGCGGATGACGACGCCTCCAAGATTTATGCACTCATCAATGAGGAAAGCATACCATCGACCAACAAAAGAAACAAAGAAAACACCCTACGCCAATTGTTATATCTCAGCAAACGTGAGATCAACCAAAGACTTCACGCCAGCACGTTGATGAGATACCATCGGGCACAGCGGATCCCAAGGGGTCTTCGAGTACCATTAAAACCCCTCCTATGTAGAAATAGTCCCAAATTCGTGGAACGCTGGTATGCCATATTAAACAAATGCTCCCTAGACCTCATTCTATTAATTATTGAGGAATTGTCGAGAGTACTGGAAGAACTTAATAAAGACATTGCACAAACCAAAACGGAACTCCAGGATCTGACGGCGTCGGATGACTGGGGTAAAATTCTGGAGGATCTTAACACACAACTTGACAGATACACAGAAGAGATCAGCGAAAGAAAAATCCGGAAATATAAACGTGACACCATGGATTATAAGATGGGTGAAGTTTACTCTTGGGCCGAGGTCTATGCGAGACGACGGCAAAACAGACCGTTCAACCCCACTACGGAAACTGACACCTCATCCTCTGAAGGTGAAAGACGTTCCACAGTTCATCCTACCACAACCATACAACCAGCAAGAACCCCACCGTCCGTGAGCACCGTTCCAACTCAATCTGACACTAGTGTGCCTTTTTTAGAGGTGGGCCAAAAAGATCAACTAGACCCAGGAGGGGTAAAAGACGCTCCACCCATGCCCAGTCCAAAAGCACAACCTCCGATGGGCCGACGGAACAAAGGGAAGAAATCCTAGATTCTGAACAGCTGGTCATCAATATTTCCAACTATCGAATGACTGAAATGGAAATTCACACACTACGAAAGGGTACTTCGTTTGTACCTACCTTTCACACAAACAGATTGGAACTGGACATCAGCCTATTCAAACTTATGCGCAACCTTCGACTGAGACGTTTCTTTGAGAATGTGATACAAACTCCCAAGTCTAATGAATCTCGTCTTTTGAAACATCTTCGCGTCAAGAGTACTTACCAGGCACCCACCTCACATAAAACACTTGATTCCTTTGAGAACTTGGTGAAAAAGGACATACAGTCTTTCAACTTTAAGAAAAGATCCAAACTCCAGAATTTAACTAACAAGGAGAGAGCTATACTTGACAAATTGGCCGGCAACCCTGACATCATTTGCCAAAAAGCAGACAAGGGAGGTGCCCTGGTCATAATGGACATGACTTTCTATCAAGCCCAAGTCAATCTACATGTGAATGACAAAGATACCTACATGGTTTTACTACAGGATCCCACTGCCACTTTTCAAACTTTGCTCCAAGAGCTGACAGACAAAGCCGCGGCGAACGGCATCATTGACGACAAAACCAAAACGTTTTTGACCTCTTCACACCCTAGAACGCCCACACTACACATGCTACCCAAAATTCACAAGGATTTAAGACATCCACCCATGCGCCCAATAGTTTCCACAAGAGGCAGCATACACGAGTCCGTGGGCAAATTTCTGGATATCCACTTACAAGCATTTGTTCAACAAATGGGGACATACGTCAAAGATACAACCGACTTGTTGAACAAAATCAATCAGATTATACTTCCCAAGGATGAAGAAGTATGGTTGTGTACGATTGACGTCAAGTCACTTTATACTTCGATACCCCACGATTTGGGCATTGAAGCAATTGAAGAAACTTTACTCAATTCCGAACTAGATCATGATTTTCAAATTTTTTTGATGGAACTTCTTTCTTTTACCCTTTATCAGAGTTACTTCAGATGGAATGACACTTATTATTTGCAGTTAACCGGCACTTCAATGGGCAATTGTGCCGCACCGACCTATGCCAACCTGTTCATGCATGCATTTGAAAGCAAATTTATTCTAAGTTTGGACATTTGGAAAAAACACGCACGTCTCTTTTTGCGTTATATAGATGACATTTTCGTTTTATGGTTTGGCACTCTGGACTCTCTCCAGACAGCTTTGAACAATTTGAACCTGATCAATTATCGTTTTCAATTCACCTTCAGCTTCCACGACACCTCCATCACCTACCTGGACGTTTTGTTGAAAATCTGGAATAAACAAATCACCACATCCATATTTAGGAAATCAACTGACCGCAATAACCTTCTGCATTACACAAGTTTCCATCAACCGTCATTGAAGAACCACTTACCATTTTCACAACTGCTTAGGGTAAAAAGAATAGTGTCAAATCATTCCGAATTGCAAACTCAAACACAGTCAATGATACAACGATTTGTCTCTCGTGGCTATCCTCAAGCGACTCTGCAAGGTGCTGCCATTAAAGTGGCCAACGCATCTCGTGAAACTTTGTTGCAACCCGCCACACGCAAAGAACAACATCGTATGGTGGTGGTCTCCCGTTTTTCAACCATGAGTCACAGATTCAAGCGATCCATCAAAAGACACTGGCCAGTCTTAGCCCTTGAAAATGATTTCAATGGCATTTTCAGCGATCCACCAATGTTTGCACACACCAGAAGCAAAAACATACAGGAACTGATTCGACCTAAAATCGAGATTCCTATCACGACATTCCGTGGGACAGTCCCCTGCCTTAACTGCAGCAACTGCAACAATATTATGAGGGCCATAAGATCACACACCCAATGAGGGGCACTCCGATCAAACTCCATGTGAATGCCACCTGCGACACCACCAATGTAATATACTTACTGAAATGCCCGTGTGGCCTGGTATATGTGGGCAAAACCGAAAGAAAGATCAAAACCCGCATCCATGAACACAAGAGCAATATTCGTACCAGCAACCCCAAATCCACCATAGCGGTGCATTTTTCAGAAAATCAGCACAACATTGCCCAACTCAAATTTCTGGTTTTAGAGGCTGTGACAAAAAGAGAAGGCAGAGACAACAACACCTTTTTGTTACAGCGCGAGAATCACTGGATTTACAAGTTGGAGTCCATGAAGCCGAAGGGTCTCAACGACCGCTTGGAATTTGCGTGTTACCTTTGATCCATGTTTGCCAGCATGTTTGTCATTAATGTTTTGCTCATGATATTTTTTTCCAACATACACCTCTTTACAACTAGAGCAACCTGCCTTGCAGCTACATTATTTTCCCCCCACAAGATGGCGCCCATTTTCGACTACACATTCTGAAACACACCCCCGTGATTTTACCACTGGTTAGGTCACTTCCGGTGTTCCGTTCCGTTTCTTAAGAGCACGCCCCACAATGCACCAGCTAACCCGATGCGAGACTGACCGGCACATTTGAACACACCAGGTATGGAGCTTCGCTTCAACCGTGAGCCTTTCGTTCACTTTCACGCACTTTTTCTAACCCGTGCACTTCGTGTTTCTAATTCGAACTTGGATTACTACTTTGTACCCTTAGTTAAATGCTGGAGTCGAGCGTTTTTTTGTGACCCGCCTCACTGATGCGTTGAGGATTATGTTTGGGCACGACTGATACACGTTCCGTTTGCTTTCTTTAACCAACCACGGCACACGCTCAGGGGTATATTTCCCTTCACTTTTTAACATAGTGGCCAACACTCTTTCACGTCACCTCCTGACACGACCCTTTATTTAAATCATTGATGACATGGATACAACATGTGTGTTTAGCGTACACCTACCTTTGTTAGGCGAAGTCCTATCCTTCTTTTGTTGTAATGGTTGATTCCTCATTAGTATAACCCACTGATATACATATATCTTTTTGTTACTTAGATTCCCCTGATGAAGGGCCAGAGGGGCCCGAAATGCATTGGGACCGTATTTAACAATGAAGCTAACATCCTGATACAGTGATGTCACTCTTTGTAACGATTTCCTATTCATGATTATATGAACCAACTTGATGTTTCATGAATTAAAATTTGAAAATTGAAGATTAACTCCCGTGTCTTATCAATCTTCAACAAACATTTCATTCGCGTTCAGCGAAGTATTTCACGGCGCGCCCAGAGGGACGTTGACTGTTGTCAGCCAACGCATGAGACTTCCTTGACTTTCACACTCTTTGGGTTTATGAGAGTGATACCTCTGCGGCACCTGACAAAATTGCAATCTATCTAATCTTGGTCTGTGCACGATCCAAATAACTGTGAAGAAAATGTAGCCACAACACCCTGGATTCACCAGTGTTGCTAGGTTTCAGAAAAGCCCAATGTCCATAGAGATCCCTGGTTGACGAATGACCCTGAGCCCAAATAATGTGGCAATTGACCAATGCAAGTGAGAGGAAATTGAGATTTACCTCATCTCAATCCTGCCCATGTGTCAAAATTATAACCAAAAGAATCCAAATTTCATCTCACTTGTCATGGAGATGGCGATGCTGTAGTCCCCAAAGACACAGAAATAATGTTGGGGCTTTAGGGGTGGGGGTGCAGCAACATCCCACCTAATTTCTTTTCGTTTTTTTTAGGAACAAAACTGACATCCAATGGACTTTCTACTCCTTAGGGGGGTAGATTGGGGGTAAATTCTCCAATCGTCCACTTTGGATGAGGCAGAAAGACTCTTGGGGTCATTGTGGGGTGGGGTCACAGCCTGAAGTGGGATCACAGTTTCCTGGTGGGAAGATTGAGGCCAACCCCCCAATCTGCTCCTGGGGGGGAGGTGGGGGTCAGAAATACTGTGGTCCCTTAGGATTAGGGAGCAGGCCTTATGCTTGGGTGGGCTGTCCTGATTCTCTTTTTTATTCTTTTTTTTAATTAAACATAAAATAGCTGGTTTGAAATTACGTTTCTGCTCCCCCCCCATCTGCCCCTCCTTCACTCTTTCACTGTAGGAACAGTAAGGCTGTTGTGGCACGTATGGTGTGGGGGCAAGGCCTGATGCCTGGACATACCCCCTCTGTCCCTTTGACAAGGTCAACCAAAAGAGAAGGTGATTTTGCTTTTCTCCCTTCCTTTAGAACAGAGGCTTCGCTCCTGCCACCTGAGATACGACCGGTTAAGATTTTTATTGTAATGTTGGGTGCATGCATGCATGTGTGTATGTATGAATGTTTGTGTGTAAATGCCTTGAATGGCTGTGTCTGTATGTGCTGGGTGTGAATATGTGTGTGAAAGAGAGTGTGCATGTGTGCGTGCCCACCCACCCCACCCATGCAGCATGTTACGAGCAGCCACTGTTGTGCATCACATTAAAGCGGTAGTATATGTCACTGTTTGAGGTCAGCAATTTTTTTTTTCAATAATGTTGCATCCACTATGTCACTTAGTGCTACATTGTCAAGGTAAGTATATATTTACTACACTTAACTCCACATATACCTACATGGATGAATTCTTAACTCCCCATATATAGTGGTAGTCAATGTAGTGGGCATGATATTTTTGCTATGCAGTATATTATATGTGATATAGTGATCTTCACCTTTTAAGGCAGCCGAATGTAAACTGTACTTATGCATTACAAAGTGAATAAAGGCAAATGATTGATTTATCAGATTACTCCATTTAAATGCATAAAAAGTACAATTAAATACAAAAATTACACAATAAAAATTCAGTGTAACAAAGCTCCCTTATTCATACGTTCTACGATTTAACAGAGCTTCTTTTACAAAATTTCCCACAACACACGTGATCTAGACCACTTCCACTTGCCACAGTAATAGGGATGCTTCCCATATATTAATTATTTGGTTTGATTATGGTATCGAGTGTAGGTCTTAAACAGTAATAACAAAAGGTATGCTGAACCATTAAGAAGATGGCAAGCCGGATAAGCATGACACTTATTGTGGTGACTGAGGGCCTGATTATGATGGCAGGAGGACCGCCACCGCCAGCCCTTCGGTGCAGGTCCGCCCGCCTATTCTCAGGGGCCGATCAGACCGCTGACAGCCGGATAGATTCCGACCGCCAAATGGAATGCCCCCAATACCCAGAATGGCGGTGGTGCCTGGTAAACACCGCCGGACACATTATGATATCCACCCGCCTGCCTTTCCATGCCGGTTCAACCGCTATAAAAAGGCTGGCAGGGATGAACTTTGGGGGCCCGTATCGCCCACCCCTTCCTCCCTGTACCATTCCTATGGGTGTTGGGGGGCACCAACATATCCCTGAACCGAGTCACAGGCACCACATGGTTTCTGTCACGTAGTACAGGGATATGTAAAACATCCCTTTTTAACATTGCAGTGGTTGCTGCAGCCAGCAGCACCCACCACAGTGTTAAAAGTGGGTAATGCGACTGCCACGGTGGCGGTCGCATCGTATTTCCTGTTGTGGTACTGCTGCACGGTTCGCGGACAGTCCTAAATAGGAGACGATGGCGGACGGACTGAAATACGTCTGCCATCGTAATGAGCCCCTGAGGGTTCTTTTTCCAAATCAATGATAATCTCATCGGAATGCCAGTCAGAGTATAATCTTCTTCTTGGTTCTCTATAACTTTTGTAATAGATTTGTGTCTAAGGGCCTGTAATGGGGTTTGGTGGACAAAATAAAGGCAGTCAGGGTGTTGGAGGACTTTACGTTCGCTACCCTGCCTCTGCTCCGCCATGGGATTCTTTTGAGAGTGGGCAGGCTCCAGCGGCAGCTCATGCAGGTAAGAGTGGTGGGCAGTGAGGCTGGGTGGGGTGGATTTCGACAGACGATGGCAAGGGAAAATTAAATAAATAATGATTTTTCCCTTGTCGCCGTCAGTCGAAATCCCCCCACCCGGCCCCACCGCTCTCTTCTGCACGGACCGCTGCTGGCAGGCTCCTCAGGGTTAGTCATAATTTGCACATTTGAATGTCTAATTGCTATTCCTCTTTTTTTCCCCACTCATTCATTATTACTTTTGGGTAGGTTTACATAGTCTTTGCTCTTTGTTTAATATGCTATGCTGGACCAGGGAATGACAGAATTATTTAATTATGTTCTTGAATTTGTTGGTTTTATTAAAAAGACTGAACAATAACAAATGTTAAATTGCTGAATTAGGCACTACCAGAAATAAAGCAGGAAGAGTGTGTCTTCAAACCCTCTGCAAAGATGTTGTCCTTTGGGTGTTAAGAAATGGGTTGTCTAAGCTTGTAAATTAGCGTGCATATTATGCGTGTTCAGTTGCAGTAAATCCTCGTTTCCCTAAGCCTGAGTGAACTTGAATGTACTTAAAATTATTTACCTTTGAGATTTGAGACCATGATGTCATTGCTTCCCACAATATACCAGGAATCACTACATTTGAACCAGGACAGGCATCTTCTTGCCATGCATGCTCAGAACTGCTCATTAATTACCACAATAATGTCAGGGGACGTATTATACCAGGTTTGGCCCACGTTTGCTACAGAATCATATTATTTGCCACAAACTACCGCTATAATGCTGTTGCAAACATTATGACAGGCATTGGCACTAGTGTGCCATGGATGCCCTACAACATGCCATCACATTGCCAATATCACCATTTGCCCTCGGCCAGCACCGTGCCTTCAGTGGGCACCGTAGTGCCAAAGATACCAACAATATGGCAGAAATTACCACCATTGTGTCAGTTCCAGCATTATGCCAGAGATAGACACCATCATACCATTTATGCCCTGGACATGCTAGACATTACCAACATTATGCCAGGGCCGACCTTGCGACTGAGATTGACACATCATATCATGGATGCCACAAGAATCACCACCATTCTGCCGGAACTAGCATGTATGGCCACAAGATGCTAAGGAATTGCCATTATTATGCCAGTGCCAGAATTTTCTAGAGATCAGCAAAATGCAGTGAATGACCTCAAGTTGTAATACATTTTCACCATCCTACAAAGGGTATCATTTTACTGAACATGGGCAACAGGCATAGCAGTGCCTTGTGTGCAAACACACACACGGATGTGCACAGGCGCAGAAGTTAGTAGTGTTTGAGGCTTTTTTTTTTAGCACATAACATCTTCTGCCTCTAAGGCCCCAACTGCATCTCACTGGTGTTCCAACTCCTGTTCCTGGGTCCCATTGGATGAGAGTAGATCACATAATACAACGTTGCTTCTTCTGTGGGATGGAGCCTTTGGTGATGGTGAGGTACTGAGGCTTCCAACCGGAACTATCAGATGTAAAAGGCTAATCGTTTTGCTGGGCCTCTTTGGGGCTGAGGAAGAAACCTGTTGGTGTGGCTTAGATCTTTAATGACCAAGGGGAAGCTCTGAAGGGTTAGGTTTGCCTCTTTGGAGGAGCTTGTAATGCATTAACACTTTACTACCCTGCCTTTAGGCTTCTACTCCTTGTAGGAACTTAAACCTGCATGTTCAGGTACATTTGTACAGGTCTCTGTGTGCAGGTCAAGATCGAGATCTTTATTTCATGCTTTGGAACTCCTAGGAGGTCCACGTAAAACAAAAGCATACAAGAATATAAAACATAGAGAGAAAAGTCCTAAAAGCAAATTAGGCTACTATCCTTCTTCCAAACAATCGAAATAGCAGATCAAAAGAACAGAGTTCAAACAAACATTTTCAGTATAAATTTTAAAAAGATTTTGAAAAGTTAAAGACTTGGGTACAGGGGGCGTGGCTTGGACGGCAATGGGTGCAGGCGCCTGACTCCATAGCTCCGCTGATCCTGAGAGCGAGCATCTCATAAGAACATATATGTTCTGCTAATTGAAAAAAGACGATGGCATCATAGAACGTCTGAACAAACAGTGAAAAGGCTGTGCCGCTTAAACCAACCGATCCGCCAACGAGGAGAGAGAAAAGTATGAGGGAAAGACCCCGGTACGAGAAGAAGGGAAGACCCAAGATGGTGTCCGCTATATGAAGTACCCCGCTGCCAACACCCGTACCCAACCACGAACACAGAACCCAGCAACCAACTCGCCCATCCCCATATAAGGTCAGTGCTGGGGGACCTGTAGCACGACATAACGAATCTGACGGCACTGACAGGAGACAAAATAGAGGTTTGGTAAAATCTCGGGCGAGAAACTGAAACCGATTGATGGGGGCCGCCATTTTGTGGAATCAACAACATCGCGGCAGGCATGGAAGGTAGCAAAGACTTGCCCAGATGACGGGGGTGTGGGAGCGGGAGAGTAACCTCGCGCATAATGGAAAACATTGTATGCTACGGAGTCTGATGAAGAATAGAGGACGTTTTGACCCACCAAGTGTGAAACCGAAACCGACATTACTGGCTGGGCGCCGCCATTTTGTGATATGTTTACAACAACAACAACAGCAAAGACAAGAAGGAGAAGCGCGGAAAAGACTGGCTCATGCAAACGGAACAGCTCAAAGGAGGTATTAGACCCCTGTAACCGCAGCCCAGGGGTGCTAGCATAACCATCCTATTTCAAGCCTTGGTAACCAAGCAATGCGCAGAGCTAGACCTTAACCAGCGCACGATCGATATGACGAGACGGGGGGGGCGACACAATACGACCTGTGAGCGGAGGGCCACCATAACAAAACCAAGAGACCAAACATAGGGGGAGCCTAAAGCAGGAAGGAGTTTGCGTAAATCTCCAAAGAACACAAAATAAAGCGAAAACGAAAAAAAGGCATCCTAGTAGCGCCGCTCTGCTCTGTCCGCTCCGCCTTTTTGACCACGCCAGATTACCGACTGTTCTGCTGGGGTACAACACCATCTAAACCCAATGTAACAAGTGGAGGTGGAATGCCGTGTAACTCAGATTGAGGGATAAGCCAAAGCAGCAGTAACAGAATATGCTACCCACAAGAAATCAAACGCAATAATAATAATAATATTCAGCAGGATGATGAGGGTCCGAAACTAAACAAGCAAGTGGACAAAACAACCTCACAAACCCTCACAAACCCCACTGTAGTATCTTAAAAAACCTCCAAGGTCCAGCACCAAGGCATGTGATCGACCCTGCAAGAGCGCGGTCAGGTAAAGAAGAATCGTGCTAGTATCACCAAAGTAGGCAAACAAGCAGGATATGCACACGGAGGGGAACGGAAGAGCACTACGACAAACCCCCTGGCTAGGAACACATACTATAAGAACACCAAGCGAGACACCACCCCTGCTATCCTAAGTCAGGGACATGAATCAAGGAACCTAAAGGAAGTCAATAACAGAGTAGACCCTTAAGAGAACCAATCATAGAGCGTAAGGGCAGAGGAAGGCTCAGCCTACAACAGGAGAAGAGGGGGCGGACAGAGATGGCAGGCAACGACGGGAAGCTCACGCAGCAACCTAAAAAGAATAAGACATAGACTGGACATTAACAGCACGCTAGAGATGATTTAAAAAAAATTGGCAGAAGTACACAATCTAGCGAAATCGACCAAGCAAACCACGGATGCTATGCAGCTGGAATTGGCTGCAGTTAGAGCGGGCATACACGCAGCGAATAATAGACTAACGGTAGTAGAACAGAGGGTGAGCGATGTAGAGGACAACGAGCAAAAATCTAACAAGGCATTGCAAGAACTCGCCAAAACAACAGCAATACTCCTAAAACAAACAGCAGAGCTTGATGACCGCAGCAGAAGAGAACATCAGAATTCTAGGGGTCACTGAAGGAGAAGAGGAGAAGAATGGTTCTTGCTTAGCCTTCATACAGGATATGATCCCTAAACTCACCAACCTGAAGTTCGACATGCCTCTGGAACTAGACAAGGCCTACAGAGTACCGGCCTATAGATCGGCGAATATGGCTGCGTCGCGACCCATAATTTGCAAACCACTGAGACAACAACATACGGACGCCATATTTGCAGTAGCCAGGAAAAAACAGAAATTGCTGTGGAACGGTCAAAAAATAATTTTCACCCAAGCCTACTCTAAACACACAGTGGACATAAGAAAGTGATTTCTGGCCCACAGAGACAAGTTGAGGAAGGAAAACATCCTCTTCTCATTCATTTGTCCTACGAAGTTTAAAATCACAGATAAGAGCAGAATACATACCTTCGAAGACCCCAATGATTTATCCAACTACCTACAAGGGCCATCTACACAAGAAATGGAGTTCTCCCAAACAAATGCGAACAAGAGAAGAGCCTCTCCAGAACTAGGAGGAAACGTATAAGGTCACTTCACCTTATTACCTCTGGCACTACTGTACAAACAACCATCTACCTCATCCTCACTATCTACCTCAAACAACTTACTATTTCCAACCACTCTGCTACCTCAGGAAACGAACGACCTGAATCGAACTCAGGAAGGCTACGGAGAAGTACGGGAATCGCGGGACCTTTTTGACCTCGAATGATCACACCTTCGAACCAATCTTCGCAGACAATCATGGTGATAATCTAGTAGTGAACATTAGAGCAATGATATCCTTTTCATAAAACAATGTTATGGTATTGAGCTGCAGGCCAAATAGGTTGCAAGTAAGGACAAATAAACTGCAATTAACTGTTGACGCGATGGTGATAAGCACCATAGATATACCATCCCAGGGGAAATGGAGCTGGAGCTTTGCTGTCACACGTTCAGTATTCCAGATGTAGGACGCGGGGGGGAGGGAGGGAGGGTTTTTATGGGGTGGGTTTAGTTTTTTGTATGTCATGTTAGTATTAACATTGTTTGTCAGGCACTCGATTGTAGCATCGATCCTCTATATCCTCTTGTTTCCCAACCTATCCACCTACGCAACTATACACACTGTGGAGATCGAGGCCAGAGCACGGGTAAAAGAGGCCGTATTTACAGGAAGAGATCTGAGACAGGGACAACACTCACAATGCCCCAGTAAGCAACAACCACAGTCTAGCTTACATAATAACTTCTAAGCAAAAGACTCCACTATCACTCTCATCCAACCTGAAGATAGTCTCCTTAAATGTTAAAGGCCTCAACCACCCAGTCAAAAGGAAAAAAGTGCTTGACTACTTAGTTAAAACAAAAGCGGATATCTTTCTCCTTCAGGAAACTAGGCTTTCCCTGGAGGATGCAGAACGGATTAGGGCAAGATGGGTTGGCCAAATGGCATGCTCTCAGGCTATAGGTAAAAAACGAGGAGTGATCACCTTGATAAATAGGAACTCCAAGATAAACATAGAAGACCACCAGTGCGACTCAGAGGGAAGAAAACTTTGGACACACCTGAAAAGGGGAGACGAAAAACTTAATGTACTCAACATATACGGTCCTAACACGGATGATACCACCTTCTGGGATAACATCTCAGATAGGATGGAAGCACTCCCACAAAATGAGCTAACAGTGCTGGCAGGCGACTTCAATATGGCACTAGACTACACTATAGATAGGCAATCACAGTGTCACACACTACCCCCGGGGGGACACAAAGTACTCAAAAATGTATGCACTAAATACAACCTGAAGGACACTTGGAAACTACAACACCCGGACACGAGAGATTACACCTTCTACTCAAACCCACACAACTCACACAGCAGAATTGATTACATACTGATCTCTGGCTCACACACACACCTAATTGAAAACACAGACATAGCTACGAGAACTATCTCAGACCATTCCTGTATCAGCCTCCTACTAAATGGCCACCATAATGAGGATCACCCTCGTAGATGGAGATTCTACAGTGATGTTTTAAAAGAGCAAAGCAATAGAACCAAAATAGAGCAGGCCAGAAAGGACTACATTAACTTTAACGACACAGCAGATTCGGACCCCAAAATCACATGGGACGCCCTGAGAGCCACAATCAGGGGAACAATTATTGACATCAAAGGCAAGATGAACAGGATTGCCAAGGCCCAACTAGACCAATTAGAGCCAGATATTCAAAAACTAGAATCATCACATATCTCAGACTCAAAGAACGTAGAGGTCCTTACAGAACTCACAAGAAAGAAATACGAATTCAACAGAATCCTAAGTGAGAGAGCGGGTCTATGGATAAACAAATACAAGGCAATAAACCTATGCGAGGCCAACAAAGCGGGGAAAATTCTGGCATCCTACCTAAAACACAAACAAAAACAACACACTATCTCCGCAATCACAGACCCCCAGAACGTTACCCACACACAACATAAAGAAATCCTGCGCACATTTATTGGATTCTACCAGGAGCTCCATAATAAGGATCAAACATTAGACGAAAAGGGCTGCTCTGAATACCTCAACAGTCTAAACCTCCCAAAAATAACAGCGGAAGACGCATTCATCTTAGGGAAAGAGATTAGCTCACCAGAAATTGAGATGGCAGTAAAGTCTCTCAAAGCTAATAAGGCTCCCAGACCTGATGGCTACACAGCCATCTTCGATAAAACATTTTTAGCGCTACTACAACCAATGTTGAAAAATGTTTTCAACCATTGGGAAGGGACAGGGATGGTCTCACAAACAATGTCCGAAGCAAACATTGTAGTGATACCCAAGGAGGGCAAAAACACCCAGTTCCCACAGAATTACAGGCCTATATCCTTAATTAACGTGGACTGCAAGATCTATGAAAAAATCCTGGCAGTGAGGCTTAAGAGGATACTCCCATACATTATAAGGAACACGCAAGTGGGCTTCCTCAAGACACACATGTCACACGACTCTTATGCCACATTATCGACAGAGCAGCCAAACAAACCATCCCAGCAGTGGCTATCGCACTCGATGCTGAGAAGGCTTTTGACAGGGTATCGTGGCATTTTTTAGAACAATGCATGCGAACCTAGGTAGTACATTCATAAAGAAAATGATGGCACTATATCACAAACTTACAGCTCGCATAGTGGCCAACGGGGCCGTCTCCGAGCCTTTCAGACTCTATAGAGGTACAAGACAAGGTTGCCCACTATCCCCCTCGCTATTCTTACTTGCAGTAGAAACGCTAATCAAGGACATCGAGACCAACAGTTTGATGAGGGGCTTCACCATCAATGATATAACAACGAAACTAGCAGCATATGCGGATGACATTCTGGTTGTCACTGAGAACCCTAAAACCTCCATCATGGCCCTTATGGACTCCATAAACAGATATTTGGCCTATTCCGACTATAAGCTCAACAAGGATAAGTCGGAATGTAAACCTCTCAACATACATACCACTAGAGACACTTTGGGAGACTCGGGCCTCACTTGGCAAACCGGTTTAATCAAATACCTAGGCGTCTATTTTGACAAAGATCTTAAAAACACACTAGAATACAATGAGAAAATGCTTTTAAACAAGATAAAGATGCTGCTTGAGGGATGGTCTCCGAAATTCATCACATGATGGGGGAGAATTGAAACAATAAAAATGATGGTCACACCGATGGTCAACTACCTCACTAACATGCTACCTCGAACCTTCACTGTCGATTTTCACCACAAAATAGATAAGATGTTAAATAACTTCATCTGGCGAGACAAAAAAGCAAGGATTAGCCTTAAAAAACTAAGACTGGCAAAAGCTCTGGGGGGCTTAAATCTGGCAGACTTCAAGACTTTTCAAATAGCCTTCCTGGCAAAACAGGGTAGCTACTGGATACTAAAAGACCAGGAGTATACACCAGCTTGGATGAAAGTAGAAAGAGCCATGCTAAATAACCTTGAGCCAATAGCACTTCTAACAACCAGCAGACACAATACTTTAATGAACTCTATACTTGCAAACACCAGAAACGCCATATTGAAGGTCGACCAGAAGGTAGAACACAGAATAGCTAACTCGAGATGGGAATCACTATGGGCAAACAATAAAATAAAATATAAAGGCAAAACACTATATATGAAGACATGGGTGGAAACAGGGATTTCCCTTCCCGCCCAGCTCGAAAAGGAAGGGAGACCTATCACATTCAGCTCGCTTAAAACCAAACACTCCCTACCAGATATTGAATTTTATAACTTCCTAAAAATCAAAGCGGTAATGTCCAAAGCGAGACTGTCTAACACCATGCCTTCAATCTTCCAGTACATGTCCAACCTCAACAAAACAGGTCACCAAGTGTCACACATATATAGACTTCTGCGTCCAAACACCTCGAAACTCAATGTGAAAGCACGAAAATACTGGGAGTCACAGCTAGGTAGCACTCTAAGCAAGAAGGAAAGCCAAATACTATGGTCCTCCCCCACACATAGTAAGGTATCTCCGGTTATAGCTCAGACAAAATGCTGGATCTTACACAAACTACACTGGACTCCAGCACGCCTGGCGAAGTTGGGCATGAACACAAATGATCTATGCTGGAACTACAATAGAGGAAGAGGGGACCTGGCTCATCTCATCTATCACTGCCCCAATGTTAAAGTCTACAGTGGAAAGATCTTTGCCTTTCTAACAGACATGTTAGGGTGCTCCCTTAAACCAGAGTTTGCAACCCTGGTAACAACCCCTATTATGACAGATCCACTCACACAACGAGATAGCGACCTACTCGACCTATTGCTAACTGCCGGTGTTAAAATGATTCTAAATAAGTGGATAGACACATCCAAGGCATCGTTTAAAGGATGGCTCAATTGGGTAATATACCTTAGGGGGGCGGACGCGATGTCACCGTGGAGACAGCCCAACAGAGGGATGTGGGGGTCTATGGATAAGTACCTAGGCCAATATGAACCACCATGAAAAAGGCGAGAACACCACCTGCCTCCTACCTTTCCGAATAAAAGCGAGAACATTTCTCTCTCTCTATCCCTGCTTCTAATCCCTTCCCGCCGCTCAGGCCCTTTCTCCTCCTCCATACTCGTGACCCCTTATTAGAACAGAGGGGAAGGTGCAGCCCATAAAGAAACAGAGGGAAGCGGAAGGTACCTCAGAATGTATATTTTACAGACATTGTGCATGTTTTATGTTTCTTTATGTCTATTTGTTTAGATTTGCGTGTTTCTGTATTGCTTTTATATGAAAAAAATCTCAATAAAATCTTATTGAAATTTTAAAAAAAACTTGGGTACAAACATTTCATTTGGGTGAGTACATAACAATTGCAAGCCCTCAACTGTTGGTTGCATAGAAAACTTCAAGAAAAGAGGTCTCAACAAATTGCGATGACATAATAAGGCAGGACAGACAAATAAGACATGCTTCAAATTTTGGGTACCATTTTGACACAGGTTACAGACGTTTGTAAAACCATGCTATTTAAATATTAAAACATTTAACAAATGTATATCCTATCTAATTAAAAACCAAAAGCACCTATTTCCATGTGGCAAATTCCATGCCAAGTATAGTTGTGGACTTTTCATAGTAGCAGAATTCATTAATACTTCATGCCTCCTTTTTTACAGCAAGAGTTGGTATTCCAGACGATGTTTAAAATTTAATAAAGCTTTTTTTGGGCAGGCCTTTAATTGGGTTGGCGATAGAGAAGATACCACATTTTGATCTAACTCAAGTTGGTCAAGTGCACACACAACATTTCTAAAAAACAGACTTTTCTTTCTTCAAGTAAAAAATCTCCTTACATATATAATGCCTCAGAGAGGCAGCATCACTTCTCAACAACCTACAAAGTCCACCGTACCACTCCCACCAAGCCCTGTGCAAATTAACTTTTAATCCCAAATTCCAGTTTTAGGGAAGTGACCGTCACTAAATTATTACATGAGAATAATCTTCATAAAATGTTACCTTTCAGTCTTATCTAAAAAAAACATCTTGCAACATCTGTTAATTCCACTGCATACAGTAAGGTGAGTGGCATCTTTGCTTGGAATACAGAAAGGAGGTGGAAAAAATGTCTCATACCTACAACATTGGAGAATGAGCCGAACCCCTTGGCCTGTGACTGCGCTTTACCAACACTGTTTGAGATATGATCTGAATCACTAAGGGTACTGGACATAGTTTTTCTAAGAAACAATATGATCTAATCCTTTCCAATTTTGGGAGACCCAAGAGCCACACAAAATTAACATTTATACATGCTTTCTTCCCCTGAAAACATAACATTTTACTTTTTGAGGAATCAATCTTCCAGTAATGCAGGTCCGCATATTGTTGTAACACCCCTAAGCAGCTATTTAGACCTTTGCTGGTAAGATCAAGAATTACAATGTCATCTGCGTAAAGTAGACAAGTTAAAGAATAACCCCCCATACTTGATGGAAAGCCCAGACCTTTCGAGAGAAAGCTGGGTAAATCATATATGTTCAATGAAAATAACAATGGAGCATATAAACATTCCTACTACAGACTATTTTTTTTTTTTCAGGAAATCCATGGATAAACCATAATCTCCAACCAATAAGACTTTAAACCCAGTTGAGGAATGCAGGGCAATATTTAAATGCAGCAGGGTTCCAGGTATTTCGAGATTGAGTTACTTTTTTCACTGGGTTGGGTGATCGACTTTATCAAAGGCTGTGGAAACGTCAATAAACGCTGCATAGACTAAGGAGCCCCTGATGGGTGCTTACTTTTCATTGATAAGATGCAGGGCGGAGATGTTATCTAAGGTACCATGGTTTTTCCTAAAGCCCGTTTGTTCTAATGGAATGATCATATTCCTCTCTACCCAGGGATTAAGTTGATCTAGTAAACACATGGTGAAGACCTTGCCAACTGCATCTAATAAGGGAATTTGGCAATAATCAGCAGGTGAGTTTCTATCACCCTTATTATACTGTGCAATGATGACAGTTCAGATCCACGATGGGGGGACAGTACCATTAAGAAAATAATATGCGAAGACCAGAAAATGAATTGTTGCACAGAGAGTTGCCTGCTTTTTGATAACTGATATCTGTACTTCATCAGGCCCCACTGCACCAGAATATTGCATTGCGCGGATCACCGACTCACTTTTACCCACAGAAGGAGGGCCATAGCTAGCCGTTTCTAACTCTGGGACAGCAGGCATATCCTCAATTTGAGTTTTAACTCCTGGGTTCCATACATATAGTATTGCAATTAAACTTCCCCATGCGTCCTCAGGTGTGCAGGAGGGATAAGACGTTATTCTAGATCCACAACAATCAGCAATGATCTACCAGAATCTTCTAGCATTTTTCTTATATTGTAATTTCTATTTGTAAAGTGTAAACATATCACTCCCTTAAGGGTTTCAGGGTGCTAGGGGTTGTCGGGGAGATTTTGGGCCATATGTAGGTAGCATCACATTTACCGATTCATAAATACCGAATTTTACCGATTCGGTATTTATGAATCGGTAAATAAGATGTAGGTAATAATTCGGTAAATTTTACCGAATCTGAAAAATTCTGTAATTATGAATCGGTATTTACCGATTCGGTAATGAGGCATACCTTCCCATTGATTCCTATGGGCCTGGAGGCCCATAGGAATCAATGGGAAGCCATTCACCATTACCGAATCGGTAAATACCGATTCGGTATTGGGGGGAGCATATTAAAGGGTGGCAGGGTGTCACATTGACACCCTGTTGCACCCCTGAATCTTGCATGTGTGCAAACGTGGCGCACATACATGCCCTAAGGGCATGTATGTCTGCCACATGGCACTCTTAAATCTGCAAAATATTACTTTTTGCAAGGTATTCGTTATTTATCACCAACATGTATTTGGTGGTAAATAACTAATTCTTAATACTAATTTTCACTCTTTAGAGTGCTCTCTACATATGATTTCAGGATTCGGTATTTACCGAATCGGTATTTTACCGATTTCTTAATTTCCGATTCGGTAAATACCGAATCCAGAAAATCAGCCCCCTACATCGCAAATGCCTAAATACCGGTCGGTAACGGGATATTTACCGAATTTCGGCCGTTACCGACCGGTATTTGGCTTCCTACATGAGGCCCTAAGTGAGCTATTGACCAGTGTCACATGATGCTGAGCTGAGATGCCGCAGGAGATCGAACCGGGACACCTGAGCTCCGGTGTCAGCCACTCTGGGCGCTGCGCCACACCTCCCTCTTAAATGCCGTTTCTCTTAAGTCAACCCACCTACGATCAATGTTATGCTCTCTTATGCCAGCCTTCAGTCAGCTTTTTCTCCTTTTCAATAAAGATATAAGTCTATCTTTTTCCTTTGAGAAGGAAACAAACAGCATTCAAAGCAATCTATTAATTTCCTTATTCAGGGAAAGAAGTGGATGACATAATGGTTTATAAGAAGGACTGGAATACATCGGACGATCATCCTTCACAATCTGCTTCATAAATTGGGAGAAAAATGTTAATATGTCTGCGTTCCAAAGGCCTAAATCATATAAGACCCTCTCCAACAGCCCTTGTAAATTAGAGATTTTAGAGTGGACAACTGAGTCCTGCCGGAATTCTTATCAAATTATGTGTTGAGCCCTCAATTTTCCATGCCCTTATAGGGGGCAAACTGATCTCTAGAGAAAAGACAAGAAGTCTATGATCACTAAGTGGAGAATCTACAACTTTTAAGTCAGCTAAAAGGTGGAAAACAGAGTAGAAAGCATTAGGGTAATAAATTATATCCCTGCGGGGATTTATGGGTATATTGAGCAGGAGAGTCTTCCATTTACAATCATGCATTCATTCTTTCTTAAATGGACAAGGAATAAATGTCCTCCTTTATTAGTTTTCAAGTTCGGTGTAAAAAGTAGAGGTGGAATGTGAAATTCTGCTTCTTTCTCCAAATCTAAAAATAAATTAATAGAGTGGTTGGAGACTTTGCAATTTCAGGACCTGATTTAGATCTTGGCAGATCTAGTCCCACCGCCTACTTGGCGGTCCACCTGCCTACTTGACGGTCCGCCTGCTATATTTAGATATGGGTGGGTTTATGTATGATAGTCCGACCGAGTGCCGCCGTCTCTGCCAGAGTTTTCCTCTTGTGTTGACGGAGTCATGAGCAAAAGCAGCTGTTGTAGGTAGGCCAGCCAAGATTACTGCTGGGCCAATCACATTGTGCCTTTTGGTCAAGGACACTGTGGCAGGACACCTTCAAATTTGAGTTGGCGGAATCAAAGGAAATGAGGTAGGGACTTACCTTTTTCCTGTTTTCCACTTCTGTTTCGATCATGAACCCCATTGTTCCAGCCATTCCTTTTCGCTGCTACTACTTCACCATGGTGCTAATCAACTGCGTTGTTGCCTGGATCAAAGGTAAGCTTCTTTTTCACTTGTCTTACTATGAATTGTGTGTTAACATGTGCTTTGGCCTTGTGTATTTTTACATGGCTCTTACACGCAATGTTATTCTTATGTGTAATGCAATAGTGTTAATTTTACGACTTATCAAGGTAAAATGAACACACCTGTACTGACACCTCAATAAACAGATTTATTTTTTGGGTGGTTGTGAGTGTTGTGCTTGTGGTGCCTGTACATCCAATAGTGTGTTTGTGTGCTGTGCTATATGTACAAAAAGGCGCATAACACATTTCCTACATATATTTTTGGAGCAAACACAACATTTATGTGTAGTGTAACATTAATGAGTAGTACTTAACAATCTCCACACCCCCAGGGACTCACTCCTCACTCCATCAGAAATCCGCCTCTAGGACAACGCCAGCCCAACGGGGAAATCTAAATAGGCTTGGCACAAACTCGTCGGCCTGACGGTGAAGGAGTACTGTTAGCCAGCAGAGGAGTCTGCTGATCCATCGATGGAGGTGCGCCGCTTAAGCGGCTCAGCCAACCCACATCTAATACGGTGGGCAGGACTCTGTCAACTCAACAGAGTACTTGTAACCGCCGCCACGAAGGAATGACAGGAGTCCTGTCAAGATCTAATTCAAGCTGTAAATCTCCAGCAAACAGGACTTGAAGTTCACCCTTGTTATTCATAGTTTTATATATGAAGGAGAACATATTGCAAAGCACATGATTATATCTTTTGTCTCTGGAATATGAGCATTCAACACTAAGGTGTCTGTCACACTCTCACCTACTTTTGAGACGATTTTGAGAACTTGAGAAAGACTAGAGGGGTCTTTAAAACTATTGTAATCCCAAATTATATAATTACTTTTTTTTTTGTCCTCATCTCACCATTCAGCGTCCGCAATTTCTAATATGAAGCCGTCCTTCCGAACTATACGCCCCACGGTTACTGCATTCGCTTTAGGCCTAGCCAGCCCAGCTCCTGTGTTCAAAGCTTGGTGTAATCATAGGACTCAGGGGGAACCAACCAGTCTCATCGCTCTTCCCCAGATTAACAAGTCCAGCCAAATGTTCGTGCTATGCTTATTTAAAGCCCCCTGATCCAAGCGTGTCATAGCGAATGCAGCCTTCAACCACTCCTCACACGAAGGGGGCCTCGGATCTTTCCATAGCTTACAAATTTCCCTTCGGGCAATAAGAAGTAAGTATTGCAATAACCCTCTTTGTGATGCTTGTAAGAGATCAAAAGAGTCACTATCAACGCCGAGGATTAGCATGGTGGGATTGTCTATCAGCCTAACTTTAAAAATGCCACATAAAACGTGCTCCACATTCTTCCAAAAGAGACTTATTTTAGGACAGTCAAGGAATATATGGATGTCATCGGCATTTAGGAGAGGATAAGGGGGCAAATTTAGCTATCTTCGCCGGGGTGTAATATAGTCTGTTATTGACAAAAAAGTGATTATTTTTTAAACAAGCCGGCTTGACAAACATATAATAATTTCAGTGATAAATCAAATAGATCTCCAAAGGTCGGGGCAAGGGGAGACTGATTCCAGACTGCAGATTGCAGAGGGTAAACAGCGTCATCAGCCTCCAAGAGCTTCTTATACCATAGTGCGACTATCTTCTTCTTAGAATGTGGATCTTGCAAGAAGAGCTCAATTTCCCAGTCACCACTAATGTTCTCCTTTTCCGCTGAAAACCAGGTGACCAATTGTAAATATTTGAATTTGGAGAAGCCACTTCCGATTTTAGATCTTAACACTTCGTAAGGATGGACACCTTCTGAAGAAATGAGTTCCGACCATATAGAGATACCAGCCCTCTTTATTGGTATCGTGAGGCTATCTTTCAAACAGGTCGGAGTCCCGGGGGAGTCTCATGTGGGGGCAAAGTCGGAGTAATACCCTATCTCCTATCTACCTCTGACCTTATACCATAAACTGAGAGCAGCCCTTAGGACTTTCAGGCATACCTTTTTAAAGTACCTTGGTGACCCAAATTTATAAAGGAAGCAGTCGCCCCCACCCTCCGAAATGGTCATATCTCCCAATAACCTGCCCCAATTTATTTCCTCTGTTTTAGCAAGGAGCATCTGGATGTTTTTAAATTGGAAAGCAATGGAGTACCAGGCTATATCTGGGAGAGCTAGACCCCCTTTCAAAGAGTTTACGTCTCAACTTGTTCCATGACTGTCTAGCACTCTTATTTGCCCAAATAAAACTTCCTATCTTACTTTGAATTCTGCCAATGTCCTTACTGGGAAAATTAAGGGGAATAGCATTAAACAAATAAGTCAGCTTAGGAAGAATGACCATTTTAACTATATTGACCCTACCAAAGTTTGTCAAGGGGAGGTTTTTCCATCTAGAAATTAAGCGGTCCACTTCTTTGATGGTCTTTTTAAAATTGATCTGTGAGATTTTGTCCAAGTCGTTAACTATGATAATTCCCAGGTATTTGAACTCTTTTTTTATTCTGCCTTCCCAGTTATTGATGTTCCAACACCTCACCTCAGTTTTGGATGTATTGGCTAAATATCCCGAAAGTGAACCAAATTCTACCAATAGGGCTTCCACCCTTGTTATTACCACAGCTGGATCGTTAGTATATAATAATAATTCGTCAGCATAAAGCGCCAATTTACTACAATATTGGTAGGACCTGAAAGGAGTAATCTGTTCGTCTAATCTTATTGCTTGGGCGAGGGGCTCAATGTATAGGTTAAATAACAGGGGCGAGATGGGACAGCCCTGTCTTGTTCCCCTTTGAATGTTAAAACTCGCTGTCAACATACCATTTAACAGAATTACAGCAGAAGACCCCTGATAGCAGTTAATCAGAGTCTGAATGAAGACGTGCCCAAAGCACATCCTCCTCAGGACTTCCCAGAGGAATACCCAGCATACTCTGTCGAAAGTCTTGGCTGCATCAAGTGCCACCACAGCCAAGGGTTCCGACCGAGCTACCGCCAGGTCTATATTACCGATAAGTTGAAGCGTTTGCTCCCGGATATGTCTCCCTGGGATCAAACCTTTTTGGTCCGAGTTGATCAACTGCGGGGCTAACTTGACCAATCTCCCTGCAAGTATACTCATAAAGATCTTATAGTCGGCATTCAGCAGGGAGATTGGTCTATAAGAATCCGCCTTAAGAGGGTCCTTATCAGGCTTCAGGATAGGCACAATTGTGGCCTCCTCCCAGGACCTGGGAACTTGACCTTCCAAGCTGTAGACAGAATTAAATAGAACACTCAACATCGGGACCAATTCGTCCTGGAGGAGCTTGTAGACCTCGCCAGGGAGCGCGTCGGTACCCGCTGCCTTGTTCTTCTTACATTTATTTAACTGTATTCTGATCTCGCTCTCGGTGATGTGGGCATCTAGGCTATCTCGACTACCATCTGTTAATTCTGATAGGGCTTTATCCCGCAACCAATTTTGAAGAATTTCTGAGCTGGGTGCTATCTCCTCCCTATACAACTCTGAGAATAGGGAGAGAAGGCGGGTATGCATGTCCTCCACTCTACTCGATGTTACCCCACTATCGTTTATTAATTCATTGATATTGTTTTTAGCACTATCAACTCTTGCTTTCCAAGCCAAGAGAGCACCCGCCTTCTCACCATACTCAAAGGTCTGCATGTTCTGGGTAGGCCACTGTGCCTTCACCTTCTGGTCTAGCCTACCCCTATAATCCTGGCGAGCACTATCCAGATCCCTAAGAACCTGTATCAACCTATCTGGATTCCCCTGAGTGCAGCAAGTCCTCTCATCCTCTAGCCTGAGGATTTTCCCTTCCAAGTAATGTAGCTCCTGTGCCTCCCTCCTATTCTTGGAACAAATCTGGCTGTGTAGCAGACCCCTTAAATAGGCTTTGAAAGCGTCCCATACAAAGGCCATGGAAGTTGAACCGATATTATCAGAGAAATAATCTAGGGTGTCGATTTTAAGAGCCCTAACTATATCTACATCCGACAGCATTGACCTTTTTAACGTCCATCTAGGCCTGAGACTATGCCTCTTCCCTAGATGAGCAAAAAAGATAGGGGCATGATCTGATAGATGACTGGGTAGGGTGGAAATAGAGCATACGTTTACCAAACTAGGCCTGTCGACTAAAACATAATCAATTCTGGACAAATGTCCATGCTTCTTACTAAAAAATGTATACCCATGTTTATCACCCATCTTTGCCCTCCAGACGTCAACAAGCCCCAAATCGTGTATCATGTTTCCCAAAGCCCGACGGATACAAGGGGCACCAACATAGTGGCTCTGATTAGATCTATCTCTTAAAGTATCCAAG
The DNA here is from genome assembly GCF_964204655.1 of Triturus cristatus. Classification (NCBI taxonomy): domain Eukaryota; kingdom Metazoa; phylum Chordata; class Amphibia; order Caudata; family Salamandridae; genus Triturus; species Triturus cristatus. The sequence continues at coordinate 542,431,249 of NC_140584.1, forward strand.
AGAACATTAAAATCGCCCCCAATAATTATGGGGGATGGGGCTTCCATTAGTTTAGACTGAAGTTTGCAGATATATATCGGGTTGTCTACATTTGGGCCATAGAAGGAGGCAACAACTAACTCCGAGCCACCAAAGTCCTGCAAAGCCACAATCCATCTCCCTGTGTGGTCAGTTTTAATAGATTTAATAGAGCAGCCAACTCCTTGTTTTAATAGTATAGCCACCCCTTTGTTATGTACTGCCTGCTCAGAAGAGCAGAAATATTTCACCCAGGGGTATTTCGCTAGGACATCACAACACTCCAAATAACTTAGATGCGTCTCCTGGATAAGACAAACTTGGGCCGGGGATTGCTCTAGGTATTTCATGACCAGTCTTTGTCTACGTAGACATCTTAACCCGTTTACGTTCCATGAGATAAACTTTACCTCACAGCTCATTGAGATAGAACTAACCTCCCAGGGATGGGGACATGAACATAGGCATATGCAGACAGTCGAATATTAAAATGAGATTGAGGATATTTTTTTAGTTTTTTTCCCAGTGCAACCCCCCCTGTGCATCCCACCACCTTCCCCCCAGACACCCCCCTGACCCTACCTCCCCCCCGGGGAAACCTCCCTACTATTAGGCTTTGAGCCTATTGGGCCTCTGACCCTCGGGCTATTTAATAAGAAAAAAGAGCAACTATGCGGCCCACAGCCGTAAATCGCTCCTGGGGACCCCGTCTCACTTCCACCAACGCCCCCCGCCTACACCTCACTCTCATTCCTTATTTTATCAATAAAGTCGTCAACCTCCTCCACTGTCCAGACATGTACATGTGATTGTTCCACATGATACGCAAGGATGCTGGAAACCTCATTTGAGCCTTGGCCCCTAGCTTATTCAAAGTCTCCATTCTTTTACCCAGCTCCCACTGTTTTGTAGCTGTTATGTGAGAGATATCTGATCTAATAGAAAAGGAGAAAGGGTTAGAAGAGGAACTAGAATTTATCAAACCTTCCTTCAGAGCCGCAGAAAGGATCTTTTCTTTAACAGTGTATGTAAGAAAATGTATTAAGATTTTCCTAGGCTTCTGTTTGGCTAGGTTTCTTTTAAATGGATCACGATGGACTCGTTGTATTTCGTGAGCTATGTCTAAATCAGGTGAGTCCTTTAAAACAGTTTCTTTTAGCAAAGAAATCACAAAACTTTTAATGTCTGTACCTTCAAGAGCTTCAGGAACATTAATAAGTCTACGGTTGTTCTTTCTTGAGTGATTCTCCAGACGCTCTAAGTCATCTTTCAGAGCCCTGTTTTGGTTTGCTAGTTTGGCAATTTCTGTAGAGGAGGTATGGAGTGCCTCCTTAATGTTTGGTATTTCCAACTCCAGTGCATCTGTTCTGAGAGAGACCTCCTCTAACTTATGGGCAAGCGCCTCCCAAGAGGCTTTGATTGCTGCCTGATTTGACTCTGACTCCGTGAATCTTTTACCCATATCCTCTTTAAGGGCTAAGAGAATTTCTGCCAGCTACCCATGAACAGACCCTGAAGAAATTACCGGGATTTCTGGGGTTGCTGGAGTTGCTGAATGGAGACTTGAGGCATCCGGTAATTTCAAGATTGAGAATCTGTTAGATATACCAACCGTGGGCTGAACGGCGGAGGGGAGATCTCCTGACATTTCCGCCTCCACTTCACCTAAACCAGTCGTGGGATCAAGAGGAGCAGAAGACTGCATGATAGGCAAAGATGAATCTGTAAACTTGGAACGAGCAGAGCTCGAAGGTGTATCGGAACGTAAACTGTTGAACACCAGAGACCTTCCCTTATTAAGATGCTGTGTCATGGGAGTGAAGAGGACTTTATAGAACGTTTTTAATGAGGGAGTGATTTTCACTTTAGAAGATGGACCTCTCTTCCCTCTGCCTCTCCCTCTTCCTTTAACTCCAGCTGTAGTCTCCGTAGTGGTGATACCTTTACTCTCACTCGGGCTTCAGCTACAGGAGGGGGGGGCGAGATAGCACTGTAGACTCAATGACAGCAGAGGACTTAATGGCCCTAGTACGCAGAGTATATCTACACACTTTGGATGATGACACATTGGCTTGCTGCATTTGCTGAACTTGGGCAGTGCATGTCTCCATACAACATAAGGACCCTCCTTGCACCCTTCCAAATTGTGACTGCTTACCCTGCCGGTAGATAATCACATGACAGTTGGGGATATTCAACAAATCTTGAAAAAGATAACAAATGTTTTACCATCTGCTAGAGGGGGAGCCACAGCTTCAACTTCGGCGTTAATGAGTAAAACAGGGTATGAGCACCCTACCTTATTCAGGTGCCCTACCGCACTCTCGCCTCTCCTACTCCCAACAACGGTGCTCAAACCTTCTTTCGGCGAGAAATTGCTCCTCACGTACTCCCCGCACCAAACGCTGTCCCCGAGGCTCGAGTAATCCTGGTAATCCCAGGTGCTGCCTCCTTCGGCCGTGACCCAGAACCAGATGCAGGAAACACCGCTGTGCCGGCGCTCGTGGGCCGCGCCTACCCACTGCGAGGCTCGGAGCGCTGGCGAAGCACCGCTGAAGGCAGGCACTATTCACTGTGCCTGAGCGTCGAACCTCGGAGACAAAAGGGGGTTAAAACCGAGGTGAGGATGAGGTGGAGGGCGCAAGCGGCATTCTTCTTAAACTAAAAATACAGCGATAGGGGCCCCATGAGAAATTGGCACGCAGCCCGAGGAGCCCTTCCCACGACTGCTAGCTTACGGCTGCCATGTTCCCTCCCAAATTATATAATTACTTAACAGAATAGCAATCCCTCCCTTGGCGTGCCCTTTCTTGGATGGGATAGCATTACAACTCAATACAAAATAGCCATCACACAGAACATCCGAGGGGCATCAGGTGTCCTGGATGCAGATAATGTCAGCTTTTAAGCTATTGAAAGATTCCAATTTCCCCGGAGTATTCATTAAACCAGCTGCATTCTAGGTAACCACTGTTATATTATTGCTTATTAAAAGGCTTAGATAAAGGGCTCGATGCATGGGCACCATTAAGTGTACCAGCCAGCCAATTCCCTTTCATGCACTTATGTTCTACTATGGTGGGAGGTGGCTCAGGAACCCTAGACCCATGGTGCCTTACAGGTCTCCCTCCATTCACTATGGAGACCTGCAAAAGTTTTACATTTTCAGGAGATAGTTCTTTTAAGGATATGTGATGATACTCAGAAATTGTTGGATTCAAGATACCATGTTTCCGTATGGAGTTTTTGTTTTCTCTAAGTACGGGGATTACATCAATCCCTCTACAAGGGAGAAAGTCACTATTTTGAAGACACAAGTTTACAAACTTAGATTGGATCCAAACCCATATTTTCAGCGTTGAAGGCACACGCATTAGAGAAACAAAAGAGATGTCACTACTTTCTCTGCAAAACAAGTTAATAAGAAATAAATAAAATAGAATCAAATAAAAGCACAAAATGCAAACAAAAAGTATCTTTAGGGATAAAAGATCGTTTCCACAAAACCATATAGGGTTCATGGTTTCCTTTGGTGCAACACAAAAAGGTTCAGCCCTGGGATTTAGATCAGTTGACCCAGGGTTAGTGGATAATAAATCTACTTTAGGTGCCCATTCCCTCTATTAGCCAGAGTGTTTATAGTGGGACATGGATCCAACTTTGCAGTGAGGCCCCCATTGAGTTATGAGAGTCTAGTGTTACTAAGAGGATGAGCAGGTTTCCCCACTGTAGCTGTTGCAGTAAAGACACCCATGTTGCTAGTATCTTGAAATTGAAGTTTTCAGACAATTTTCTTAGAGATGCTCCGTTTGTTTTTTTGCCACATGCACTGTGTTTTTTGCCTTGGCTTTTCCTTTAGGCTGACCAGGTTCCACAAAGTCAGCCGAGCTTGTTATAGCCTGATCATGAGGCCTAAAAATCGAAAAAGCCTCAAACTTAGAACAGGAGGCCTACACCATGGAGCCGGGAACTACATTCTGCTGCTTCTTGCTGGAAACTGACATCAACATAGCTTGTGCTTTACCAGCTTGCTTCTCCTGATTGAATGATTTGTGTGGTTGGATCGAGCCATCAGTCTCCTGGAATTTATAGCCCCATCTTGGGTTCCATGATCAATAAGACCTAACTTTCCACATGCATCATTTGTTGCTATTTGCAGCGACTGATTGGGGAACACCCCCTCACCCTTTGGAACCATCAGCACTTTCAAGATTATCAATAAGACATCTTGGATGTGATCCAATTTGTTCATAGATGTTTCTAGAGGTGCTAAACTGGATGACAAGATTCTTTCCATACATTTGACAGATTCAGAAACTTGCACATATTGGCTAGAGAGGTTACATGACAGATTCCTAAGCATTTCTAAGTTGGCGTAACTGAAGTCTGTAGTACTACTATTGATTCTTCTGACGGCGTACTACTAAATAGGTTTAAACCAGTTACCTGTGATAGGGCAGATGATGTCCTAGGGGAGCCGATCACTTTTGGTGAGCGGGTTCTCGTATTAATATCCATATCCTGTAGAGTAAAATCCTCGTTATGAAGATTATCAGCCTCTCGAGATGTTGCATTTGTGATACTTGTGGCAATTGAATGCTGTGCGGGAGAAGGTGTGAGATTTCAATTTTATTTTGTCCCTGCAGGAGTGGTGAGAGCCTCTGAATTAGGGCTGTGGTCACCATGTATGATGTCATGCGTATCATTCTATTTGTGGCAGAAGGAGAAGATCGAGTTCAAGCCCTTCATTAGATTTAATTGTGCCGCCTTATTTCTGAGACGGTTGGATTTTGTCTTTTGATGGGCTCTCATGGGGATCCATCTGCCTGAGCAAAGTCTCGGGGCAGTCATCTAGACTCACTGAAAAAGTGCGGTGACCTTTTGCTCTAGAATGGTTTAAGAAGACAGACCAGGAGTGGGGGAGCACACAGCGGAGAGCAAGCCTCATCACTGAACTAGCCGGGCTGCTTCCACGCTCTGCCGGCTCTACCCTCAGGAGAAAGCACTAACGACTCTTCTTACAGCCCTGGGACCTAAAATAGGTCTGATGTTTTAAATGCTCCCACTGCTCACTGAACAATGTAGATTTTCCTAATATATTATGACGGAAAGTCTTAATTTTATTAACGACACGGAGGCGAGTATTATGCTTTCTTTTCTTGCTTTATTCCAATAGCAGCAAGATAAAACTAACATACCCAGAAGGCTTGGTGAAAGAACTACCAGCCAATGGTAAACAAAGAAACAAAGGATTATCCAATCATAGCTTAGTTCGTAATATAAGGTCTATCCTGACTGCGAACAGCCCTCTTTCTTGTGCGAGCAATTACAGAGAATGCAAAAACAAAGGAGTAACGGATAACAAAATGCATAAAGATAGAGTCCACGTGAAGACTTCCTTTCCAAAGAACACCAGAGGAGACTCGGAGAGGAGATCAGATCCAAGCATGGTAGGCGATGGAACAGAAGAAGCGATCTTGGCAGAATCCGGGATAACCTCAGGATGATGCTGGTGGAAGCGCTGGAGTGCCTGTGGGGAGGGAGAACAATTGTTAGAAGTGTTGTGGCGGGATAATACTCGCCTCCGTGTCTTTAATAAAATTAAGACTTTCCGTCATAATATATTAGGAAAATCTACATTTTATGGCAAGACCGGAGGCTCCTATTATGCTTGTTTAAAGCATATCTACCACTAGAGAAGATGCAGTAACTACAGGTTTACAATAAAATGTACGAAACACTGTATCATTAGACCAATCTTCTGATTTCAGGATGTCCTCCAGACGGGAGCCAGCCCAAAAGGCTTTAGAAGCCATGGCTCCCCTAGTGGAATGAGCTCCGAAAACGGAGACGTCAATACCGGCCAGGGACATGACCTAACGAACCCAGCGGGCCAGAGTGGCAGAAGAAACAGGGTGAAAGGGTTTACGGAAGGAAATAAGGAGTTGGGAGCTGGAGGAAGTCCTGAGATCAGAGGTTTTACTCTCATAAACCTTTAGGCATTGACCTACACACAACTTGGGATTGGAGGGAAAATAGGGATAGAACACACTATGTAAATTAGTCTTGGTGCGTTTGTGAATATGAAAGAGCACACCAGTAGGAGTGAACTGGCGAGAAGAGACATCCATGGCCTTCACATCAGATACTCTTTTAATGCAAATTAAACATAACAACATAGTGAGTTTGGCTGAAATCATTTTCAAAGAAAGAGCAGAGTTATCAGGCCAATTAGAAAACAATTGTAAAACCAGATTAACATCCCATAAAGTAGAATACTTAGCCAACGGAGGTTTTGAAAAACAAACTCCTCTCAGCAATCTGCAGATCAAGGGATGAGCTCCCTCAGGTTTTCCATCGATATGGGCATGATTGAGAGAAATGGCGGATCTGTACAGGTTAATAGTACGATAGGATTTGCCAGAGCTGGCTTCAGAAGCTAGGAAGTTAACAATAAAATTTAAAGAGGCTGAAAAGGGATCGACAGATTATTGCAGACACCAGCTTGACCAAAGAGACCAGGCGGATTTGTAAGCCTTGGAGGTGCCTGGGGCCCATGCACGACTAATGAAGACTGAAGCTTCCTGCGAAATGACGAGATCAGAAGAGGAAGGCTGGAAATTTTCCATGCGGACAGCACCAGTGATTGGTCGATAATTAGAGGGTGAGGATTGCCCAGGGGATCCGAGAGTAGATTGGGGAGTGGGGGAAGAAGGACGGGAAAGTCCACCGCCAACTCCAGGAGAGACGGAAACCAAATCTGGGACTGCCAGAAGGGAGTTACCACTACCAGAGACGTCATTTGGCGACGTATCTGCGACAGGACTCTGTTGATTAACAGGAAAGGAGGAAACGCATAGTTGAGGTGAAGGGACCAATCTTGAAGGAAGGCATCGGTCACCAGAGCCAAAGGGTCCGGACGCCAGCTGAAGAAGCGGGGTAACTGAGAATTCAGTCGGGAAGCAAAGAGGTCTATTGAGAAAGGACCCCACAACCGAGAGAGGGAAAGAAACACGGAGGGAAGAAGCTTCCAATCGCTGGAATCCCGGAGATAGCGAGAATGCCAATCGGCAACGGCGTTGAGATCCCCTGGGAGGTATTCCGCAGAGAGCGAGAGTTTGTTGGCGAGGCAGAATTTCCAAAGGCTCTTTGCCAGGTCTGCCAGGACCTTTGACTTGGTGCCACCGAGATGGTTTATATAGCGAACCGCAGAAACATTGTCCATGCGAAGGAGGATGGTACAACTTACTTTGTCCTTTGCCAGACTCTGAATTGCAAAGGAGCCTGCCAGCATCTCTAAACAATTGATGTGCAATTTGGACTCCTCTTTTGACCATGTACCTCCAGTCGATATTGGTCCACAACGGGCGCCCCAACCCGACAGGCTTGCATCGGATTCTAATACAAGATCTGGGGCGGAAGCGAAAATGGTTTGGCCGTTCCAAGCTTCTAAATGGTTCATCCACCATTGAAGTTCTTGGCGGGACTCGAGATCTAATTTTACTAGATCGGAATACGCGAGGCCTTGCCGAATATGTCTGATCTTTAGGTGTTGAAGAGCCCGATAATGGAGGGGACCCGGGAAGATTGCCTGAATAGAGGCCGAGAGAAGGCCGACAATCCTTGCTAGGGATCTGAGAGATATCAAGGGACGCCGGAGCACCTGGGAAATCTCCGTATGAATAGTGGAGATCTTGGACTGAGGAAGAAAAAGGGAAGCCGATGGGGAGTCTATGCGAAACCCCAGAAACTCCATACTCTGAGCCGGAATTAGAGAGGACTTCTCCAAATTGAGGAGGAAGCCTAGTTCGAGTAACAGAGAGCGAGTAGTGTTGAGATCGTTCAATAAGGCCTGTTTGTCCAGATTCATGATGAGGATATCGTCGAGATAAATGATGAGCCGGATCCCCAGAGATCTTAGATAAGCTACGACAGGTCTCATCACCTTTGTGAAGCACCAAGGAGCTGAAGAAAGACCGAAAGGCAGAGAGCGAAAACGATAGGTGACGTTTTGCCATTGAAATTGGAGGAATTTCGTGTGCGAATCGTGAATGGGAATAGCAAGATAAGCGTCTTGGAGATCGATACGAATCATCCAATCGTGCTGGCGCAAAGTGTCTCGTAAATGTAGAATTGTTTCCATTTTGAAGTGGCGATAAACCACGAACTGATTGAAAAATCTGAGATTGATCACAGGTCTCATCTTTTTGTTCTTCTTTTGAACGAGAAACAGAGTACTGAGAAAACCTGAGGGATCGAAGGGAGAAACTAGAATAGCTTTTTTGGATAGAAGGACTTGTATTTCGGAGGTCACCAGAAGGGACATTTCTGTGGAGAACACCAAAGGAGGAGGAAGAATTTCTTGAAAAGGTGGAGCGTAAAACTCTATACGATAACCTTGGACGGTGTTGAGAACCCAAGGATCTGCAGTCAGGGACTGCCATCTGTGAAGGAAAAGTGATAAACGTCCCCCAATGGGGGTTGCTGCACCTACCTTGTTGAGATGAGTTGTGGCGGAAGCCACGTTGGCCCCTGCCTCTGTATCCCCGACCTCTTTGGGGGTAAAACTGGGGCTTGTAGTCCTGTTGGTTCGAGTTGAAGGAGCCACGGGAGCCTTGGGAGTGGAAACCACGGCCGGTAGAGCGGCTCCTGCCTCTTCCGGCCCTGCCAAAAACCCGAGATGGGAAGACTTTCTTGATGGATTGCTGCGCTTTATCCAGGGAGGCAAAGGTGGTGACGAACTTACTCAAGTCTCTCACCAACGAATCTCCGAACAGAAGACCGTCAGCCTTGACACCAAGATCAAGAGGGGCAAGATCGGCCAATTTGGGATCCAATTTAATTAAGAGGCCCTTGCGGCGCTCATGAGTCATGGCTGCGTTGGTGTTGCCCAGAAGGCAAAAGGCTCGCGGACCCACAAAGATACATCTTCTGGATTGAGATCAGAGCCGTCAAGGCGAGCTGTCTCTGCCATATCAAAAATGCGTGCAAGGGGACCCACTAGATCAAGCAATTTGTCTTGACAGGAAGACCATGCCTTAGCCACCTCTTTACGCGGATCTTTGCCAAATTTAGAGAAAAATGGGATGAGAGGCTGATCTATAGCGGGAGTAGAGGTGATATGGGAAGGGAGAGAGGGCTTCGGGCACTCAGACTTTAGTTTAGCCCTGACAGTCTTATCTAGTGGAAGACGAAGTCTTGCGGTGATATACTCTCCCACGTGTTCAATGGGAAACCATTCGGTTGAATTAGGATGTCTAATGGAAGCAGGGTCGAAGAGAGGGGTACCTTCGGGATCAAGCACCGGTTCAGATGCGAAAGCATCTAGCTTCAATTTCTTAGGGGGAGGAGACGAAGGGTCCACAATGTCAAAAAGATCAGTAAGATCAGTGGCGTCACCCATATCGTCATCTGTATCATAAATTGTAGAAATGACCAATTTCTGTGGTACTTCTGAATTATTTTATTTGGCTTTACGTTTGCCACTTGAACCTTTTAACCCCTCCTTGGAAGGAGGCCTGGGAGGAACCACGTCCTCTGTCATATGTGAGGAAGACTCACCAACCACCTGTGACACCAAAGAAGGAACCTTAGAGAGTACCACGTTATGTTTTCTGCTATCCCCCGCAGATTGGGCCATTGCTTTGGTCATTAAACTTAAAATAGAATTCTCCATAGTTTTGGAAAAATGTTTCATTGAGGTTTCAACAGCATGTTCCACAGAGGTATTAATAAAAGCATTTAAATCCTCTTTAAATTCTTCCCCCTCATTGTCATTGTATTCCTCAGAAACTTGCATAATAAAGAAAGTAGGAAAAACTGGCAACAAACCCGAAGAGAAAGGGTTAAAACTTGAGGAAATGAAATGGGCGTGTGACAAGAGGAAAAACCCCTCCCACAAGGGGCGTGTGAACAATGGGCGTTTTGAACAAGAAACGAAGCGTGGGAGGCAAACGGAACTGAGGTGCAGTCGGGTCGTCAAAGTTCAGCGAAGCGCTGCGCCACCGGCTGAGGGAATATGAAGGCCGGTAAGAGGGGCACACGCGGGGCAGGTTAAGCGTCGTAGAAACGAGGGGGAAGAGGAAGGAAAATAATTGACATACGCGTGTGGGAGCGCGAAGGCAAAGCAGCAACGAAGCTTCGCTGCGAGCGAAGGAAATATTCAAATAAAATACATAACAACAATAGCATGAAACATAACCTTCAGTAATATGAATTAAAAAGGTACTTATCTTGACTGCGAGCAGCAAGAAAAGAGGGCTGTTCGCAGTCAGGATAGACCTTATATTACGAACTAAGCTATGATTGGATAATGGTTTGTTACTTTGTTTACCATTGGCTGGTAGTTCTTTCACCAAGCCTTCTGGGTATGTTAGTTTTATCTTGCTGCTATTGGAATAAAGCAAGAAAAGAAAGCATAATAGGAGCCTCCGGTCTTGCCATAAAATTACCAAATGTCAAATGCAATGAACAAGTTCCAATGTCCAAAAGAACACTGTCGGATGCACACCTCTTCTCTCATCTCTTACTTCTCTCTCATCCCTCTCACCCAGTAGCGGCTGATGTGGGATTTAAATGGCAGGGCGGGGGGGATGACGGGAATGAGGGGGTTAAAACAGACAACACACATAAATAAAATACAAAGAACTTACCTGCCGCCTGGTGCTTATTTCTGTTTCCTCGCTGCTGCAGGCTCTGGATGTGGTCTCCTTCCCCCTGGCTCTCCTTGCTGACTCGGGCGGCAAGGTAAGAACTGCCACCGGTGGATAACGTGAAATCACCCAATCCAGGAGCTACTCTGCAGCTCCAGGATTGGCTGGAGCAGGCTCACCCAGCGCTCATTTTGGGGCTGTGGGCCTGCGGCTGCGATCGCTCGGCTTTTTCTCAGTCTTGAGATTGCAGGCTCTGAAGTGCGCAGGATCAGATTGGTCGGCTGTAGGCAGCTGGCCAATCTGACCTGCGCACTGGCAGGGTGCTGCACTACTAGTGCAATCGCACTGATCAGCCTCGCGCCCTGCCATCGCACTGTAACAGTGCGAGCCTTAAACACATTAATAAAATGGTATTTATTGCCATTTTATTAGTGTGTGTGTGTGTGCCTACTGCGCTGGCAGCAGTGGGTGTAATGCTCCTCTGCCATAATGGAGGAGCCGCCGCTGCCCTCACCTCTCTCCAATTGTAAGGGTACAGGAGCAGTGTTTTTCCTCAGTCACACACTTCCTTTTTCCTTGCCTCATTTTTCTTTGCCTTCTTTGCATCTAGGCAATCCGTTCTGAACAGGGAGGTGTGGGCCGGTGGAGCAAACATCAGGACCTGGCTCAGGTTTAGGAAGCCACATGCACATGCTCTGGAGCGTTGATGCGGCGGGAGGGTGAAAGGGTCCCACATGCGAGTGTTAATGCGGGAACAATAGGGATGTAACACTCCGAACCCCAGACCAAACCAGTACCGGCGGCAAGCGGCAGTGCAAGTGGTAGTGTCAAGTGGCGGTGAGCGACGATGAACAGTGGTGAGTAGCGGGCCAGGAGGGTCTGACGGTAACTTCTACAGTGGACTGGGCAGCAGGCAATGTTAACAAAGTTAGCATCAGCATTCTCTCAGCACAATGTGGATGTGTGGATGTCTTCCTTTTGCAGGCCACTAACCAATTACACAACAGCATTGTATTGGTGATGAGGCAAGTCAGAGCCCACATGTCACTGGTGAACTGGGCAAGAAATTCCTATACTTGGCAGGCCATGTGGCAGGCCCATAAACATGTGGCAAATCACCCAGTGCTGCTGATTTACCTGGCCCCCACACTGTTCCGTTTGAGTCCTGTAAGTGGTAACATCACTCCATGACACCAGAGATGTCGTTTCCAGTCTTGGGCTTTTAATGTGCAAATCATTGCATTCAGGTGTTTTAGTTGATGTACTTGAAAGGAAGCAAAATGACTACAACATCCAGAATGAATTAGTTGTCAAATGAAAGCCTAGGGGTGACAACAGTCCCTTGATACTTGATGACATGGAGCGAGGTGGTCATCATACTGAAGACACATTGCTGCCAACCTGTTCACCCACTCATCCACTCTGCACTTGCCCATGAGTGACAAGCTACTGACATCTAACAAAACGAGAGGTCGCCGAGAAGAAAAAAACACAACCTGTGCTGAAGGAAGGCAGTGCTGAGCACAGCTGTGCCAAGAAGGCGAGAACTACAATCCTGACAGCTGAAGCTCCCACAATGGCTCAAATAAAAGTAGTGGAAGAAGAAATGGAGAAACAGTAGGTAAAGTCTGCTTCACTATCTCTTGAAGGTCCCACGAAATTTCACAGTCTCCAAACCACCCAACTACCATGCTGTCCTTTGGCGCATTGATGTCACCTCAGCCACTCTGATCTCCTCGGCCACCCAGTAAACTACTCACTTAAGGCCCGTAAGGAGGAAAGCCTCAGGGAGCAGCCAGGCAGCTGCACAATTCATCCTGGCACTACCTTCCCAGTGTTGAGCAATTTGCTGAACAGCCACAAATGAGAGAAGAGACCCACTCCTGCACGCCTGCTCCCTACGGAATCTGCAGAGAAGAGAAGAATGATGGGTAAGCTCAAGAAAGGCCCCGCTTATGCATCCATGTGAAGTGCCTTGCAACCCTCCCGAATGGACATTATACTGGCTCTCTAAAATCTTTTGCAGCCCCAGCTCAACCCACTATCGTAAAAGTCTGGCAAAATGGAGAAAAGACCGGATGGATAAGGGGAGCCTTACCCTGTCTCTTCATGCCCTTTGACATCACCAGAGCACTAAAGCCCCAGGCATCAAGATGCAATGCAGCCTGGCAGCCTTTTAATCAAGGCCCTCTCACCAGTAAACCGGTCAACAATACTTAAACCTGCCCCACGGCATGTGACCTCCAGATGAACTCAAGGTGAACCGGCCACTTCATCCTGCTCCTCCCACAGCTTCATACTAGACCTGCTCCTACCCAGAAGCTCCTGCGACAAAGACCATACACATCCCATCCACACTTGGCCTGCCACCTGCAGAGACTTAGGGGCATATTAACAAGCCAGGCGATACAATTATCGCCGCGTTAGCGGCAGAAAACTGCCGCTAAAACGGCGATAATGGTCTTGATAATATGCTCTATGGAATTCCAATTGAAGCCCATGTTAGATGCCCTTCACATCTAACATGGGTTTCAATTGGAATTCCATAGAGCATATTATCAAGCCCGTTATCGCCGTTTTAGCGGCAGTTTTCTGCCGCTAACGCGGCGATAATTTTATCGCCTGGCTTGTTAATATGCCCCCATCTGCCCATCCTCTGACTCTGCCTTGTTACAGTCGTCACCTCTTGGAGGCTTGGCAGAAACCGTTCATAGAGAAGGGCTTGTATCAGGAAAAGAAGACGGTAGGAAACAGATGAGAGTGTGACTAGGGAAAGTAATGCCGCTCACTTACCAGGCCAGGACTTGGTGTACCTATTTCGGGTGGGTGAGGGAGCTGACAAGTTTTGCCTCCCACTCTGGGATAAATATGAATATTCTATGAACGTTGAAACGAAACCTTTTGATGACAAAGAAGTTAATATTCTTACTGCCCTGTTTGAATTACAATCAAATATGTACATTTTTCACTTATTGCAGATGACAAAAACCCTCACCCAGTACCATGAGTTGATGGATAATAACACTATCTGCAAACAAAATCACTCCTTCAATACTTGAATATTTTAATTGGTGCCAGAAAGGTGACCAGCATTCTTATGCAGTCTCTTGTGCTGTTGTGCAGCCTGTGCAGGGTTATTAGTCACTTTTACTCCATTTGAGCTAGAAACATGTTTTCTTGGAATCTGCAAAATATGCAGTAGATGATGGATGCTTACTCAGAAATGCTGCAACTGTGAACACGTATTTTTACCGCAAGTGCGAGCTGTCTCTTGACCTGAATACCAGTAACAGTTGAGTACGTGAATTATTGAAGACAATACTTTTTCTGGTGATTTTGGAAATTGAGTCATTTCGCATTTGGAAATTAGAACGCAGCCCAAATTCATCCATACTGTAGTACATAGTTCAAATTTTATTACAAAGTGACCAGTAAAACGAGGGGCTAATGCAAGGCTTGGTATTTCTGTTACCGCCTATTACAAGTACGAGGCCTGGAATAGGAAACACATGGAGGACCTGGTATTACTTGACCATTTACTGCATGTTTGCCTGGAATTCATGGACCTTTCCTCTTCACATATTCCACCTGCTCTGAGCAGGTGGAACTTGTGACCAGAAAAGCAAGTGGTGATACCTGGTGCAGTATTACTACTTGCTATACTACCATCCGGTAATCCCACACTGTAAAACATGTAATTCTGTGGAGTAGTAAACTAATGCCATTTAAAACCATGCAGTGAACCACTTCACACTACTTGTACTGAGGTCTTAGCTTGTATGCTGACGCAGGAACCAATTCTGAGATGGTTGGTAATTGGTGGAAGAGATATAGAATTGGAGTATTATTTTCGTTTGGTACCTCCACCTTAGTTACCCATTATCACCAGTTGTCAGGCCTACAATGAGGAATAACATCTAGGACCTTGAATTACTGGACCCATTACTGTAAGAGAGTCATGACACCCGTTCAGAATCAGCCCCATAGATGTGTTTATCTGAAAATGTTCCAAGGTTTTGCTGACCGCTTTGTTTTGTTCACAAGAGTTGTTTTGTCCACAGGAGCATATGAAAACCATTGAATAATAAGTTTCAGGTTCCTGAACACAGACAGGGTAGAGTGAAATTAAGCCCCCTGACCCATTCCTTTACGTTACCGATTGTTAGAAATAGGGGTCTCTGGTTGGCAGGTTTGTACCCTGTCCAAGTAGGGACCCTTCCTTCCAGTCAAGATCAGGGGAATTACACTTCTAAAATAACCTTTGCTCACCCCCTTGTTAGCTTGGCACAGGCAGTCAGGCTTATCTTAGAGGCAATGTGTAAAGTATTTGCACATAACACACAGTAATACAGTGAAAACACTACAAAAGGACAACACACCAGTTTTAGAAAAATGGGCAATATTTATCTGTGTAAAGATCAATAATCCAACATACTTTCATCACAATACGAATATTGCAAGAATAACCATAAAATACAGTTCCTTGAAGATGATAGCTCCATCCGGAGCTATCACTGCGTCGTGAACAAACAAGCTAAACAGTTCAGGCCAACTACAACGTCTCAGGCCAGCTACGGTGTTGGAAAGACCCGCAAAAGGTACCTTGTAAATGCAGGGCGTCGTTGACCTTGTGATGAGTTCCGAAGAGGCAGCGGCAGCAGGCGTCAATCCTGGAGGTCGGTGCAGGAGTCGTCAGGCCCTTGAGGCCCTTGAGGTCACAAGCGTTCCAGATCGAACTCTGTGTGGTTGAAGTGAGGAGCACCCGCTGTCAGCAGGCAAAGGGGTTGTGGTGTGAATTGGAGAGGTGCGGTGTGCAGTGCCTTTAGGTCGCTGCGCATGCAGCGGCTTGGTTACGGCATTCAGTGGGGTCAGTGAGGCCAGGGCTGTGGTGCGAAGTGAGGCGGTGCTCATTGCGATGCTGTAAGGTCATGGTGCAAGCAGTTGCGTTGTCGTTACTGAAGCCCTTTCATCAGTAGAAAATCTGGAGTCGATGGCACCGGAATCGGTAGGCCAAGGCTGCGGTGTGGGATGGGGCGGGCGGTGCATCAAGTAACTTACAAGCAGTACCCCCAGGTCATGGTGCAGGCAGTGGCATCGATGTCGGTGTGGAGAATCGTCAATGGGGATACCAGGATGGCAATGTCAAGTGATGCGGTGCGAAGTGTGGTGCCCTCAGGTCACAGTGCAAGCAGTTGCTCGGTGGCGGTGTTGGGTGTCGTCTTAGGTTAGACCAGGGTTGCTGTGCGAAGCAGGGAAGTGCTCTTTGCGGTGCCACCAGGTCACAGAGCCGGCAGGTTCCTTAGTCCAAAAAAGTTATAAAGGTATGGGGTCAGGGCTTCAATATTTATACTGCTTTTCCCATTGAAGTTTTAGGCAGAAAGTCTCTAAGTTCAGTGAAAAACAGTTCTGTCCTCTCTGGTCCAGCTTCACTACAGGAGGTGGAGACAGCCTTGTGCAGAGCAGACACAGCCTCTTCAGGTGCTAGTGAAAACTCGTCTCACCACTCTAAATGCAGAAAAGGTCTATTCAGCCTGCCTATGAGTCATCTAGGAAAGGCAGGACACACCTCAACCCCCCTTGTGATTGTCGAGTGTAAATGCACATCACCCAGCTCATGTCACTCCAAAACCAGACGGTGAATATACAAAAATACAGTGAATACAGGATGGTTAACTAATAAAATGCCCACTTTCTAAAAGTGGCATTTCAAACACACAATTAAAAAGAAAACCTTTACTAAAAGATGTGATATTAAATTCTGAGCACAGGGAGCCTAAACTCCATTGCTCCATCTTGTCCCAATGGAAAGTTACACTTGTAAGATGTTACAAGGCAGCTCCTATGTTAACCTATGGGACAGGCAGCCTTTCAATAGTACAAAACAAAATGCACAGTAATTAAACACACTACTACATCTACTACCTTTCACATACACTGCACCCTGCCCATGGGGCTACCTTGGGCCTACCTTAGGGGTGACTGACATGTAAGAAAAGGGAAGGTTACAACCTGGTAAGTGGGTGCACTTGCTAGCTCGACATTGCAGCAAAAACTGCATGCAGACACTGCAGTGGCAGGTCTGAGTCACCTTTGAAAGGCTACTTGTGTGGGTGGTACAACCAGTGCTGGTGGCCCACTAGTAGCATTTGATTCACAGGCTTTGGGCACACACAGTGCACTGTACTAGGAACTTACTCAATCTGGTATTGGTAAAGGGCAAACTACTCACCTCTAAGGGTCTCAAGTCGCTTGGGGCCGTCGGGAAGAATAAGTGAGCTATTGCCCAGAGTCACATGGTGCTGAGTTGAGCTGCCACTGGCGATCGAACTGTGAGCCCTGCGTGCCGGAGTCAGCCGTCCTGGCCTCTGCGCCACACTTCTTCCTACTACTAGTAAATTAAATATACCAATCATGGACAACCAATCATATCACAATTTACAGAAGGAGCACTTGCACTATATCACTGAATAGCAGTGAAAACGTGCACAGAGACACAAAACCAGCAAAAACGAAGTGCAGCATCCCATCAAAACAGGCAGTCAGAGAGCAAAACGACAGGCAAAACACTCCAAAAGATGTCAGGTCTAACACACATTAAGGTCAATTCACCAAAAGTCTGGGGTAGCAGAAGTGACAACATACGCAATTTGACCTTTACTTTCACTGACACGTGCTTAAACACACACACATTCACATATACATACACACTCTCTGTTAAATAAACAGACTGTTACCTGCAATCATGCTGATCACATACGTTTAAAATTATTTTTTACCTACATCAGCTGTTGTGTGAGGGTCATATTTCCCTTTTTTCCTGGCTCCCTTCCACTTCTAGGATAACCCTGGTCCAGGCATTTATAATTAGTTGCCTGGACTATGTAAATGCATTGTTAGTTGCAGCAAGTGGCACTTTGCTGGCTAAAGTACAGGTCACTCAGAACACTGCTGCCCGGTTGATTTGCAATTTACCCGCTCAGTCGTCTTCAGCTCTTACATTAAAAGAATTACAATGGCTGCCCATGAAAAAAGGACAATCTTCAAGCTCTGTTGCTTGACTCATAAGGCCCTTTATCAGTCTCAGCTGAAATATCTCCTTTCAAAACTGAGGTATTACTTGCCTTCCAGACAGTTAAGATCTTCTGATAAAGCCTTTCTGCAGGTTTCATGTATTTGTATTGCCAGATTTGGGGGTACAGCTTTCTCATATCTGGCTCCTCATCATTCCTCTTCATATTTGCACTGGTCTCAATTTTATGAATTTCAGGATGATGCTCAAAATATGGTTGTTCTAGACAGTTTCTACCTGCCTGCTCAGCGCAAGCGCCGAGATACTCCTTCGGGAGTGACTAACCTGTGCTATCAAGTACATATAACAATAACAATATTCCAGCTGATTGTACTCAATTCTTTATTACACTAATAGTGACTAATATCTTATTCACTATTAGTACAATAAAACATTGGCAGAAAAAAAGGAAAGCGAGCCCCAACTGACGTCCGTATGGACAAGCTGCCCCTGTAATCCTGGTACTGATTTTGCCACCTCTGTGGTCAGGGGTCTCAAAGGCAGGGGTCGCAGCCGGGACCCCTGGCAACCCCTAGATGATGTCCATGATGTTACCTGGCTTGCACATTGTTTGCAGGGTTCCTCTGTGTCCTCTTCCTCACGAGGAAACAGTTTAAAGAACAGAGTTTTTAAGTAGGCCTTAAATGGGCTCCAGCAAGTTGCATCTCACATGGAAATTCCAGAGTGCCATCTTTTAGAGACTCACTGGTCGGTGCTGCCAGAATGAAAGGGTTGCAGCTCGCTGATGATGGCCCCATGCATTTTATGACGATTTAACACATTCTTTGCTCCTCGCCAGTACGGAGTGCCGACACTTTTTTATTTTGAGAGGAAGAGTACCCGCACTTCTCAAGAGTGACGTAATACTTTTAATTGGAGAGCACCTGCCCTTCTCAGAAAACAAGCAGATACTCTGGTAGAGGGTACCTGTACTTCTATTTTTTCATTTCAAGCACTACTTCAAGCTATCTCACCTCTTGTAAAAGTGATGGCTTTGAATCAAGAAATAGTTGCAGTTTTTTTTTGCCAGGACCATCTCTAGCCCATGTTTATTTTTGTTTTTAGCTCTCGCCTAGCGTTGCAGCTCGCATGCGCTGCTCGCTTGGTGAGACATATTGTTAGGAGATTTCGGAAGGGGGCTCGAAGCCCGGCCCATCATTTTCATTGGGTCGCGTCAGCATTTATGCTAAACGCTGGCTCCCCATTGAAAAGGATGCTTTTTGCCGACTGCCCTTTCTCCTTTTCGTCCGGCCCATCCGGACTGGATCGTCTGCTTTGTGGCTGTCGCGAAGCAATTTCTTATCTTTAGGGAGGCCACCAGTTTCTAATTAGCCTTAGCGCGGCCGCGCTTGTTTAAATGAGCTTTCACTTTTGTTCATGAGGCGCGCCAGGGGCCATCTGTTTTTTTTCTTCAGTGTTCCTAATGACCGAAGGCATGTGTTCGTCTGGAGCCTGGAGCTTCTCGACTCTTTAAGACAACACTAGTATTTCCTCCCCCCTTTCCTTCCGTCTTTCTCTCCTCGCTCTCTTGTTCTTCCTCACACCTTCCCCACCCCCCACCGCCTTACATTCTAAACTGTAAAATGCAGGTTATGCACAGATTTTTGCAGCAAATGCTCAACAACACTCAGATATATGTGGTTATTTGATACTGATATCGACACCGTTAACTATTCGATATAGTCAAGATAATCCTCGTTTTGGCTTCTCTTTGGCAGAGGTTATGCTAGTGGTCGTTATTACTGGAGAGCTGCTGCGCACTTGGAACGGAGCTGCAGCGCCGTCTGCAGACCCGAGGGGGTGTTCAGGGAGGGAGTCGCCCCTCCCTGTCAGTGTTGGCATGGGTTAAGAGCAGTGCAAGCAATAAATGGTACCAAGCCTGGGCATCGGAGATCGCCAGGTATTTGCGACCTGTACTTCAGCGAAAACACGCTAGTTACTCACCACCATCTCTGCCCCTCTACTGTGTGCGCGCACGCTCTCTCAACCCGCTCCACTCCCCCTACCGTGTCTCCCTTTTGTCCTCTCTTAGTACACGCTCTCTTTTTTGCCCTCTGTTTTCCATCATATCCTCTGTCTCTATCGCTTTTCATTTTCTTGTTCTTTTTTTGCCCTACAGACAATGCACACGTCCTCCAAGTAACCTCCCATTCCGATTGAGCATGGAGCCGCGAACGTGACAAACAAAGGGTTATTTCAGTATTATTCTACTCCTAAACTGCAAGTACTTTCAGAATCTAGCAGCCTTGCCCATCGGCTTTTTTTGTGCATATATATATAGCGCAAACTCGAGCCGGAGGTATTGGAGTGCTTTACATGAGCACCAGTTGTGTTCACAAGGCCACATTTATTCATGGTGACCACGGGGAGATAAGGTGATTTGCCCAGAATCCAAAGATGCACAACCTACGCCGAGGCTCGGACCTAGATCCCCCGCTCCAAGGTCAGCAGCTCTATCAGTTATGCTACATCCCCTCCCTGCTTTCTTGGTAGATGTGGTGGTGCAATGGTGCCCACACAAGTAGTCTGTACTGCAGCTTCTTTTTCTTTTTTTTAATCTCTGGGGAAAGTGGGAACCACTTATCCATTCTCACAGGTCGCTTCTAGTGCTCCGTGCTGCACGTGAGTGGTTACACGCTAGTTACTCGCCATCATCTCTGCCCCTCCCATGTGTGCTTGTACGTAACTTCCCCCCTTAGCGCCGCAAGTCTGGTTGCAGTTTTAAAGGGAGCAGCGCGCAGGCCTGCCTGGACCTGGTGATTCGGGTCTCCACGGACAGAATACACACCGATAAAAGCGGTCACACAAACCAAACCGTGCAGTACCTCGCATTATCACCGATTTATCCTGCCCCGATTAAGCCTCTGAACTCCCACCCCAGCCACCTACCCCTAAGAAAAAAGCACACGCCAACACGACTGATACAATTTACTTCACTAATCTCAAAACACCGTGTTTGGGGCATTTCTGAGAAGAACGGTCTCAAGTGGGCCATGTTAAGTGCTTCAGATAAAATGTATTGCCAGTGTCCGGCTGCCCGGCAACTTGAAAACGGGATGTTGTATGTATGTGTGGGGGGAGGGGGTAGAGAAATGCCTAAGGGGGACTACAAACAAGGTTGACTAGACAGCTTGGAGTTAATTTAATATAAGTTTGGGTGTCGCAGCACCCCGCTTTCAGGCTAAAACGTAAACAGAAAAGGAAAGCTGGAGAAACGAGAGAGCTTGGGCAGAAACAAACCCCCTCTGTGGAGGCGCACCGCTCCCTTGCCCCCAACAAAAACATGGACTTAAGGCCCCAAGGAATTTGTAAGACAGAGAACTGCCAGCAACACCGTGAAAACCATGGGATGCTCATTGGAAGCAGATGTCTTTTCAGCTTCAGTGCTAAAACCACAAACCCTGCGCTTACCTAGAACCCCTCCCCTGGTCGACTCAGCAACGAACAGGCACTGACTTCCGTGTCCGTCCTCAAACCACCAAATTAATAAAAGCGCTCTTACCAACACCAGCCCTCTTTGGACCCATCCATGCTCTTGAGCCCCGCTTGTCACCGATTTGCAAATCCTATAATAACCCTCCTACCAACCCCAGAAACAAACCGCCCAAGAGCCCCATTCCTGTACCCTCTTTGTCTGCGCAGCCCTCCTGTGGTTCGCAGAGCCCTCCAAGGCCGGGCAGCACAAGGATTCTCTGTACATGTGGATCGACACTCACCAAACCTGGGTCCTTATAGGTAACATCTCTCTCTCATCTTGGAATTTACTGTAGCCAGGGAGATGTTGGAAGTCGGTTGCACGTGGTCAATTCTGCAAAAATAGCAGTGTTCTCTTGCAGCATGCTTGCGTATTATCGCATGTTTTCAGTGTTCAAAAGGTGTTCACCATAACATTTTGCTTATCGACTTGTCCGTTTGCATCGCTCCCTGCTAGCCTGTCTCCATGTCTTTCTGCCTGCCTGCCTGATTTCCACACAGTGTCATTTGTGCAGCAGTGAAACTGCATGTCTTTTCAAATTTAGTGGCCCTGTCAATGGAAAATGTGCTGTCTGTAAAAGACAGTGCGGTACATTCCACACAATGCTTTTATTAATACACTAGTGACAGTGTGCTCCAAAATGCACCACCAGCCACATAGCACATGTCTACCGCTCACTCTCCTGCTGGATCGGCATAGTGGCTTATTTGCTCTTTGTGTGAACTTGGATTTTTAACAATCCCCATGACTTGGGGGATGCAACACTGATGAACTCGTTCCATCACCACTGGCTCGAAGTGATCCGGTTTGAAGCATGCCTCCTGGAGTGTGACTGTCAGGGAGGGGCTCAGCGTTCAAATGTGAGCAGCACATGTAATCAGAAAGCAGTCTTGGCTGTGTGTTGTCTTCAAGGGGTCAGCTCTACTTTAGTGTGTGTTTGTGCTTGTCTGTGAAGCTTGCACTGATGCCAGTACTGCACTGGTTCTTTGTACAGGTACTAAAGTTATCTATATGGCCTGTACCTGGTCTGTCTGTGACCGCATCTCAGCCGCATCTGCCTTACATTGACCTTCTCTGGAACTGGATCCGGACTGGATCGTTTGCTTCACGGCTGTGTTGTAAAAGAATATGGAGTTTCGAGAGAGAATGTACTATAGTGCAAATGCAATGCAATAGATTTCGCAATTGCAACAAAGTGAGCTATTGCCATTTTCAATTACACAATTTGATTAATGCTTCACGAAGGTAAAATAAAAAACAATAACATTTTCAATGCCAACAGCTCAAAACAATGTCATTGCGAGACCTATTGCATTGTAAATGCTTGTTGTATTAGCAGGTATTTAGGTATGTGTTTTCTCCTAGTGTGTTTTTTTCATATCCTGGACACACTGACTATATTTTGCCATTACACAAGGCGGTTCTCTAATTTACTTATGCATTCTCTCATGTCTACATCTCCAGGGACCTGCATTGTGGTTACTAATTGATGGCTGCAGTCAGGGACTGGCAGTTTTTTTTAAGGGGTCCTCGAAGCGGGTCTCTATTGGGCTCTGTTTTGTGCTCTGTCACAGGTGGTCCGTTTTTTTTCCCGGACTGCAGTGAAAGCAGGTACATCGATGTGCGCGTGGTGAGGGAAGTGAAATCCTTTAAAGCGAGTCATTTTCTCTCTGGGTTTCCCTTCTCTTTTTGAAACTCAGGAGCAGCAACATTGTCATGGTGTCACCAGGGCTTTAAGTGGAAGTTTTTTCATTAATATATACAAGCCATAGTTGCTGCTTATTAATCTTATGCAACTAGGAACCATTGACAAAGCCAATAGTCCTGACTTGTAGGTATGATGTGACTTGTTGTATCATTTATCTGGACGCAATAACAGGAACAGCAAAGTACAAGTCGGGGGCACACTGTGCTAAATACAGATTTTTAGTTTACAGCGTTTTTAAGCCACGCCCTTAATTACATTGACCACGCTCC
The DNA here is from genome assembly GCF_964204655.1 of Triturus cristatus. Taxonomy (NCBI): domain Eukaryota; kingdom Metazoa; phylum Chordata; class Amphibia; order Caudata; family Salamandridae; genus Triturus; species Triturus cristatus. The sequence continues at coordinate 542,454,440 of NC_140584.1, forward strand.
CTTGAGAGGCCCCCCAGTTTTTTCATCCCACTTAAAGCCCTGGCTGCAGTGAAAATCACCTCTCGTTGTTGGTTGCTTGATGTTTAATTATTCACACCCTTCCAAAATTCTGAGGGTAACATTTTGCAAACCCATTTCAAATTTAGATTTATTTTGACCTCACCCCAACAATGATTATGTTTCGGAAAAAAACACTCGTCGATATCAACGTGGTCATCCGATAACTATTATAAAATATGCCTTAATGGAAAAAATTGTGTTGACACAGGAACCTAGATATCTAGACCGGTCTTGCTGATAGCCAAGTTCCCACATATAAATATCATGGACAATTCGTACATAACACAAATAAATAGAAACATTTTTACAAAGGTTTACACTGTGCAAAGATGCACCCTTAACTTGGGCTCTTCCCTTGCTTAGAAAGGAGCAAGCCGTCTGTGCAGCAGCAGCACGCGGGCTTTTTGCAGGTAAGACGCGTCGCGTGGGGAGACAGTGGCGCCCATGCGTGCAATTTGCGTGGCAATAAATCTGCCGCAGCGAGGCTTCAAATGGGGCTGCTAATTTCATACGAAAACAAGGCGCGCGCTACAAGGCCCATGAAATCTGCTTTGACTTTACTTCACCTTCATCAATCTCCTTTATTTAGCCTGTGCAGGGAGACATCGCCGCCGCCGTCATTGACGGGTAATGTTTTCTTTCCAAAGTTCACGAATCCCCTTTTCAAATTACTAATTTCCACTGTAACACTCCAGTGGTTTAGTGCTTCCCAGACCTGCGAGGAATGACTTCAATTAGCAACGCTGAATAAATTCCGAAACTTGATTCATCTCTCTTATCACCAGATTAAAATACGTACGTATTGGGTTTACAAAAACATGATTAAATAATTGTAATTAGGAAGAATATTGCAGAACCTTTTGTCAACCCCCTTCTACGCAAAACGCACGCGAAATTGATCTTTTAAAGACGGGGCGCAGAATGTTTCAGTTCACCTAGGAAAAAATGTCATATTTCTTGTATAAGTCTGAGGCATTTCCGTTTGTTTTAGCGCTGCGGAGTGACCATAGCGTTACATACAGCGCTATGCAAAAATCACATATAAATATATTTTTCGTGCGATTCATTGATCCAGGACAATTAGCTACACACTGACCCTGTTATTTGGCTCTTCACTAGTCACACCTTCTTGGCACTTTTTGTTGGTTGATACGAAAAGCAGAATGCGGAATATAGAGTGTGAGTGGCTATCAACGTCACCTTGCCTTATTAGCTTTAGACGGCAACCAAGAAAAAAACATATTGGGGGAGCCACCTACATGTAGTGGAGAGGAAAGAAGCACAGGACGCTTGGAAGAGAAAGGAGAGGGGCAGAGAAAACAGAGAGGCAGATTTACAAGCAACACTTTTGCACCGCCGTTGCGTAACTTTTTGTGACGAAGCGGCGGTGTAAACATTAGGCCTGGGCAAAAATTTCGTTCCGGTCGCGGAAATTGCGATAATTTGACATTTTTGCGTTCCGCGGAGAGCGCGAAAATGTCAAAAATTCCGGTTTCCGCAGCTTGGCGATAATTTGTTTCTTGCTCGCGCTGTAAAATGATACATTCTCGCGCGCGCGCGATCGCCTTACCTGAATCCCTGCGTTCGCCGACAAGTTTTCTTGATCCGGTCGCGTTCTCCATGAGATGTTGTATTGTTTTTAGCCATTTGCGCTGTCTCGCGACAGTTCGCGCCCGCAGTGACGTCATGCGTCGCGCGATCACGTCTTTCTTCTCGCGATCATGCACCGCGAGAACAACTCAAAACAAGATGGCCGCGCCCGCAAGCAGCCACATGGGTAAGTTGGCGACCCGCAACCATGCAGAAAATCGCGCGAACATGCCGGAAAAAAACTTCCGCATCTTCGCGATATTTCTGCTTGTTTGCGATAATTTTAAACATTCTCGCGATAATTTGCGAAGGTTAATTCCGCAAATTCCGCCCACCCCTAGTAAACATTGCACCACTGTGCGGCCCATTTACCACGTGACGCATCTAGGGAGATGCGTCACGTTGTAAAGCCCTGCGCCACATTATACCTGTGTCAGGTATAATGTATGCAGGGTGGGCGTTCCTATGCAGGAAAGCCTCATAGAAGTGACGCAGGGAAATCTACAAGATTCAACTGCGCCACTTCTAAGACGCCACCGTGTCAAAACCTTACGCCTGCTTGGAGCAAGTGTAAGGAGTGACGCAGCACAATAAATATGAACCTCCCAATGTATTGCTGGAGTTGCGTCGTGCTTGAGACACAACTCCAGCAGTGCGTGACTTTTGCGCCAAAGGATGCGTCAGAATTTCAGACGCATCGGTCAATCCTTGTGCCATGGTGCACTGTATTGTAAATACAAATCATCCAAGGTGGCGCAAGGGTTCCGCACGCAGGCGCAGGAAATCTGATGCATCTGTGCTCTGACGCAGAGATGCGTCAGTTTTTTGTAAATCTGCCCTGGAGTGCGGAACTATTCATGTTTGATCCATGCCTTGGTTAGGCAGGGTGAAGTTGATAGTTCATCATGTACTAGATTCTGCATTCTATCATCTGGCAAAAACTTATTTGATACATGGGTAGAGATGTGTTTAGAAGACCTGATTTCAACACAAGTAAAGTCTTGACAAGAATACAGGAGTGTTTCTACATATGGGCTGCATATCTATCCACAGAACAAAGATGAAAGGTCAGCAAGGGCTCCCTATCACTACCAATGTTTGCATATCTCAGGGCCGTGTCTAAACAAATCAAAAGGAGGCAATTTACTAGGGTGGTAACAGCAGAGGGCACCATCTGGCCTGTCAGCGTGTCTGAGTCTGAATTATCATCTGCACGCGCACCATGTCTTCATCTCACCTAATTTACAAAGGCAATGAATTCTCTTCTTTTCCCTCAGGTTTTTTGTAGGACCCACTTAAGGTCTTGTTTTGTTGTCTGGATGCAGTTTTTTGACTACCTGCATGTTATACATAAAAAGAAGTAAATAAATTAATAAACACTCAATTGGATGGTGTGGGTTAAAATCCTTTAGTTAGCACTGGGATTTAGGTGAGCCCTTGTGAGGTAGGAAAACAGCTGATTTGGTAAATAGCGGCACCATACCTGCCAGCTCACACGGTGTCACAGTGTGACACAGTATATTGGCTCCCATCACACGGTCACCCGGTGAGGAGCCAATATCACACTGTGGCAGGGAAATTGAGCTGAAAACGACTATAAAATAGTGGTTTCCTAGCTCGTTTTCAAGAGGCTTTGAACTGCCGACCTCCATTAAGGGATGTGAAAACACCACAGGACATAGCCACCAGCCTCAACAAGCTTTTTGTTTTGGGAAGAGGGTGTTTGGGAGAGGGGTGGGGTTCAAAAGTGTTTCTAGGTACTTCTCTGCACGAGGCCCTGCCCCTTTCAAGGCCTGCCCCCTCCTCACACTGTGAGATTGTTCTTCAAGTTGGCAGGTATGGGATACAATAAGGGGAAAGCATGTGAAGATAGAGGATATGACTTTGCTAGACAGCTCTTCCTCCGAATGGTCAATGCGTAAGAATAGTTGCATTTATCTTTCCATAATTCATTGCCTCTAACATCCCTAAAACAGAAGCAGTCTGCAACAGTAAAGCTCCTTTCTTCATACAGAATGTACAAAAAACAGGATGTGCGCTGCTGGTAGCACTTTGCAACTTTGTAGCTGCCGGACCATTGAATATATATTCATTAAAAAAGCAAAGGTTAAAGTAACGTTATAGTTAAGTGTGATAAAAGGGTCTGTGTTTGTTTTTTAATACCTGTGTTTTTTTTTAAACTTTAATGGTGTTACTGACAAATTCACCTAACTATAATGTTATTTTAACCTTTGGTTTTCTCAGTAAATTTCTAAGGTTTTTATTTTTCAAACAAAACCTGATCCTTTTATCACACCTAACTCTAACGTTACTTTAACCTTTTTATTGGTGAATTTCTAGATTTTTTAAAATGTAAAGTAATACTTAATTACCATACAGAAATGTGACCACCCACGCACAGTCTTTGGCTGTGTGCAGCAGGGGGTTGGCTACAGCCAACAACCACCCATACAGCCAACCCCATGCTGTGGGGGATTGGCCAAGGGCCCTGACCCTGGGGACCTCATCCACCAATGTGGCCAATATCTACATAGGTGCTTTTGAGGAATGATTCATTTTCAATGAGATAACTCCCTTAGCAGAAAATATTCATCAATGGCACAGGTTCATTGGTGATAATTTTTTCGTATGGAAAGGAAAAGAAGAGCAACTGAATGAATTTTTCTTATGGATTAACTTGTGTGACCCCCACTTGAAATTCAGTCCTCTAACCAGCAAAGTAAGGATTGAATTTTCAGAAATATGGATTTACATTGCCAATCAGGAGATACAAGTTTCGTTGTACACTAAACTTGCAGCAAGAAATACGCTATTGCATTATGAGAGCTGTCACCCCTGATGTCAAAGAGACAGTATCCCCTTTAGGCAGTTCCTGAGATTACGCAGGAACTGTACTAAAGTTAGTGATTTTGACCAGCATGCTGAGCAACTTAAACAAAAGCTTCTGAGTAGATGATACCCACATAGACTTATTAGGGACTCCTACAAGAGAGCTAAATATTATAACAGGGAGTCCATTCTTCAACATAAACCGAAGATGGATGATATGAAGATGGTATGCATCACAAAACATTCCAATTTTAATAACAAATTGCGCCAGATAATTGGCTCGCATTGGCACATCCTCAAGTCAGGTGAACAGTCTACACATCTTTGGAAACCAGTTTTTGCGTTCCGACATAACAGGAACCTTCTAAATTAATTGGTAAGGGCTTCCCACAAAGAAGACAAAGAGTATTTTCAGAAATCGATTACAGGAAAAAATCCCATCAAAGAACCCACAAGTGTGGCAACTGCCATGCTTGTAACCATGCCATTGTTTCTGCTGTCTTAAATTGGAGACAAAGACAATTTACCTTCAGCGAGATTACCAATTGCAGGACAATCAATGTAATATATCTTATTCTTTGTCCCTGCAATCAAGGATATGTGGGCGAAACCAGCTGCGAATTTAGAGTTAGATTTAGTTAACACAAGTCTGCCATTAAAAACAATCGGGCAGGAGAACCCCTGGTTGAATATTGGTTGCAAAAACAACATTCTGAGAAAGATCTTAAATGGATCATCTTGGAGAAAATACGATGCCCCAATGACAGTAATATTAACAGCTTGAGAAAAAGAAGAGAGGTTTTTGGGATATACACACTCCAAACAGCCAATTCATGTAATGAACACCTACTGTGGGAAAATGCTATTACTTATCAGGTTCCTTTTGTCCCTTACTTTAGGTTCTATGTATCCCTCTGATTTTGCTCAGCCCCTTGGTACATCTACCTGTAATTGGGGTAGTTTGCCGTTATCTCCTCTATGACTTAGGTGCACATCTGGAACAGTCATAGGGAACTATCCTTCCTCTTATTGCCCCATCACTTGTGGCCATTATTTATCTAGGGTAGCCCTACTGGTTGCGATGACCTACTTTTATCTTCCCGACATTGTGGTTAGTTTCCATTTTTTTGGCCCTTCTAAGTATAGGAGACACATTATCCACTCTTTATTAGAGTGACCCTGTTAACACTTTTTACCACCTCGCCGTAACTCCGCCTTTTGTCCATTTCTCATTTGCAATATTTTCTAGCATCCCTAGGTATGACATATGTTAGGGATTACTAGATTATAGGTTTTTCCTGGCATTTTGTATAATTTACATCTCTACGTTTCTGCTTTCAATATTGCAGTGGCGAGTAACCCTATAGTCATCCATTGAGATGTTGATTCCATACCAGCGTGCTTTTTCATCTCCATGAATTATGTCTTCCAGTAGGTTTGGCATAAATTGTTGGTTTTTACACTTTAAATTCATGATATTTTGGGTGTTTTTCCCCCTCTTTGCACTGGGTCTCTATCTCTATGACTATTGGCTGCACTTTGTCTTAATCCTAGACACGCCCCGCTCGGTGAGATGGCATGATTTGCTTTCCTTTGGCTTCACTGCACCCCTGCTTTTTAACAGTATTTGATTATACTCATCTTGAATGTTTTCTGTCTCCCAGACCATTGGTTATTAACTTCTGTTGAGCAGCCTGCTCAGTCAGATAAGAAGTGATAATATATTCTGTGTAGAAGGCTTTCTGCCACTGAAATATGTGTATACAGACAGCGCCCTCATGAAGGACTTGCTCATCTCCCAGTTACTTCCGAAACGCGCGTCGGCTCATCTCTGTCCATGAAAGCATTCTTTGTGTGTAATATTGATTAATTTAGATACACAGACATAATGAACAATTGTTGTTTACTTTTTTTTGTAAAGGTCTTTTGCCCTGTATGTTAATTGTTCACTTGTTTTTGTACTGTCCTAGTCTTAGGATCTTTTGTTAGTTTTGTTATTTGCACCGTGTAATATTAGTTGTTTTTTATGTATTTGTTTAACTACAGTATTGTTGTGGGTGCTTTTTGAGTAAATACACAGAAATATGTGAATGTATGTATTTGCTTGTTTGTTTTTATGTATAAAGAATATTCATACATAAAAAAGAAAAAACAATTATTAAATATATTTTTGTACTTTTGATAAATATTTTTTTTTTTTAAATCACTGCTCTGGTGTAGGATAGTATATGCATCATGGACATATTGCCATTTACTTTTTAAAATTGTTTTGGCGAAGTTTTAGTTTCTCTTTACTTTGTGACCTCATCCCCAGGACCATTTTTTCGATCGAGGCTAGCGCAACGCGCATGCGCTGCTCCATGGGCAGGCTTCTTGTGAGCACTCCAAACTTTTCCTTATGAGTCTGACTCCTCCCACACACCTCCGACACATTGGATTGGCCTTTGCATGTGGCTTTCAATAATGAAAACACGCAAATGGCCAAAGGCGGGTGCATGTCCCTCCTCATTTCCAATGCGTCACTCCCATGGCGTTTTACTCTCAGGAGCGAGCAGGGGCATGTAGGCTGGCAGCTGCATACCTTATACTGGAACCTGTATCAGGTTACTAATGGATCTTAAGGTGCCACCATGCTTTTCTTTGAAATGCTTGTTTTCCCTGTGCATTTTTGAAAAAGCTGAGACCCCGTTAATCTGCAGCTCCTAATGAAGAGCTAACGAGCACTGCCACCGTGCCATCATTAAGGGCCGTTAGAAGCTCCTCGGTAAATGCTTACTGCTCTAATTAGCGGCAGCACAGTAGGCTCTAGGGTGGGGGCATGGTTTTATAGCGGTGACTTATTTACCTTCAAACGCACCGCCCCCATCCATCAGCGCTCCCCCAAGCACACTTCACTGGAGACAGGTGAACACCAGCTCGGCTGCGGCCCTGGATTATCTTGCACTAGGGCTTGCCGCAGGCCCCCTCTCCCAGTAGGTAGCGCCGCGTGCGAGTCACAGAAGGCAGCTAGGCGCAAGTGCGCGAACAATGGCCGCAATGAGCTCAGCTCTCTGCGGTGCATGCCGTGAACAAGCAGCGGGGTGCGCATGCCACGGGCGCCGACACACCAGGTAGCTTAACACGACCAGTGGAGACCGACTTGCAAAAATTATGGAATATATAAGAAGCAAAATAGAGGACTAACACTGTGCATCGACCACGATGTTCAAAGAAAATTTTTCCATGCTTGGACAATAATTTATCCATTTTCTTTTGCCTAAGCCGCTTGCGCTGGGACACTCAAACTGCCTTTCTTTGAACAGGGAAAGCCGGGACCAAACCGTATAAACATAGATAGTGCGAGCTAATAGGCAGACAAGTGATCCCGACCACATTATCAGGAATGCCTATACTGCAGTCAAAGAAGAGGCGAGTAGTCTGCAGTTTGTCTAGATATGGATATATGCCCACTTTACAACGTACCTTATACAACATGTGTGTCTTTGAACATACCTGTCACTCTAAAGCAGTGGTCCTGCGACATGACCAGTACCACAGCCAGGGTCCTGCACCATAAACTGATGAAATCTTGCACGAGTGCCAGGCCATACCCAGCAGGACAGGGGTAGAGGCAATGGGCAATGATGTAGCATTCACTGATCACAGCCAAGGGGATGCAAACTGACAGGGGGCTCCAAGAGCAGTGGACGTAATTCACTAATCCGAGCCTAGATGTTGGTGCAATTTAGCTTGCGAGCTTAAACAAGCATTTGCAATGCAATAGGTCTCGCATTTACGCGAGTTTAAGCTATTGCTATTGGGGGCAAAGACTTAGTATGTTTTGCTCTCTTACTCTCAGCTTAAGTCCCTTGGCTTCTTTCGTCCTTAAAATAAAACTTAAGTGTTTCGTTTGTTTTTAAAAAGGAATCGCTTGCTACCCTGTAACATCTCACTTTGACATTGAAAATTTTTACAGCACCATAACGTTAAAAACGCTCTATAGAAAGGGGTTCGTTCTAGCTGTGCGCTAAACTAGCCTATTTACTATGTGACTGTTTGACCTCTGATCACAGCAGGATTGTTTGAAAATGTTGAGTGTGTGGGCATGCTAATAGGGGATAATCTGCTGCATGGCTAAACTTATTATAAGGCCCCAAAGGCAACACCTATTGGCTGTGCTAATGCTTGTTTTTAATTACAGGTGAGGAGGGCAGCGCAGCTCCCCTACCCAGGCCAATTACGGCCCGGGGACCCCATCCCCTGGGGCCTGGGGCAAGGTTTATTGGAAGGGGGACACGTAGCCCGTCTCCCCAGGCTGATTCCAGCCCTGGGTGACCCCATCCCCCAGGTCCTGGTGATATTTGTAGGGGGAGGGTTATGAGGCCCCCTATCCCTTGGGACTCCATCCCAATGGGCCCAGTGCAATTTTTATGGGGAGGGGGGCATGAAGCCCCCTCCGCTGGTTGAATCTGGCCCCGGGTGACCCCATCCTTTGGGGCCCTACATATTTGTAGGGGAATGGGGCACACTCCCCCTTCCAAAGGCCAATATGTCAATCCTGGGGACCCTATCCCTTGGGGCCTGGCCCAATTTATATGGAGAGTGGGGCATGCAGCCCAACTCCCCGGCACATTTCAACCCTGGGTACTCCCCCCCAGGAACCCAGGCAATTGTGAAGGGGAGGGGGGCATGCAGCCCCCCTCCTTGCGCGATTTCCGGTCCTGGGGACCACATACCCCTGGGCCTGACACCATAATAAAGGGGGCACACAGCCTCCCTCCCAGGGCCGGTTTTGGCCCAGGAGACCCCATCCCCCAGGGCCGACAACATATTAAAGTGGGATGGGGCACATGGCTCCCCTCCCTGGGTTGATTTTGGACAAGGGACCCTATATCCCAGGGACCGGCACCATGTAAAAGGGGGCACTTACCCCCCTCCCCTGGCTGGTTTTGGACACGGGGACCTCATCCTTCAGGGCTCAACATAATATTAAAGAGGAGGGGGCAAGCCGCCACTCTCCCTGGGCCGATTTCGGCTCTGGGGATCTCATCCCCTGTGGCCCAGTGTAAGAAAAGGTGGGTGTGGTGGTGCCAAACCAGGGCAGCCACCACACTGGCATTGTGGACTAATGCGGGAGCCTGAAGTCCCCCACGGTCAGCTAATAATGCTGCTTCCTGTGAGCAGGAGCAATTTTTAGATTTCTTTCCCTGCCTGCATTACTGAGAGCAGGGAACAGATCTAAAGTCTGCACCCAGCGGGCAGGAGCATTTTTGAAGCTCCTGTCTGCTGTAAGCGTACTTGGTGTTTGCTCCCACTTGTCAGGAGATTTAAAAACGCTCCTGCCAAGCAGGAGAAAACACAGGTTTCCCTGCCCGTGCCTCTGTGGGCAGGGAAACAGTTATGTTCCAAGGGTGGGCACCCTGGGACATAGCTGCTGTGTCAGCCAAAGCCATTAAAGGCTCAGAAAGGGGTGCAGCATGGCCCCCTCCCTTAAAGGAATCAGCCCGGGGGGTGTTCCCCGGGGCCTTTTGAGGCTCGAGAATGGGGGCCATGGGCCCACATCCCCATAAAAAACAATGTTGGGACCCGGTTTGGGCTCCCCAGGGCCTATTAAAGCACAGGAAGGGGTCCGTGTGGCCCCCCTCCTCATAAATCATAAGATCGGCACTGGGGGTAGGGTCCCCGGGCCTCTAACGGATCAGGGAGGGGGGCCACGCGTCCACCCTCCTCATAAAACTGTTTTCTGGCCTGGGTTAGGTTTTCCAGGACTTATATTAAATAAATGCAGCCCGGCCACCATTTTTTCCCAATCTTGAAGGATTGCTGCATTTTTTTGATGTTCTTTTCCTTTTCTTTTAGCTTCAAGGAGATCCCTCTGGGTCCTCCCCCATGGGGCATTGGGGGTCAGGGTATACCTATCCTGCCCCTATATACCTTTTTTTAAACAATTTCAGGACAGGGAACTAGGGGCCTGATTATGAGTTTGGCGGTCCTGAAGCGGACCGCCACGTCAGTTACCCGCTGCAGGACTGCCAAACTTGACCGCCAAACTCGACCGCAATCTGCCCGCCAGATTACAAGTAATCTCGTGGTCTGGTGGGCGGTCCTTTGGTGTTCCTACGGCAGTGCCTATTAAAAAGACACTGTAAATTCCATGCCGTGCAGGAAAGGGGGTTACTATACATAAGGTGATACCAAAGGGGATGATGGACGGAGCGTTTGAGCAAATCTAACACTCACCCCCAGTCAACTGATCTGGGTTTAATCCATCATCATTCTTTAGCTCACTCCACCACCCCAGTTGAGACATGGCCATATGCAAATCAGTCTGACCCTGTGCCTCATGGGAACAGTACAGCCCGAACTGCCAAGCCATGTCTTCCCTGGACCGGAAACAAGAATCCTGGGACCGGTTTCTGGTTCATAACCATCATCAGCCAGGCTATCTTGAATCCAGTGGCAAAGTGAGAAAGGGACCCACGTCTGGGCATATCCTGCCAACTTGGGGCGAACAAAGCGATACCAAAGGGAATGATGGACGGAGCGTTTGAGCAAATCAAACACTCAGCCCCAGTCAACTGATCTGAGTTTAATCCATTATCATTCTTTAGCTCACTCCACCACCCCAGTTCAGACATGGCCATATGCAAATCAGTCTGACCCTGTGCCTCATGGGAACAGTCCAGCCCGAACTACCAAGCCATGTCTTCCCTGGACCGGAAACAAGAATCCTGGGACCGGTTTCGGGTTCATAACCCTCATCAGCCAGGCTATCTTGAATCCAGTGGCAAAGTGAGCAAGGGACCCACATCTGGGCATATGCTTCCTAGGACCGGTTTCTGGCATTTCAGCCATCTTCAGCCAGGCTTGCTTGAATCCAGTGGCAGAGTGAGCAAGGGACTCACATCTGAGCATACCCTGCCAACTTATGGAGAACAAAGCGGTACAAAAGGGGGTGGTGATGGACAGAGCATCAGAACCAATCAAACACTCACACCCAGTCAACAGATCTGGGTTTGATCCATCACCGTTCTTTAGGCCACTCTGCCACCCCAGTTCAGACATGGCCATATGCAAATCAGTCTGACCCTGTGCCTCATGGGAACAGCCCAGCCCGAACTGCCAAGCCATGCCTTCCCTGGACCGGAAACAAGCTTCCTAGGACCGGTTTCTAGCATTTCAGACGTCTTCAGCCAGGCTTGCTTGAATCCAGTGGCAAAGTGAGCAAGGGACTGACGTCTGAGCATACCCTGCCAACTGATGGCGAACAAAGCGGTACAAAAGGGGGTGGTGATGGACGGAGCATCAGAACCAATCAAACACTCACACCCAGTCAACAGATCTGGGTTTGATCCATCACCGTTCTTTAGCCCACTCTGCCACCCCAGTTCAGACATGGCCATATGCAAATCAGTCTGACCCTGTGCCTCTTGTGAACAGCCCAGCCCGAACTGCCAAGCCATGCCTTCCCTGGACCGGAAACAAGCTTCCTAGGACCGGTTTCTGGCATTTCAGCCGTCTTCAGCCAGGCTTGCTTGAATCCAGTGGCAAAGTGAGCAAGGGACTCACGTCTGCGTATACCCTGCCAACTTATGGCGAACAAAGCGGTACAAAAGAGGGTGGTGATGGACGGAGCATCAGAACCAATCAAACACTCACACCCAGTCAACAGATCTGGGTTTGATCCATCACCGTTCTTTAGCCCACTCTGCCACCCCAGTTCAGACATGGCCATATGCAAATCAGTCTGACCCTGTGCCTCATGGGAACAGTCCAGCCGGAACTGCCAAGCCATGCCTTCCCTGGACCGGAAACAAGCTTCCTAGGACCGGTTTCTGGCATTTCAGCCGTTTTCAGCCAGGCTTGCTTGAATCCAGTGGCAAAGTGAGCAAGGGACTCACGTCTGAGCATACCCTGCCAACCTATGGCGAACAAAGCGGTACAAAAGTAGGGGGGGTTTTGGACAGAGCATCATAACCAATCAGACACTCACACCCAGTCAACAGATCTGGGTTTGATCCACCACCGTTCTTTAGCCCACTCTGCCACCCCAGTTCAGGCATGGCCATATGCAAATCAGTCTGACCCTGTGCCTCATGGGAACAGTTCGGCCCGAACTGCCAAGCCATGCCTTCCCTGGACCGGAAACAAGCTTCCTAGGATCGGTTTCTGGCATTTCAGCCGTCTTCAGCCAGGCTTGCTTGAATCCAGTGGCAAAGTGAGCAAGGGACTCACGTCTGAGCATACCCTGCCAACTTATAGCGAACAAAGCGGTACAAAAGGGGGTGGTGATGGACTGAGCATCAGAACCAATCAAACACTCACACCCAGTCAACAGATCTGGGTTTGATCCATCACCGTTCTTTAGCCCACTCTGCCACCCCAGTTCAGACATGGCCATATGCAAATCAGTCTGACCCTGTGCCTCATGGGAACAGTCCAGCCCGGACTGCCAAGCCATGCCTTCCCTGGACCGGAAACAAGCTTCCTAGGACCGGTTTCTGGCATTTCAGCCGTCTTCAGCCAGGCTTGCTTGAATCCAGTGGCAAAGTGAGCAAGGGACTCACGTCTGAGCATACCCTGCCAACTTATGGCGAACAAAGCGGTACAAAAAAAGCAAAAAAACGATGGATTTAGACCCAGATCTCTGTACTGGTGTGAATGGATGACATTGTTCTGCATTCTGTCCATCAATAGTTCTTTTTGCATTTATACATAAGGTGGCACAACATGTGCCCCCTGCAGGCACCCCTTGGCCCTGTGGTAACAGGGGGTCCTGTAGGTCCCCCTTTGTTTCCTTACCTCCACAGTTTTCATGGTGGCCTCACCGCAATGAAAACTGTAGTAGTGAGGAAACTTGTAATATGCTTGGCGATACCGAAGTGGCAGGGCACCCACGGAAGGCCAGAGGGGATGGGTTCTCCGAGCCATAAATAACTTTGGCGCAGTTTGACAAATCTTCACAAAATGTTCCCCAAAAAAATTCATCCACCCCTGCTTCTTTCTTGAAAGTTTCAAGGTGATTCATCAGGCGGTGACCTAGAAAAAAGGGTGGCCCCAAACACAAAATCCCCATGCATTTTTTTATAGAGATTTTTAAGAAGCACTACCACAAAAACTGTTAAATGGAATTACACCAAATTAAGCAGGAAGCTAGATTTTGGTCCAGAAAGCGTGCTTTTTGTGATTTGGCGTAAATTTGTTCGGTTGTTTAGGCTCTAAAAATATTTGTATATCTGGTTGGTCGGGTTCAAGGGACTCTTATGAGAGTCCCTCAAACCCAGTTTAGTAAAGTAGAGTCTTCTGATTGGCCAGTGGGCTTTTATTACCCTTGGGCCATCTCACTCCTGTAGGTGCAAGGTTCTGATTGGCATGAGGAAAAATATTGCAGGCAGCCATTACAGGGCTCGGGGACTTAATATCCTGTCATGTGTGTAATAACAAAAAAAATATAAGGGAGTAGGGTAGGGATACCTTGCCCCCTAGACCCTATGTGGAGTTCCACAGGGACCTACCCGGGGACAAAACTAATATTTTTAAAAAGTCACAATCCTGATAGAGTCCAGCTGGATACACAGGACTATTGTGGGATCACAAGTCTTAAAAAAAAAACATTAACGCATGTCAAAGTGTATTATATATTATAATGGGAGGAGGGCATGCTGCCCCCCTTCCGGATCCACAGATGTGCCCTGGACCCCCTTCCCTCAGGGTACTCCTCCTGGAGCTTTAAGAAGCCCTGGGAACACAGTAATATGGGGCAGAAATATATCAGTTGTAGCTGCCCCAGGTACCCCATCCCCTGTAGCCAAACACTTTTCTTTTAGGGGAGGAGGCACAAGGCCCCTATCCCCCAACCCACGTGGGCCCCTGGGACCCCATATCCTGAGACCAAACAATAACTAGAGGGGAAAGGGTGCACAACCCCCTCCCTGAGCCTTACAAGGCCCCAGTACCCCATCCCCCATGGCTGACTCTTTGCCTGTGTCACAGGGAGCTCCCCCTAGGACACAGTGGTTTTCCTGCCTGCAGGAGTGTGGGCAGGGAAAGAAGTGTGCTGAGACCCGGCTGGAACTTTCAAAATACTTCATCTGGGTTGGAAGACACTTGTATTTTTTTGCCCACACTCTTGTGGGCATGGAAACTCTGATTGCTCCTGCCCAGCTGGAGCAAGCAGAAGCAGCTGCTCCTGCTGGTCACAATCATTGCTGGCTCTCATGTGGGAGCCAGCTGGGCCCTCGGGCCCTGGGGCTCCATCCGTAGCCCCTAGTGTTATGTTTTGTGGGTTCTCCTGGGTGGGCACTGGAGCACCCACTTAGAATAGAAAATGTCCCGAGCGATGGGGTCCCCGGAGCCTCTTACGTCTCGGGCGGGGGAGCACACAACCCCTTCTTACAATTAAATTATGGGCTCAGTGATGAGGTCCCCAGGACCCCTTAGGGTTTGGGACGGGGGGGGCTGCATACCCTGCCTCCCCTAATACAAATGTTTTTGGCCCTGGAGAATGGGCTCCCTATGGCCTCTTAAGGCTCAGGGAGGGGTGCTGTGTGCCTCCATTTACTAAAACAAATGTTTTTGGCCCCAGGAGATAGGGATGGAGTTTATGAGGCTTGCAGAGGGGGAGACATGTGCCCTTCTCCCCTATATTGAGTCTTTGGTCCCGGGGCCCATTTGGGATCAGGGTGGAGGGCTGTGCACCCCCTCCCCTAATATAAATGTTTTGTCCATTATGTTTGGGGTCCCCAGGCCTCTTAAGGCTTAGGCAGGGGTGTCTCGCAACCCCCTCACTTATAATTAGTCTTTGGCCTCAGGGATAGGATTCCCGGGGCCCATTTGGGCTTGGGGAGGGGGGGCTACATGTTCCCCCTCCCCTAATATCAATGTTTTTAACTCCAAAGGATGGGGTCCCCGGGACCTATACAGGCTCAGGTAAGGGGGCCACGCACCCATCTCCTCATATAATATGTTTTTTGCCCTGGTTGCTGGGGTTGATGGGGCCAATACTGGCTTGGGAAAGGGGGTCACGTACCTTTGAAAAAAAATATATATAGGCACAACTTTAATGACTAAACACTGAAATGTTTTTACATATGTTAACAAATCTTGATGTTCAGTGGGACAAATTTTGATTGATCCTGCAGGAGGAGACACTGTCCAACAGAAGTCCTGCGTGTCCTTGGTCAGAGAAACACCCAGAGAAAACAGATTGCTTGAGAGAGGGTAAACCAGGAGTGACCTATTCTGCAGAGATTCTCCCAGTGTCTCCCACAGTTCCTGGCAAGAACCCCTAAAGATTATCCACATTGGCCCACCGCAGGCTGCGTCTAACTTGCCATGTGTATCAGCTGGTTCAGGACAGCAATTGGTATCCATGTGCATCAGCCCATGGATGGGCTGCATCTGCCTTGCTGTGTTTATCACCCTCAGTCAGTCTGCAACTGTCTGACTTTGTGTGCCCGCCCAGGGTGGGTTGCAACTGCCTTGTTGTGGGTACTATATTGAATGCTAGTGAATCTTTGCTAGAAGTTGTAGGTTCACATTGAATAAGGTTATAGGTGTATTGTTTATACACTTAGGACTTATTCTAAAAGGTAAAATTGAATGCAAGTCAATCTACACGTGTAACTTTACTCTTACACTTTTAAGTAACTTTATACTACTTAGAGCTATTCACCATTTGTGTAAAGTTATTCACACCACCTGAATTCTGGGCGTGAAGACTAAGGGACCTATTACTATGGCGGGCGGACTTTGTTCGCCCGCCACCGCAACGGAGCACGGGACCGCCCGCTGATGTTGCAGCAGTCCCGTCATGCAAATTAGGATGCGCCCGCCACGGGTGCATCCTGGGCCTTTTACATTGCGGGTGGATCTGCTGGCTGCAGCACCGCTCGCAATGTAAAAGGATTGTGCACAGCATTGCCATGCACTACATGGCAGGCACCACGTGGTGCCTGCCACGTAGTGCATTGCAATGAGGGTTGGTACCATAGTTACCCCCCATGTGCACCCTCCACCCCCAACACCCTGGGCACCCGCAACAGGCCCCCAATGTCAAGGACCACATGCCTTTCCATGGCGGCATCACCGCCATGAAAAGGGCAATGACCGCATGCAGCATAATATGAATGGCGGTATCTTGCAGCCACCATATTTTGTCCCTTTTCCACCCGGTTGACAATTCGACCGGCGGAAAATCGGCGGACGGTCTTTCCGGTGCAGGGTCATTTGGAGGGCGGATTGCCACAGCTGTGTCGGCGCCTGGCGGTGGCGATCTGTCCGCCATAGTAATAGGCCCCTAATTTTTCGATGTGGTAGGCAGAGATCTCCCCGTGGGAAATAATGGGGGAAGTTTAAAAGATTTTGAAAAAATATTTTGGGGTAAAATATTTAATTAAACTGAATGTGTTAAATTTAAAATAAAATTATTTATATGAAGTTTATTTTATTCAATTCAATTCCCACCTAAAATAAATAAATATATTTTTAGTGTGCATTCTTAATTATTACAAGTGATGTATAGGCTTAATTATCAGTAACCTGTTTATTTTTAATAACTATAAATGTTACATTATGTTTTATTTTTAAAACAGATAATACATTATTTTAAAGTATATTATGAATTATGCTTTATTTTTTATGGAAAAAATAAGACAAAAAACATTAAATTAATTGTAAGCACTTTAAATGATTTAATATTAGTTTCTGCGATGTTTTAATTCAAATCCCTACCTCTGCTACATTCTATGAGAGGGTGTGTTTGTATCTGTGAATGGCCATGGGTGGTGCTGATCTTATTCCAGCTCAGAGCTGAAGTCATTTACCTTTGGTTTCGGGTCCATTAAACCAGTAGTAAACACAGAAGGGCAGTTTGTGATTGGGAAGGGCACAACACTTTTGTGGGTGGTGCATGTGCCTTCCAAACCCCTCCACAACCCCCCTTTTTTTGTTTTGTTTTATATAGCACAAACTTGACCCAAAGATTTCAGGTATCCAAGCGCTTTACATGAGCACCAGTTTTGTTACAGATGGACATAGTCTTTTTTGTTAAGCACGGGGAGATTATGGGATTTGCCCAGAATCACAGGATGTTGAGCGTCGTTGCCGAGACTCGAACCTGGATCCCCAGCTTCGATGTCGGCTACTCTAGCCTCAAGGCTACATCCTCTCCCCCTTCACCCCTCATCACTCCACCCTGCATCCCTCTCCTTTAGTAGTAAGTATTCTGCATTTTACAGCCATTCCCCTATGTTCCTCCCACATTTACTACTGAAATGTATACCTATGTGTGCTGAGGTCTCTGTAGTCAGGGCAGAGGTACCTGCAGATAAAAGATAGGAGAGGCGGAGGCGTAGAACTCCGCAAGTAGGTTTGTGAACTGCATTTTGTAGTATGTACTGATTCTACTATAGTACTACTAAATGTATTTCAAAATGCAATTTGTGACTAGACCCCTACTTGACATCCTTTCCTGGTTTAAGCTTGAAGTAGGCAAGCAAGATTGTTTACTTACAGGTTTCTAATGCCTAACCAGAATGCTCTGAAATATTAAAAGTATAAGTGAAGACAAAAAAATTGAAAATTATTTGTAAAAGTCTGAGGCAAAGCCATCCTCAACTGAAGACTTGCCTGTTGCAGATGTCCAAGAGTAGGGTGGGTCCCCATAATTCTGCTAAATGACCAGAAAGTGAAAACACATTTATGTGTCCTTTGATAAATCCTCAGTGGGGATGTAGTTTTAAGTTGTGCTTTAGATTTTGAAAATGACAAAGAACAATGCAGAACAAAATAAAGAAGGCCCTCTCTAAAGATGAGGAGAAAAGTAATGAAAAGGCCTTGGATGATCCACTGGGGAAGGATAAGTTGGATCTTCTTTCTTTGAATACAACAGACCCTATCTCTGGGCTGGTTCATGACATAACATGTGGTTTATGTGGCTCACTGGATCAGAAGTCAAATACCATAAGAAGCAAGAATACGACTAATTTTGGAATGCCCAAAACCATCACTCACAAAAAAGATAGGCTTTACTCCTGATGCATGGGTTCTGACTTGCTTGAGTATGGGTGCAAAGGACCCAAGAAAAGGTCAGGATTAAGGTCCAAAAGAATGTCAAGATCATCTTTTAATTAATGTAGGACCTTTAACAAAGATACTTGACATGACAGAGGAGTCATAAGTGGTGGAGCCAGTTTTGGATGTCACAAAAATTAGACTGTGGGTTCCAAATATTTCCAAAAATATTTTAATACTGCATACTGCATAGCCTTCGTGGCCGCTCTAGCAGGGGCTAGTTTGCCGTTACCTGGGCCTCAGTCAGGCTCCTTGTCCTGTTAATCTCGCAGCCTTGTTCCTCGGCTTCTCGCTACCGCCCTGGTCCAACGCAGCAAGTGCCGTTTGAGCGAAGGACGTCCCCCTAGTCTCCTCGATCGCTCCTCACTTCCGGGGCAATTACTCACTTCCAGCCAGGGAGCAGGCTAGTCTTTCACGCCGCGCACCCTACAAAGCCCGATGATAGAGTGGACATGCCGCTGGCGCACCAAAGGCGTGCCAATGACAAGCCCATCTGCGCCCATCCGTGCCTGGACCGCGCCCAGGGCCAGAACCCCTGCTCATTTCCCTCATGAAGCAAAAAGCATGATTTACGCAAGAGAGGAAATGCTCAGGTTAAACACTAAGCATAATAACTCTTGTTGCCCTCGACTAGAGCCCAAGCAGTGCCAGCACTGCAAATTACAGTTCAGCGTCACCAAAGTTAGGGCTCTGACACCACAACAAAAATGACCATACAAAAAAACAACTAATGACTTCCAGGCAATGCTGATCAACACACGCTCACTGCCGAAGCATAATATTGAGGTTGCAGAATTGATAGGCACACACAAGCTTGACCTGGCAATCATTACAGAAACCTGGGCCGTTGATTCGTCAGTTCTGGACCTTGTGTTTGCAATAGCAGCTGGATACACCATTATCAGAGCAGATAGAGCTAACAAACAGGGGGAGGTTTAGCCATCATACTTAGAGAAGACTTGCATGTGACTGGATCCTCAGCTGGAAACTCACAGGAGTGTGAAACTTTAACATTCCAGATCGCACTTAGTAATAATTACACATTCAAAGGCCTCCTCTTATATAGGCCCCCAGGAACAAGGACCTCTTTCTTGAATGTTATCAGCCCCTTCCTTGAATCTAGTCTAGAGGAATCGGATTTCACAATACTGGGAGATTTTAACTATCACCTAGAAAAGCTGGGAGATCGTGATACAGCCTCACTAGTTGATTCAATGGCTAACTTTACAGTAGCACAGATTGTCAAGCAGGATACTCATGCCGCTGATCACACCCTGGATGGGAATTTTACCTCAAATCCATCGCTCAAAATATCAAAAGAAATCCCTATCCCTGGTCAGACCATGAAGCTATTGTCAGGAAGACGCTTACCTGTATCTCTCGCTCTTTTATGACGACGAGCTAACCCCAGTCCTCCCGGACACTTTCCAGGGCCCAGAACTAGTTTAAACTCTGTGCCCTAGCAAGTCTCCGAAGGGAAAGGGGGAATGGGAGGTAGAGAGAGAGAGAGAGAGAGTTCTCAGGACACCAGGTGCTTCTAGGTTCTAGGACTGCTTCTTTGATGTGCTCCTAGGTTCTAAACTGCTTCTCACATATGCAGAGGGGAATGGCTCACTGATAACAGGTTGTCAATGCTCTAGAGAAAATACATACATAAGAATTAGAAGCACACCTTCGTAGAATTACTAGCGTATGTATCTGACAACAATAATATTTGCATATACCTTGTTTTGGAACTCTCTTTACAACTCTCTTAATTAGTGCAGCAAGTAAGTTTAAATGCGTCTAGGATTGTCTGCAAAAGAAAACAGGTTTGATATACTCTGCAGATATCTATGCTTCCTGGCGAATAAAAAACTATCCTTAATGTGTTACCTCTAACTATTGGCGCATGTGCGCTGAAATATGTCCACAACATCAATAATAACTCAAAGTCTTGCAAAACACAATTAGCAAATTGGTTCAGAGTCTTTTGGTTTTCCTAGTTCCATCCAGGCTCTGAAATGTACAACAAAAGTCACTGTGTCCTCCTGGATTACTTCTTCAGAAAAAGTGGTTTGTAACTGGTCTTCAAGAATCTGTTATTTTGCAGTCTTTTCCTGGTAATGTCAATTAAATAAATAAATAAAGAACTCACCGATAGACAGCCGTCATATCAGGTGTTTCACTTATCTGTGCTTGTTTCTTCAACTACGCGATGCCACCGGAAGCGTAGCAGCGGAAGGGGTGTGCCACCGGGATGCGAGGATCAGAAGAGCTGGACTGCATCAGCCTGTTTGCCAGGGAGTATCAGGAAGTGCAGGCGCGCCGAAGAAGAACCGATGCTGGTGAACGCGAGGATCAGGAAGTGTCAGGCGCACCGATGAAGAGCTGATGCTGGTATGCGGGGATCTGAAAAAGGTCAGGAAGAGCCGGAGAGCAGATGCAGGTAAGCGCGTTGCCTCTGAAATGCGAGACCAAGCGCGTGTGTGTAAACGCGAGCAGGTTAAATACTCTTAGCGGCTCACGTTGCAAACGGCTGTCCAAGTTCACGTTGTTGCCGGTTAACACGTGAAACGTGTACCGGTTGCTGGAGCAGGTGTTGCAAGGATCACGGTGTACACGTGTTGGTAATGATCACGAAATCGTGTGCAATGAACAGCAATGTTTCTTCAAGCCTCATTACACGTGATGATAGTTACAACGTGACAGCGTGTTTCAGAAAGCCTACTGCTTGCAATTAACATCATAATACCAAATAACCATTCATGTTTATTTCTGGTCAACAATAAGTATACATCCTGATATCAAATCATTTCTTTACTCAGCCTGAGACTCTGGCATGACCCTGGGCCTGAATGCCCATGACAGTTCTCCCCCGCAAAGGCCGTCCTACAGGTCTTGGTTTAGAGGGATGAAGAGCATGATATTGTCTCACCAGACGAGGGGCATGTACATGAGCAGCAGGTTCCCAGGAACGTTCAGTTACATCGTAACCTTTCCAATCTATGAGATAATACAACTTTCTATTAATTCTTTTGGAATCTATAATTCGATTAACCTCATATTCTAAATGGTCACCTATGATGATTAGAGGAGGAGGATTATCTTTCCTAGTACCTGGGACAAAGGGTTTTAAAAGGGAAACATGAAATGTTGGATGACAAGGATATTCTGGTGGGAGATCTAGCTTCATAGTTACTGGATTTATAACTTTTGTGATACTGAATGGACCAATAAATCTTGGTTGTAGTTTCCTTGGACCTTCTAAATGAATATTGCGGGTGGATAACCACACCATGTCCCCAATCTGATAAGATGGTTCAGGAGAGCGATGTTTGTCAGCTTGTTTTTTAACTTGCATTTTGTTTTGAGCTAAACACTTCCTCGCCTTCTCCTGAATAAACTGTAAGGCCTTAAGTTTTTCGGATACTGATGGTAACAAAGGTTCAACATCCGGTTTTTGAGTTGGAATACTACGAGGATGATGACCCGTAGTGAAATAAAAAGGAGAGCACCCCAAAGCGGAATGGATGGAGTTATTATAGGAAAATTCTGCTAAAGAAAGGGCTCTATCCCATTGTGAGTTTAATGTCATAGTGAAACACCTTAGAGTTTGTTCAAGATATTGGTTCACTTTTTCGGTCTGCCCATCCGTTTGAGGATGAAAAGCAGAGGACAAAGCGACTTCTATACCAAGTTGGTCACAAACTTTTCTCCAAAATTTAGAAATAAATTGGGGGCCTCTGTCCGAAATGATCTTGCTGGGCAAGCCATGTAACCGAACTATGTGTTGGATAAAAATGTTAGGGGAATAAAATGACCCATTTTTGATAATAAGTCTACAAAAACTACGATTGTGGTGTAATGATTGGAAACTGGTAGATTGGTTATAAAATCTACACTAATGGTGTGCCAAGGAGTTCTAGTAACTGGGAGTGGGTGCAAAAGGCCAGCAGGAGCAACATTAGTAGATTTATTCCGAGCACAAACTGGACATCTTTTGATATAATTTTGGATATCCACTCTCATAGTGTCCCACCAGAAGTTTCTTTCGCATAACTCTTGGGTCTTGTGAATGCCTGGATGCCCAGCTAAACCTGAGTCATGATGCCATAGAATAATTTGTTCTCTTTGTTCCTTTAAAGGAATAAATAGTCTTTTCTTGTGAAAAAGGAAGCCATCCTGTATTGAATTATTTTCCCCTTTTTTCCAATCATTCTGGTTAATTTTTTGGGACTCTTTCTTAACTGTATCTAAGAATGTGTCTGACTGAGTGAGTGCTACTATACGTTCAGTAGGTATGACTGTTTGAACTTTATCATCAAGTTGTTTGGAATCTTTTTTGTTTACCCTAGATAAGGTGTCTGATAATACCTGCTTCTGACCGGGCCGATACGTGATGAGGAAATCAAATTCACTAAAAAAATGAAGCCACCTCATCTGTCTTGGTGTTAATGCTTTTACGGAAGTAAAGAATTGCAAATTCTTGTGGTCGGAATAAATGATTATGGTGTGTTTTGCTCCCAGTAAATGATGTCTCCACTCAGAAAAAAACATTTTTAATAGCCAGTAACTCCCTTTCAGCAATTGTGTAATTTTGTTCAGCTGGTAGGAGTTTTCGGGAGTAAAATGCTAGGGGGTGAAGATGACCGGTCTTTGGGTCTTTTTGCATTAGGACTCCCCCTACTGCTGTTTGAGAGGCGTCTGCCTCTATAAAGAATGGTTGATCAGGATTGGAATGTATCAAAACTGGCGCTGAAGTAACAGCCTTTTTCAGGGTTTGAAATGCTATATTGGCATCATCTGTCCAATGAAAAGTTTGCCCCTTTTTCAATAACTGAGTAATAGGAGCAACAATTCTAGAAAAGTTTGCAATAAAACGACGGTAGAAATTGGCAAACCCAAGCACCTTTTGAATGTCTTTTACTGACGTTGGAACAGGCCATTTTAATATGGCGTCAACTTTTTTTTTGATCCATAGTGATGCCATTAGGTGAAAGAATATAACCTAAAAACTCCACAGAACGAGCGTGAAAAACACATTTCTCAGGCTTGGCATAGAGAGAATTATCTCTTAGTCTTTGTATAACGGTTTTAACATGTTTCACATGATCCTCAAGAGTTTTTGAAAAGATCAAAATATCGTCGATGTAAACTATCACACAAACATCTAGAAGATCATGAAAAACTTCATTTATGAAATACTGGAATGCCGCTGGGGCATTACAAAGCCCAAACGGCATAACAGTATATTCAAAAAGGCCAAATTTAGTACGGAAGGCTGTCTTCCACTCATCGCCTTCTTTGACACGTATCAAGTGATATGCGCCACGAAGGTCCAACTTGGTGTAAATAGTTGAACCTTTTACCTGTTCTAAAAGGACAGGAATCAAGGGAAGGGGATACCTGTTTTTAATAGTGGCTTTATTGATAGTACGATAATCAATACAAGCCCTCAAATCTCCGGATTTCTTCTCCACGAAGAAGAGCGGCGAGGATACAGGTGAAGTGGAATGCCGAATAAACCCTTTTTCAAGGAGCTCATCAAGATAGTGTCGTAAATATTGATTTTCTGGTTCGGTAAGGGCATAAATACGACTGCAGGGTAAAGGCGCTCCAGGTATTAAATCTATCCTACAGTCGTATATTCTGTGGGGTGGAAGTTTAGAGGCTTGAACTGGATCGAACACATCCAGAAAGTCGTTATAATCTTTTGGGATTAAATCAAGTTCAGCATTGGTGCTAGCACAATGTAACGGATAAAGAGGATCTTGAGCCTCTAGGTAACAATTATTCCGACAGAAGGCGGAATCCAATCTCACTGTTCTGAGAACCCAATTAATATTCGGGTTATGCTTTTCAAGCCAAGGAATTCCTAAAATTATTCCAAAGGTTGGTGTGTCAATTAAGTCGAACATTATTTGTTCCGTGTGTCCATTTTCGCTGACAATGGTCAGGGGCGTGGTATGAAATAGAATCATGCCAGATGATAGAGCAGATCCATCAACAGCTCGTACTGGTTCTGGTTCGGTTTTAGGCACTTGTGATACCCCTAATCTTTGCGCTAGCTGAATATCAAAAAAGTTTCCGGTTGCTCCTGAATCAAGAAGAACAGGTAAAATATGTCTTTGTTGTACTGTAACAATAATTGTCATTAACAACATCATGTGTCTTGGGGTATTTTTAATGGTATTGTTTATATGTTTTGAGATCTGATTATTCTGTTTTCTCGGAGAGTCGATCTCGATTGTCTCCGAGATGTCTAGTTTCCCGATTCTGGGTTTATTGATTGAGCTACTGCTATATTTTTCTTTGTTTGTGGTTTAGCGGCACATTCTCTGGCGAAATGTCCAGCCTTACCACAATAAAGACATAATCTTTCTTTTCGTCTCCTATCCTTTTCTTCCTGAGATAAAGGACTTCTAAGACCTCCGATTTGCATAGGTTCAGGCTCATTATTCTTTTGTTCTTTATCTTTTCTTTCTACTTTTAACACAAGAGGTCGGAAATCAGACTTGCTTCTTTCCCCTTTCCTCTCATTTAATCTATGATCCAGCTTAACGACTAAGTCTACAAACTCGGTGTAATCATCAGGTAGGTCTACAATGTGTGCCAAGGAATCTTTTAAGTCATCTCTTAGACCTCTATAAAACAGGGAGATGCGTTTTTCTTCAGGCCAACGTGTTTCAGCAAGAAGCCTATTGAAGGTGGTTAAGTAAGTAAGAAGGTCCTTGGTACCCTGACGAAGATTTAAGAGCTCGTTATCGCTAGATTGTAGAAAAACATGTCGTGCAAACAAGCGTGTCATGGTGTCTTTAAAAGTATTAAAATCCTGTAACAGGGGATCATTAGATTCTATTAAAGGAATAGCCCAATTGGCCGCCACCCCCCCTAAATAGGAAATCACAAATGCTGTTTTAGCAGAGTCAGTGTTAAAAATTTGCGGTTTACAAAGAAAGTGAAGCTGGCATTGACTCATAAATGCTGCAAACCGAGAGTTATCCCCCTTGAACCGTTCGGGATTAGCCAAAGGGACAGGAGTAGGGGAAACCACGGTCACCTGTAAGTTGTGTCCAGATTGTGGTGTACTAAGAGAGGGGTTCAGTGGAACAAACTTAGGAGGGGCCAGAACCGGACGTGCACCAGAAACCTTCGGGTCCCTCCACTGAGTAAACCCTGCTCGATTTTTAGCTAATTCTTCCTTTAAAATTTGATTTTCCTGTTTCACTTGTTGCATTTCTTCTTGCAACCCTCTAATTATCTCAGTAAGTTGTGAAAGCTGGGAATCTTCCCCATGGAACTCCATCTTGATCGTCGTCAGAAAAGAGCCTTTTTTGTGTGTGGCTTGGTCTTCTGTCAGGAAGACGCTTACCTGTATCTCTCGCTCTTTTATGACGACGAGCTAACCCCAGTCCTCCCGGACACTTTCCAGGGCCCAGAACTAGTTTAAACTCTGTGCCCTAGCAAGTCTCCGAAGGGAAAGGGGGAATGGGAGGTAGAGAGAGAGAGAGAGAGAGTTCTCAGGACACCAGGTGCTTCTAGGTTCTAGGACTGCTTCTTTGATGTGCTCCTAGGTTCTAAACTGCTTCTCACATATGCAGAGGGGAATGGCTCACTGATAACAGGTTGTCAATGCTCTGGAGAAAATACATACATAAGAATTAGAAGCACACCTTCGTAGAATATGTAGCGTATGTATCTGACAACAATAATATTTGCATATACCTTGTTTTGGAACTCTCTTTACAACTCTCTTAATTAGTGCAGCAAGTAAGTTTAAATGCGTCTAGGATTGTCTGCAAAAGAAAACAGGTTTGATATACTCTGCAGATATCTATGCTTCCTGGCGAATAAAAAACTATCCTTAATGTGTTACCTCTAACTATTGGCGCATGTGCGCTGAAATATGTCCACAACATCAATAATAACTCAAAGTCTTGCAAAACACAATTAGCAAATTGGTTCAGAGTCTTTTGGTTTTCCTAGTTCCATCCAGGCTCTGAAATGTACAACAAAAGTCACTGTGTCCTCCTGGATTACTTCTCCAGAAAAAGTGGTTTGTAACTGGTCTTCAAGAATCTGTTATTTTGCAGTCTTTTCCTGGTAATGTCAATTAAATAAATAAATAAAGAACTCACCGATAGACAGCCGTCATATCAGGTGTTTCACTTATCTGTGCTTGTTTCTTCAACTACGCGATGCCACCGGAAGCGTAGCAGCGGAAGGGGTGTGCCACCGGGATGCGAGGATCAGAAGAGCTGGACTGCATCAGCCTGTTTGCCAGGGAGTATCAGGAAGTGCAGGCGCGCCGAAGAAGAACCGATGCTGGTGAACGCGAGGATCAGGAAGTGTCAGGCGCACCGATGAAGAGCTGATGCTGGTATGCGGGGATCCGAAAAAGGTCAGGAAGAGCCGGAGAGCAGATGCAGGTAAGCGCGTTGCCTCTGAAATGCGAGACCAAGCGCGTGTGTGTAAACGCGAGCAGGTTAAATACTCTTAGCGGCTCACGTTGCAAACGGCTGTCCAAGTTCACGTTGTTGCCGGTTAACACGTGAAACGTGTACCGGTTGCTGGAGCAGGTGTTGCAAGGATCACGGTGTACACGTGTTGGTAATGATCACGAAATCGTGTGCAATGAACAGCAATGTTTCTTCAAGCCCCATTACACGTGATGATAGTTACAACGTGACAGCGTGTTTCAGAAAGCCTACTGCTTGCAATTAACATCATAATACCAAATAACCATTCATGTTTATTTCTGGTGAACAATAAGTATACATCCTGATATCAAATCATTTCTTTACTCAGCCTGAGACTCTGGCATGACCCTGGGCCTGAATGCCCATGACAGCTATACTGTTTTCCCTAAGCGCAGTTCAGCATTCACCAACATCCGTATACGCACCAGTCTCTGTCACTCGGCGTCATTGGGCTAAAATTAACCCTCCTACCCTAGAAGCTTTATTATTAAGCACTTGACTAAACCAGACCTCCGGAAAGACATTAACACCTCTGTCCATAGGGTATCCTCTTGGATCAAATCAGCGGTTGACAGCTTAGCGCCCGCAAAGATCTGCCTCTCCCGGCGGAAAAGTCCTTCTGAACCATGGTTTACAGATAGTCTTAGAGCACAAAAACAAGTGTGTAGAAGGGAAGAAAGAATGTGGAGAGTAAAATATGACTTGGTTGAGAAATCTAAAAAATGAGCAAGCACTAGCAGCTTACAAGAAAATGATTGTTGAGGAAAGAAGTAAATACTTTATGGCAAAGATCCGGGAGGCAAGGAACTCCTGCAGGGAGCTTTTCTCTACAGTTAAAAAATTTGCTAAAATACCAGGAACGGCTCGGACAGAAAGCAGTGCAGAATTCTGTAACCTACTGGGTCAGACGTTCATAGATAAAGTTGAAATGGTATATAATTCCTTTAGGGATAATGGTAGCGCAGTCACAGTTGCCAAGATCACGCCGACAGCCACAGATCCCGTTGACCCTATTTCAGCTTTCACCTTCTCTCCCCCCATACTGGAACAAATTATTCAGGTGGTGAGAACACCTAAGCTTGGTGTTCAATAAGATAATCCATTCAGGGGTCTTCCCAGATCCTTGGAAAATAGCCTCACTTATTCCTCTTTCAAAAAAGCCGAACCTTGACCTTAAGGATCCCAGCAGCTAACGTTCGATTTCCAGAATTCCATTTCCGGCAAAAGTACTCGAGAAACTTCTCAATGCATACATCTCCTCCGAACGGAGACAGCTTTGGTCATGGTGGCTGAGGAATTTAGGACAATACTAGATTCAGGGGGCAAGACAGAACCTTCTCCGTTGAATTGGGAGCCTTCTCTTCCAAGTCTTTCAAACTGCCTTGTGGGATGCCTCAGGGCTCATCTCTGACCCCCACATTATTCAACGTATATATGGCCCCCTTGGCCTCGGTCATCAGGCAGTTTGGGTTCTCGGTTGTCTCCTATGCTAACGACATCTAATTGGTGGTGTCAGTCTCAAGCAACGTGGAGTCAAGTCAACCAGTGGATGCAGTCAAACTGCTTGAAACTGAACGGAGGAAAAACTGAAGTCTTGCTGCTGGGCTCGGAGTCATCCTTCAGGTCGCCCAGATGGTGGTCTGCCGATCTGGGTGATTTTCCAACCCCAGTGTCCAACGTCAAAAAGCTGGGAGTCATCTTTGATGACAAACTAAAATTCAATAGTCAGATCAATTGGCTCTCCTCTACCATCTGGTTCATCTTAAAAATTATCAGAAAAATCCATCCATTTATCCCGCCTGACACAATCAAAACTTTGGTTAAATCCTTGGCTCATTTCGCTTCTGGATTACGGGAATGCCCTATACATGGGGATTCAATCCCAACATCTACTTAGACTGCAGCATTTGCAGAATGCTGCAGCCAGATTAGTACTAGATATTCATAGGTTCAAATCAGTCTCCCACAGTTTAAGAGCCCTCCATTGGCTCTCAGTGAAATAAACAGATTGAGTTTAAATCCCATTGTCTGGCCTTCAAAGCTCTACAGGCAATTCTTGAGGACACACCGGAAATGGTATACGCCGGCCAGAAGTTTAAGATCTGCACATACAAAACTTCTGCAGAAACCCACATTTAAGAATGCACGTTGGGGTGGAAGAAGCTTCCTGTTGGGAACAGTGAAGATCTGGAACCAGCTGCCCATTTCTATAAAGAGCAGGCGCTAAAAACCTGGCTCTTTAACAACTGATTCATCTTGTATATATCACCAGCACCCCTCAGATCTTCCGTGTCCAGCGCCAAGACGCCCTCGGACATTCGTTGGGCTCTACAAATATGCCAATCAAATCAAATCGAATCAAAAAGCAGTATGTCTATTAAGGAATGTCAATTAAATTGAAAAACGAAAGGGTATCTGTATGTAAATATATTTGAAGTTGGTGGACCTGCACAAAGTGCATCTAAATTTAAATATGTGGGAACATGCGGAAACTTTTACTTCAATAAGAAGGTTTTTATTGGGACCTGATGAATGAGGAGTTGGTGTCCTGGCCATAGAGAAGGTACTACCTGAGTGTCTTTCATGTATGGGTATAGATCATGTAAAAACAAGCATTGTTTCACTTTCTTTCCCCACTGTCAAAGAAGCAGAGGAAAAGGTGCAGAAGACGAAAGGAGAGCAAAAGTGACCGCAGCTAGGAGGAAGGCCAGATCTTTCATGTAGAAGAGTTTGCGGAACAAGATATGAATAAGTTGACAGAGACAGGTGATGTCCCTTTATGTCGAGGGAAGCAATTTGTAAACAACATTTTCCTGGAAAAAGGGTTGAAGGCAGTCATAGAATTATGGTGTTTGATCGATTGGGTTGTTTATCAACATTTCAAGATGATTTCAATGATTCAAAGAGCATTGGTTTATCTCAGGAAGTGTTGGGAAACACAGCTGTTTGTGACACCTCTTCTGAGGTCATAAGGGTGGGTTTGCTGCCATTCTTTCCAGGTCTGCTAATAGATCCTCAAGGAGAGGACCATGCTATTTTGTTTGGCAGATACCCCTGCAGTTGGTGTCCTTGAAATTTTCATAGGATTCTGTCAGGAGTCAGGACTTTCAGAAAGGGTTTAGGCTTCATTAAGGAAGCATAGGCTCTTGCTCACGAAAGGCATATAGACTGGCAAGGAGAAAATAAATGGTCAAGTTGGTGTATAAAAGGAATGCAGGTCCTATTTCAGCTGATGTGGTATAGGTTATAAATTGTTTGGTAGTTATTTAAGCAGGGTTGGATTACAATAGCGTTAATTTTTATCGAGCAACAATTTCTGCTGGTCATATTTTGGTGGATGTTTATCCAGTGGGGCAAAGTGTTTTGGTAAGTAGGTTCATAAGAAGTTGGCAAGTGGTGAAACCGCCTATGCTTAAATATAGCTTTCTGAGGACATTTGTTTTGGATGTGTTGAGTGGATCGGAACCAAATGAAAAGTTTTTAATTAAGAAATTGGCTATGAAGCTAGTAATGCTGTTGTCTTTGATGCTCTACAGCAGACTGTCAGATGTGAAAGTATTGGATCTAACAACTAAAAGTTACCAACCAGACAGTGTTTGTTTTCATATCTGTAGGAGAACAAAGACCATGTTTACAGGTATATTTGATCTTTTTTTCAAGGAAATAATAAGCTTGGCATAGTGAAGTGCTTGAATGAATATGAAAGGCGAACGTTGAGTCTTAGATTTAAAAAAAAGGTCTCTATCTCTGCTGGAGATGTTACTGACTCAATAGTATATGATTTGATGTATTAGGGGCAAATGCCATATTATTTTGGTGTTTTGTCCCAAACACATCACCTGAGTCAAGGAACATTCTTTCCTTGAAGTCTCAATTTTGTATAGTCTAAACACCAATAATATCCCAGTTTTATTCATCCACCATATCCTTATTGGTGATAACATAGTCCACTAATGTTTTCCCTGAAAACAACATCACACAGAAAAGAATTGAAACACAAGCATTTCCCTTCTGATTGTTAACTAAACAATAGTAAAGAAACCTCCATATCCTGATGGTCAGATATCACAATCTTCCTTATATAAGAAACGGTGCGCTATATCATGGTTTCTCAGAGATTAATAGACAATCAATTCCAAAATGTTTACAGTGGATCTGTGCAAACAGGTATTCCCCTTTTCTGTTGGATGGCACGCACCTCAAACATCTACTGGATGTAATGTGCTGATGCAATTTTAAGGGCCAACACAAATTCTTCATGATGAGTAATACTAAACAGACATAACTTAAGACATAGAACCACATAGAAATCACCCAATGTCTGTATTTTGACCCCTTAAATTCTAGCAACAGTTAGAATATTTCATAAAAACATTTCGAATAAGAAAAATAAGGGTATACATATATCACAAACTTGTCAATTACACAGTCACCCACCATAATAATGCATCTTCATCTGAAAGAATCTTGCAGATTGTGCAGCATTCAGTCTTGCTAATTGGAATTGATAGAACAGCATACTTAGGGGCTGATTACGAGTTTGGCGGCCCATATGACCGCCAAACTTGGGATGGCATGGAGGTCCAACCCCAGCATTAGGAGTGCAGCGGTCGCATCGCTGCAACCGTCAGGGATCCGTCATTCTCTGCTTGTGGTGCGGCGGTTTGGCCAAGCAATATGCTGGTGGTACCGCTGCAGCACAGCCAAGCATATTATGAATTTCCTCAAAGCCACAGTTTTCATGGCGGTGACTGCCATCAAAACTGTGGCAGTGAGGAAACTAAGGGTCCCTGCAGGGCCCCCTGTTGCCTCTGGGCCTGGGGATACATGTAGGGGGGCACATGGAGTGCCCCACTGTCTGCATGCACCCACACTTGGTGCTCCCATTGTGGTGTCTTTCTAACAGGCACCGCCGTGGGACCACCAAAGCACCACCTGACAGATCACGAATTAACTCATAATCTTGCAGGCAGTGTGCTGATGAGTTTGATGGTGTGGGAGTAGGTGGTGGCATGGCAGCCTGCTCCCACACCGCCAAAATTATAATAAGGCCCTCAATATTCACTGTCTGGCTTACTATTGTTATGAATATTGTGCTTTTTCTATTATGGGTATTCCTCTGCTTGTGTTACATGTGCCAGTAAATAAACAAAACTGCTGCACATGTGTGATTAGTATGACACAAGTTTAGTGCATTTCATTATATGCTACAGTCTGATAATCATGCTTAAATGGTTACATTTGCAGTATTTAATATGAACGCTGACCTTTTCTTTTTAAATTATCTTAGCGCCTAGAAGGATGACAACAACGGGCCGGATTACTAGCTTGGCAGTCTCACCGCTGTACAGCTGCAGCGGTGATCTCAAGAAGATCACTGAGCCGGCGGTCTTCTGCCTGCAATATTACGATGCATGCAGCCTGAACCACTGACCGCCATCGCCGTCAGGGCCGCGGCTCCCTGTTGAGCCGATTACAAAATTACTGTTGTACTGGTGGTCCCCTTTGCAGTGGTTTCTCAATGGCAGTAAGCCGTTGTGGTACGCTCTCAGCAAAGCACCAGAAGAGTGCCTATTGGATGGATTGAAAAACAATACAGATGATATTCACTGGCCAAGTGGACACACCTGCAAATCACACTATAAAACACCCCCCATCCCAGACCATGATCCTTTTCTTCTCCACTGCCACACAGCAAGACCACACATTTATTTGTAGATAAGGCAGCCCTTCTTTCTCCTATCCCATTTAACACTCTCCACACTCTTTTGTTGCATTTTTTCTAATATCACTTGGTGTTTTGTTTGTCATTGTCACTCAATTTAATTTACAATTATGTTACATCCCAAAAAATCCATGAGGTTGAGTTGTCAGTCATGGTAGATGAAATCATAAGAGTAGAGCCACAATTGCCTGGAGCCCAAGTCCAATATACTCCTCTCATTAGGAAGAGGGAAATATGAGACTGGATAGTCAACAGAGTGAATGTTGTAGGTACCACCCTGTGCACAAAAGAGGAAATAAGGAAGAGCTGAAATGACCTGTGCGGGAAGGTGCGTTCCCTGGCCTCCAAGCAACAACTGGAGGCCAAGAAGACTGGTAGTGCTCCTCCCCATGACCCATTAGCACTAAATCTCTCAGAGAGTAGAGGTCTTGGCCATCCTGCAATCTGAGAGCTTGACAGGAATGCCTGGGGGAGACTTCAATGTCCTGCATGCTTTTATCTCAGCCTTTGCTATTGTGTTGTCTATCTACTTTCCTAACATGCAGTACTCAAAGTATCAGAGATGTTTGATTGTCAGTGTCAATGTGTATTGTTGAAAAAAAGATCACATGTATCATTCTCCATTACATACCACATGTTGAAATGTTGTCTGTCAATGTATTACTACTAAATCATCATCCCAGGATCCATGATATGCATCAATATGTAAATGTATGGTCCTGCCCAACTGCATTTTGACAACAGGCATGTTACACTAACCATTTTGCAAGTGTTGGGAAGTAGAGATTGAAATGACTACAACTACCACGAAGCCCTGTTTCTGTAACAGAAAACAAGATGCAATAGTGATATTGCCCATTCTCACTTGTCTGACATGTTACAACTGATGTTCACTTCTCATGGAGTTAACCATTTTTCAAGTGTTGGGAAGTAGAGATTAACAGGACTACAACTACCAGTAATATGTCCCTCAGGGGGGAGGGACAAACTGTATCAGCAAACTGATCTGAGCATGCAAGTAGTAAGAAAATGTCAATATTCAATCCACACTGCGCTACGGCATAACGTACACGAGAGGCACGCTCCCTGACACGTTACACTGCAGATATACTGCAATACATGAATCTACTGGCATATGATCCCGGCATCACTGAGCCGGTTATCCTGATATATTTTTTATGATTGAGCAGATTTCTACCTACGTATCAGACCTGAAGAAGCCGAGGTATCACATGCCTATCAACAAAACATGTGTTGGCTGAACCTTTCTATGCTGGTTGTATAATTCTACTATTGATTGGAACTTTCATTGGCTATGTGACCTCCAATTAGTCTTTTATGTGAAGATTCATGGACTACATCTCCTTTGGCTCAAACAGATGAATCGGATTAAATGAACTTTACATAATTTACTGTTGGATAGAATACAGACTTTTTCTTCCTACCTGAGTGGTCGGATCAGTTTGCTGATACAATTATGCAATAATCATAACTAAATATCACAACAGCACAGCTAATGAAATAAAACCTTTATACAATACAATCAAAAACACAAGATGGAGCTTACCCCCATGCTGACTGGAGAGCATTCATGGAGCTATCTTCCCAGCTGCTGGATTCTACACTCATCCTGCCATCTGGGCTGCCCCAGAGATCCCCCCGGGCTGTTTGGTTGCCATCAAACACCCTCCCACACTTATTGGGCAGAATGGAGCTACTGAGACCCACTGCGAACACAGGTGGACTTCTGGCACTGCCGTGCCAAGATGGTGGGTGCCACTGAGGAATGGCGAAGAAAGATGGAGTGGCCCGCTAAGACAGCTTGAGAAGTCCACTGCTAACCCCCACATTGGGGTA
The DNA here is from genome assembly GCF_964204655.1 of Triturus cristatus. Lineage (NCBI taxonomy): Eukaryota > Metazoa > Chordata > Amphibia > Caudata > Salamandridae > Triturus > Triturus cristatus. The sequence goes on from NC_140584.1 coordinate 542,489,015, forward strand.
TTGTGAACTGCATACGGCGGGCCCAGCAGCTCCGGAAGTGACTATTCAGCAACTCGTTTCTTGGCATTGAGTCCAGCGGCCTGCTTCGGGACCTCATCTAAGGTGGCCTCACTGGACCATGCTGTCCCCATTGTTGAAGACACTGGGGGTTGAGAGCTCATCAGTGGTAGGCTGCAGCACTGTTGCAACCCTCCCGGATGGTCTGCCACTTCGTTGGATACCCTGGAGCGCTGTCGGGAAGGAGGACCCCACCTGAGATATACTGGAGCCCAGCGCGGCAGACAGCTAACTTTCTGGCCTGCGGTCTGCATCAGGTGACTGGCGGTTGCTCTACTCTCACCAGACATTCCGAGGGCACCGGGTATATCAAATTTTGGTAAGAGGACACTAGGAATAGTTTTGGCTATTGAGTTAGGTGTTATGATCGGCAAGGGGGTTGTCAGGATGTCTCAATAGCCCACCCATACGAACACAGCATAATCTGGCATTCCACAAATTGGGTATCTGATATCCATTCTATATGCACATCAGCGGTGGTACGGACCCAACTATTTTGCGAGATAACGGAGCAGGAGGGGTTATTGGATTCTGTAGATTAAGATAGTTCACTTGTTCCTGCTGCCTGGTGACAGGCTTGTATTGAGAGGAAGAAACTTATAGAGCTTACTGAGGGACTTAAAGGCTATGATTATAGACAATACCTCATTAAAGCTAACTGTAAGCAACACAAAACCAGACGCCTACTTGACTGGCTGGCAAACTCTACCAGGTCCCAGTTGCAGGTTCTTTCACTTCTCACTCCAACTGCTCACACAGTTTATACACAAACTGAGATTAATACCACATTTCGGGACTCATTATATGCCACCACCCAGGGCCCTGGCACTCAAGCTATTCATAGCTATGTGATAGATGCCGAGAGGCGTCGACTGGGGGGGGTGTAGCCACCATGCTTGGAAGCCCCATATGGGTGCAGGAGGTATGCTAGGCCATATATGTGCTGGTACTCAGGTTGGGTGAGCTCCCCATTGAATCCTATGCCACATATGTTGATTTGCTGACTCCCCTCTTAGTCAAAGTGTACAACGCCGCTAAAGATCAGGGCTCATTGTGCCCCTCATTCGTGAAGCCCTGACTGTCCCACTCTAAAGAGGGGTAAGGGTGAAATGCTCATCTCCCCCTACCGATCTATATCAATCTTGAACGTAGACTACAAGATTCTCAGCAAAATACTGGCTTATCGCTTGAAGCCACAAATTCAAGAGCTGTAACACCCGGATCAGGCTGAGTTTATACCAACCTCTTCCCTTGGAAAGCACCCCAAGGCTATACCCTGTGGCTGTAGGTATGCAGAAAGCTTTTGATTTCCTCTGCTGGGACTTCTTGTATGCAGTGGTGGGCAGATGAGTATGGAAAGCTCCTTTCTATTGTGGAACCAGTTGCTCTACACTGTCCCATCAGCAAGAGATAGAACGGACAGCCCTGTTTCCATGCCCTGTATCATCAGCTGAGGCACTCGCCAGGGATAACCATTGTCTCCGCTACTTTTTGTGGTGGCAGTGGAGCACCTGTCATTGACCATTAGACAGGGCAACAGCTATAGGGGCTTCATTTTGGAGAGTCCAGGCTCTATATGTCGCTCTATGCAGATGATATGTTGCTATTTACAGATTGTGCCGATGTCGAAAGAGCCTACATGGCACTAGCTCGCTTTGGCGAGGTAGCTGGGCTTCGGGTGAACTGGGACAACTCTGATGCATTTCCCCTAGAAGCTCCACTCATTGAAGATAGACCACTCGGACTAGGTGCTGTAAACCATTGGGAACCTCAATTACTCCAGGAGAAATTATGGGCTACCCTCATGACACTTAGACAATCTATCTAATTCTGGACCACTTTGCATCTATCAACCATGGGCTGTATAGGTCTGGCTAAAATGGTAATGCTACTGTGTCTCCTGTACTTCTTCGTCCCTTTGCCCATATGGATCCTCCGAGATGTCTTTCGGGAGATTGACGGCCTGCATTTGATTTGATTTTTTATTTGATATTTATAAAGCGCAGCAGACCCCCAAAGGCATCAAGGCTCTAGAGACCAGCCCCAGGAAAGTAGAAAAAGACAGAAAACTCCAGCTATTAGCTAGACGGTGAAATGCCAGGTTTTGAAGGCTTTTGATAAAGGGTAAGTATTTCCCTTCTGTTGTGGCCACGGGCCACTCAAACACTGCTTATCTAAAAATAATGAACACGGATGTGAAACAAAGGTCTTATGTTGAAGTGACACTTTTATTCATTAAGTCATTAGCACAGTAAAATAAATATATTCATCAATTCATTAGCTCAGAAATTTCAATCCATTAGAAATAGCAACACAAATACATTTTAATAAACGTGCAAGTGCCTAGAAGGCAGACCTGACAGGAGAAAACTTAACCATCAAAGATATTAAGGTAAATTAATTGCAATGAATTGGGTGAGGATGAGAAACCTAGCATAAGAGAAGAGGCTAAAAAAAGGGAAAAATGTTATCTAGATTGGGCTCTACCACCTGAGGGTAGGCTTCCTAAGCCCAATGCAGATATACGGCCGGCCAGGAACCCACAGCGTGCATGGCACTGCAGAAGAGTTCTGGGCACCAACTGGGGTGCAGGCCTTTTATACCTGTTTGAGGCAGAACTATAAAACCACATTTGACGCAGGTTCTTGACTGCACGCCTACAGTTATGTTGCTAAAACTCTGAGATCCCAGAAGTGGTTTCACAGTGGTTTCACAGTGGGCAGGTGTTTGATCGGATGGTCAGCCATGCTTGATCGCAAGTTATAAACGAATAATATTTTTATCATACATTTCTTGGAAAATGTATATTAAAGCGGAACTTGAAACAGGTGTTGTCGAGGCAAGGTGCTGTCTTTGGTTACTTTTGAGCAAGTTCGGAAAGTTTCATAATATAAAAAATGAAGCAAACAATATTTGTGTAATACTGAAGATGTACCAGCTGGTCCTGTCAATGTGTGACATAGGCTATTCTTGCAACTGCGAAAAGTTTTTGTGGTTGGTCAAGCTGCCTCGCAGTGTTGGGCACAAGAAAAATTCATATTTGAGATCAGTGGGGCCTAGTAGATTTTATTATTGAGGAGGATAAAAACTGAGGCACTGGCCTTGGGCGTATATGTGGAAGTGTCAAGGGAGGTGTGAGCTACTATGGCACTAGTGACTGTGTAAGATAAAATCGTCAAAATAGCACATTTTCAGGTTGTAGCTGGTGGGGCCTAAACAGGGACCTTCATGCTGCATGGGTCGAGCAGAATGTTATTTTGCAAATTTATATGGTAAAACGTGCCCCTCCATCACTTTTCTGAAGGGGAACGGAAGGGGAATAGATCTGAGCGCAAGGAGTAGGGAATTCCAGAGTTTTCTTGCTGCCACCGAGAATGCCCTGTCCCTCCACTTCTTCTTCTTGGTTCTTGGTACCGCCAGTTGCATATGGAGCGAAGAACGTAATGGTCTGCTAGGAGAATGCCAATTTAACATAGTTTTCAGCCTTGAAGCATAGGGAGCATACAACGATTTATGAACCATGCAAAGAGATTTGAAACTAATGCGGTGTTCAATGGGGAGCCAGTGCAGGCACTCTAGACCCTTCCTGGCAGATTGTTTTGTGGGAATGTACAGAATGAGTCTTGCCAGAGCATTCTGCAGTACCTAGAGTTTGTGCTGCAAATTCTTATTAGCAGCCAGGTACAGAGCATTACAGTTATCAAGTCTGGACATTACCAAGGCCAGTGCTATCTGTATCCGAGCTGGTTGTTGGATAAAAGAGATTTTTTTTTTTACAGCCTTATGAGCCAGGAGCATGTAGAGGTGGTGCGATTCACTTTTATATTGAAGCTGAGTTCAATATCCATCAGGACTCCGAGGTTCTTAGCCTTTTTGCTCGGGGCAGGGCAGCATCCCAAGGATTGAGGCCAGCAGCTACTGTTCCACTTCCATTCCCCTGATCCAAATATCAACACTTCGGTTAAATTCCCATTAAGTTAAAAAAAAGTTAGCAGACATCCAGTATGCCACTCTGGTCATGCATCCAAGAACATTTTCTGACAATGAGCCCAGCCCTTTTGGGATGGTAACCATATTCTGTGTATTATATGCATATGACACCACCGCCAATCCAAAAGAATGGACCACAATTGCAAGGGGTGCCACATACAGATTGAAAAGAGTAGAGCTCAGAAATGATCCCTGCGGTACTCCACAAGGTAGAACATAGGAGTCCGAGTGAAAGGATTTTAAATTCACCCTTTGGGATCTCCCTGTCAGACATGAGGACAGGAGGTCTAGTGCTTGATGTGAGATACCAAGACTCCGGAGTCTGTTCAACAGCAGAGTAGGAGAGATGGTGTCAAATGCTGCTGACAGATCCAAGAGGATTAGCACTACACCCTGCCCTTCATCCACCGTGTGCCTGATGTAGTCAGTGGCTGATATTAAAGCCGTTTATGTTCCATTATGCCTCCTAAATCCAAACTGCGAATCATCAAGCCACGATTGATGTTCTGCAGTTTCCATGAGCTGTTTATTAAGATGCATCTCCAGCACTTTTGCTGGGGCAGGGAGCAGGGAAATGGGCCGGTAGTTTTTGCAGTCCCTAGGATCCAGATTAGGTTTTTTCAAAAGAGGACTAATAATGGCCTGTTTCTAAGTATGGGGATAGATTCCGGATTGAATGATATTATTCATTAATTTACAAAGCGGTTCTATTAGGGTGTCAGCAGCCATATGGAGGATTGCGGGTGGACACGCCTCCATCGGAGAACCCGAGTGCAGTCTCATAAGATATTGTACAAGAAGTGGTGGTGTCAAGTCAGAGAATTTTGAGAGGCCTCTATTCTTGTTACCAGGCAACAGAGGTGCATCCTTGATAGGACTGCTGACTGCCGGGTTTATGATTTTTGTTTGAAAGAAGGTAGCCAATTTATTGCAGAAAGTTTGTGATGTTTCTGGTTCTGGTTTCTGGTTCTGCCATAGATTGAGAGGATGTTGTACCAATTTAAACAGCTCTTTCGTGGATGTTGAGTCATCAATTATGTGCGCACAATATATGGATTTTTCTTCCACTAGTGCGCATTTATAATCCTTAACACTAGCTTCATATAATGTTCTATCCCGTTCCTCTAAAGTTAGTCTCCAAACTCTCTCCGTGCGATGAAAAACTTGTTTCAATCGTTGAGTTTGTCATTGTACCACGGAGCCGAGGGGCGGCATTGTTTCTGTGTATATGATTTAAGTGGTGCCACTATGTTAGCTGCGGATTATAACCATGTAGCAAAAGCCTCAGCCCCAAGATTAGGGTCCTCTTGAATAGTACAGGGAATATTTTTCCCACTGATATGGGGATTTGAGCGAAACGGAATCTCTAACCAAACTCCGATTACCCACTTCAGAGGATGGGTTGGCTGCCCCTGACTTTGAGTGGACTATCTGGCTGCGCAGATACTCCGGGCTGCACAATGGATGGAGGTTGGCGCGATGAGACTCATCCCTCCCAGATGAGGGGACTCCCTTATGGTCCCTGTGACTGGGCTTGCTCTTCATCCCCTGCGGGCACTGCATGACAATACAGGGCACATATTACTTACCAAATTCATGTATGCTTGGAACAAGGCACTACAGTGCACCCCTGCATTGGTTCCGGTCTCTTCCTGGGCCGTTTTGCAGCCCTGATGTGATTGGGGTGCCCTCTGAGAGTGTGAGGAAGCAGAATTAACTACCCTGGGCACCCTATGCAATCCCAGCACTTTCAGGACCTTCCAGGAGCTAGTGGAAGAATTTGACCTCCCCTCCCATCATTTCTTATGCCATGGAGCGATTGGGACCCCTATGAGGATGTGCTGGGGGTGGACATGACTGAACTGGCACCACACCTGGGTCTTGGGATTATTTGCACTACGACTGGGAAAAAAGGAGTGATCTCATTGCTTTACACTTCACTACTCCAGATGACCTAGATCAGTCTTCATGGCTTGTGGGACCATTGGACGGGTGACTTGGGTGTCCCGCTGTCGACTAAAGGCTGGAGCTCTATACTAGAGGCTGTCACGGAATGCTAGATTTAAACATATACAATACATCGGGTATATATCACCCTCTGACGCATTAACGCTATATTCCTGGCAGCCAATGGTGGCCGGCACGGCTCGCAGGTGGCGGGGTGGGCGAAGGGGGGTGTGCGGGGGGGGGGGGGGGGCGAAGTGGCACATTGGTAAATTAAAAGAAATATATTTAAATTGCCGCCGGGTCCCGCTTCTCCCCCCCCCCCCCTCCTTCTCAGACTCCAGGAAACAGCCAGGCTCCCCTGACCAATCACAATGCTGCAATGCAGCGTTGTGATTGGTCTGAACGCCGTGGTTTGGTGCTCAGCCAGGGACTGGGGGCCTGAGCATGTTCTCCATGCAGGCTGTAATGCAGTCTGCATGGAGAACAGGGAAAGTGCGCATGACTGTTTTGGGCGGCCCGAGAAAGCCGACCAAGCAGTCAGTGCACACTTAGGAGGGTTCTACCACTCCTCCCCTGCTCGGCGGCCCCGTCCTGCCCCCTCACGCAAAGCTGCCGCAGCAGGAGGGCAAAATAAAATGATAACAACATTACGTTATTATCATTTAAATGTTTCCCTTTTTTACTGCTGCAAGGTAGTGGGGTGACGCTCCTCCGCCTTAGCAGAGGAGCCACGCCTGCCGGCAGCATACGCCACTTGCCAGTGTTACAGTAAGCAGGGGGCAGATTTCTACCAGATGGTGAGGAGCTGCCCTAGTCTGTCACACTATTGGGACACTGTCACTAAATACATGCAGCTGGTCACAAGTTGTACCACCCTGTCCACCCTGGCCTATTGCCTGCTAGGACTCCTCCCTCGCCCGTTCATGAAAGTGATCAAGTCTAGGTTCACTGACCTAACACTGGTTCTGGCCCGCCACCAGATTACATCTCTTGGAGAACCCCTGCATGGCCCCAGTCTTCTGCAATGGCGGGTGGAGCCTTGGACTCTATATTGCCTTACTACCCCCAATTAGATGGCTCTGGCAGGATACAGAATGCACCCCTGAAAGTGAGGAGGAGGATTCTGACTAAGACTGCACTACTCCTGCTCCTATTTTTAGACTAAAGCTTTCTCCATATATTCCGTTTGGATCCACCATCACCCCACTCCCCCCCTCCCCCGCGCCTGCCCCGCATTAGAATGATGGTGCATAATGCACACTCACTTCGTTGTGTATCTTACCTTCACTGTAACTCACATAGCAGGTGACTTATGTTTTGGTCTTAGGTTACATTTTATTGGATAAATACTGATTTTCTCGCTCCAGACTGGAAGATCTGCCACTGTGTCACTGAAACGTTTCTGTTCACACCGGATGGACTAGACTTTCTGTCTGGACCCCTCTTCCCCCACCCTACTCCTTAGATGACGTATATTGTCTCACTAGTAATTTGTCATGAGGGGAGGGATTAGAGCATCAATCACATACACGAGTGAGGGTTGTGGTTCATGCTATCGGTTTCCACTTAGTGGAGAATGCATTTGAAGGTTACACCTCAGAAAGTGCTGGACATCATGCAGCGGTTGTTGGTAAGGCCTGAATCTGATGTGTGATCTCTGCTTTTCGTGGTGGATGGGATGCTGCAAAATAAACTTGGACATTGGTTAACCACATTTCAGTTTGATGGACTTGTACTTGCACAAGGTCTGTCTACATTTTGTGAGCCTGATGGACCGGGAATGTGTGGATCATATCTTGGTTGGTTGCAGTGGGGTATTAGGGTTTGGAAGCAGCCTTGGCCTTTTGCTCTGATGTGTAGTACACAGATGTTTAATCCACTCGGTCCTACATTTAATTGGTTTCTGTTGCAAAGACTTTAATCCTGGACTTACATGGCCAATGTCAAGTAGGCTTTTGCCACCTGACTAAATGTGTGGCAAAGACTCCAGTGTTTTATGTGATTGCTTTGCCCCAGTTTTCGAACCAAGTTTCTTTTTTCTTATTCTAATCCAACAGCATTGAGGTCAGATGCAGCCTCTGATGCTATACCACTTATTCTATCAAAAACTCCAAATCATATATTGTGCTTCCTTACTTATTTGATATAATCTTTCAATATCGACATGTGTATTCATTCCTTCTTGTAAATTAATTTTAACTTTTGCAATACTAATAAATCATTTTCTGATCCTATTTTTTGGAACGACCCCTCTATTCAGGTCGAAGATTCATTAGACTACCTTGGACTCACCACTTTTTGGTCTCCTTTTCTCTTCCGCTCCGTAGAACCCCTGCTACTCCATCTGCCCCTCCTGTCCTGAATAGGAATTGGGCCAGAGTTACACCGGAAAACATTATGGCCGTTATGTCAGATATGAAACCTAAAGTTGAACCAGGAGATCAGATGTTTGATATAACATAAAAGTATGAGGCATGGTTGACGAAAAATGTTCATGGTATGGCACCTCTGTCTTCTGGACACAATGTTAGATCTGCTCCTTCTGCACTCTGGTATAATGAGCATCTTACCTCTTTGAAAATGCAATGTAAACGCCTTGAACAAGTATGGAGGAAGGATTATAGTACCTCCAGCTGCGTCCAGCTAAAAGATGCCTTGAAAGCGTATCATAAACTTATAAGAGCAGAACGCAAGGATTACTATGCACAGAAAATAGATTGAGCCAGAAACCCTACTAAGGAATTATTCTCCTTACTAAAGTCACTTACAGCCTCAGAACGAATCTCAGTGAATATTACTCCTTCTCGAGAATTTAGCAAAAATTTGTGACTTTTTCTCTGACAAAGTGACCAAAATGTATGAAAAAGTCTTTGATTCTGTAATAAAGGAAGACAACACAATGATTAGAGAACAACCAGGTGACATGACTGAACTCGCTATTCCTTATATATCAGAAGTGTGTTCCATGTTTCTATCTATTAAATCAGGCCCTCCTTTAGACCCAGTCCCACCCAGAATTCTTCAGCTAGAGATAACTGCAATCGTCTCCCTTTTACGAGAACTTCTTAGGCTATCTATCATGTCAGGTTCAGTGCCTAGACCATAGAAGCACGCCATGGTAATCCCTATTAGGAAAAATCTCTCCTTGGAGCCTTCCACCTTTGAAAACCTTAGACCTATTTATCTCCCGTTCAGGACAAAAATATGGGAGAAACATGTAAATAATTGACCAGTTTCCTGGAATCTAAAGAGCTATGGGACCCTACACAATCCGGCTTTAGGGCAATGTACTCCACGGAGTCTGAACCTCTCCTATCAGAGGAAACTCTTAGACAGAAGCAGACAAGGGCCAAACTTCTGCCCTGATACTTGACATTTAGTGCAGCCTTTTACACTGGTTCTCATGACATACTAATTCAAAGGCTTCAGGATTTCGGGATAAGTGGCAATGCACTTAAATAGTTTAGATCCTTCCTTCAGGATCGGTCATTTCAAGTAAGTCTAAAATCATGTGTCTCGGACCTGTTCTGCTCTACTAAAGGAGTCCCTTAAGATTCTATTTTGAGCCCCACATTGTTTAATGTGTACATGAAACCTCTGGCGGACATCATTAAAAGACACAACTTAAAGTAAATGTGTCCGAACCCACTTCTATCTTGTCCAAACTTTTTAAAACCTGTTTATTGAATTTTGCCTCATGGATGACTGACAATTGTTTAAAATGAAATGCCAAAAAAACTGAGATTGTGCTGGTAGGAAAAACTCTCTCAATATGGACATCGGCTTGGTGGCCAGGAGCCCTGGGTGAACCACCAGTCCCTATACAAAAGGTCAAGAATCTGGGAGTGGTATTTGACTCAAAACTTTCTTTCGAAGATCAAATCAGAAAAACAGTGTGAAAGTGTTTTGGCACCCTCAAGATGCTGAGAATAATTCTCGACCTAATTCCCACTAAGTCACGGAAAACCATAGATCATACACTCATTGCTTCCCAGTTGGACTACGGGAATGTACTATTTCTGGGTGCTTCTAAAGGTAGTCTTAAAATGCTGCAGTGAGTTCAAACCATGGCAGAAAGGCTGATACAGAATCGATCCAAAAGATCATCAGCTTCAGGTGCTCTTGACAAGCTACATTGGCTCCCGGTGTTCAAACATATCAGTTTTAAAGCCTTGTGCTTATGTCATCACATACTTAATAAACAAGGCCCCAGTTATCTCCACTCTCTGATTCATGCTTATATACCTTATCGGAACCTCAGATCCTCAGATGCTCAACATGCTAAGATCCCCAATATTAGTAAATCTAGAATGGGAGTGAGATCTTTTGCCTATTTAGCTGCTAAAATGTGGAACTCTCTTCCATTTGCCCTGAGAGCATCTCCATCTGAAACAGACATCAGGGAGAAATTGAAAACTTGGCTGTTCCTTAACCCAATTCAACTCTTCTTAGGCACTTCGATCCTGCTGCCTCTTGGCTCTACCTCTCTGAGATCTCTGGCCCAGCGCGGGGGACACACCGATTAGGTGTAACCAAGCGCTTTACAAATGATCTTATTATCAATTATTATTCTGGATCCATGCAGTGTACCAATGTTCCCTCCTTCGTTCGTAGGGCTCCGCCTTTCTTATACACATTATCTGCCCTAACTTTTACATGAACCCCTAACCATAACCTTAAATGTTCAATGATAATGTAAACAAAGGTAAAATAAATGACAACATTGTAAAAGCTATTGATGTAAAAGTAAGCTGAAATGTAAATGTGACTCTGCAAAACTATGATACTGTAATTTGATTTAAAGGGGAAACACTTTGGAAGGGCTAGCATGTGGTGTTGCAGACATATGTGAATTTTGCCTCAGAAGAGGGCTGTTCAATTTGTTTTTTCTTTACCTCCCCTCAGATGTGCATCTCATTATTTGGACCTTCCCTTCCACCACCATTAACGAGTTTGTACTTGGAAAAAACCTGAGGGCCCCTCCACGGTCATCTTTATGTTGGGTTTGGGCCATTTGTGTAGAGATCTCCCAATGACCCCCCCAATCCTTCCTAGGCCCTTGCAATGAGTGCACTTAACATGCATAATGCTGATGAGTTTCATGGTTCACTTGTTGCATGTACTTGACTGCGTCGCTTTGCATAAGTTATTTTATATAGTTCCTGAAAATGTTCTAAGAGCTGAAATTGAAAGGTGTGCAAAGTTTTAATTGTGAAAGTGTAGCTTCACATTATTGACCTTCCCATGGGTCGCACATTTTTTCACTCTTTCAACACTGCTTAGTATTCTCTTGCGATGGTTAGATGGCTCCTTCAACTAGTGAGCAAATTGCATGGAAGTGTACACCTTGTTTTTAGCCTTCTCCTGTGAAACTGTGTTATGCAAATACCTTTCAAGCATTTTGTATGCTGGTGTAATACCTTGTTTAGCTTTTGCGCATGAGCGAATCATAACAAATTATGCTCAACTTCAAAATGCTTTAAAAAAAATTGCTTTACGCAAAAAGGCAAAACTTATGTGGAACCTCATGACCTTTGCATATTTTTTGTATTTTTTTTTGTCAAAAATTCTTTGAAGTGTGTTCAAACCCACTGGATTCACAGAAAAACATGTACACATCATAAGTTAAAATCCCTGGCAAAAGCATTTGATTGAAAGATGTGAATGTGCGTTTATTTATAAAATATAAATAAACGCACATTCACATCTTAAGTTTTCACTTCTCGTGTCTATAGAACTGTACTGTACAAAAAACAAGACATGTGGCATGCATACTGCTTATATACGAGCTATTGTACAAAGCAAATTCAAATGTGCCACTTGTACTAGAAAACCGAGAACTCTCAGGGGCTTATTAGCAAGCCCCTTGCGCTGCCGGTGCGTCACTTTTAATATGGAAAAAAGTGTTGCGCCGGTGGCGCAAGGATTGTAAATAAGCCCCTTAAGGGCTTATTTACAAGCCGCTTGCGCCTCAAGTGCATCACTCTTTCCCATATTAAAAGTGACCCACTGGCGGCGCAAGGGGCTTGTAAATAAGCCCCTTAGTAGTTAACGTGGTGAAAAAAGAATCTGGGGCATATTTACAACGAAGTGTCAGAGCGTGGTGTTATCCTCCTTGGCTTAATGCTATGCTCTGCCACTTCTGAAACGAAGGGCTCCACGATACTTACAACAATATGGTGCAGCCCTGTGTTTCCCCCTGCGCTGGTGCTAAATTTAGCAGCCTAGTGCCAACGCAGACACCCTTGCACCATAGTGCAAGGGTGTCTGTGTTGAGGGGAAGATTGTTTATGCAGGAAGGGACACCTTCCTGCATATAAGCAATCAAAGGCCTTTTGCTGTTTCTATGTGTGCGCAGCACACATGGAAACAGCAAAAACGAGGAAAAATTAAACATTAATTTCTCCTCATTGTGCCTGTTTAAGACCAGGTTTTCCCTGGTCTTAATTTTGGTGCTGCCCCATATTTACGCTGCCATTGTAAATATGGGGCAGCGTCAAAATCAATGTGTGTTGCGGTGGAACGCCCACCCCATTGCCCACCCCTTTCATGCTAAGTATAGTGTGAAATGGGGCCTTATTTTCAAGGCAGTGTTAAGATACGTTAAGTGGCTTAACGCTGCCTTGTAAATAAGGCGAAGCATACATCGTCACAGGAACGTCACTTTCAGTGACCATAGGGCTAGTAAATATGCCCCTGTGTATTCTTGAGTTACTTTGGCTAGTCAGTACCTCCTCTGTTGATACTGAGTGGAGCATGAACTCAACATCAACCCAAACCGTTTCAGCAGCAGACCGCTCATGCACCCTCGAGCCACCAATGAACCCCTCAGTCACTGGCAGCCGCTGCTGATAGTGTGTTTAGCTGAAACATTTGACATGGCGCAAAATGTGCTGCTTTGTCAATGATGCCATTTTCACAGCCGCAGCCAAGACAAGACTACAGTTTCACTGGCCAGTCGTTAAGAGTCACATCTGTTTTCAATTAACTTTACACACAAGAATAAAGATTATAAATTAGTACTTTTAAAGGTTTTACCACATAAATAATTAAAACAAACACAGGGGTTGTTTGTTCCTATTATAACAAATATTTCAGTGGTGGAAACATTTTTGAACAACTGAGAAGGGGTTCCAGGAAAAGGTGACCTTGGTGAGCCACCTTGGATGAGTTACTGCCAGAGGCAGGCTTGCCTCTCCAGCAGGTGACCTCTTCACTACTCCGCAGGTTGATTTACAAGTTCAGCTGATCGTCTACTGTTTAAAGTATTTAACAGCCTTCAGAGTTAGGATCACGGGGCCACTGCAAGGATTGTACTTTATATCTTCCCGGCTAATTCCGAGGATGATACTTAAGACAATGATGCTTCACAGATGGCCATCTTTGTTTAGAGAACCATATATATTCCAGCCCTTAGACAGGGGCCCCACAGGATGCAACTGAGAGCGGGCACAAGAAGTTCAAGACAATATCATCCCCGGAGAACAGGGGCGCAGAACACTCAGGCAAAGCACAACATGTGACCATTGTTCCAAAATACAAAAAAGTAGATACGTCGCGGACAGAGCTATGAGAGAAAGAATGGAGAACACTTTTGTGGCCAGACAGGGGCATTTAAGTCATATTTTAGGAATATAAGCCACGGGAGAAGATAATTACTATTTGCATATATTTTCTATTTTAGTTTCACGTAGTGGCACTAACTCGGAGTAAGTTATTGAAGTGCTATTAACGATGATGGCGAAAAAGTGAATTTGCTCCATATCTTCGGCCTCTGCAAAAAGCATGCAATCATTACTGTGTACAATGCCACGATGAATATAGATGTAAGCATTGCCCACAGATACTTTTTCCCTTTTTTAACAGAATTGACTCCATGCAATTGGCTGCAATCTGTAGGATGACTCAGGGACACGAGTGGAGCGTGCCTATATCTACACCACCACCCTCCTCTACACTAGCACTTACACCATAACATTGACCCTACATCAACACCTCGTTCTCCTTACACACAACTAGTCTATAGCCTAAATCACTACTTACACTGTCATCTACAATCTACTCCGCTATTTTAATCCTACAGTCTCACCCTACACCATTCACCAACATGGATTTCTCAACCTCACCTAAAATCTACACAACTACCTACACCAACACCATTAACTTCAACCGCAACCTATGCCTAAACTTTACACTGCTTATATTTTACACCACCACCTACACACTGTACTACCATCACTTTTCCTACCACTACATACATCATTCATCCTCCATTCCAATTCTTATATCCATGTGGCCACCTACACCACCACCTTGCCCATATGCTAATACATACATCTCATACATAATACACCAACTATGCTAACACACCCACTTGCAAGAACACCTATTCCACCACTAATAACCTACTCCACCACCTTTGTCACAATCAGAAGTAGTGTGGATCTGGGTGCTGCTATGCGCAGTACTCAGTCCTCAGACTGCCCGAAGGTCTGCTCTTGCTCTGGGATTACCAGACAGAGTTGGACTGGTATTATGTTCCACAGCTAGAATAAGATTCGGACCGATACCTTTATCCTGAGTTGGCTTTATTTTTTCCTGTTGGCAACCTCAACAATGACATGTTTTCCTCTGACATTGCCCTGGGAAATCTGTAAATAAATAACCCATTCCCATATTTTATGAGATGGCCTAGGTCAGGTGTTTCTAGGTTGGAAAAGGTCCAGAAAATATTTCTTGCTTCACAGTCCAAGATGGCCACCTAGTGTTTCCTGTGAAGTCAATTCCTTCTAGAATCTTCCAGGTCCTTCCAGTCAATGTGGCCTATATTTCTTGTAATATCACTTCCTTCGCCCTGTGAACCTCCAGATCCTTCCAAGCAGGGCCGGACTGGGAACAGAAATAGGCCCTGGCAAACTGCGCACCTGGCCCCCTTTGGGGTGAGGGAAGGTGCAGCCGAGTAGTTTGCGAGGGCCGGTTTTGGCCGCTTTTGTTACAAGGGGCCGATATTGCCAACCCTCGGTAACAAAAACAGCCCCCCAGGGGCCCAAAACTGGACCCCAACCTAGCGGCCTACCAGGGAAACGCCCGGTGCCCGCTATGGCCAGTCCAGGCCAAGTCATGTGATATGTACTTCCTTTGACATCTCTTCCATCCTTTCTTCTAGACCCTTCCAGAACCTTCTAGGTCATGCAACTTGTACTTTCTGGGAGATCACTTCCTTTGTTTCAGATCCTACTAGGTCTAGTGACCTCAGGACTCTAAGCAAGCTGGGATCACTTGGCAGCGTGTTACAGTTGTGCTCACCAGTTAATTGCTTGCTCTGTAGAGAGCTCGCCTTTTTTATGGCAAACTTGTGTCTGCTTGTAGTGTTTTGTTCCTGTTCTTGTCCTGCTGTCCTTTGGCGATGTTCCTGGCTTCCAGTTGTTTTCTACAAAGGGACCATGGGCAGACCCAAATTGTCTCAAGTCATCATTCTGCAGATTGCTAAAGAGGGAGAAAGTGGCAGGCCTTATCTTTATCAGAAGAAGTCAAGGCCATAGTTACATAAACAACCTGCCCTTGCTGCCCTTTACATATACACCATCCTATAACACCTGCAGGATACTTTCAATATCAGCATACTATTCCACCACTTACACCCTGCAATTTCACCTACACTCTCCTCCAGAGGTCTTCAAACTCTTGGGATGGGACCCTTGGTGGGAATGTAAAGAAATGCCAAGGGGGATGTGAGATTCTGGCCAAGAGTAACTCCTAATCTGTTTCAAGCAAAAGCAAACAAGCTTCATGCTTAAAATCAGTACGGTGATTTTAGTGAAAAAAACAGGATGGTCTGGAGCCACTCTGTAATGGACTAGCACGATGTCTCTAGTGTATTGTGTCCTGGCTGGGAGTAGGTGTCCAAGGAGGCCTCCAAATAACAACCAGCCCCTCACCACCTCAATTCAGAAAACGGCTCGCACTATACGATTTTTGGGGTGACTGGTCGTCTGAGAGCATGTTAGCCATCGTGCATGAATTTGCTTTTTAAAGGGATGGCTGTGATGTTTGAAATGTAAAATATGTTTGGAGCTGCCAAATGGCTTCATAAACTGTGCTGCAACTTCAGTCAGTCGTGGTATTCTAGCCAACAGTATGCTGCATTTTAGGATTTGCAGTTTAACTTTTAACTTTTTAATTATGGGCTGAGAGACCCAGCAAACAAAATATTTTTGACTAAAAACTTCAGATTCAAATGTTCCCCTCTAAGGACCCGCACACATTGATTGAATAAAAAAGAACATGTATTCATGAACAGAACATCCTGGGGTTCAATACAGATTATATCCACATAGACATTGACAATGTGCTATCCAAGTACAGTTACATTGTTCAATCTTTTCATCTGTCAATGTATAAGTAACCCACTCTCAAGTGAAACCATGTAAATGTCCGTCTACTGGAACTGATCACTCTACAACTCAGGGATATAGTGTAAGTCTGATAAGGGAGGAGACAGTAATCTCTCTTCACTACTGGAGCACGTCCAGATTAGCCACAACCCCAGTTTTCAATGTGGGCAGTTTTACCATTGGATGGTTGCCCTACATTGTAAATTCCTCCATTAATTAAGTGCTTTTGTATGATTTATATTGAAGAGATTATGGCTCCCTCCTTTATTATACTCACACTACATCCCTCAGTTGTAAAGGGATCAGTTCCAGTGGGGTCAGCGGGTATCTCCATATATCTAATAGGTCCGGAGGATGGTCTTGTGAATTGATACCTTTTGAGACCAAAACTACGACGACACGCCCATTTCTCTGGTGCAATTACCACAGGCTGCACAAATGTTGTCTTGATAAAAAAGGGACATTTACATGGTTTCACTTGAAAGTGGGTTACCTATAGATTGGCAGATGAAAACATTGAACTGTGTAGTTGCATTTGGATAACACATTGTCAATGAATATGTGGATATCAGCTGTATTGATCACCAGTATGTTCTGCTTATGAATACATGTTCTTTTTTATTCAATCACCTCACATGCCTGTCTGTGTTTTTAAGTAAGGTTGTGCAATAAAAAAATGATATATATTTGTAGGAAAGTGCCCTATTTGCATGGTTACCCCCTAACATTTTGCCAGATGACTGATGCGAACTTGACTGAGTGTGCCCTGGGTCTTTGCCAATCAGGTTCCCAGGGCATGTGTTCTTTCCCATAACTGTACTATTGTTTCCACAATTGGTACACCTCTGGGCCACATGTAATTCCCCGTTAAAAGGTACCCCTGGTACCTGGGGCCTCTGAGGGCTGCAGCATGTATTATGCTATCCTCAGTGACCCCTCACTTTGACACCCACACGCTGCCATTGCAGGCTGCGTGCTTAGGTGCAGACCAAACTGCAGAGTTGACATGGCACACCTGCCTGTGGGCCATGCCCACCAACACTGCCTGTGGCATGGGTAAGTCACATCTCTAGCAGGCCTTACAGCCCTAAGGCAGGGTGCACCACACCACAGGTGAGGGCATAGCAACATGAGCACTATGCCCCTACAGCGTCTGTGCCATTCACAGACATTGTAAGTACATTGAAGCCATTTTGAGTATATGGGCTGGTAGTTGGTCAACACAAACTCAACAGCTCCATGATGGCTTTACTGAAAACTGAGAAGCTTGGTACCAAACTTCTCAGCATAATAAACCCACACTGATACCAGTGCTGGATTTATTATAAAATGCACTCAGAGGGCATCTTGGAGCTGTCCTCTGAAAAACGATCAACTTCTTGTGTATTGGCTGACTGGTCCCCACCAGCGTCATCACTAGACAGGTTTCTGACCTCACAGGGTGAGATCCTTTGTGCTCTTGTCAGGCAAAAACTAAGCCTCCGCTAGGTGGAAGTGCATCACACCTCCCCCTGGCAGCAACAGTATCACTTGGTGATGAGTTTCAAAGGCTCTCACCTTGTGATGTGCTGATTTGGGAAGCTCTTACTAGTGGAGATGCACGCCCCCACTTTTGGCGGCAGGACAGGTGGGAAAATAAGTAAGCAGAGTAGGGGTGTCCACCTTAGCCTGGCACAGCCTCGTAAGTCGCTACTGTGCTATTGTTGTGGCGCAAGTGTACTTCTCTCATTTTTTGTGTCCTTCTCTCACACCTTTCCTCTATAGCCCATAAAGGTGCGGGTCTACCTATGCCCTAGCCCATGGAGTAATCCTCCACTTGACTCTAGGTAAGGGAGTTTTTCCTCTACTATTCAGCAACGCGGCAGTGTTTCTATCACTTTACATATGCAGCACCGCTGGCTTAGTGCAATACTTGCGTGTTTTGGTCTCTCGGGTTGGGCATACTGTCTCACGCCGCATTCCCACCACCAGCATTGCGACAGTGATTCTAGCATGTTATTCTGAATACCCAGCACCACTGTATCAGTGCATTTCTTGCGCACCTTGGCCCCACGGAATGGGCATTCCTGTCATGGTGAGTTCACAGGGGGGTTGCTTCTTGGGTACCGGTAGTGCCGCACTCGTGTTCGCCAGCTACCTGGCGTAACCGGTAGCTGGCCTGCTGTGTACACCTGGACAGCCACCACTGTGAGGACCACTCCCATGAAATAAGCAAAGTCAGTCTCCTGTCTCATGCACCATGTGCACAGTTTGATGTACTCTGTGGAGGCACACAATGACGTCTCTGTTTTATGTTTCATGTGTGTCTGTTGTTTTTCTGTCTCCTTTCCATTCCTAGGTCACATCAGGAGCGGTTAAACTATTTAGTTGTAGCTCAACTATAGTATTTTACAGTTCTAGCCCGTCCTGATCTCACAGAAGATTCCATCCCCTCCACTCTCTTGCACTTTCACACCACAACTTGTTTTTGGTCCTGATGAAGCGCCACGGATCCTTGTGACCATCCAGATGCGAAACATGTCAATCTTTTAGTTACCAGGGCACATTAATGCTTTTTGGAGTAACGCACTACCTTCGGATTTTTTAGTTTGACAAGGGTACCGTCACAATAAATATACCCTTTTTAGTATCCCTTAGCCAGTTTTATCCTTCACATACACTTTCACCCTTCACATAGGACTCACCCCACATACCTGCACTCATCTGACGGCTGTTCTCAAAAGATCTCCGCCAAAGTGACCCTTCGGGGGACCCGTAGGGCATTGCAGCGCCGGTCCAACGAGGAGCAAACGCCCTATGATGAAGCATGACATCCTTCGGGGTGTGTGAGGGCAATAAGAGACAAGACCTGTTCTTGCCTCTGAAAAGTGGGTTCTAGACCTAGGTTGACCCTTTTGCTCATTCTCTCCTCTTTTCCTTTTGGTGAGTGGGTGGCTCCTTTGCACCCCTACATACGGAACAGTGACCCCCTTTTTTGTTTGACAGCCCAAGGGTCGCCAGGAGCTGAGGTGTACCCCTCTCTTAGAATTTCTCCATCTTGAATTGGAGAATTATGTCCAATAAGAACATGGATGTGCCCTTCTCCCCAGAGGCCGGGGGCACATCCTTAAGGTGTCCACCTTAGCCTGGCACAGCCCTAGGGTCGCCAGGAGCTGAGGTGTACCCCGCTCTTAGAAATTCTCCATCTTGAATTGGAGAATTATGTCCATTAGGAACAGGGATGTGCCCTTCTCCCCAAATGCCGGGTGCACCTACTGGGTGTAGTCACCCTAGGGAACAGTAGCCATTGGCTACTGCATCCCAACCTCAGTAACACCCTTTAATTTTGTATTTAAAGGCACCCCTGAACCTTGTTCCTCAGATTCGATGACCGAAGAAGAAGAAGTACTAAAGAGCCATGCAGCAGTGGAGAAGAAGAATATGCCGACTGACTTGTCCCAGCCCTACTGGCCAGTCTCTTCCTCCAGTGACCCTGCTTCAAGAAACCAGCGTGACCGGCAGCCAGCAACCTCAAGGACCTGGGAGGACCTGTGCTATCTTCAGCAAAGACTCTTGTCTCCGGTGGACGCCGGATTTGTTCAGCCGAGAAACCAACAGAAGGACTCCGGATCCAGGTGGATCTGTGACACTTGCACCACTTTGCATTCGATGCCTATGGCCTGAGTCCTGGTGGCCCACCAAACTAATGAAGTTTCCCTGGAAAACCTGACCTGGGATATAGTGCTGGACGACCTCTCCTGACCTTCCCCTCGACGCCTGCAGCCTCAATCTGAAGGGTTCCCCCGACCGCGACCAGATCTGGTGAGAAAACCTGATGCCAAAAGACACCCCTGCACCCGCAGCGACGCGGCCTTGGTGTACTCAACCAATGGTGTTCCAGCATCCACCCCCACTATCCAACAACTTACCTCTGCAGTCGTGGGATACCTTCAGCCAGCCTTTGGAACCGAGCCTGCAGCTGTTTTCCCCAACCGAGGATCTCCATTGGTTTCAACGAGGCCCCGACACTTCCTTTGCATTCTGCACCCGTCAGCCACAGTGCCGCTCGTGGAGCAGTCTCAGTGCTCTTTGGTGGCCCCTCCAGTGCCGATCTTAACCCCAGCAGTTGTGTCCCTGCACCGCAGGTACTTACCTGTAACCAGTGCCTTTTCGAGGTGCCCCCAGCCTCCATAGGATAACATTGGGCCCAGTGACCTCTGCACCCTGCCGCCCCAGTGCTGCTGGTGGGGCCGTACTTACCTTGGTCTGACCCTTGCCAATTATTGATCAAAACCCTGGAGACTGAACTTCAAAACAACTTACTTACCTGTAAGTTACTCACCTGTTTGTTCCCCATAGAATTGCATTGGCGTCTCACTGCATTGTACTAAGTGTAGGCCTGAAAATAAAATATCTCCCTTTTTTTTTCTTAGTCCTCATTCGCCTTGGATAACAAAGAAATGAAAGAACCTAATCCGTGGTCTACCTTAGTATAGCACCAGCCATAGATCTTTACTCAGAGCCAAGGATGGATCACTTTACATCTTGGTTTAGCTTCTCCAACCGTAGATAGCTTAGTCTACACAGCCACCTGTGAAGCCACCACTGGAATAACCAAGCAATATGATGTCGAGGCCTAAGCATTGGACTGTATACAGGCTGGGGAATTCACCCAATTGTCATATGGAAGCCATAACTCCTTTCTCTTGCTTTCAGATGCCATATCCAACCGGATGATGTATTTTATGAAGATCATCCAGTCTGTTTTAGTTGGGGGGTAGATTTTATCCAATTCTTACAAATCTCTCTGCGGGCAAACAATAACAGATAAAAGATTAGCTTTTTAGTGGTAATTTGCAGGGATTCGTGACATTCCGGGGTCCCGGAAAAACAAGAGTTTTGCTTACCTGGAGCATCTCTCAGAGTATTACAGATAAAGTATTACTCACGCCTGACCAGAACTCTTGGACCTCAAGACCCTCCCAAAACATGTGAACGTCATCCTCTTTTTCCTTAACACATTTTGGACAACTCAACGTGGAGCCTTTCCCCAGTTTAGATAGTTTAAGCGGAGTCCAATAGACCCTGTGGAGACAGAATAGGTGGTTCCTCTTACAGCACGCACCGTGGGGTATAGAGTATCACAAGATACTTGCCATAGGTCCACTGGCTGCAGCCCTGGCAAGCTCTCCTCCCATAGTGTTGTTGGCAAATTGAAGTCTCCTTCTGATAGATCCACTAGAAGCCAGTACCAAGTCGCCACTTCCTTTTTTCTTGTCTCACTGCAAGTCATCCAAGATTCTTGTTCATTTGACAAACTCATGCCTGATCCAGTAGAGAAACTCCAACTCTTAATTTGTAGATATTTAAATCTAGACAGCCGATTAATAGCAATCTCTTGCCCCTATTCCAAGGAATCAGGTTTCTATTCTCTTTCAGCTGACTCCAAGATCCCTGCTTCTCTTAGCGGGAG
The DNA here is from genome assembly GCF_964204655.1 of Triturus cristatus. NCBI lineage: Eukaryota > Metazoa > Chordata > Amphibia > Caudata > Salamandridae > Triturus > Triturus cristatus. Next base: position 542,510,855 of record NC_140584.1, read on the forward strand.
AGCCAGGGTGTCTTTAGACCATTCCGGTGATCCAGGAGAATCCCAGATTGGTGCCAATCCACTGTAATAGCTAAGCTTTAGTTCTTTCCTGATTTTATGCCACATGGCTGCAAAGTACTGCAGAGTCTTAAGTCACACTTTTCTAAAGAATTGTGGGTCCCCAAATTTGTGTATAAAATCTTGTTCACGCCCTTCATATCACAAAGCATCGCCCTAAACATTTTCCCAGTATCGGAGTCATTCGGTGTACTAAATAACATCTTTCCTCCTTTTAAGAGAGAAATCCAGGCATAGTAGGGTAAATCCGGCAGTCGCAAGCCCCCTTTATCATGTTGCCGTCTAAGCTTCTTCCGTGCAATTCGGGCCCTGCCCAGATAAAACTACTGATTTTAGGCTGCACCCTTTTAAAGCCAATCTTCCTTAAAGGCCGTGGGGATATTCTGAAAGAGGAAAGTAAGCTTAGGGAGGATTGTCATCTTTACAAGGTTTATCCTACCGAACATTGTCAAGGGAAGATGGGAACAGCTCAACAATAGTCTCCCGACTTCCTTACTAACTTTCTGAAAATTGATTTCCGTGATTTTCTCTATTTTGAGGAAATAAAAATTATGAGGCTTATGTGTCCCCCATGTGCCCCTCTCAACGTATTTTTATGCACATGCATGTATGACATGCATTCTCCCTCCATGGCCTATCAACCTATCAACCATGATGCTTATGCTATAACGTGGCCTGCCAACATCCAGTCTCCCATGAGAGAAACGACAAATCTGCACTGAGGCCTACACGTTTCGCATCATGTTTTCCAGCATTTTCAATGAAAGCCCATTATTGTGGCTCAGCCAGAGCCGAAAAGAGGTTTCAGGCCTCAGACGCTCTGAAAACTGCAGCTGCGTATCCTTGGCCTCGCACACTTGGGCCTCAGCCAAAGGGGCCCTGTCCGAGGTGCCGAGACAGTATTGTTTACTCCTATTAAACCACATTCCTGCCTGGAGAAGGAGGAATAAACACGACCCGTCTGCAAGAAGAGAGCCTAGCCTTTCTGTCTCTTTTTGTGTGATTGCAAAGCTCACGTCAGTGGAAAGCCCATAGCCCCCATGTAAGGCCTACGCAGTAAATGAAGAAATAGATGCCACATTGGCTCTTGGTGATGGGCAACCTATGTCACAAATCAGTCCCTGCCCCAGACTTTAGATATCAGATAATACAAGATGTGCTGGTCGTCCTGACACTGAAGGCCTCACTTCCAGACACCCCGGTTGCACAGCAACCCTTCCCCACGTCAGTTACACGTCATGCTCGAGTTGAGCACAAGTAAGGCAAAGTTCCAGTAAAATTCCAGCTGATCACGCAACCCCCTCCAGGCATCCACCCACCTATGACACTCACCTATTATCATCAAGTGGACGCCCACCTTCACGCCTACTTACACACCCACATGCTCTTATCTCATTCTCTCTTGCTCCGCCTGAAGCACTCCTGCTTACGTATATTATTACAATGTATATATACTGTACTCTGTGAACAAAGTTTGAGAAATGTTCTGAGAAGACCCTTCCTGATCCCTTGTGGTGATGGAACTATTCTCCCTATAACTCGAGTTATTGGAATAAAGCCCTTTTGAACCTGATACCACAGACTCAGCCTCTTGCTTTATGCATGATCATATTGATATATAGAAATTCTGAGTGCGTAATATTTTATTTACGACATTAAATGGCGCCCGAACAGGGACAAATCTCTTTCCCCACGCGCCGGAGATGAAGGTCCAGTTTAGCCCCCTTCCACAGCCGTGACGGACTTCAAGTGTATACGTCGCGGGTTTTCCCGCCAACTCCCTCAGGCCAACGAAGGAGACGGACTGCGACCAGGCATCCATACGAGGCGGTGAGGATTGCGGATCGTCCCGACCCAGAGCCCACCCTGCGAGAGAGCTGTGTCCGAGGTTTCTAGAGATCCACCTAAGATACGCCATTCCCTGCGCAGCGTCAAGTGTCCGAGGCCTTCAAGTTCAAGTTCAAGTTCTGCTTCCTGGTGAGTTTTTCATGGGGGTTGCAATAAAGACGGGTTCATTTAATGAACACGGTAAAGACGTGTCTCACTTGTGAGACCGGTATGTTCAAGAGCATGCATCAAGAATTAATGTATTAAAGAATTAAAGTCCAAGTTTTCAGGTGCACCGATTTAACTGTATGAATGTTATTTGTCTTAGCCAGGTTCAGTTAGGTTTGAATGTGTCAGGTTTTTATGTAAGTTTGTTTCATTTTTGTTTTTGGGTCATTGTGATTTTTGTTTTCGGTTACATTCCAACATGCCGTTGTTTTCGAAACTGCGAAAGATATGTACCAGAAAAGGTGTACTAGAGGAAGCAGTTAACATTCCGCCTAGAGACACACCTGGACATTTCATGTACTGTAAGCATGGTTTAGATGCCGTGTTGTTTTTAGAACTATGGGTGGATTACACAAAGGATTTAGAGACAAAGTATAGATGGCCCATCACGGGAACGTGGGATGCGGAATGCATTATGAAGGTAGAGGAAGAGATATGGAAGAGAAAATCTAGACCTGCTCAGAAGGATGCCATTGAGTTATGGCGCAAGGAGTCACATAGAAGAACAGAGAAAGAGTTCCACAAAGCAGAGAGAAGTAGACAGGAGTCCGAAAAAGCCAAAGAAGAGAAATTACAGGAAGAAGGGGAACGGGTAAAAAGAGAGCAGACTGAAAGAAAAAGAAATACTGTCATTGCTGGTATTTATCCCGTCCTTTCAGAGGAACTAGCAAAAGTGGCCCCAGTAGAAAGACCCATTAGAGTGCCACCGCAAGTACCCCGAAAAATAAAACAAACAGCAGCCGAAATGTTCATTAACACCTACCTAGAGGAATCCCCACCAGCATACATGGACGGATTTTTCCCTGCACCCCCAACGCAAGAACAGCTCCAGGAGCTCGAGGACGGCGGGGAGGGAGGATCCGGGGCAGCATCAGGAGGGGGGCCGACAGTAAAAGTAGACATCTCCGAATGTATATATGACCCAGATCCAGGAAAGGGCAGAATGCTCGTGTTTTCACTACGGCTTAGACGAGCAGTCGCAGATTTGGAAAAATTACCAGATATGGATAAACATCTAAAGAAAATGTACACATTCATAAGAACAGGGGAAGGTTCTGAGTGCATAGCAGAAGCTGTACAAAATAGAAAAGTAATTATTAAGAACTATATCCTTCGCTTCCTAATTAACTGTCTGATCAGGGAAAAAGACGAAGGTGACGGGGACATAGACCGTTGTTATATTGGTTGGAGTGATCGCATAGATGCCGGTCAGCATGATAAATCAGGCCAGACAGACAACATGTTGACCAAAATCCGAAAGGCAATAATAGCGTCACACGAAGGAGGCCCAAACGAAAAGGCTGAGTTATCATCTGATGATGAAGCAGGAGACAAAGACAGAATACATTATGTGGGCCATGCCCGGCGATTCGAAAGGCCCAAGGGCCTCAATCACCGTAAACAGGGAACGGCTATAAAAGAAAGATATTCCCTTGAAAGTTTGTTCCAAATCACCGAAAAAGCGGTGAATAAATGGTTAGGTAACGATCAGCCCCTCACCCCGACCGAAAATGAATTAGCACGGTCAGCCACCCTGTGGATATCCCAATATGATATGTATAATAATGATATCGTAGCACAAACGTTCTTGAGCCTCGCTCCAAACGAACAGCGCATAGCTGGTGTTTACATGGTCCAACATTTGATCACGTTATATGAGAGGCACTATTCTGGTCCTGGTCTATTGTATAAGTTGCTGGACGATATAATACTAGACAGGTGGATGAACATGGGTACTGAATTGATTAATGTCATCCTGGATCAGCGACACAAATATATAGTATATGTGACTAGGTCCCTGCTTCCCGCTCCACCACAGGTTAAGGGACAGTCATACGACAAGCTGAACCCCCTACGAGAGGTTCATCCTGTAAAGGATGCAAACAATGAACTGCAACGGGTGTATGTCTACACCCCCTTGTCAAAATTAGAGATACTGGAAATGAAAAAAATGTTACCATCCCATGATAAAGACCCGGGGGGTTTTCACCGAGAACTAAAAGACATTCTTCGCTTAGGAGAATATACATATGCTGACATTCTAAAATTATTAAAAGTACTATTGCCTGCTGGTATTTACGAGAAGCTTAAAGGACAGGACTGGGAGGTGGGAGAGAAAAAGCTCAGCTGGGATCTGTTGGAAAGAGAGGAAGAGGGAAGAGGCCCGGGGGTTGGTCTGGGTCCCCGAGCTAAAGACTTACCTGAACTCCTTGTACAAGTTTTGCCCAGATTATTAATTACCAAGAAAGAAGACTGGGATGCTATTTCAGCCTGTAAACAGAAACCAGACGAGGACACTAGCGATTTTTACTCTAGGTTTGAGAAGTGTTTCACTATCAATAGTGGTCTTAAGCCCGGTAGCGATTCATATCCCCATCTTTTCATGAGCAAACTAGTAGAAAATTCCCTACCAGAGGTGAAGTATAGGGTACTAAAGGTTGAGAGTACTTGGCAAGCAAACAGCCCTTCCCAAATGTTACAGATGTTACAATACCACCAGAACAGAATTAGAGAAGAACACGACCAGGAAAAGAGACGCATGAAAGACACAAAGATGAAGATGCTGGTGGCCCAATCGACACCGGCAAACACAAACACGAACAAGAATAGCACAAAAAAAACTAATGGGACCTGTAATTATTGCAAGAAGCCAGGCCACTTCGTAAATGAATGTGCAGTCCTGAAACACAATATAGCTATAGGTAAAACAAAGCCACGTCCTTATCCTCCCAAAGAAAATAACACACATCAGACAGCAGATACGTTTCCACCGCCGCCGCCGCCTGTCCATGCACCTGCACCAGCCCATGCCACAACACAAATGTATGAGCACGCTCAAACTAACTATCCAGAATACCAAGCATATTCATGAAGCAGCCCAGAGAGGGAATTCGACTTGCCCCTTATTCCAGTTCCTGTGGACCAAGCGGGTCCCTATGTGCATGCACGTTTACTAGGACAAAATAAAAAGTTTTTGATTGACACTGGGGCGAGTAGAACTACCATCAGTCATTCCGAGGTTCCAGGGGCACCCCTCTCGGGCTCAAAGAGTATATCCCTGGGCTTTTCAGGAAAGCCTATTATTAATGAGGTTTCAGAACCAGTCTCTTTAGGAGTTGGTCCACTAATACATATAACAGACTTACTGCCTACTAAATCATGTCCAGAAAACTTACTTGGTATAAAAACATTAAAGGAACTAGGAGCAATTATCTGTTGCTCGCCAGAAGGAGTGCGACTGTATTTACGTGATTTCAAGGGACATTTTGTAATGAAAGATATTGACATCAGGCTCCAAAATGTACCGCAGCACCTATGGGCACAAGGCCCGACTGACGTAGGGTTCATGAACATCACACCACACCAGGTCACCCTCAAGGAAGGAGTGGTGCTGCCACGGATTAGACAATACAAAATCCCACCTGAGGCTGAAGTAGGGTTACTGAATATAATCGATGAACTAATCGTACAAGGGGTGGTGATAGAGACAGATTCAAACATATGCAATTCACCTGTTCTTCCTATTCTTAAAAGAACTGATCCCAATACATCACCTGTTTATAGATTAGTTGTGGACCTGCGAGAATTAAACAAATGTGTGGTGCCACAGTACCCTGTGGTCCCGGACATTTCTTCATTATTGACTGCCATTGATGCAAAGGCTTTACAGTTATCGATCTGAAGAACGCATTTTTCAGTATCCCAATACATCCGGACAGCCAATATCTTTTCGGTTTCAGTTTAAAAGGCCGCAGCTTCAGATTCACGAGAGCACCACAGGGCTTCACGGAAAGTCCTAGCATCTACAGTCAGGCACTCAAACGACAACTAGACAGTATTCATATGCCTACCACCACAGCACTGATACAGTATGTAGATGACATTCTCATCACTGCAAGATCGGAAACTGACTGTGAAAATGCATCACTCACTGTTTTACACTTCCTGGCTGACAAGGGGCACAAAGTGTCCCCTTCGAAGCTACAATTCTGTGAACAGCAAGTGGCGTACCTTGGGCACTTGCTATCCAAGGAGGGTAGGCGACTGACACCAGAACGTATCCAACTGATTTCTGGCCTTTCACAGCCCAAGACACAAAAGGAGGTACGTGCATTCATTGGCCTCACTTCATATTGCAGGCAGTGGATTCCCCAGTATGCTTACATAGCCAAGCCCCTAATACAGTTGACGACACAGGAGGCAGCTTCTACTAAAGTCCTCCCTTGGACACAAGAACACACTGTGGCATTTGAGGAATTAAAAAGAGCTTTATGTCAAGCACCAGTTTTAGCGATCCCTGATTACAACAAATCTTTTATGCTTTTTGTGACAGAGCGAGATGGAACAGCACTATCTGTCCTAACACAAGATCATGCAGGAAAACACAAGCCCTGTGCTTATTTTTCTAGTACATTGGACCCAGTAGCCCAGGCTTTGCCTGCGTGCCTAAAATCTGTTGCAGCAACGGCCTTAGCCATAAGACAAAGTGACTCGATAGTGCTGGGCCACCCCCTGACAGTACAAGTACCGCACGCAGTGGAGGTTCTCTTGAACCGGACACAAACCCAACACCTGACTGTAGCGAGACTGACAGGATATGAGCTGACGTTATTTCAACCACACATAGAGATCAGACGATGCAACATACTGAATCCTGCTACTCTTTTGCCCTCCAGTACAGAAAGCGTTTCCCCACATGACTGTGTTGAAGTAATACATACCGTGACTAAACCAAGACAAGACTTGACAGATGTTGCACTCCCAGACCCTGACCTAACACTCTATGTTGATGGCTCATGCATGAGGACGGGGGCGGGAGAATTAGTGGCAGCATATGCAGTGACCACTGCTACTGAAATCATAGAGACTAAAAGAAAAGACATACTGTCAGCACAAGCAGCAGAGCTCATCGCCCTGACACAAGCATGCATAAGAGCTAAGCACTTGAGAGTAAACATTTACACCGATTCACAATACGCATTCGGGGTAGTTCATGACTTCGGAGTACTGTGGAGAGAAAGAGGTTTCTTGACCTCTCACGGGGCCAAGATACAGCATGGCCCCCTTATTCAAGCCCTTCTGGAAGCTATACATTTACCAACAGCCATAGCTATCCTGAAATGCAAAGCACATACTAAAGCCACAGATACCATTTCTCAAGGCAATGATCTTGCAGACCGAACAGCTAAACAGACAGCTCAGACCCCACTAGACATGACAAACCCACAGGTACCATCAATGACCAAAGCCATGACAGTCAGGGATCCTTCCAAGGATGTACAGGACATACAGACACATGCTACTCTAGACGAATTAAAGAAATGGTCGGAACAAGGAGGGGTACTGACTGATCAGGGTTGGATGACTAAGGGCAAAGAAACATGGTTTCTTCCTGATGCGATGGTACAAGTGATCATAAATACCGCACATAGTCCTGCACACTTAGGAGAGAAAGCAATGCTAGACAGCTTACAGAATATATGGTTCAACAAGCACCTGCGTGCAGCAGCGAAACAAAAGGTCAGAACATGTATGATCTGTTGCCAATTCAATCCAGGTAAAGGCATACCGATGGAACAAGGTGGATTCCATCCACCTGACCACCCTTTTGAAGTCCTCCAAATGGATTATATCCAAATGGACAGATGTAGAGGTTACAAATATGTCCTGGTAGTAGTATGTTCACTGTCAAGGTGGACCGAAGCGTATCCAGTCCCTGATTAAACTGCTGTAACTACCGCCAGACAATTGGTGCGAGAGTTTTTCCCACGTTATGGACTACCGCGTGTCGTATATTCTGACAATGGTCAGCCTTTCTCCTCTGAACTCATGAAACAGGTGTCCCTTCTGTTAGGGTATACCTGGAAGTTCCATTGTGTACGACATCCTGAGGCAGCAGGCCTTGTAGAAAGACACAATCAGACCCTAAAGATAAAACTAGCAAAGATTTGTGCAGACAAAGGTGTAGATTGGATGGTAGCCCTGCCGGTTGCCCTCTTTTACATGCGAATGGTAGCCCATTCTAGAACAGGCTTATCTCCCTATGAAGTGGTCTTTGGTAGACCACCGAATATAAGGGGCACTCCAATGCCTAAAAAGATTACTGATGTTGATAGTAACATGCTGACAGATTACCTGGCTTCCTTGATGTCTGCACTACTCTCTTGTCGTTCGCAGGTTGCTGCCGCCTTCCCTGACAACACCCAGGTCAAGGAACATTCCCTCGCTCCTGGGGATTATGTTTTAATAAGGAACTTTGATAGAACGAGCCCTCTTGAGCCGAGGTGGAAGACGCCAAAGTTGGTATTATTAACCACGAGGACCGCTGTTAAAGTCGAAGGACGGAAAGGATGGGTTCATCTTCATCATTGTAAACGCTACTTCGGGAATAACGATTCTTTTAAAAAGGACACGAACTTTTCAGACTTTGAGCCCCCTTTACTAGAGGAGACTCCCCAGCAGGAGTACAAAGCTAAACTTAGATCTAACAAGTCAGAACCCGTTTGATCAATTAAGTCCACTAGGTGGTGAAGCGGTTGAACATGTATTCTGGCTTGCATAAGATCTCGAACAATCATAATGATAAAAAGAGCAAGATGAAAAGCAAATACTGTAAAATATTACGTGGTAGATGTATAGTGACTTTGATTTTTCTATCTCTTCTGTGTATCACGATAATATGTATCAGCTTAATACTACATGCTATTTTTCCTCCTATTGCCTCACTCTTACACTCCTCCACTAATGATACCATAAAGCACACATTTAGTGATCTACCTTCCCATGAGCTATCATATCGTCTTGCCTTACGCAACAATACCTTTATTCAGATGCTGCACCATTCACATCAGACTAGCAATGCTACAGACTGCTGGGCCTGTGGCCGACTTCCCCCGTATCAGAAGGTGAAGGGAGTGTTGCCTCTTTTCCCTTTTCCATTCTCCCATAGTGGTTCTTGCGGAGCATGGTTTGCCTTAATGACATCCATCAACGGTGATGCCAAAGAATGTCAAGACAAGGAGTGTAGGGGCGACTGGGTATGGGGTAACTTGAATAAAGTCATGAATGAAGCATGTTTCCCAGATGAAGAAGGTCTTCCCCAAAGGAAAGGTACAGATCTAGAAAATGAAGAGTATCTGCAAGGAAATGTGACCCTCGACCTTATAGTGTTGAATGTCAAACCCATACACAATTTAGGTCCATCCTCAATTACAGTCCTGCCAGTAAAAGGGATCTTGTGTGTCAGAAAAGAAGGCTCAGTACATTTGGGGCACAGCGAGTGTAATACTATAATAGTGTTTGAAGACAAAGGAAAGTCTTATTTCAGAGCATCACGACACACCTATTTTATTTGTGGCCAGACAGCCTATGTGCAACTGCCCTTAGACTGGGGTGGGACGTGCTACATATCATTTCTTTTACCACCCGTTTTCTTGGCCCCATCGAACTATCATCAAAATCTCCAACTAGCACTTATCAGACACAGACGAGGGCTCGATGCCTCTGGCATTGACCAGACTGAAACAGCTTGGGAGCAATATACAGATTTCAACAAAGGATTCTTTTTCTTCATAGGTCCCGTCCAGAATAGTAAACTTATCCGCAGGCTAACAAGGATTCTAGAAACAGTTGCTAATGAGACTGCATCAGCCCTGGGGAACTTGACCCAGGAACAGTCTGCTATGAGAATGGTCGTTCTTCAGAATCGTCTTGTTCTTGACGTCATCCTGGCGGATAGGGGCGGGGCTTGTAGGGTCATTGGTTCCAGCTGTTGCGTTTTCATCCCTAATAACGCACCGTCTGTATACAAAGCAATAACAAGGCTCCACAAGATTGCCCAAAGCATACACCAAGACCCAGGCACGTGGACTTGGTCCAGTTGGCTCTGGGAGTAATATCGGCATGGGGATGGAAAGTGTTGACCGTCTGTGGGTTAATACTACTGATGATATTCAGTTGTTGCCTATGTCTGCAGTGTGGCCCGGCCATTTGCGGCCTGTGTGCTACTGCATGTGTTCCACATCCCCATTTACAAAGCATTGAAAATGGAAAAATAATGTTGCAAGAACAAATCAACTGTCTCATGAGAATAGATGTGACATGAGGGTCCACTAGGGGACAAGGAGGGAATGAGGAAATAAAAATTATGAGGCTTATGTGTCCCCCATGTGCCCCTCCCAACGGATTTTTATGCACATGCATGTATGACATGCATTCTCCCTCCATGGCCTGTCAACCTATCAACCATGATGCTTATGCTATAACGTGGCCTGCCATCATCCAGTCTCCCATGAGAGAAATGACAAATCTGCACTGAGGCCTACACGTTTCGCATCATGTTTTCCAGCATTTTCAATGAAAGCCCATTATTGTGGCTCAGCCAGAGCCGAAAAGAGGTTTCAGGCCTCAGACGCTCTGAAAACTGCAGCTGCGTATCCTTGGCCTCGCACACTTGGGCCTCAGCCAAAGGGGCCCTGTCCGAGGTGCCGAGACAGTATTGAGCACGGTTATCTGCTTACTCCTACTAAACCACATTCCTGCCTGGAGAAGGAGGAATAAACACGACCCGTCAGCAAGAAGAGAGCCTAGCCTTTCTGTCTCTTTTTGTGTGATTGCAAAGCTCACGTCAGTGGAAAGCCCATAGCCCCCATGTAAGGCCTACGCAGTAAATGAAGAAATAGATGCCACATTGGCTCTTGGTGATGGGCAACCTATGTCACAAATCAGTCCCTGCCCCAGACTTTAGATATCAGATAATACAAGATGTGCTGGTCGTCCTGACACTGAAGGCCTCACTTCCAGACACCCCGGTTGCACAGCAACCCTTCCCCACGTCAGTTACACGTCATGCTCGAGTTGAGCACAAGTAAGGCAAAGTTCCAGTAAAATTCCAGCTGATCACGCAACCCCCTCCAGGCATCCACCCACCTATGACACTCACCTATTATCATCAAGTGGACGCCCACCTTCACGCCTACTTACACACCCACATGCTCTTATCTCATTCTCTCTTGCTCCGCCTGAAGCACTCCTGCTTACGTATATTATTACAATGTATATATACTGTACTCTGTGAATAAAGTTTGAGAAATGTTCTGAGAAGACCCTTCCTGATCCCTTGTGGTGATGGAACTATTCTCCCTATAACTCGAGTTATTGGAATAAAGCCCTTTTGAACCTGATACCACAGACTCAGCCTCTTGCTTTATGCATGATCATATTGATATATAGAAATTCTGAGTGCGTAATATTTTATTTACGACAATTTACTAAACAATTTTAATACCTAGGTATCTAATTTCTTTTTTAACACATTCCAGCTGCGAATTGATGTTCCAGGTCATTAAAACCGTTTTGCTCTCATTTACCACAGAGCCTGAAATGTGCCCAAACCTTGATGCCTCTTCATACACTAACGGTAGGGAAGTACTAAGGTCAGAAGTGTATACCACTAAGTCATCTGGACATAACCCCACCTTTTTCTCCCAACCCAGGAACTTAAAAGAAAGTATGCCTTTGTGATTTCTGATCTTCCCTAAGGGTTCAATAAGTTGAATAGGAAGGGAGATAGTGGACACCCCAGCCTGGTTCCTTTAGAAATGTTAAAGGACCTTGAAAGATTCCTATTTACCGAAACTTTGGCTCTAGGATTTTTATAGATTAACTCTATAGCCCTACAGAAGTTTTCACCCAGGTTGGAAAGCATTAAGATTTTTTTGCAAATAGGGCCAATTTACCCTATTGAAGGCTTTAGTCGCATGCAAGGTGATAACTGCCAGGGGCACTTTGTAGACGGATTTTATATCTATGCCTCCGATTAAGTTATAGGTGAGACCTTTCATTCCCCTTCCTCGCACAAAACCCTTCTGATCTTCAAAGGAGGCCCCACCACGACTCCATTAAGCCTATCAGCAAGTACCTTTGCAAAGATTTTATAGTCGGAGTTCAGTAGGGAAATCGGCCTGTAGGAGTCGTAACAATTTGGTGGTTTATCTGGTTTTAGTATCAGGGTAACTATTGCCTCATTCCAGGAGGGTGGAATCTCCCTCCCATTCTCAAAAATATCTGAAAACAGTCTTGCCATCACCGGAAAAAGGTACTCCCCATATCTTTTATATACCTCTGCGGGGAGGCCATCAGGACCTGCAGCTTTGCCTAGTTTCCCTGCCTTGATAGACTTCCTGATTTCACCTTCTGTTAATGAGCTGTTAATTTCCTCCCTTTGATCTTCGGCGACTGCACAGGGAGCATCCTGACCCAACCATCCTTCCACCCTCCCTTTTGTTGTTAAATCCTCCAGATATACCTTCCCCAAATGGCTTAAAAGGGTTTCCTCTATGCCCTCCCTTGTTGGGATAGAGTTTCCAGTGGCCCCACATTTGATCACTTTTATTAAGCATTTTGCCTGATAATATTTTACTTTCCATGCAGGTAGCTTACTGCAGCCTTCTCCATAGTTAAAGTGGGCCAGTTTACTAGCTCGCCATCTTTTAGCTCTTCGACTACCCCTGTAAGGTCAATTTTAAGGGCCTGGAGAGAGGTTTGCTGCGTTCCTTGTTCCAATCCGCTTCCTTGTAGCTGTAGATCCAGCCACTGAATCTCACTTTCAATATCCGCTGCCTCTGAATTGCGTTGTTTACTTTTATAAGATTGGATGGACATTATGTTCCCCCTCAGAAATGCTTTCATGCATCCCAAACCACTTCTAAAGGTACACTATCTATGTTGGTTGCAAAAAACTCCTGAGATTCCAGCCCAAGTTTCTATACGATATTATCATCCAATAGTATAGTGCGATCATTAGTCCATCTTCTCTGCACCACAATATTTAAGGGGGCCAACACTAGAGTTATAGCTGAATGGTGTGACAGGTGCGATCCCACATGACTTGCTTCCCGGACTTGGTCTTTTATATTTTGATTGATCAGAAATAAATCTATTCTCGATTGGTGCCCGTATTTTTCATTATTAAACATAAAACTCTTTAGGGTGCCCCTTCTCTCTCTCCAGATGTCACACCATCCTAGTTGCGTGATCGATGTATTTATCAAGAACTGTGTCTTATTATTTACTACAGCTCTACTTTTAGAGGAGCGGTCCAAATTCCCATCCAACACTACATTAAAATCCCCAGCAAGAATGATGGGATCGGGAAAATTTAGAAGCTCTGAGAGTAGATTGCTGAACGGGACAGGATCATCTAGATTAGGGCCATAATATCTGACCACAATGTAGAACTGGCTGTAACATCTTAACTTAACGATAAACCATCTTCCGGCCTTATCCACCCTACTATCCTCTATTGTGATCTGGGGGTTGTTTTTAACTAATATAGCTACACCTCTTATGGTTAATTGCTGGTTAGAGGATGCGACTTTCTGCAATCACCTCCTATATTTAAATACCTCTTTCATCTCCTCACTGGTCAAATGGGTTTCTTGAAGAATTATGATCTGGGCGGGGGCATCTCTCAGGTATTGCAGGATCTTCTCCCTCCTATGCTTAACTCTGAGCCCGTTTACATTCCATGACTAAATTCAATCTTCACATTCTGACTAGCGCTCATCTTTTACTCCCTAGAATTAATTGTTGCCATGCAGGAACCAGAGTCCCAGTTTATTCCATGAGGAAAAATTTACTTTTCATTTTTTACCCACTGCTCACCACCCCATGTACCTAACCCAACCTGTGACCCCATCCTCCCTGGAGAAATCTTCTTTTCCTTCTTCATAGCCTTAGCCTAAGAAGCCCCCCCGAACACGAGACATTAGACAGACTGTGTAACTAAAAATGTTGTTCCGCTAAAGTTATCTGAACATTTTTATCAATTCTCAGATAAAAGCAGGCAAAGTAAACTATGCAGATAATTTCAAAAGAAAAAGTGAGAAAGAGATATAAAGGCAAATATAAGGGCAAAGTTAAGACGGGCAAGGATTAAGAAATACTCATACCAATACATTCAAACCTCACTTACTTGTCACTGTTTCTATTAAGGATTTAAGAACTTTTTCAGCCTCCTCTACTCAACGAAAATTAGGCATCTTGTTATTATGCATTACCCGCAGGCATAAAGGGAATCTCAACTGCGTTGTGGCACCTAACTTTTTAAGGGGCTCAATTAATTTACCCAGCTCCCATTGTTTATTGACCGTGATCTCGGAGATGTCTGACCTTATCTCGAAGTTGATGCCGTTGACTGCCAGTATCTTCTTTTTTAATGTCTTTGTGAGAATTTCCTCCTTAATTTTATAAGCATGAAAATGAACCAGAATCTTCCTTGGTTTTGTTTTATTCAGGGATGGCCTGAACGGGTCTTCTATGGACCCTATGCATGTCGTTTATTAAGTCTTGTTCCGTACAGTCAATGTGAGTTTCCAACTTAATCAGTCTCACCACAGGGCCCTTCACATCATCCCCTTGCGCCCCCTCTGGGATTTTCAATAGTCGAAGGTTATTCCTTCTCTGGTTGTTTTCTAAAGAATCAATTTTTTCTTTAAAGACTACTTCATTCCGTTTTAAAAGCATGATCTCCTTTGTATTGGCTTCTGATTGAAGTGTTAGATCTCTCACTGATGCCTCCAACTGTGATGTCCTAGCTACGAGGCCATCTAACTTCTAATCCAGGTTGTCGCAGGCTGATCTAATCTCTCTCTTTGATTTGTCTCTGAGATTTCGAATCTACTCCTAACCTCGGTAGTTAACAGCTGGATTAAATCTGGAACTGATAGAAGCTGTGGTTGGGTTTGTGGTTCCGGTTGGGATTGCTATTGGGTAGCAGCTGCTAAACTGTCCCCTCCCTCTGCTCGAAAGATGAGAGCAGATCACCATGCAATGCTGGCTCTATCTGTAAATTCTCTGGCTGTGTGATTGAAGAATTCATATCTTTAGTGGACAAAGACAATGAGTTCCTTTCCTTCTCCAACCTAGATATGCTTGAGGCGACTACCTCCAGGGACTCCAGGGACTCGGGGGCATTTGCAAGAGCCTGGTACCTATTTGGGCTTGAGATATCTTTACCTTCTGGAAGAAGCGACTCATTAATTGATGGAGCCAAAACTGGCCTTTTTAATATCAGAGTCTTTGGCACCACTTAAAAAAATGTCCTTAGTGAGGGCGTGATCTCAAATTTAAGGTCTGTGCATCCACCTTTCTTCCCATCTGTTCCCTTCTTCTAGGGCTAACCCACTCTACTGTGGCTGTACCGTCCTGCTTTGATAAAGTGGCTTCTGACCTTGCTTTGCCCTTTAAGAGTTCAAACTGTGTGCCCCCAGTGGGACCTCTTGCTACTAAACTTCTAAGGTGGTATCTAACTTGGGGAATTTTTTTCCCAAAACCTCACTCCCGTTATCTAATGTTTGGGAGGCCACTGTGTTTCGTTGCATTACCTCCTTAATACCAGAAATACCTCTGCTCTGTTCTTTGCCTGAGGGTGCCTACTTTTTAGCTTTAGTACTACTCTTTCCCCTTCAGGGCCCCACTGCAGTGCCCTCCCATTTCACCAAAACTCTGACCTGTGTTTTATGAGGTCCCACTGGTCTCCTGTGGTCTCTGGGTTGCAGACCCCGAAGTCCTGATTGTTTCCCTGCAGATACATCTGAGTAAGGAGCCCCCTGCTCCTACTTCTGTGTCGGCTCTGCTTGGGTTACCCCGGATTGGACGCTGGGCGACCACCCTCTGACCCCTGCCAAGCTCACGCTCTGCTCGAGCCCAGCAGTCGCTGCATGCTGTTTTGCCTGTCTAGCGAGACTGGTGTAGAATTGAAGAGTCTCGCTTCATCGGGAGCCTTCGCGTCCCCATCTCAGCCGGCCGCCATGATCTCCAAGTCTCCCAAAAAAATATCTCTTTTTGTATTAAAAAGCATTTCTTGCACATGTAAAGTATTGTTTAAATCCGAGGCCTGAGTATTTGTTGAGGAGCCAGTATCTGTTCCAACAGGAGCCGAAGCATCCTGTGGTGGCTCTAAGAATGCAAAGATGAACATGGGAATACGTTGAGGACACAGCAGAACATGGGCCGTTATCGAGTCCAGTAAAGCATCAACGTCCGGTGGTGCAACCTATGGAAGTGTTAGACAGAGATCCAACACGCATTCTTGTCCGCAGAATAGGCATCGGAGGACAGGCAAAACACAGTTGATCCAGACTGGTCTAAATGATTGGAACCAAGACTCGCTCAGATCGCGAAGGCGAGGTGTGCCCAGATGGAGTACCATGCGATCCCGGTAGCAAGAGCGTTTTTTCTATTTCCTTGGTGACCGGGACGTCCATTGAGTAGCAGAAAAATGGCAATCAGTATACCTGCTATTAGGAACAGGATCAGCGGAAGCCCTCCAAAAATGCTTCCGAATACGGAGTGTGTGAAGTTGGGAATAACTCCGAAGACTGTCTGAAAGGTGCTTAACTGTCCATGACCTATGGTCTTAAAAAGGTGTACTATACCCTTCGTATCAGACATGTTAAAGATACGTTGTACCATTTCTGTGAAATGAAAAGGGCAATTTGTTCGTAATAGTGCCAGTATCTCAGCTGAGGACCTTACGACCTGGAGATCATAAGTTTCTCGGGCGGAGGTTAAGGGCATGGTTTTCTGTAAAAGCATGGCTTTCATTCGGCTCAGAGTATCAAACCGTATAAAGGAACCATTCAACAGAGGCCATAACAGCACCTTCCTGACTGTATGGGTCGGTGGAAACAATATTTGCATACAGCAAGTAACCCTGGAGCTTACAGTGACAAGATATGTGATGTCCGGGAGCATCCCACAGCAACATTGATCCTTCAGCATCAAGTAACTCCCATTTGAAAGTAACTTGAATACCGGATTAATCATGGCAGCCGGGGACCCTTTCAAGTGACAGGATGAGCCCAAAGGCCTGCGGAATTTCAGGATAAGTTAGCAACTGAACCATTACAGCTCCTGTGAAGCATGATATCCTGGCAGACGAGAGATCCACTTAAAGCGTTCTCGCAGTTTGTGCGGCTTAGAAACACTTCCATGTACCCACTCCTGCATCGAAATCTGTAAGGCAATTCCCAAGATTCCTTGATGAATTCCTTACCCGTCGCTTCATATCTGCCTGCCTGTAGTTGTTCTAGGCAATACTGAAACTGGAAAGTTGTGGCTGGTAATGTTATATGGCCATGCATTAACCATTCTGTGGATGGTGTCTCTGCCACTGTAAAAGGGAATTGTCCAGTTTTTCAATACACAGCATTGTATATCTGTTCCCCTTTGTGCGATTGTTATCTATTTTCAGTTAGATTGTATGCAGAGAACAAGGATGTACTGTTGATAAATCGCCAAGGCACATAACCAGTGTGCAATGATTGCAGTGTCCAGATTAATAACATAATAGAACGTAGTTGAGGATGTCCATGTTGTAGTATGGACAAGTCCTGTCCTAGTATATCTATAACAGAAGATACAATGTTGCCCAGCAAATAAATCCTGGATGTTAATTTAGTCATACCATTATCGACTACAGCTAATCCTATCGATTTCACGTAGTCTCTCTGCGGCTTCTTGTTGCAAGATCTTCCAGGCTTCATAATAAACAGCGCATAAGAAACATTTCTGACCTGGCTTTCGGTGACCTGATAAAAAATCCCTTAAATCCATTTAATCTGAGCGTAAGATAAGTGTTGTTTCACCTTGGCCAGTGTCAAGGTTTTTAGCTAATAGAGGCACAGCTTCCCAACACTGTATGATGTCACCACCCCCGGATGTTCTCTTTGTTCATAGCGTTTGTCTGGCCTAAGGATACTAAACCTTTCTGTTGTACTCCTGAATCTTAATTGGCATCTGTTTGTGTCAAACTAACCACCCCTTCCAATTGGGGTCGGATGTATTGTATTTTATGATGTCATCTATTAAATCCACTCCATGTGATGTAAAGTTTTGCCACCCCTCAAAGTGTGACAGTGTTGGAATCCGAGGTGTGTTCAAATCCTTGTTCTTGGCTATTCCAAGACAGGAAATCTGTCGCACAGTGTTATTTAGAAATATTATCTGCTGTGGAAGGAGGCAGGCTCTAAATAGTGCTTCTGTTTCCTGTACCTGCCATTCCTTCTAACCACAGACTGATTTTATGTCTATAGTGTCCTTCCATAAGTCGAAACACTGTTCAGACAGTTGGGAAATAAAGGATGCAGAGTAAATCTGTTTGGTATTAGTCAGCATATGTTTCTGTACAGGTGTAGGTGCAACCTTATAGTAATTTGAGGTCGGGTCCAAAATGTGAAACCCTGAAAAATAAGAAAACGTCTGTACAAATGTTTTTGAACTACCTTTTGATGGTGTTGGGCAATATTCCCATTGGTGGTATGTGAAAACATTTTGTGGGATACTGGATTTGTGTAAAAAGTGATGACCATAATGATGGTAACAGTAGATAGTGTCAAAATCAGATGGGTCCTCTAACATTTCAGGGCTTGAAAATGCAGCAGATTGTTCCAAATCAGACAACATATTATTTACAGTTTCAAAATCCCAATCGTCAGAAAACGTACTGGAGGTAATGATATAATTTAGAGAAATTTTAAATAAATGTGGTATTTTCAAAAATTCTTTGGGACCAAATATATCATAATCAACGATAAATCAGAATCCGAGCACAACTATCATATCACACGCTACTGTGTATCAGCAAATACAACACAATATCACAATTGTAAAATATATAATAACACGTGTTTCGTCGCCCGGGAGTGCCCGCGAATTCCTCAGGGCTGGAAAATAAATACAAGATTTCCTTGTAATATATACAGCTCTGAACAATAACTGATACTACGAGATACTGGCGGAGCCCATCAAAATATTACACGATATACGTGATAGATCAGTGAACAACATTCCAAAAGCTATGAATAGCAAATTAAAGATCAGACAAGAGAATGAACACCCTCACGTTGCTGAAAAAAAGTGTGTGTAAAGTTGATGAAATCCCAATAAACCTCCAAAGAAAGTGAGAAAACTAGTGCTAGAACCCAAGTCCCTACATGCACCACTAATGCAAAGTGATAGTGAAGTGAAAATCATGAGAGTCTAGATAAGACAAAATTAGACCTACCAAATCGGTGTATATAAATCAAGACAAAACCTAAAATAGCAAAGGAACATATAAATACACATATGAACCCAGAGATAGTCCCGAATATCATTGTGACTAATGAGAACATATAGCTACCTTGGGACCAGTTGAATATCCGTCCTGGCCACTAGAACAGAAATTACGATGAATCAGTTTCAAAGAACGTGTGTAATGTATCTGAAACAAAGGTATAATATAAGACCAATGTCCAACTAAGATTATCTGAAGACAACCAATAGACAATGAGAAATCACATAGATCCATTTCATAACTGAGTATCTATCAGAGGTATGCGGATTCAACACTGAGCCACGTGTCTAAGTAGAAACGTGCATCAAGTAGCGATGATAATAGACTCTAAAAGCAACGTACTCCAATAGTGCACCCATTAAATATCAGTCATAAATCCATTCTAATCCTCTCATAGAGGGTCGCAACTCACTAGTGCTATTTAGCGGCATAATATTGGCCAACGTCCAGTCCAATATATTAAACTATTGATAGCATGCAGAGATAAAGTGAAGTTGTAATCACGAATAAAGATTACTCACATGGTGTAGATGAATCACAGCTTCCGTATCCAACTACAAAATCTAATGTGAATACAAAACTAATTTAGTATGTGTCCAATAACGACCTGACAAATATCGAAGTTCAAAAGGTAAGTCCGTGACCAGAACGCCTACCTTAATTACGATGACGTGAGTGTACGTCTGACTCTCTGTCCCAGTAACAACGCGGAGTAACCTGACCCGGAAATGCGAACCCATTAAATCCGGTTCACGATCGGCAAGTGTGTACCGCTAACACTCAGTTCCAGTTCTAGTTCAGTGCTGACATGGCGGCCATAGTAGTCAGACCATTCGATTAACTCTCGGCATATCTATACCAAACACACATTGCGTCCGCGATGGTTCTATATAACCGCCATGATAAGAGAATATAAAATCTGATAATTAATTCACACAAATCACTACATAATGTACGCAATGCTCAAGGTAAAGTTTAGTATATCACGTAAAATTATGTGTTAATACGACGGCCATGAAAAAAGATTGTATATCAAATGGATAACTAACATAAACCACTGTAACGAGTGCACAATGTTCAAGAATAATGAATTGAACGTCAAATAATGCATCCATCTAATGTGGACACGACATCTCCGTAGTATAAAGTAACCTTTATAAGATTGTCATAATGTATGTCACATGATATCACGATGACATCAAATGTGAATCCGTGTAGTGGGCTGATTAAACCACAATTTGATTACTTGAATAAGTATAAATGTCCCATATGTATGTGTCATAACCTACCCCGAATATTAATAGGGTAAATCATATTGAAATCACTCTGTTTCAGCAACGTGATCATATCAAAACTATAACAAGCTAAAGCTAGCATCTGTAATGAACTATGAATTGCTCATATCAAGAAATGAACAAAATATGGTTGACATGCAAAATGAATTCTGGTTACATAATTCAATCAATTAATATAATGCTGCCAATTTTTAAAAGGATTATGTACATTATGGTCTGAATATAAGTAAAATAGATTACATAATCAAATTGCGAAAAAAATACATCATACCAGGTCATATGTAGTTTGGTGGATATAATAGAAAATTAAAAAATCTCACTTCAAAATAGTTGATACTAGTAGATGATCTGAGAATCACACGTATAAGCAACCAGCTATCTGCTTATAAAGTTTGTACATAGTTTCACAAATATCCTCAATCTCCCAAAAAATAATGTAACTCATGATCTAAATTGAGACCATGTTCAACCGCTCTCATTTTCATGATCCAGACTGCCTATCTACATCTTAGTTGCAGCTCTCTATTCCCACCCCTGGGATCCATCTCAATTCTCTCAATTCCACAGAAAGTGAATGTTTTATGTGTACCCTGGGAATTACATTCATTTATGTGAACAGCAGTAGGATATCTCATGTCATTGTATCTGACGGCTCGACCATGTTCACTAATCCGTTCTTTCAAAGGTCGAATAGTGCTACCTATATAGAATTTGTTGCATTTGCATTTAAGAATATATACAACAAATTTGCTATTACAATTTATCATTTGTCTGATCGTGAATCTTCTACCTATGGGGTTTGTGAATTCTTTCTTCTTATCCATGGCCTTATCACAGACCCTACAGCTACCACACTTATGAAAACCCATACAACTTTGGGATAGCCAGTTGTTCATAGGTTTGCGTCTAGGATAGCTGGGACTTAATAATGATCTGATGGTGTGACCCCTCCTGTAAGAAATTAACAGAACATCTGCTATATGTTCCTCTAGATGTTTGTCTGCTCTTAGTATGTGCCAATAACGTTTCATACTCTTCCTTAGTTCCCAGGAAATCTCATTATAACCCGTCACCATTCTAACAACCTGAGTCCGTTTGGTTCTGACTGGTGTGTCTTTCAATGTCTCCAATGTTTATTTTAAAAATCCGATTTTCAGCTTGATTCATTGTACATGTGTCATATCCTCTGGCAGTAAAGCGTTTTTTCATATCACCCACACAGGTTTTGAAATTGGCATCATCACTACTGTTTCTTCTGGCCCTTACTAGTGCCCTTACTAGTTCCCCATATGGAATTGATTCTTTTTGATATTTAGGATGTGCACTATCTGCATGTCGTAGTGCATTACATGAGGTGGGCTTACGATGTAGTCTACTATGTATACGATTATTATCAATAAAAAACTCTATTTCCTTATCACTGTAGTTGGATGTGAATTGTATACCCATGTCATTGGAATTCAGATAGTCACAAAACAATATGAGATTATCCATTGTGCCTGCCCATATCAAGATACAATCATCAATATATCTTCCCCAATAAATAATGGAGTTACACCATGTTGTACCTTTTGGGCCCCAGATCCACTCCTCCTCAAACCAACCCATGAAGAGATTGGCATATGAAGGAGAGAACCTGGAGCCCATCGCAACTCCTTGAGTCTGTCGGTACCATTGTTGTTCGAATATAAAGACATTGTTGTTGAGAATAAGTGTGATCATAGTCAGCAACATTTCTACATGTTCCCATTGTTTGGCTGGTCTAGTGCTTAGAATTTTTTTTGTAGCTTTGATTCCTAGATCTTGTCTGATACATGTGTAGAGAGATGTCACATCTAATGTTGACAGAATCATGCCCTCTTCCCAAACCACATCCGTCAGAATACCTAAGATGTGCTTGGTATCTCGTATAAAAGAAGGAAGATTTTTCACTAATGGTTGTAGAAATAAATCCACATAGTATGATAGATTTTCAGTTGGTCCACCTATACTCGAAATAATAGGTCTACCTGGTGGAAATTGTTGATTTTTGTGTACTTTTGGTAATGTATAGATACAAGGGAACCTAGGTCTGTTAACTTTAAGATATAAATACTCATTTTGATCAATAAGTCCCTTGTTACGCCATTCAATCAGAAGAGTGTTGATTCTAATCGTGAGTGAATTTGTGGGATTCTCCTTAAGTTTGGTGTAGCAGATGGGGTCATCTAATTGTGATTGTATCTCTTGATTATAATCCTTGGTGTTCATAATCACAATATTGCCCCCCTTATCTGCTTCCCTGATGGTGATATTCGTCATGGTTTCAAGTTCATGTAAAGCCTGTCGTTCTTTAATTGTTAGATTATCCCTGTACTGCTTCTTCCAGTTATTTTTGGGTTCCAACAATTTGTTAAGATCTTTAGTTACTAGTTTATAGAAAACATCTATGTTGTTATCACTAGCTAGTGTCGATGTCCATCCAGATTTTCGTTTAAGTCCACTGGGTAGATTGAAATCTGTTTCAATATCATGATCCATAAGCAGTTCTTCAATACACATGTGATCACGATCATCATCAGTCAGTGACAAAAGTAATTCCGCATCTCTAATATCTTGTTTGGTCGTAAGCTCAGGAAAGACATCATTAGGATACGTTTTCACTGCTTTATTCATAATTGGCATACTTGCGAAATGTTTTTTCAATTTTAGATGTCTCACAAATTTGAATAAATCTATCATTATATTGCAGATGTCACCTCGATTTTGTGGACAAAAGCCCATACCTTTTTTCAGGAGGGAGGTCATATCGTTTGTAAGTGTTATATCACTCACATTTATGACCTCTACCCCCTGACTTGAACTATTCTTTAGTTCTTTTTGTCTGATGATCTCAATTTCATGCTCAACTTTTCTTCTGCCCGACCCTCCTCTCTTACCCCTCCTGGTCTTTTTTGTACGGTATCCTGACGACGAGGCTGATCCCTGTTTCCTCTTTTTATTCCCTTTTCTTCCCGTAAAAAACGGTTCTCAGGATTATTGATGGATGATAATGATTCTGCCTCACTCTCACTGGAAGGTATAGTATTCAAAGAGGTGGAGCTCGAGCTGGTTGCTACTAAATGTTGGGGAGTTTTAATTATGTCCCTGTTGTCTAAATCCACCAGATGATCATACTTCCTGGCGAATGTAAAGATTCGCCCCTGTTTGTAATTAATTTCATCCCTTTTTAATTTCCTAGCCTTTCTCTGTTTAATGTCATCCTGATGTTTTTTTATTATATCATTTAGGATGATGTAATTTTTATCGGTTGCCTCCTTCAAATCCAATTCTTTAATTTCCAATTCTAGTTTGCTGATTTCCATTTGCAGGTTCCTCACTTTGCAATCTGCATTCTCTATAAGAATTTCCATTAATTTATTGGAGTTGGAAGTTAATTCCTTCTCCCAACTCTGGAGTAGATCCTCCTCCAGATCATCGTATGTTGGTAAAATCTGCGATCGCAGACCTCTAGGTATTCTACCCAATTTTAAATATTGTCTGAGAGTTGCCCCGTCCCACCATTTGGAATTTTCCGCTTTTTTCAGTTTTTCAAGCTTAATAAATTTGTCTCGTAGACCATCATTATTACGTGGAAGGTCACCACCTTGAAGAGAGTGCCCCACCGTATCACCTCTTGCTAGACTGTCAAATAAGTCTTCTGCTGCTTTTTCTCTATCCATTTAGTATCACTGAGGGAGCTGCCTCACCAGGTTGAGTAATTGATATCACACGGAACGGATGAAAATCCCTGGTAGATAATGGCACTCACCATTATCAGTACTGTACTGGGTCTATAGAATCTTATAGGTGCTGAAAGGAAAGAAGGGTCACCCACCCCAGAAGAAACTGTAGTGATGATGCCAATTTCAAAACCTGTGTGGGTGATATGAAAAAATGCTTTACTGCCAGAGGATATGACCAACGTACAATCAATCAAGCTGAAAATCGGATTTTGAAAATAAACAGAGTGGAGACACTGAAAGACACACCAGTCAGAACCAAACGGACTCAGGTTGTTAGAATGGTGACGGATTATAATGAGATTTCCTGGGAACTAAGGAAGAGTATGAAACGTCATTGGCACATACTAAGAGCAGACAAACATCTAGAGGAACAAATAGCAGATGTTCTGTTAATTTCTTACAGGAGGGGTCACACCGTCAGATCATTATTAAGTCCCAGCTATCCTAGATTCAAACCTATCAACAACTGGTTATCCCAAAGTTGTATGGGTTTTCATAAGTGTGGTAGCTGTAGGGTCTGTGATAAGGCCATGGATAAGAAGAAAGAATTCACAAACCCCATAGGTAGAAGATTCACGATCAGACAAATGATAAATTGTAATAGCAAATTTGTTGTATATATGCTTAAATGCAAATGCAACAAATTCTATATAGGTAGCACTATTCGACCTTTGAAAGAACGGATTGGTGAACATGGTCGAGCCATCAGATACAATGACATGAGATATCCTACTGCTGTTCACATAAATGAATATAATTCCCAGGGTCCACATAAAACATTCACTTTCTGCGGAATTGAGAGAATTGAGATGGATCCCAGGGGTGGGAATAGAGAGCTACAACTAAGACGTAGAGAGGCAGTCTGGATCATGAAAATGAGAGCGGTTGAACATGGCCTCAATTTAGATCATGAGTTACATTATTTTCTGGGAGATTGAGGACATTTGTGAAATTGTGTACAAACTTTATAAGCTGATAGCTGGTTGCTTATACGTGTGATTCTCAGATCATCTACTAGTATCAACTATTTTGAAGTGAGATTTTTGAATTTTCTATTATATCCACCAGACAACATATGACCTGGTATGATGTAGTTTTTTTTGCAATTTGTTTATGTAATCTATTTTACATATATTCAGACCATAATGTACATAATCCTTTTAAAAATTGGCAGCATTATATTAATTGATTGAATTATGTAACCAGAATTCATTTTGCATGTCAACCATATTTTGTTCATTTCTTGATATGAGCAATTCATAGTTCATTACAGATGCTAGCTTTAGCTTGTTATAGTTTTGATATGATCACGTTGCTGAAACAGAGTGATTTCTATATGATTTACCCGATTAATATTCGGAGTAGGTTATGACACATTGTTCTGCTCGATTTTCCTGGCCTTCTTGTGTTAACAAGTGATTGAATGTGACTTCAGTCTCTTACCATTCAAGCCTAAGGGTTAGAGTAGTGGATGGAGCCTATTTACTAGGCACTTCGACATGATTCTGTGCTCTTCCCCATAGATCAGGGCTTGCACATATAGCCTAGGGGATAGATTCGTTAGTATTAGGGATAACCTGTCCTGTAGTGAGGGTATTTCATGGAGCCGTGCTGAATGCAGGCCTGGTAGGCCTCAAACGGGAGAGACTCCATCTTTCTTTCTGCTCCGGCAGCTTGGGATTCTTCTAGGTCAAACGTAATGTTTTAGTTATGAGGTGTTATTCGCTTGGAGAGAACCGGTTCAGGCCGGCCCCTATCGAAGGATTGTATTTTTCTTCATGCCGAAGACACTACATCAGGCCGGCCGGCTGGGAACGTGTCCTTGGTACGGGGAGGTACAAGAATTTGGTGGGCGGCAGGTTACGGGCCGGAATTTTCCATGAGGAAATGCACCTCTATATTAGTGAAAGTCTGAGGCAGTTACAAGGGCAGTCCGTAGGCGGCATCTAGCCGTTAGCAGTAGAGCTACTACTTATTCCAGGGAAGACAGACGCCATCTTGAGGGCGGAGAAGAATTGAGAGACAGATGCTTTCCTAACAGAATAACCAGAGAGGAGAGAGTAGCCGATAAGGAAGAGGTCCCAGTGACTCGGAGAAGGGTGATTCCAGGCGAGCCGAGGCACAGACGAGAAGGGAGCCTAGATGACCACTGAGTGCAGGCTACATACTACTAAGGTGATGTCGACCCTTTCTTATTAGAGTGTACAACTTAATCTTTCACTTTTCTTTGCAGGTTATGTGTTATATCGTAATGTTATGTGATTGTATGTGCAATGAGTAATAAAGTATCCAGTTTGTAGTGAACCAACATATGCTGTGTGTTCTTGTATAAGAGGGTAGCCTATTCTTCTAGTCAGCTGCGGCTACATGAACAGATGTTAACCCTGATCAGGTAAGTGGTAACTGAATAAGGGAAAGAGGAGCCCCTCAAACCTGAGAACAGGCTATGCCCGAACTGGCAATCCTTGTGTGATCTGATGAATAGTGAGACTGATTCCCTTTTTGTATGTTATGGTGATCATAGGATGAACCGTCGTATGAGACTGCCGTCTAGGTAGAGAGGTCTGGGTTCGTATGGGACCGCGAGGCCGCCACTTGTGATACTGTCGTATGGGCAGAGAGGTCTGGATCCGTATGGGATCGCGAGGCCGCCGATTGTGCTGAGACTGCCGTCTGGGTAGAGAGGTCTGGGTTCGTATGGGACCGCGAGGCCGCCACTTGTGATACTGTCGTATGGGCAGAGAGGTCTGGATCCGTATGGGATCGCGAGGCCGCCGATTGTGCTGAGACTGCCGTCTAGGTAGAGAGGTCTGGGTTCGTATGGGACCGCGAGGCCGCCACTTGTGATACTGTCGTATGGGCAGAGAGGTCTGGATCCGTATGGGATCGCGAGGCCGCCGATTGTACTGAGACTGCCGTCTGGGTAGAGAGGTCTGGGTTCGTATGGGACCGCGAGGCCGCCACTTGTGATACTGTCGTATGGGCAGAGAGGTCTGGGTTCGTATGGGACCGCGAGGCCGCCACTTGTGATACTGTCGTATGGGCAGAGAGGTCTGGGTTCGTATGGGACCGCGAGGCCGCCACTTGTGATACTGTCGTATGGGCAGAGAGGTCTGGGTTCGTATGGGACCGCGAGGCCGCCACTTATGAGATCTTGGTATGCATAGTAGGAATCCCCTGTCCTTAGGTGATAGATATATGTGGTTGTAGGATTGTAAATAGGTTCTAGGGAGGGGGTAACGTTCTGGCCGGGTTAGTGAGGCTCTGATGAGCGGGTTCTATCTGATCCGAAAACCCAAGCAGAACATTTGGCGTCACGAACCGTTTACGAAACCTGTGTGCGTTGTGGTTGTATTGTGTTTGCCTTTGTTTGTATATTATTTGTATCTACCTGCGTATAATTTTCTTTTCTCTTTTCTCTTTCTTCTTTTTCTTTTTCTCTTTTTCTTTCTTTTCCAACATGTTTTCTAGAAAGTCGAAATCTGCTTTTAAGTTGCCCGTTGATATTCCCGGTTGGGATTCAACGCCTTATAAAGCCTTAGCCCGTGAGTGGGCTGATTCTACTGGTTTGAGTGAGAATTGGAATTCTTTTTTGGAGCTGGCGGAGCCGGCTAATGTGGTTACTTGCTTACAGAAGGCGCCGGTATCTAAGGGTGATGAGCTTCCCGTTTTAGGGCGCAGAGGTTGGATTGTTCTGTCTGCGTACAGGATTCTCCATGAGAGGTTGTTGAAATTGCAGAACTTGCATAAGGATTTGGAAGCGAACTTTGTTGAAATTCAGAATGCTCATACTTTGTTGCGGTGTCAAAATAAGTTGCTTGCTGACAAACTTGAGACGTACCAAACTATTGCCGAGAGAGCGGCTGTGCGAATTGCTCGTTATAAATACAAGAATCGGCGTGGTCGAGTTTCGACACGGAAGGTGCGTCTGGTCGTGGCGAAAGCCGGACTGGATTGGAATCCTGATGAATGGGATGGTAATATCTGGAACTCGAGTGATTCTCCTTCCTCGGGTGAGGAGTCTGCCAAGCGCGAGTCCTCTCGCTCCGGCCGTGCTTGTAAATCTGCTTCTTGCGCCTCTGATGGTGCACCCCGTGATTACGCTCGTCCTTCGAGCGGGGTCGACGCTTCTTCCACTGATTGTTCCTCTACGTGTACTGGTCGAGCTCCTTGTAATGCTCATCCCGCGGTCTCGGCGCATCCCGTTTTTCGACGGAAGGTGCAGCAGGCTCCCGGTGCTCCGAATGGTATTGCTTTAGACTCTTTGGAGGATTTTACTCAACAAGAAATTAGTGATATTTTTCAGCGATTTCGGCAGCGAGTTGGTGAGCCCTTGCTCACATGGATGGTGCGCCTTTATGAACTGGGCGCTGCTGGCATTATGTTGGATGCTGGCGATTGTTTGAAGTTTTGCTCCTTGAGTTCGGATTCTACTGTACAGGATCATTTTCGTAACTTTAATGGTGGTGGTCAAATTTCTTTGCTTCAATTGGCGACTGAGGGTTGTAATCAAAAATATCCTACTGAGTCTGACTGGCCTGTGAATGACAAACCGTGGTATACTTTGCGCGATGCTGCGCAACGTCTCAAAGAGGAGGTGATGAAAACGGCAATTTTTCTGAATACTGCCGACCGGTTGCTTGATGCTTTCTTGACATCTTCTGTGCGGAATCGTATTATTCGTTCTTCCCCTGTTGCTTATAAGCAGGTCATGATGACTTTATTGATTAATCAGACTGGTAACATGTTATCTGTGGTGCTGGAATCGGTACGCCAACTCGGTGAGTTGGGTGAGTGGTTTAAACCTGAACGGCAGTCCCGGCCTGACACTCGTACTCCTGGTGAAAATAAATTTACTAGACGTGATATGTTTCTTGCTCCTCTGGCTGATGGTGTGCGTAAGGAGGACATTGATGGTGAGACTACTTCTCGTTTGTGGGAAATGTTTCGCAAACGTGGCTTGGATCGAAAGGAGGGTGCCCGGCGTGTTCGGACAACTGAGTGTGATCGTGGTTTTTCTGACGGTAGCGGTGATGACGACCGCCGTGGGCGCTCTGATCGTCGTGATGATCGACGTTATGCGCGTGATTTGTCCCCCCGTCGTGAGAGAGACAGGGAGAGAGAGGGGGAAAGAGAGAGGGGGAGAGATGATTATGTTAACAGCAGACGTAGAGATGATAGGGATCAATCCCCTGAGTTGAGAAGGAGAGAGAATCGACACATATTGGCCGATCGAAACCCGCAGTACAATGCAGGGAACAGTAATCCATTTTGTAATGGAGATGGATATGAACAGGAGGTATCGATACCTAGGAACCGTGAGAGTCTTTATCCTGATTTATCCTGGTACACAGAACACAATAAAAAGGACTAGGAAATAGGTCAAGCTCCAGTACGCAGATGGGCTCACAGAGATAATAGACCCTATGTAGATATTGATATTTATTGGAGACATCGTAATATCCAAAGGGCCCGAGCATTGGTAGATACAGGAGCGGAGGCCACTCTTATTCATGGAAAATCAAAGAAGTTTAAAGGTCAGCCTTTTACAATTACCGGATTAGGTGGAAAGGAAACTCCCGCAGTTCAAACCTTACTTGAAATAAGAATAGGTAGAATTCCTAGAAAAGAATACTCTGTATTAGTGGTGCCACTCTTAGAATTCATAATTGGAATTGATATTTGAAAGGAATGACTTTGCACTTAGATGATGGATGTTACCAATTTGGAACTAAACATTATATATCGTCCAGGCCTGTACGGGTTGGTCGTTTAAGAATGCCCCCCATAAAAGTTCCTCAGGCGACAAAAGTGGTTCGTCAGAAGCAGTATCGTATTCCAGGTGGTCATGAAGAGATTAGTACCACTATTCAGGAGTTGGTGGATGCAGGAGTTATAACCCCAGTTACTTCTGCTTGGAATAATCCTGTTTGGCCTGTACGTAAGAGTGATAATTCTTGGCGCATGACTGTTGATTATCGAGAATTGAATAGACACACACCCTCTTTGACTGTTGCAGTACCGGATGTTATTACCCTAATTGAAAGAATCCAGAAACATCCAGGTACATGGTATGCATCCATTGATATTGCTAATGCTTTCTTTTCGATTCCGATTGCCCCTGAGTGTCAGGAACAATTCAGTTTTACGTGGAACGGGCGTCAAATGACGTTTAGAAGTCTTCCTCCGGGCTATGTGCATAGTCCTACGATATGTCACCGGCTGGTGGCAGAGCATCTGGCTGAGGTACCAGTTCATCCACAAATTCAGATATGTCACTATATTGATGATATTTTGATCCAAGGTGAATCACAAGAGGAAGTTCAGACCCAATTGGATAGAGTCATTGAGTGCTTGCGTGAGAAAGGTTGGGAAATCAACCCGGATAAATTACAAGGTCCGTCCCAGGCTGTGAAATTTTTGGGTATTAATTGGCATGAAGGGCACCGAGAAGTGATCCCTCAGGTTAAACAGAAAATTCTTGATTTTGCAGTTCCGAGAAATAGGAAAGAAGCCCAAAGCTTCATTGGTTTGTTTGGATTTTGGCGCCAGCATATTCCTCATTTGAGTCAAATATTGGCCCCTTTGTACCAGGTCACTCGTAAAAAGAATGCATTTGAATGGGGTAAACCACAGCAAGATGCGTTCAGTCTGGCAAAAGAAGCAATTCAGCATGCTCTGGATTTGTGGCCTGTATGTGATGGTGATGTGGATTTGAATGTGTCTGTACAAGGCCTTTATGCGAATTGGAGTTTGTGGCAGAAACAAGGCAAGAGTAGAGTACCGTTAGGTTTCTGGACCAAAAAGTTACCTGATGCTGGTGAGCGTTATACACCTTTTGAGAAACAGCTACTTGCATGTTATTGGGCTCTGGTGGATACCGAGCAATTGACTTTGGGACATGATATAGTTTTGCGACCTGAAATTCCTATCATGCAGTGGGTTATGAGTTCGCCGAAAACTCACCGAATTGGACACGCTCAAGAGGCGAGTGTGATTAAATGGAAATGGTATATACAAGACAGGGCACGTGTGGGACAAAAAGGAGTTGCATCTTTGCATGAGCAGGTGGCACGGGCGCCATCAACTGAGACTGAGAGTGAATGTTCCGTACCTTTAGTACAGGAGTCTCCTGTTAAGTGGGGTAAACCTTTTGATGATTTGTCCGCAGAGGACAGAAACCATGTCTGGTTTACGGATGGTTCAGCAAGGTTCATAGGGACGAAACGGCATTGGAAGGCAGTGTCCTATAATCCGATCACACAAAAATTGCTGAGTACAACTGGTGAGGGTAAGAGCAGTCAATTTGCTGAACTCTATGCTGTTTATCAAGTTCTGAAACAAGAGTTACCTGGCACATGTCATATTTTTACCGATTCTTGGTCTACTGCCAATGGACTGGCAGTTTGGTTACCGACTTGGCATTCCCATAGTTGGAAAATCCATTCCAAGGAATTGTGGGGAAAAGAATTATGGCAGGAGATTTGGGAAATGCTCCCACAGAGTACTGTTACAATCTTCCATGTGGATGCTCATACCCCGATAGACTCTCTTGACAAATTCTTTCATAACATTGCAGATGAGAAATCTAAAATTGCTGAGGCAGTGGTGGACACGCAAGATTCTGATATTACGGGATTGGCGAAATGGGCCCACCAGAAAGCAGGACACTTTGGAGAGAAAGCCACTAGCAGGTGGGCTGCTGATCGAGGAATTTATATTCCCCTAGATTTAATTAAAAATGTTATTCTACATTGTCCCATTTGTCAGCATATCAGGCAGCGCAAAGTGCCCCAAATTGTTAAAGGTCATTTACATCGCGGGAAATTGCCCGCTCAAATTTGGCAGATTGATTACATTGGTCCACTTCCTATGAGTAGGAATTGTCAATATGTTTGCACCATTGTTGATACATACAGTGGCCTGTTGGTGGCCCTTCCCTGTAAGCAAGCTACCCAATTGAATACTATTAAAACATTGGAATTGATTATGATGTATTATGGTGTGCCATTCCAAATTCAATCTGATAATGCATCCCATTTTCGTGGAAGATTGGTACAGGAATTCTGTGTGGAAAACAATATTGAATGGGTATTTCATATACCATATTATCCACAGGCCTCGGGTCTTGTGGAGAGGTTAAATGGCCTGCTAAAAGACCAACTTCGCAAATTAACAGATGACAAGTATAAGAATTGGCGAGATTTTTTGCCTCAAGCGCTATTGATTTTGAATAACCGTCCTTTTCTAAATGCTGAATCCCCACTTATGCGTTTGTTTCCTCCGAATGTTGATGCTAAACCTAACGAGATCAGAGAGACTGTGATGTACTGGGAGATTACTCCCGGAGCTTTGGCTCCATGCAGAGCGACCCCAGGGTCGGCAGGTTTAGACTTGCATGCCATGGATGACACCATTATAAAAAGTAAAGATCGAGTCATCATTGAAACAGGTGTTGGTGTTCAGATACCACCTGGAAATTTCGGATTAATTGCCCCTAGATCGGGGCTGGCTGTAAAAGGTATTCAGGTGCTTGGAGGAATCATTGATAGTGATTATCAGGGAGAGATTAAGGTGCTCCTGCTGAATAGCAGTGAGGTTGACTTACTGATACATAAAACTGACCGAGTGGCTCAATTGCTAATAATGCCTGTCTTCAGTGGTGAGATGGTAAAAGGCACTGCCCCAACGTTGCTAACTGTACGAGGCCAGAAAGGTTTTGGCTCCACAGATAATCCTGGGGCCAGAGTTTGGGTGCAGTCGCCTAAGAATCCCCCTGAACAAGCAGAGGTCATTGCAACCGGTCAAGATAATACCATTTTAGTTATGAGACCAGGGAAAGATAGCTGGGAAGCAGTCCCGGCTGACAAATGTTACTTACGAGAATGAATAATGCCTGTATTTGATTCTCTTTCAGATCATTCTTTGGACTGTTGCTGCAGGATGTGTCAGCGTTGGACTGTTTTTGGGCTGCTACGACGAGAGAGGAGGGATCCCATCAACCCGGGATGAGTTGAGAACCCGAGTGTCGCGTTCCTTCGCTGCGTGGGATTCGTCGTCGAACTTTTGGACTTCACTAGCGAAACGGGTGACTAGCGCCCCTCATTTCTGCTTGACACCGATGAGATCAGTAAATGACATTTTGGCAACTTGTTTGGTTGCTGTCCCTGCTTCGTTGGAGACTCTGACTCATATTTTCAATATATCAACCGCTCGCCCCAATATTCTTCTGGGCGATTTCGCTACCCATCAGTATTGCCCCTTGTGTACTGAATTGTCAGACCCGATACCCTCCATCCAGTCCCAAATAGTTACCTATAATATCACACAAGGTGATTTGTGTTTTTTCCTTACGTGTAATCCTAGTGCAATTTCGGAATGTATGCGTTTAAAATTGAAAGGTGCCACCTCATTCACCACTCATGAACGAACTTTGTGCCTTCAAAGGACACCGAAAATATGTACTTCTGTTCAGAATAACATGACTTGCAAGAGTATGGTAGTTGCCCCCAGTCATTATCGCACGATGTTACTACCTGCCGGATGGCTTTTCTCATGTGGTAATACTTCCTGGCCATATGTCCCCGCAAATATTTCTGGAGGCCCTTGTGCCATTACTAGACTAAGCTTGCTCATGTTTTCATCACATCCGAATGCCAACTCTCGTATGATTCGAGATACAGTGAGGTTACAGGAGGATTGTGACTCATCTTTGCATTTATATTCTAAGTCCGAATACCTTAGCCTGGCTATTTCAATTATTGGTGTTCCTGCTTTGGCAGTTTATAATGCAAAATCTATTGAGAAAATGGCCTGCTGGATGGTGAAATCCATTAATAATACTTCTACAGTCCTGTCGGACATGCTATTAGACGCCCAGGGTGAACGAAGGGCTATCTTGCAAAATCGAGCGGCCATTGATTATCTTTTGCTTAAACATGGACACGATTGTTCTGATTTTGAGGGTCTTTGTTGTTTTAACTTGTCTGATCATACACTATCCATTCGAGCTCACATTAATAAGCTACATGACTTAACAGAAGAAGTTAGAAAACACATTGACCAGGGCTGGTTTGACTGGCTCTTTAATTGGTTACCTGATTTACATATGTTACGTCAAATATTAGGAGGTATTCTGATTGCTATTGGCATTTTGATTTCCATCTGTTGCTTTATTCAGTGTATTCCTTCACTACTTCACTTCTGCACACCTGGTAATAGACATAGATCAGTTAGTTTTGTTTCATATTATTCTTCCACAGATGTTAGTTCTGTTTAATGAATGTATAATAGACTGAAGTCAAGGGTGAAATGTTCTGCTCGATTTTCCTGGCCTTCTTGTGTTAACAAGTGATTGAATGTGACTTCAGTCTCTTACCATTCAAGCCTAAGGGTTAGAGTAGTGGATGGAGCCTATTTACTAGGCACTTCGACATGATTCTGTGCTCTTCCCCATAGATCAGGGCTTGCACATATAGCCTAGGGGATAGATTCGTTAGTATTAGGGATAACCTGTCCTGTAGTGAGGGTATTTCATGGAGCCGTGCTGAATACAGGCCTGGTAGGCCTCAAACGGGAGAGACTCCATCTTTCTTTCTGCTCCGGCAGCTTGGGATTCTTCTAGGTCAAACGTAATGTTTTAGTTATGAGGTGTTATTCGCTTGGAGAGAACCGGTTCAGGCCGGCCCTTATCGAAGGATTGTATTTTTCTTCATGCCGAAGACACTACATCAGGCCGGCCGGCTGGGAACGTGTCCTTGGTACGGGGAGGTACAAGAATTTGGTGGGCGGCAGGTTACGGGCCGGAATTTTCCATGAGGAAATGCACCTCTATATTAGTGAAAGTCTGAGGCAGTTACAAGGGCAGTCCGTAGGCGGCATCTAGCCGTTAGCAGTAGAGCTACTACTTATTCCAGGGAAGACAGACGCCATCTTGAGGGCGGAGAAGAATTGAGAGACAGATGCTTTCCTAACAGAATAACCAGAGAGGAGAGAGTAGCCGATAAGGAAGAGGTCCCAGTGACTCGGAGAAGGGTGATTCCAGGCGAGCCGATGCACAGACGAGAAGGGAGCCTAGATGACCACTGAGTGCAGGCTACATACTACTAAGGTGATGTCGACCCTTTCTTATTAGAGTGTACAACTTAATCTTTCACTTTTCTTTGCAGGTTATGTGTTATATCGTAATGTTATGTGATTGTATGTGCAATGATTAATAAAGTATCCAGTTTGTAGTGAACCAACATATGCTGTGTGTTCTTGTATAAGAGGGTAGCCTATTCTTCTAGTCAGCTGCGGCTACATGAACAGATGTTAACCCTGATCAGGTAAGTGGTAACTGAATAAGGGAAAGAGGAGCCCCTCAAACCTGAGAACAGGCTATGCCCGAACTGGCAATCCTTGTGTGATCTGATGAATAGTGAGACTGATTCCCTTTTTGTATGTTATGGTGATCATAGGATGAACCGTCGTATGAGACTGCCGTCTAGGTAGAGAGGTCTGGGTTCGTATGGGACCGCGAGGCCGCCACTTGTGATACTGTCGTATGGGCAGAGAGGTCTGGATCCGTATGGGATCGCGAGGCCGCCGATTGTGCTGAGACTGCCGTCTGGGTAGAGAGGTCTGGGTTCGTATGGGACCGCGAGGCCGCCACTTGTGATACTGTCGTATGGGCAGAGAGGTCTGGGTCCGTATGGGATCGCGAGGCCGCCGATTGTGCTGAGACTGCCGTCTAGGTAGAGAGGTCTGGGTTCGTATGGGACCGCGAGGCCGCCACTTGTGATACTGTCGTATGGGCAGAGAGGTCTGGATCCGTATGGGATCGCGAGGCCGCCGATTGTACTGAGACTGCCGTCTGGGTAGAGAGGTCTGGGTTCGTATGGGACCGCGAGGCCGCCACTTGTGATACTGTCGTATGGGCAGAGAGGTCTGGGTTCGTATGGGACCGCGAGGCCGCCACTTGTGATACTGTTGTATGGGCAGAGAGGTCTGGGTTCGTATGGGACCGCAAGGCCGCCACTTGTGATACTGTCGTATGGGCAGAGAGGTCTGGGTTCGTATGGGACCGCGAGGCCGCCACTTATGAGATCTTGGTATGCATAGTAGGAATCCCCTGTCCTTAGGTGATAGATATATGTGGTTGTAGGATTGTAAATAGGTTCTAGGGAGGGGGTAACGTTCTGGCCGGGTTAGTGAGGCTCTGATGAGCGGGTTCTATCTGATCCGAAAACCCAAGCAGAACACACATATATATGGGACATTTATACTTATTCAAGAAATCAAATTGTGGTTTAATCAGCCCACTACACGGATTCACATTTGATGTCATCGTGATATCATGTGACATGCATTATGACAATCTTATACAGGTTACTTTATGCTACGTAGATGTCGTGTCCACATTAGATGGATGCATTATGTGAGGTTCAATTCATTATTCTTGAACGTTGTGCACTCGTTACTGTGGTTTATGTTAGTTATCCATTTGATATACAATCTTTTTTCATGGCCGTCGTATTAACACATAATTTTACGTGATATACTAAACTTTACCTTGAGCATTGCGTACATTATGTAGTGATTTGTGTGGATTAATTATCAGATTTTATATTCTCTTATCATGGCGGTTATATAGAGCCATCGCGGACACAGTGTGTGTTTGGTATAGATATGCCGAGAGTTAATCGGATAGTCTGACTACTATGGCTGCCATGTCAGCACTGAACTAGAACTGGAACTGAGGGTTAGCGATACACACTTGCTGATCGTGAACCGTATTTAATGGGTTCGCATTTCCGGGTCAGGTTACTCCACGTTGTTACTGGGACAGAGAGTCAGACGTACACTCACGTCATCGTAATTAAGGTAGGCGTTCTGCTCACGGACTTAATTTTTGAACTTCGATATTTGTCAGGTCGTTATTGGACACATACTAAATTAGTTTTGTATTCACATTAGATTTTGTAGTTGGATACGGAAGCTGTGATTCATCTACACCATGTGAGTAATATTCATTCGTGATTACAACTCCACTTTATCGCTGCATGCTATCAATAGTTTAATATATTGGACTGGACGTTGGCCAATATTATGCCACTAAACAGCACTAGTGAGTTGCGACCCTCTATGAGAGGATTAGAATGGATTTATGACTGTATTTAATGGGTGCGCTATTGGAGTACGTTGCTTTTAGTCTATTATCATCGCTAATTGATGCACGTTTCTACTAAGACACGTGGCTCAGTGTTGGATGCGCATACTTCTGATAGATACTCAGTTATGAAATGTATCTAGGTGATTTCTCATTGTCTATTGGTTGCCTTCAGATAATCTTAGTTGGACATTGGTCTTATATTATACCTTTGTTTCAGATACATTACACACGTTCTTTGAAACTGATTCATCGTAATTTCTGTTCTAGTGGCCAGGACGGATATTTAACTTGTCCCAAGGTAGCTATATTTTCACATTAGTCACGATGATATTCGGGAGTATCTCTGGGTTCATATGTGTATTTATATGTTCCTTTGCTATTTTAGGTTTTGTCTTGATTTATATTCACCGATTTGGTAGGTCTAATTTTGTCTTAATGATAATACCTACAATCTCAACTTCACACATAAGATCAGCAAACGAGAAATAGAATTTTTAGACGTAATTCTATATGTGAAGGAAAAGAAAATCATCTCAAGACTTTTTAGGAAACCAACAGCTTGTAATGCGGTATTACACGCCAACAGTGCACACCCCAAGTCCCAAATCAACTCTATTCCTATGGGGGAAATGACCAGACTAAAGAGAAACTGTAGTGACAACTCAGTGTTCATGATGGAACTTGATAAATTGGAAAACAGATTTACCAAAGGGGATACCCCAGGACTGTTTTAGATCGTGCTAAAAACAAAATACTAAATATACCAAGATCCAAATTACTGTCATCAGGACGTAAAAACAAAAATAAGGATGGGGAACGTAAAATCGCCTTGGTGACAGATTATAATACACATAGTCACCAAATATATAATATTCTTCGAAAACACTGGCACATTCTAAAACTAGACACAACAATAGAGAAACATGTGGCCAACAACCCGATGATTACTCATCGAAGAGGCACCACTCTTAGAGAACTTCTTTGCCCTAGTTATCTACCACCTAAAAAGAAAGAAACCACCTGGCTACCTGCAAAACCTGCTGGTTTTTACAGATGTGCCAATTGCAATATGTGTCAATTCGCTGCTAATAAAACAACTGATTTCCAATACAACACCACAATAAGACACGGTATAAAACAATTTATAAACTGCAATACGAACTTCGTGGTATATTGCATTATTTGCTGTTGTGGACTAATATATGTGGGCAGCACAATTCGCCCTCTCAGGATTAGAATGCAAGAACATCTAATGGCAATACGTAATAACCTGAATAGCTATCCACTAGCGGTTCATTTCAATTTCCATCATACCTTAGCAGATCTGAATAAAATCAGGTTCCATGGAATATCTCACACTACGATTGGTACAAGGGGTGGTGACAGGACTCTTAATTTGAGAAAAACAGAGGCTCTTTGGATTATTAAATTACGAGCAGTCGAAATGGGCATTAATTTTGATAAAGAGATGCATGTTTTCTTAGCTTAAATAGCCACTGAGAGAATCATTATTTATCATTACACACCCCAACTTTCTGAAATTAAAAAATGTTCTCAAAGATGGCTAAATATGTGTCCCTAAACAGTACTGATTATGATCTATACTATTTTGAATGTGAAATGCATATGCCTATTTTTACCCCTCTTCACTGTGTAATCCTAAACAATAGCTATATTGAGTTCACACACTATGTACCATATCTACTTTGTCAACGGAATGAACTGTGTCATTGATGTTTTTGTCCTTCAAAAAATACATGTATGTAATTCTATGCTCATGTACGAGCCCTAGTGGTATTAGATAGGTAGCCTACCTCTTCCTGTGTTCCCTTCTCACTTAACTCTCCAGTCCTTCTCTTCTGATACTTCTATTTACTACTATTTGGCCTTACCACACACATTTAATATTCAAATGCTGTAAAGATGACCAAAAGAATGTACTCGTGTTCGCCCTAAATACAATCTATTATAGCGTTAATTAGATCGCACTTGCTTAGGACTATCAATGAAGCACTATGCAGTAAAACCACTCTTTGAGAATATTTTCGACACCTGATTTTTTGAAAATGTGTATTAATTCTCCTAATTACGTATTTCTATTCGAAACACGAAGGAACTTTTACTGCTCCAAGATGGCCGCCTCCATCTTCCTTTCTATTTTTCTCGGTCATAACCAATCCAGTACAACGTAACTTAAGATGGCCAATCATGGATTGTTTTACTATTACAAACCATGTACTCCTATTTTGAAATACGAGACAACTCTGACTGATCTAAGATGGCCGCCCCCATCTATCTTTTTACTTCTAGGCCGTAACCAATCCAGTACATCTTAACATTAGATGGCCAATCATGGACCGCTTTACTTTCACAAACGTGTTACAGAACCAACGCGTCAATTTCGCGCCAAACTCCGACTCCTAAATATAAGAAGCTACTATCTGTTGACCCCACGTCCTTTGCTGGTACGAAGGGACGGGAGTTACGTTTCGGCCATCAACCACTACACTAGGAGGTAAGCGCGTCTTAGATACCGTCTCATGGAATATTGTCCCCTTAGGTGGATGGCCATGAGATATATTTTTCATTTGGGGTGTCTTTTGATAATTATTATTTGTAACCATACAAATCGTTGTAAATTACAACCTTCTCCTCAAACAATTATGTCAGAATTTCTAAATATATCCCATAATTAATTTACACATGGGAAACAAATGTAATTTGAGCTGTAATAATCATGTTTTAGCATCCCATTTCTTATCTTACACATGGGAAACAAACGCAACAGAACTGAACTATTTCTTGCCCTCATTGAAATGGATATTTGGTTATAACTTAGAACGAACTGTTTTCACTTTTGCAGTCTAACAACATACCTTGTCGCATTTTCTTTCTTCTTTTAACAAATAATGCCATTGGGTGAACACGATAAGTCCACCAAACAGCAATATTATTGCTCACAACAAATCTACTTATTTAGCTTATTTGATTGTTGTGATACCTTTATGAACATAATTTCATAACTGATATTCGCAACAATTTTTTAATTATGTTACGTATGGCTCGTTATGTTTTTTAACGATGTGTCTTCATGTTCCTTTTTAAACAATGCATTCTCGTTTTGCGCTGTATTTCGCAGGGCTTACCAGAGCCGGTTCTTTCACTTCACCTAATATGATGGAGCCAACAAAAACATATTAAGTAAGGAGGCTTCTTATACTAGGTCTTTTTTAAAAATAATACATTATTGGGTGAACTTATTTCTCCACTATTTATTCTCTTTTTAGAAACCACTACTTAGAGGACTATACGAAGACCGTCCCATCGATTCAGTCTTACAAATAGGTTTCATAATACGGTGCAGCATCCCTAAATATTAGGTATTGTATATAACATCTTTAATTTTCAGACTTAAAAGTTTCTATATTCACATATGCTTATGTTGTCTTATGTTATCACTAGAAAACTTGGTGGAGACTCGTTCCTTTCCAAATAAAGCCGTAAGACACCAGGAACTTTCACTGAGATATGAATCACTTCCGTTATTTGTCATAAGAACCAGAATTTTGGATATTTTATTCGTGGTCGATCTTCTTTATACTAATAGGTACAGTATTTTAGACTCTTCTAAGCCTCAGAATATCCCATTTCTCACCTTTTCGTTTTGATATATCTAATCAATACCTCTTTTCTGTTTCTTATTATCACTAGAAATTACTGGTGGAGATCTGTTATTGCTAATACACAACTGATACAGTTATCAGGAGCATTTCTTGCGACAAAATTTGCCTCTTTGGACCATCACAAGGTTCAAAAATTTCTTGGGTATATATACTTTTTCTCTCCTCCCAACTGTTCAAATCATATTTTGACCATAGTCATATTTATTAGTGTGTTTCTGTCCATTATCTATTTCCAACCCTCCGCTCTCTATTACATACTCTTAACAGAACCATATCGTACGTTGGAGTCTTCTTTCGAAATTATCTACAATCAATATTGCGCGTCAACAGAAGTTTAATTACATGTTTGATATATAAAGCGTTCAAAGACTCTTTCTCTAAGGTTCGTATTCATATCCCACCTTGGGACTAACGATCCACCTTTCTTCACACCGGATGTGGTGATGGGGACAAACAACATTCCAATCTTACTACTTTGCTTTTCACATCACTCTCTTCATTTGTTTTCTTATTAGCACTTTCTGAACTAACTTACGCTTTTTCTCTCCCTCTCTTCTCCCATTTTTTCATCCTAAAAACTTCTATATTTTGTGTATTTTTCAGAATAGAACTGATCATAACAGATTGAACTAAATCACTAATGTGTAAATCCACACACTGATGGTGTTCGGTTTAAACTAAGATCTTGACATTTTTTCTACAGCCCTGAGGAAGTCACTATACGTGACGAAACACGTGTCGGCTGTCATCCTTTTGGATCAAGATTTAGAAAACACAAGTCTCCCTTCTACGAAGCAACAATTAGAACTAAATGTACTAGGGAGTTCTGATTTTTTGTTCATGACTATGATCTTCCTTTCTGTAAAACTTATGTATTAAATTGCTTTTTTGACATATACTCTTGTGAGGACCCAATCTGTTCTGTAGCCAGTTTTTCATTATTACCACTGTGGTCTTCATTTCTTTGGCTAATAACCAATAAGAATAATACATGACTCTAGAGTGCCGGGATTTCTTTATGTACAAAACCATGTGAGTAATCTTTATTCGTGATTACAACTTCACTTTATCGCTGCATGCTATCAATAGTTTAATATATTGGACTGGACGTTGGCCAATATTATGCCGCTAAACAGCACTAGTGACTTGCGACCCTCTATAAGAGGATTAGAATGGATTTATGACTGATATTTAATGGGTGCACTATTGGAGTACGTTGCTTTTAGAGTCTATTATCATCGCTACTTGATGCACGTTTCTACTTAGACACATGGCTCAGTGTTGGATCCGCATAACTCTGATAGATACTCAGTTATGAAATGTATCTAGGTGATTTCTCATTGTCTATTGGTTGCCTTCAGATAATCTTAGTTGGACA
The DNA here is from genome assembly GCF_964204655.1 of Triturus cristatus. Lineage (NCBI taxonomy): Eukaryota > Metazoa > Chordata > Amphibia > Caudata > Salamandridae > Triturus > Triturus cristatus. The sequence goes on from NC_140584.1 coordinate 542,553,359, forward strand.
TTGGTCTTATATTATACCTTTGTTTCAGATACATTACACACGTTCTTTGAAACTGATTCATCGTAATTCCTGTTCTAGTGGCCAGGACGGATATTCAACTGGTCCCAAGGTAGCTATATGTTCACATTAGTCACAATGATATTCGGGACTATCTCTGCGTTCATATGTGTATTTATATGTTCCTTTGCTATTTTAGGTTTTGTCTTGATTTATATTCACCGATTTGGTAGGTCTAATTTTGTCTTATCTAGACTCATGATTTTCACTTCACTATCACTTTGCATTAGTGGTGCATGTAGGGTCTAGGGTTCTAGCACTAGTTTTCTCACTTTCTTTGGAGGTTTATTGGGATTTCATCAACTTTACACACACTTTTTTTCAGTAACGTGAGGGTGTTCATTCTCTTGTCTGAACTTTAATTTGCTATTCATAGCTTTTGGAATGTTGTTCACTGATCTATCACGTATATCGTGTAATATTTTGATGGGCTCCACCAGTATCTCGTAGTATCAGTTATTGTTCAGAGCTGTATATATTACAAGGAAATCTTTTATTTATTTTCCAGCCCTGAGGAAGTCGCGGGCACTCCCGGGCTACGAAACACGTGTTGGCTGGACCAACGAACAAAGAAAATAAAGAAAAGATCCAATTGAATCATTATATATTTTACAATTGTGATATTGTGCTGTATTTGCTGATACACAGTAGTGTGTGATATGATAGTTGTGGTCGGATTCTGATGTATCATTGACTGTGATCTCTAGGGATCACGAATTAGGAAGGGTGGGTGACCCTTCTTTCCTTTGAGCACCTATAAGATTCTATAGACCCAGTACAGTACTGATAAGGGTGAGCGCCATTATCTACCAGGGATTTTCATCCGTTCCGTGTGATATCATATCATAATCAACCTTGTCCCAAACTAGACCGTCAGGAATTGGAACAGCTGTAATGTTCATGAAGGTTAGGTCTTTTTGTTCACGATGAGAAGATGTATGAGGTTTCAGGACCAAGTTTACAAATGACACTGACGAGCATTCTGGGAGATAATTTCTATTCATGAGTAAGCAAAAGACAGTCACTAGGCCAATCCAGAACAGAAAAAAACAATATTCCAGTTCTTATCCAGAGCTGAAGCCAAGGTGATACTAAGTAAGTCTTTTCAGAAAAGTGTAGAAGTCACAAATTTGTTGCTTACGGGAAACTGGAGCTGACTTTGTTAAAGATTCACTGGGATCCAGAGAAAATGTATCATAATTGATAAAGTAGCCAGATGCTGTTCAATCGATTTTTGGTAGCTCAGCAGGTTTTGCTTACCTGGCAGACGTCTCTTGTAGAGGCATATTGATGTAGACATCGGTGTTAGGCCGAATTGATATTTGTCTTTCATTTGTGTTTTGAAGTTGTGTTTCAAGAGGCTCGAGTTCCATTTCATTGATGGAAATTCCATAATTTTGTATGGTGATTCTTCAAATGTTATGAGTCTTTCGGTCTGCACTTCCTGTATGGTAGCGAGAGGAGAGCGTCGGCTACCCAGGAGCCCATGAGGCCAACTATTCAGTATCGGCCACCTAGAGTGGTATGATCAGATCAATGGAGACAAATCTCTTTTTTTTTTGCTGGCAAGAGGCGGAAGAAGTTTTGTTCTTGTTCCTTTGACAGCCAAGATGGGGACAGGTTTTCTGTATGATGACCCAAATTCTATCTTGTCCACAGTCTTTTCTCTGACCAGATTTCTGGCTTTTGGGATCCAGGTAGGTCTTGCCGTGACTGATTTGACTTTCCTAGTGGTGGTGCATTTGACCTACACATTGCTTTGTAGTGCCCGGAATTCATTGAGATCCTGTAAAACAGCCAAACATTTATTGATGTCAAATTCTTTTTCATCCGCCACTGTGCTTTTAAAATCGAGATCAGGTACCCACATTCTCATCCAAAAAAGGAGTGACACCTCCTAGGGAACTTCTTGGCATAATATTAAGGGCTCTTTGTACCCCATATAAGTGATTGACCTAACTACCACCCGAACCTAATACCCTTGCTGTTAAAGATTGCTTAAAGTCCCGTTTATTCTCTCCACGACCGAATTTCCTTCGGGATAGTACGGAGAGGAGTACCGCAGTGTAACACCCAGACTTCCCATGGCTTCCATGTAGCCCTAGAGCTAAACGGGGGCCATGGTCAGAGTGTAATATGTCAACTGCGTCTGTCCCTACCAAGACTAACAAATCTTTTAGAACAGTTTGAGCATCAGCTGCGCACTGAGGCCATACCCATAGGAATCTAGAGCATGAATCTACTGCCACCAAGACATACTTGTAAGCCCCATCCGATTGTAGGGGGCCGCAGTGGTCCAAATAGACACATGCGAGTGGTCTGTCCAATATTAGTAGTGGTGTCTGTGCTGGACGTGCCACCAATAGCTATGTTTCAGCAATGAAACTGTCGCTGTAACTCCTTCGTGTGCAGAACTCAGACCCTTGTGTACAGCTAGTATCAACCCCAATCTGTGATCCATGTTTGGTATTACTCTATCCCCCACTCATGGAATATGAGCATACGGAATGTTATTTGCATCTAACTTGTAGGAGTACTTGAGTGGAAAGTCTTTCGGTAAGGCTCTGCTGATTTTGCGTGAAGCAATGACAGCTACCATTAACTGTCCGTCTATCCTCATTTTTGAATGAGTGATTGCAGCTGCGGCAGAAGTTCATACTGCATCCTTTGCGGCTTCATCAGCCAATGAATTCCCTTCAACATGAATGCCATCACATCGATGACTCAGCTTGTGTATCACTTGAGCTCTCACTAGTTGGTTTTTCAACTCAGCTACCTGTTCCCATAGCATTGTATGCTTAATTGTGCCACCTTTTGAGTCTTTAAACCCATTCTGACCCTGTAGTGTAGATTTTCGATGTATGACTGGACACAATACAAAAGAATCGCATACAATCAGTTTTGGGAATTTTTGATCTGTATTTATTAGTGCCAATAACAGGGCTTTTAGTTCTGTCAGCTGAGCCGTGCAGTCTTCTAGAGACTGTGTCTTTGTACTGCTAGGATAGAACTTGCCCTCCTGCATACTACTCTTTACAATCACACATGCAGCGCTGTATTGCTGTTTACTTCCTACGTCCGGCTGAGCAGATCCGTCAGTGTAAATAATGTATTCATACTGATCTACAGGCATTATTTCATTTGAGAGAGGATATTCTTGTTCATATTGCAGGAATGCTTGTGTTTTTAGACTAGGGTCATATCTGTATTCTACATCTGTCGCAGTGAGAGAATTAGCCCATTGTATTCATCTTGGATGTAAGGCTTTAGCATTAGGAACGCTTGCCTTTGTAGCAGCCTCTAAGGCTGGTAATGGAGTTATAACAATTAATCGTTTCCCCTGAGCCAGTGCTCTTTCTCTCACTACAGCGGTTTGTACTGCTGTCAGAATTTTTTCTGTAGAAGCAAAACGCATTTCAGTGTTTGTGTATGCAATTGGTTCACCTTAATTGAAGGTTAGGTAAGTATACCCAGATTGACCTGCTATAATACGGATCACCAAATTGCGGATATTTACGCATGTCTGCAGCTTATAGGAAACAAAGGATACCTATGTGTTCCTGTGTCCGTTGCCTAACTGAAAAATCAGATCTTATTAAGTCGTTGAAAGGTTTGACTTTCTCTGCGTAATCTAAAATGTATGTTCTGCTAAAATATAAGAATACCAATATGGATTGTAGATTTTCCAGCAATTTAGGAGGTTGGAGCAGCGCACACTTTTCTAAAAAGTTAGCTACCAGGCTTTTCCCTTCACTTGATAACTCATAGCCCAAAAATAGGACATTGAGGTGGGCTATTTTAAATTTTTATACATTAAATTTGTAGCCTTCTGAGGCGAACCCCAAAATGATGTTGCTCACCCTGGTCAAGTGATCCTTTAAATCATCATCCATCAGATAAATATAATTGACATAGGACAATGCCTCCTCATCCAAATTCTAATGTAACTCTGTTACCCTAGAGGAGAACAACCCAGGGCTATTCTTATACCCTTGGGGGAGTCGACAGAATTGACCCTGAGAAGAGAGTCCTGAGAATGTGGTTAAATATCTGCTCTCAGGCGATATATTTTGGCAGAAAAATCCATTTAAAATATCTAATGTGGTTTTGTATTTTTTCCGCATGATGTTATACATCAATTTGGCACTGTGTGCATTCTGTACTGCAAATGTTTTAGTGCATGTGTTCAGATGTCTGTATTCTAAAACTAGACGGTATGAATTATCTGGCTCCATTACGATTTATTGAAGAGGTGCAAGTTGACAAAATTTCTTAAACCCTACACACCTGCCAGAGCCCTTAGATCGGCCGAATTGAGAAACCTAACTGTTCCTAGAATCAGTAAGGTGAGATGGGGTGGTAAGAGCTTCACAGCCACGACGGCAAGCCTTTGGAACTCCTTGCCTATCACATTATAAAAAGAGAATAGTCTCCTTAAATTCAGGAAGGGCCTCAAAACCTGGCTGTTCTCGGTGTATTTGTCTTTCTGCCTCTGTACTGAATGCATTAAAGGCAGCGCCTAGACACCCCAGGGTATTTGTCACGTTCTATAAATTTCTCATCAACAAGTTTCAATTTCACCCTGATATTTAAGTTGATCTAAGATCTCCCTGACCTGTTTTTCCATTTCTTATTTTATTCGGCACTGTCTCTGTGGAGTTAGAGTGGTTTTTATTGGTATTTCATGGTGAGGTGACTCAGCATCCCACCCAGCATGGTTACGATGTAGTGTTGGAGCAAGTGCTACTGCCCACCCTGCGTGTATTTATGTTTTAAGTATAAGGAAACGAGGTCAGAAAAAGCCTGTAAAATTACCGTTTCTCCCTTTGGGACAATTTCAGGCGGGCAATCTTTTTCAGCTAAAAGGATGTCATAGCCATAAGTCAGGTTCTCCCAAAAGAGACCTTTAATTTTTCTGGGTTTGTCCCCCTCCATTTGGAGTGTTATTTCATGTAACCTATGTGGGACACCATAAATTCCATCAGGTTCTGGCGAGCTAATGTTACTTCTGCTGTGCTGTCTAGCATCGTCAGAGCCCATTCCCCATTCAGAATTTGAGTTCTCACAATTCTGGGCATCTCTAACTTTGATACCTGTTACTTTCTTCTTTTTAAATTGAGCTTTTGATTTTGGCTTATCTTCTTTTTTGGAAGTATAGTCTGAAGTGTGTTGCGTGTCTCTGGACTCTGGACTGTCTTTGTACGCTCTTCTTGTCTGTGTGCTGACCATCCTTCCCTCTCTGAGTGTTTTGATGAACCCTGAAAGGAACGAGAGGAACACGTATTAGTGTCCTGATACCTGTCTGGTTTCTTAATGTTATCACGGTTCCTAAGGTTGTACCTCCTTTCAGAGGGCTCCTGTTGAGGAGACCCAATCCTGGATAGTGATCTATTCTCACTATTCTCTTTTTGTTTATTATTTTCCCATTTCTTCTTCGAAGAAGTAGGTGCTTGCTTAGCATTATCCTTTTCAGGACCACCCATGAGTTGAGGTTTTACTGCTTTAGCTCCCATACTATCTCTACCTAATTCAGCATAGGTGTCTTCGATAATTTTAAATAATTCATATTCCTGTTTCAAAGGAGTGAACTTCCTCAGGTGTTGATGTATTGCCACTGCTGCTGCCTCCCCTTTTATGTTTGCTAATATTAAAGCTGATACCTGGGCAAAATTACCTAATAATTTCATTCCTAAATTCAGAGCAGGTTCTGCTCCATACTCATTCTGTATTGTATTGTAATTGTATTGTAATTGCATTTATAAAACGCTCACTACCCCTGACAAGGCATCAAAGTGCTTTTTCGGTGAGTAGCACGCTACTCCGGAACCAGTGAAAGGATTAGTTTTGAATTAGTATAGTGAAATATGAAAGTAATTTGAGTGGTGGGTAGGTTAGTCCGTTATTTGGATTCAGAAGGATAGCGGAGGGATAGAAGAAGAAAAAAGGTTTACATTTATATAGCGCTTGTTACCCCTGATGGGGGTGTTGAAGCGCTTTTTCAGTGAATAGCATGCTACTCCGGAACCCATAAGGGTAAGTGGTGAATTAGTATAGTAATATATGAAGTAATTTGAGTGGTGGATATTAATCAGTTATTTGAACTGAGAAGGATAGCGCAGGGATAGAAGAGGGAAAATGGCTTGCATTTATATAGCGCTAGCTACCCCCAATGGGGTGTTGAAGCACTTTTTTGGCTAGTAGCACACTACTCCGGAACCCATAAAGGATTAGTGGTGAATTAGAATAGTGAAATATGAAAGTAATTTGAGTGGTGGATATTAGTCAGTTATTTGGATTGAGAAGGATAGTGGAGAGAAAAAAGGTTTGCATTTATATAGTGCTTGATACCCCTAATGAGGTGTTGAAATGCTTTTTCAGTGAGTAGTACACTACTCTGGAACCCATAAAGGATTAGTGGTGAATTAGTATAGTGAAATATAAAAAAATTGAGAAGTAGACATGTTATTCTGTTATTTTGATTGAAAAGGATAGTGGAGGGATGGAGAAGTGAAGGATTTAGACTTTTTTTTGGAGGTCATAGCAGTAGTGGGAGGCTCAGGATGAGCAAAAAGGGATGTGGAGGTGAAGAGGGGAAGAGTCAGAGGGAAGAGTTTAGAAAGGCTTGTTTTGGGGATCAGTATAGTAAAAGAGGTGTCAGATGGTGCAAAGAGGGGTAGAGTGGGGGAGAATCTAGAATGTACCAATTTGGGGATCATATTAGTGGTATTGGGTTTGAGATGAATGAGACAGTGGATGTAGAGGATATATTGATAAATGTATAGGGTGAGAAATAGGGTAGTGCATTGAAAATAATCGTAGTAAGAGGTTTGAGATGAGTCAGAAAGTTGAGGTAGAAGATATATTGAGAGAGGTATAGGTAAAGTGCTTTGGATATGCTGAATTAGAAGAAAGTGATTAAGATATAGAACCATAAGTACATGGAAAGTTTGTATATACCTAAGGAAGTAAGTATATGTAGATTAAAGATATTGATAGAGGTACAGGGTGAGAAATAGGATAGTGCATTGAATATGCTTCTTTTTCTTTAGGAGGAAAGTAATCAATATATAGATCCAAGTACATGGAAGGTAAATAGATGCATAAGGGAAGTAAGTATAAGTAGATTAAAGATTAATTAAATAAACTCTGGTTTTCAAGCGTTGTACTTAAAACTTTATTTTATTATTAGTTTTTTTTTAAAACACATAATTATTCTGCATGTTTATACAAAGCAATATACATATATAGGTACATATCTAAAGTACAAATAAATGCTTATATACAGGGGGACATGCTGTATATTTGTTTTTGCGTATGGTGTTTATGTGGAGAAGAGACAATTCTTCAGTAGTTTTCTGACGATAAAACATTTGTCGGTGGATCTTATGTTGGGGGTAAAGAGTTCCATATTTTGGCTGCTTAAACAGAGGAGGATGTGCCACCCATGTTTTTTTTCTTGTATCTTAGGATTTTGAGGCGAGGTGCCTGTGTAGAGCGGAGATTCCTATGATGAATGTGTTTGGTGATTTTTTTCCTGATGAAGACAGGTCCCTTTCAACGTATTGCTTTGTGGGTGATACAAAGCAGCTTGAATGTGGATCTTCTGGAAACCGGTAACCAATGCAGGGCTTTCAAGTCAGGGGAGATGTGGGCTCATGTTTTGATATGTAAGAGTAGTTGGGCAGCCGATTTCTGAATCAGTTGTAGTCTATCCAGCACTATCCCTACTGTTGCACTCAATGGAGTGCAAAATTTAAGTTTTAAGACTATTAAATATTTTAATGTTTTAATTTATACAATAATGTTTTAGGTGTATGTGTATATATATTTATCTGTAAAAAAAAAATTATTTATAAAATTAAAAAATAAATTTAAGTAAATAGTTTATTATTTGTTTTAAAGTAAATATGTATATATATTACATTTTATTTATGAATGTTTAATTTTTTTTAAATTAAATTTCTTTCTTATATTTGCTAAAATGTATATTAAATCCAAATAATTTTTTTAAAGTTAAATTTATTATTTAATATATTTTACATTATTGTTTACATATATCAAAAAACGATACTTTGCACATCAATATTTTTACATCAATATTTTTTTCTCTATATTTTTATACTTACCATTATAAATATAGGATGTTGATATTTTTGACATCGATATTTATGACTCGATATTTGTGTATGGGGATATTTTGGACGTCGATATTCTATCAGGTAACCATAGGGAGTTCAAGAGAAGGCTCAAGGCTCAATGGATCATGATCACTCTCGACCCTATTAATAACAGACAACGAGAGATGAGCAAAGACGGAGGTCTAGAAGAATGTAATCAATTTGACTGGAATGGAGTGAATTGTTATATGTATCTGCACCCTTTCTATCAGCGAGAGCTCCACCATCAGTGGCTCTGAAGCCAAAATTCAGCGTAAGCGCTCTCATTTGAAGGGCAGCTTCATCCACCTCAATACTGGGGGAAGATCAAGCTTTGGTACCTGCTTTGCACATACAGGATGCGGCCATCAGCCAAAAACTGTATCTGCTTTGCACATACAGGACACAGCCATCATTTGCACATACAGGGCACGGCCATCGGCCATGAACCTCTATCTACTTTGCACATACAGGGCACCCCCTTCCGCCATGCCCTGTATCTGCTTTGCACATACAGGGCACGGCCACAAGTCATTCCCTGTATCTGTTTTGCACATACAGGGTACGGCTACTTTGCACATACAGGACAAGGTCATTGGCCATGAACCTGTATCTGCTTTGCACATACAGGGTACTGCCACTTTGCACATACAGGGCACATCCATCAGCCATGACCTGTAACTGCTTGCACATACAGGGCACGGCCATCATTTGCACATACAGGGCTTGGCCGTTGGCCATGCCCCGTGTCTGCTCTGCACATACAGGGAACGACCAACGACCATGCCCTGAATCTGGTTTGCACATACAGGGCACAGCCGTCAGTCATGCCCCGTATCTGCTTTGCACACACAGGGCACAGCCATGGGCCATTCCCTGTATCTTTATTGCACATACAGGGCACGGCCACTTTGTACATACAAGGCACGGCCATCGGCCATGTCCTGTATCTGCTTTGCACATACAAGGCTTGGCCATCGGCCATGAACCTGTATCTGCTTTGCATATACAGGGTACGGCCATCGGCCATGTAGTGTATCTGCTTTGCACATACAGGGCACAACCGTGGGCCATGAACCTGTATCTGCTTTGCACATACAGGGCACGGCCATCGTCCATGCCCTGTGTGCCTGGTATCTGTTTGCACATACAGGGCACAGCCATCTGCCATGCCCTGTATATGCTTTGCACAAAAAAATCTATATATTTATTTCTTTTCTTGTAATTCAGCATATCCAATGCACTACCCTATTTGTCACCCTATACCACTCTCAATATATCCTCTGCCTCAAATCTCTGACTCATCTCAAACCTAATTCTACTACTCTATCCAATGCACTACCCTAATTCTCACCCTATACCTCTATTAATATATTCTCTACCTCCACACTCTCATTCATCCCAAACCTCATACCAGTACTATGATCCCCAAAATAACCTTCTGTAGACTCTTCCCTACTCTACCCCTCATTGCATCATCTCATACATCTTTTAATATTCAGATCTCCCAAACAAGCTTTTCTAAACCGTTCGCTCTGACTCCTCCCTCTCCACCTCCCATTTACTCATCCCAAGCATACTCCTACTGCTATGACCTAAAAAAAAATCTAAATCTTTCCCTCTATTATCCCTCCACTATCTTTTTAAGTTCAAATAACAAACTAACATGTCTACCACTCAAATCAATTTCATATTTCACTGTCCTAATTCACCACTAATCCTTTATGGGTTCTGGAGGAGAGTGCTACTAGCCTAAAAAGCATTTCAACACCTCATCAGGGGTAGCAAGTGCTAAATAAATGAAAAGCTTTTTTCCTCTTCTATCCCTCCACTATCTTTCTCAATCCAAATAACTGACTAACATATCCACCACTCAAATAACTTTCAAATTTCAAGAAAATTAAACCTTTCTTTCCCCCCTGATGATTTCAAGACAATCACTAGTCCTCTCTAAATTGGACTATGGGAACGCCATCTTCGCAGGGACGCTGAAAACTCACCTAGCCCCCCCTTAGGTCAGTCCTAAACATGGCAGCCCGGCTCATAACAGGTGTTAAATGGTTTGAGCACATCAGACCAGCCCTCAAATCTTTCAACTGGCTTCCCATTGAAGGTAGATGTATTTATAAGTCTGCCTGCATCAGACACAAAGCCCTTCACACACATTCCCTCAACTACCTAACCAGCAAACTTATGAAAGCAGAAAATCCAAAACTCTGAAAAGCTCGACCTCACTTCTTCTCATTCCTCCGAAACTGAAAAGGAAAACCACCCACACTTGATCTTTTTCTGGAAATGTACCCAGGATTTGGAACACCCTCCACAGGGACCTCGGTTGCAACCCCTCCTTCTCCTGCTTTAAAGGGACCTCAAACTCATTCTCCTCAACAAATACTTTACCGCTCTGGCAAACTGAACTAGGCTTGAATAGCCCACTCTCCTCATAACTCCACCGTCAGTGATAGTTGGTAATTTGATTGTTTCAACTATTTAACATATCATTCACCCCTTTCATTTATTCTATCTTAAAAGTAATGCTTGTTATTTTATGTATTCTATCTTATGCTACACAATGCTATTTTCTTTCTTTTATGTAAAGTGCTCTGATGACCCCAGGTCTAGCTAGCTCCATATAAAAACTTATAAATAATAATAAATATTTCACTATACTAATTCAACATTTATACTTTATGGGTTCTGGAGTAGCGTGCTACTCACTGAAAAAACACCTTGACGCCTTTTCAGGGGTAGTAAGCGCTATATAAATGCAATACAATACAGGGCACAGGCACTGGCCATGCCCTGTATCTGTTTGCACACACAGGGCATGGCCATTGGCCATTCCGTTTATCTGCTTTGCACATACAGGACACGGCCACTTTGCACATACAGGGCACAGCCATCGGCATGAACCTATAACTGCATAGCACGGCCACTGGCCATACCCTGTATCTGCTTTGCACATACAGGGCATGGCCATCAGGTTTGTTGCAGTTCAGGGGAGGGGCTGTTGAGGCATCCAAAATCTGAAGGAATATGGAGAGAAAAGAAAATATATGAATCATCAGAACACCTCTAATTAAGGATGCTGAAAGACAAAACAAGAGAAGCGTATCAAAAGAATCCAATTAGCATGACATCATCACTGACATCATCGATGTGCAGTCCAGGGCGGTATCTGTCCAATGCTCCTGTACTGTTATAAACTACATCCAGAAATGTTAGACACCTGCATTGTTAAGGAGATCCAACAGGAAGAGAGGGCAGAGCCAGGGGTGTCCTGGTGATTTTCAGGAGGCAGAATTGGAAAGAAGAAGATATGTCATCCACTCCCTCCAGATACAGAAGCCCAACTACAGTGAAACCTCTGTAAGAGGGAGAGCATCTTCCAGTGCCTGCTCCCAGGTCTTTCAAAGACCTGGGCAAGTTTGTCCCTGAGGCCTCCTTCTTGAGTGTTCTTCAAATAAAACCTCAACATGGATTCCAATGACACTCAAAAGCACACACTGGGCCCCCGCTCATCCTGGCTGCACACACAGTGCACATGTACCCTCCATCCATGTCTCACATGGATGGAGAGAAGTATCTGATTGAGTGGGACTGAGATCACCACTTAATAAGAGAGGTCAGAGAGCATCTCTCTTCAAAGGACACAGGTGATCAAGTCAGTCCCATCTTCTATACGTAGTGGACTAATGTGTCGCCTATAGGGCCCTGTGTTTGACCCCCATGGTCACAGGTTCCAATACCTGTGGGTCCACTCAGCCTTTCATCCTTCTCAGGTCAATAAAATGAGTACCATTGAGTTGGGTAACAATAACATATGTTAATCAGCGCCAAAATACCCTCCTAGGTGAACGTGTGCTTTACAAATACCCATGTTATGTTACTACAATCAAAAGGTGCCGCCTGTGCCGGAGCAAATACCCATGTTATGTTACTATATTCAAAATGTGCCGCCTGTGCCGGAACAAATACACATGTTATGTTACTATAATCAAAAGGTGCCGCCTGTACCGGAACAAATACCCATGTTATGTTACTACAATCAAAAGGTGCCGCCTGTGCCGGAGCAAATACCCATGTTATGTTACTATATTCAAAATGTGCCGCCTGTGCCGGAACAAATACACATGTTATGTTACTATAATCAAAAGGTGCCGCCTGTACCGGAACAAATATACATGTTATGTTACTATAATCAAAAGGTGCCGCCTGTGCCGGAACAAATACACATGTTATGTTACTATAATCAAAAGGTGCCGCCTGTGCCGGAACAAATACACATGTTATGTTACTATAATCAAAAGGTGCCACCTGTACCGGAACAAATACAAATACACGTCATGTTACTATAATCAAAAGGTGCCGGCTGTACCGGAACAAATACACATGTTATGTTGCTATAATCAAAAGGTGCCGCCTGTGCCGGAACAAATACACATGTTATGTTACTATAATCAAAAGGTGCCTCCTGTGCCGGAACAAATACACATGTTATGTTACTATAATCAAAAGGTGCCACCTGTGCCGGAACAAATACACATGTTATGTTACTATAATCAAAAGGTGCCGCCTGTGCCGGAACAAATACACATGTTATGTTTCTATAATCAAAAGGTGCCGCCTGTGCCGGAACAAATACACATGTTATGTTACTATAATCAAAAGGAGCCGCCTTTGCCGGAACAAATACACATGTTATGTTACTATAATCAAAAGGTGCCGCCTGTGCCGGAACAAATACACATGTTATGTTACTATAATCAAAGGTGCCACCTGTACCGGAACAAATACAAATACACATGTTATGTTACTGTAATCAAAAGGTGCCGCCAGTACCGGAACAAATACACATGTTATGTTACTATAATCAAAAGGTGCCGCCTATGCCGGAACAAATACACATGTTATGTTACTATAATCAAAAGGTGCCGCCTGTGCCGGAACAAATACACATGTTATGTTACTATATTCAAAATGTGCCGCCTGTGCCGGAACAAATACACATGTTATGTTACTGTAATCAAAAGGTGCCGCCAGTACCGGAACAAATACACATGTTATGTTACTATAATCAAAAGGTGCCGCCTATGCCGGAACAAATACACATGTTATGTTACTATAATCAAAAGGTGCCGCCTATGCCGGAACAAATACACATGTTATGTTACTATAATCAAAAGGTGCCGCCTGTGCCGGAACAAATACACATGTTATGTTACTATATTCAAAATGTGCCGCCTGTGCCGGAACAAATACACATGTTATGTTACTGTAATCAAAAGGTGCCGCCAGTACCGGAACAAATACACATGTTATGTTACTATAATCAAAAGGTGCCGCCTGTGCCGGAACAAATACACATGTTATGTTACAATATTCAAAAGGTGCCGCCTGTGCCGGAACAAATACACATGTTATGTCACTATAATCAAAAGGGGCCGCCTGTGCCGGAACAAATACACATGTTATGTTACTATAATCAAAAGGTGCCGCCTGTGCCGGAACAAATACACATGTTATGTTCCTATAATCAAAAGTTGCCATCTGTGCTGGTCTTTCTAAGCCTGGTAAGAGAGTCCCCAGAAAGCGACAGGTGAAAAGGCTGTCCCCTTGCACTAGAGTCAGTGCTACCACCACTGCTAGTCTACCTTCGCCTGATGAGAGGACAGCCGCACCAGTCTTTCTGGGGGGGGTGCGCTTAGGGTGTCCCAAAGCCACCCATGGGGTCTCGGACCGTGTAAATTGGGAGGTTCACAGCGAATCTGGGTGATTGTCATGCTCATTGAGATACAAATCAAAAAGCTGCAGCGACATTCCTGTGACTTGCCGTTAGATGTACCGTGGGCAAGATCCATGGAGAGGACTTTCCACCCCAACAACCAGCATAAGATAGCATAAGCAAATGCAAGAAAAGAAATGCTGGGTTCCGGAGTGTGATCCCTGCTCCAGCCGAGTGGTCCTTGTCTGACTGTCTCTGTGTCTGCAGAGAATCGGGTTCTGGACCCTCACAACAGAGGCTCCCAAACCCTCTGGCCCTGGCTCCTGGTTACATACAGCATTTCATCTCACAGGCATGGAGAATGTGTCATATCAGCAGATTTCTTCCAGGAGAGCCAGATCGGTCATCAGTGATAAATGGAATGTTTTGCACAGCAAGGGTGAACACAGTTCACATACTACAACACAGCAAACAACACAGGAGACCAAGACTTTGCATCAGGATACCCAGGGCCTTGCAACCAGGTACCCAGAAAATTGGCTCCATTAGAAATGGCCATTCGATCAACTGGTCAGGCATGTTTCTTTGTGCATCTTCAGTATTTTAGATATCAATAGTACAGCAGGTATAGTGGCACCATAACAAAGGGGTGGGCGGGGCCCACCTCATCCCAATTATAGCTCACTTTTACTCCCATACAGAGGGATGGGGCACATTTCTGTTGCTTGCGTTCTAGCTCATGGTGCCGTTGCTACACCGCAGGCCCTCTCCTCTACTTGTACCCTCCTCTGACGAAGCACCACCTCCAGCTGAAAAATTCCAACCCAGGGATGACCATTGGATCTCCTGCGTGGGTCACCGGTGCTTCCCGGACATTCTTCCCATATTGATTTTAGGTGATCCGACCGAGGCCGGGATTCCCTTGGACTCAGATCTCGAGCTGGGACATGAACTTACTACATACCCTGATTTTGGGGTGACTATCCTGGTGACGTTGCAACGGCTCTCATGAACAAGTGTGAACAGACTATTTAATATTTGGAGCCCTGATTAAGTTCCTACTGTGACAGGAACAAAACGCGTTGGCTGATGGCTGATTTTAAACTTACGTTCAATAACTTTCATTCATAAAAAAAGATGATGAACTGACATTGGCAAAACTGAATCTATTTCTGGTGCACCTTCCTTTTTTGTGTATTTTCTTCGCACATTGGTGGAGCCTCGCAGAAGGCTGTGCTGCAGACTGGACTTCTTGACCAGGAGGAATAGCATCACTCACTATCTCAGCCACAAGGCTGAACTTGGCGGAAGAGCACCTTGATACTGAAATATGGTAAGTTAAATCTTTCTTCATAGTGTATGACCATTCTTAAGGAGGCAAAGAGTCCATCAACATGATCTCCCATCACCTTCAAAGGTGAGAAATTCTGTACAAGGCACTCGGCTCCGAAGATTGACCCAAGATCTAGCCAATAAGAGACCTTGGGCCTCCGTAACAAGGTTTTGATGCAGGGCAGCGCAGTGAGCCACTTTGCTGCGCTGCCCTGCATCAAAAGTAAAGGGCAAGAATGTTCCGCAATTATGATATATGGCGCATTCCTGTCCTTTCCCACTGAGCTGATGCTGTTTTGGCTGTCTTGCATCAACTCAGGCACCCTTGCACCATGGTGAAAGGGCGTCTGCATTGTAGGAATTAATGTTTTTGTGCAGGAAGGGACATCTTCCTGCACAAAAACAATCAATGGGGGTGTTTTACTCCCTCTACGTGTGCTGCAGAATGCAGCACACAAAGAGGAAAAAAACAAGAAAAAATTAAGTTATTTCTCCCTCTTACACCTCCCTGGGGAGGCATAGGCTTTTGACGCATTCTCAGAAGAATGTGTCAAAATCCATGGGTGTTGCGTGGGAGCACACACTCAACTCCCATGGAACACCTCCCTAACCCAGTGCAAGCAAGGCAGCTACTTGTGCTGCGTTGCCTCACTCCATATCTACCAAGCCATGAAAAGCCACACAAAGTGACTTTGCATGGCCTCGCAGGTATGGGTCTGCATTGTGACGCACCACCGTTGCAATGGGCTTGTAAATGACCCCTTATCTTCTGTACTTAGCCAAGTCTACTTCACAAATCTCCACCATTAGGGCCATGCAACCGTAGGTACAACCTATATAAAGTGTTCACATACATGCGTGGATGAGAGATGTGGACATTTCATGGCAGGCCTCCAGTTGCTGCCCGTGGACTCACATCATCCCTGCGGTTCATCTGCTCAGAGTATTTGTCCTTTGCCCTTCTGCCCTGCACTCCACTGGCACTTTGTCTTCCTTCTTCACTTCACAGTAGGGTTGACAAACCTGGGACTGTGATTTTTAACTTATTTTGAGCTTTCATGTTCTATGACTGGTGCATGTTTACTCTTAGACACATGCTAGTGTTTTTATGTTCTTCTTGTCACCATGGTTATGTACTGAATTTAACTTCTCATAATTCTGTTCCTGAATTTTGCCTGAGTTTACGCACATTTATTGTGTCAGAAACGCATGTCAGTTTTGTGCTTTTGAATAAGGCGCCAAAGCGGCTCAATAAATGAATACATGCATCTTTTACACTCAAGTGGGTAAGACATTTTAGAGAACTTAAATAATGCTGACCCCAATGACCAGATAAAATCCCCGGTGAGAGCAGAATGGGGTTCTTTTGAGATCTACAAGCCTTCCCTTACTACCTAGGTGTAAAGCAACTCTCCAACATGTCCTTTGGAAGAGTGCCCTCTTAATGGACAATGCAATTACCATAAGGGTGAATCAAATTCAGACCATGTGCGTCCATGAGCACTTTAATGGGTTTCAGAATTATGAGGTCTCCCCTTCTTTGCAAGGTGAATCCACATTTTCATAGAGGAAGTGGCCTAACGGCTAGAGAAGGTTCTGCTCCATACTCAGTTTGTATTTGTCTTAATATATCTGGTATTACTGCTAATGAAGGGATACCATGAGTTCTAGTATATATGGCAGCGAAGACTGTACCTCAAGAGGGACAATCCTCTATTTATTTTATTTTATTCA
The DNA here is from genome assembly GCF_964204655.1 of Triturus cristatus. Classification (NCBI taxonomy): domain Eukaryota; kingdom Metazoa; phylum Chordata; class Amphibia; order Caudata; family Salamandridae; genus Triturus; species Triturus cristatus. The sequence continues at coordinate 542,570,363 of NC_140584.1, forward strand.
TTTATTTATAAAGCGCAACAATCATCCCATAGGGATATCACTGCGCAAGCGTAGCGGAAGGGTGGTAAGTTGAGCTGGTCTCTTGAGATCGGTCGCAGCAATCCTAGGGGAGTAAATGAGTTTTAAGATTCTTCCTGAACGCCATGTAGTCCTCGATCAGCCGTAGTTCCATTGGAAGCTTGTTCCAGTGCAAAGCTGCAAGGTACGAAAAAGTGCGTCCACCTGCCCTACTCTTACTGATCCTTTTAGTCTCAGCTAGCGCCTGAAAGCGTTACCTTAGGCACTTGGACGGGGTGTAGAATTTAATCCTATTCCGCAGACTCCTGGGGCCGGTGATGGAGTGCCCTGTGTGCATGTCCTAAGAGCTTAAATCTTGCTCTTTGATGCACGGGCAGCCAGTGAAGTTGCCTTAAGCAGTCTGTATCTGAGCTGTATCTGCCCTTGTTGCACACCAGTTTGGCCGCTGCATTTTGTATTACTTGCAGACATTTGAAAAGGTAGTCTGGCATGCCAACAAAAAGTGCATTTCCATAGTCCAGCCTACTAACAAGCAGGGCCTGTGTTACTTTTCTCCTGCTTTCCAGTGGTATCCAGGGGAAGAGCCTTTTTAAAAGCTTCAGTGTAGTGAAGCTTCTACCACACAAGGTCCGCACATGGTCCTGCATTGATAGGGTGTTATCAATGATGACACCCACATTTTTTGCTCACTGCTTGGGTGCTGGGGCCATGCCCAACGAGTGCAGCCACCATGACGCATCCCAGATATGATTGGCTCCGCCGAGAAGCAAGATTTTCGGATTTCTCAGCATTGAGCTTTAAGCAGTGTTCTGACATCCAGATTGCCATTTCAGTGAGGCAGTTGTTGAGTTTGGCCCTAGTGTCCTAATGCCTATCTCCAATAGCTATTGTCAGTTGCATGTCATCCGCATAGGAGCAAATTCCAAAGCCCCATTTCGTGCCAATTTTTGCCAAAGATGAGACGTAGGCATTAAATAGGGTACGGCTCAGGGATGCTCCGGGGGACACCACAGCTGAGATTTTTTGGAGTTGATGAGAAGGCACCCATTTGGACAGTTTGTGTTCTGTTGCTCAGAAATGAGTTAAGCCATTGAAGGGCTTTTGCGTGAATCCCTTTCTCGTGCAGATTTTCCAATAAAAGCTGGTGGGAGACCGTGTCAAAGGCCGCCGACAGGTCTAACAGGATCAAAGCTACTGCCTTTCCCTGATCCAACAGTGATCTTACATTATCTAGGACAGCCAGGAGAGTTGCCTCTGTACTGTTGGTGGCCTTGAAACCTGTTTGAGAGGGGTTCAGTAATTCTTTTGACTCTAGATAATTGGACAGTTGTCTGTTGACTAACTTTTCCAATACTTTGGAGAGATAAGGGAGTTGAGAAATTGGCCTGGAATTGGCTGGGCTATTTACATCTTAGCCTGCCTTTTTCAGCAAGGGGGTCACTATGGCCTGTTTCCAAATCTCTGGAAAAACTACTGTCTCCAGAGATTGGTTAAATAGCTGCGTGATGTATGGGCCCAAGGTAGGTATGATCTGTGAAAAACATAAAATGTGGGCAGGGATCGAGAGGGGATCCCGATTTAACTTCCCCCATTGCCTTGGCGACCTCTTTTTCTGTAAAGGGGCCAAAACTACCTAGACGTGCGGGGGCATCAGGGTGAGGGTCCCTACTTTCCCAGTTGATGGAATCTGCTGGGGTGGTGATGTTAAATGACAAATAAATTGTGCCTATTTTAGACCGTTAGGAGCAAAGTGGTGTTGAAATGAGTGACTAATTTCCATGCTCTATAAGTCCCATGTATATGTTTGGGAACTTTTGCTGGTGTCACGGGTAGGGAGAATGAAAAGGTAATTAGTGAATGATCGGTCCATGTAATGGGTTTAATCTCCTTGACTATAATGGATTCTATGTTGGAGAACAGTAGGTCCAATGTGTGCCCTGCGATATGTGTGGGCCCCTTGATCCAATGTTTTAGCTGAAGGATCTGCATGTCATTTTCTAGATGGGTTATCGCCACATTGTTGGCTTTTTCAAAGTGAACATTAAAGTCCCCAATGACCATAACATTTTTGTATTTTAGGCAGGCAGGAAATAACTGCATAAGCAGTTTAGTACTGAATTCTGACTGGTATCCAGGAGGTTTATAGATCACAGCCCCACCAAATATGATATGATTTCCTTTAGATATTTTGAATGGCAGTAGCTCGTACTCTCCCAACCGAACTACTGTGATGGGGAGGCAGTTGAGGCAGTCTTTAAACAAAATCGCTAGTCGCCCACCCTTCCGCCCTTGCCTGTCTTGCCATAGTATTTCATACTCAGGGGGTATGGCCTTTGCAATGTCAGGGGAGTTGTTCCCATCCAGCCAGGTTTCAGTGATAAAAACCAGATCAAGATCCGTCTCCTTAATGGTGTCCCAGATCTCTGAGAGTGTTTGGGTACAGACCTAGCATTAAAGTAGATGCAGTTAAGTCTCACTTGATCACCAACTTCTCTATGTGATTGATCAGACTGTGCTAGGGCACACCATTTGCAAGTAATACAGGAAAAAGGCCATTCTGTGGAAGACAGACTAAATGTTTGTGCAAGTAAGCAATGTGCAAATTCAGCTCACAGGGGTGCGTTTAAAATACAATAAAAATGAGCAGATTTGGTCTCTAAAATACGGGCTAACATATTTTTCACAGCCAGCATAGTCACTGTGCAACTAATGTTAAAATCAAGCAGCAGCCAACACACCAAGCTCCGCTGTGCGCACACTGGCACATCGGTCTAAGTAGGAGGGCGAGCGGAAGGACAACTCCGCCCCCTCCTTGACCGGAAGTCCCTTTCAAGAGACCTAGGTACTGTCAGCCCCGCCCTCCACTCAAACAGCACAGCACACTGCTGCGGTGGATCAGGGCGGAAGACAGACTAAACGTTTGTGCAAGTAAGCAATGTGGAAATTCAGCTCACGGGGGTGCGTTTAAAATACAATAAAAACGAGCAGATTTGGTCTCTAAAATACGGGCTAAAAACAGAGATTATAAAGTATTTTTCAGAGCCAGCGTAGTCACTGTGCAGCTAATGTTAAAATCAATCTATCTGGGGAGCTAACCCCAGTGGCAAGCAAATTGTTCGCATTCTGTGTTTTTCTTGAGGGCTAGTGTGTGGAAATACTGCCTCCAAGTGTGTTATTTTTTGAGCTGTCCAAAATGGCATTTGCTCAGATTTAGTGGGCATCTTACCCATAACCGCCGGTAGTGTTTGAGGTGTTATTTTAGTTGTAGATCCCTGAATTTATCCTGCTTTTGTAGCCCTTGCTGGCAGAAGTGTGAGTGTTCTCATCACAAACTGTGTCAGGTTTCTGTAAAGTTTTATTATTTCTTTATGAAGTGGACGTAAGTCTGCTACTGGCATCATGTCAATGACTGGATGTGGTGTATAGGCCGCTAGGACTGGCCAAGTTGCTTCATCTCTTCCGAGCTGACTGAGACTCACTATTTCTTTTGTGTGTTGGAGAGCACCTTTAAACCATTTTATATGCTCCTGGTAGGTAAGCGGAACTTCAAGGTCCTTATACGGACGGTATTCATCTGGTGTTTCATCCTCAGTATAAGAATGAAATGTTTTTGATTGTGCATATGCTTGTGGGAATTTAAACCCTGAATAGAATACCTCAGTTCTATATGATTTGTGTATTCCTCAATCACGAATGTCACTGCTCCACCCCTAGCTGTGGCTTTTTAGTCTGCATGTTTTAGAGTAAGGGCAGTTCTAACATTTTCTGAAATGTTTATTTCCCTTTCTTGCTCTTCCCTTGCTGCAACCGCATGTTGTGCTGGTGCAGCGGCGTTTTCGTCAGCCATTATTTTGAAGAAGGAAAAAGTTTCAAGGAAACTGAGATAACGTTTTATGCACAATAGGAACAATTTTTCCTACAGGCTTGCTAAACCTACAGCCAATACATAGGATATGCCTACTCAGCTGTGACAGATAGCTCCCTTCCCACTCCAGACGTTTCTGGGGAAATGTGAGTAGGGGTCTTCTGAGAATAGCACGGCTGAACTACTCAGATTTGACTGGTAAATAAGTACCAAACTAACGTTGGGCATCATGTCGTATAGTTCCTATAAACCTATATAGGATCTGTGCATTTAGACAACATACACTGTAGGATAGGTGTCTAGACTGATTCTAGACACCCCCACTGGGTATGTTAGTCTGCATAACAGCTATCTCACAGTGCCACTAGAAACCCCTCTTACCGAAGAGAGAATAGCTCTTGGCAACTATCAAATATGACAACTCTGTCCCATCAGGGATCGTGGAAACAGTGCTATATTATTTGCTCAGTCACTCGTGCTCACTGTGTCTCAGAGAAATACCCATAATAAACGGTGGGGACGTTTTCCAAGAAGCATTTATTGAACCAGCGTCATTCTAATGTAAAATAGGTGTGCTGAAACAACCATTAGACAGAAACAGATATAAATGATTAAAAGCACTAACAGAGTAAAAGGATGATAGATTTCTACAATCCTGCTAAAACGATAAATACAGGCAAGTATATAAAATACATGACAAAAATAAATGCATACTCCTATGATGCAACCCTAACTAGATGTACCTAAGTGTACCTAGGTTGTATGTAGGTGTAAAGCCAAGAAGCCCTCTAGGATAAAATCAACCCCATTACCTGAAGTGAGAGACTGTGGGACTCCTTCTTGGTCTCGAGATGGGCACCCCGCGAAGGATGTCAGACCACTGTGAGCTGGGGCGTCTGCGTGCAGGAACCACAGCGTCTCGCGTCAGTGTGTCAGCATGGAAGTCCTTTTTTCCTCTGACTACCTCAGAAAGATATGATTTTATATACCCAAAGTGGTACCCACAGGGGTTCTACCTTGCTGTGTCATGTCGGACTTAGGATGATGGAAGGAATGACCCTTATACATAGTTATTATGCAGGAGATGGTAGTCCGGTTGACTTGCCAAGAATCCTCATGCATAATGGATGAGGCTAATTTTCAGGGAAAACCCCACGTCCTGTTAGCAGTACCGTAACTAGGTAAAGGGTCAGTCCCAAGAACCGTTATGTAGCGTAATGGTAGGGAAGAATATAGGTGAAAGGGTAGGTTGCTACCTGAGCCTATATTGGGTTACCTATATGGAACATACCAGAACATTGAGGTTTTTTAAATTTAAACTAAGATAAAAACAATCCAAAGAGGCATGTTCCTCTTTCTATGCATGCAGCCGTAAGCAAGAAGAAGTAACAAGGAGAAACAAAGATATTTCTCCTTGTTATGCCTGGTTCAAGGAGGTGTAGCAACATAGTAAATCTGGATACTTGGAAACGTCCATACCCCACCCATGGAATGCCTGTCTCACTCAAAGTGGCGCAACCTCAACATAAAATGTTAGTAAATCTGGGCTTGATTTTCCTCTAACCTTTCAAACTACTTGTGTTCACTATAACCTCACGAAGTACTTGTGTTCATGAAAATAGACTATATTCTTCATAATTTGCTCGCTTTCTTTGAGGGCAACATTTAAGTTCAATCTTCCCCAAAAGCCTTTCCGTACATGCTTTGTGATGTGCTTGTGAAATCTATTGTTAATATACATCTTAAAAGGGGCTTACATCCCACCCCTTGCTTTTCTTTGGTTCCTGTGCTTGCCACTTACTTGTCCTCTGTTTCTATTGGCTGTAACATGCTATTTGCTGCTCTTCCTTGTGTGTTTGCTCTTATCAGTGTCCAGAGGCCCAAGTACTGTTTACATCCACTCTGTGAGACTTTTTTTTATAGATTTTGCCTTAAGCTTTTGTCTGCACAGTGCTTGCGTTGTACATGTTTTAATACTCTCGCCCTGGTTGCACGTTTCAAACATGCTTGTATTCATTTTTCTTTCTCCTCCTTCCTTTACTTAATCTCCCTGTGCATTTAAAGCATGTGTGTCGACTGTGGTAAGGGTCATATGACTATTGGCGGTGGGGACACTCCTTCTGTTGCAGCAGCTTCTTGCCCTCCGGGAGACAGAGCTGTTTTTTATTACAATAAATAATAACTCCGTGTGAGGCATACATGCTTTGTGATTATCAGTTGTGCCAGCATTTGTGTAATTAAAATATTATTCTGTTTTCCCCCTTCCAATATGGCCACCATGCTTTGAAGGTTTTTGCAATATAGCAGCCGGAGGGCTTGTCTGCCCAACCGGAAGTAAAGTGCCATGGGTATGGAGGCACCTATAAAACAGCTGAGGCTGGCGTCTTCTCAAGAGGGTTTTGCAATTGCCAGTTACAGCTCGCAGAGGGTGCACATATTTCTTTTAACTACAGGAAACAGAGGAGTCACTGATACACAGTCAGCAGCTTTGCATGCGGTTCTACTGTTGCATGATCAGCCCTCTGTTTAGATAGCTGCTTAGCACTGTGTTTATTTAACTTCTGTCCTTTGCCTCGTGTTCCCGTGTTCAATTTAGGTAATCTTTAAGTGCGGCTATTTACATCTAATGCAGGCATTATTACACGGTAAGTGGCAATGCATTCGGTTCCACTTTGCAGAAACGACTCCCTGCTTAGACGTTTGCCTTGCAAGGTGTTTATTTATCTTTTGTCCATTACCTAGTGTTAGTGCTTTTAATCTAGCTAACACTGCGATGGAGACAAACAGCTTGGGGGCTACATACACCTAATAGGGCCCTTAACAGCTTTTAACGCCTGCATTTACCCAGATCAAAAGAACCGGATAGACACTGTATTTTATGGACTATCGTTCACATGCACATTATTTTAGCCAACACGATTTGCAGTGCCACATACTTATAGGGCTACTCCTGTGAATTGTTCACTTGAGTAAGTATTTAGGAATTTGTATTGTTCTTCTCTTTTCTAGTTGATGGAGCTAAACCAATTAATGCAGAGCGACTGCTCCTTGTACTTAGCAGCAGAGACACATGTCTACCGTGTCGTATCTTAGGTATGTCCACATCTCTTGGGAAGCTCCATCATGGGACATGTTTATTAGGTATAGTTTACATTAAGATGTAGCATTCTGGTTACAACCCCTTCTCTTTTTGTTCCTGAGCGTTCCCTTAGCCTACCCCTTTGAGGAAACAGTTTCATTTAACTAAAATCATTTGGATTTAAACATATCCAACAATAAAATTTGTAAATATCTCATTAATAGGCCATAAGTCACTTTTCTGGGTGTGTAGTTCACTCATTATAAACACATAGAGAGAAAGCATGCTGATTTTAATGGGTGTGATAACTAGCCACATATTTGAGAGCATAGACAAGTTATTTTGAACCAAGAGGTGTTAGTTTGTCATGTGCATGGTATATAAAGCCAATATGACTGTTGTCGGCAGAGCAACATTAGTGTCTATTAAATAATTTGTGCTTTTACATAGCTTTTACATAACACACATCCTGAACAGAATTTCTTCAAAGTGGTCTCTGATTTGATACTCAATTATAATGATGTTCAAAGTAAAATTATTTGCTCAAAATCACAGTTTACTTAAATTTCCTGATTACACATTCTGCACTTAAGCTACTGAATGACTATTTAAACTTGCTACCTTTTATTACCCAATAACAATGCTTGGTGTTTAATTATTTTATTGCCTTATTATTAATCACATAGGCGAAACCAATCGCATATGCCAATGCTTGCTTCCCTTTGGCATGATGTGACTACTAGTTTCCTGAATTTACAATTTCCGCTTTTTTACTTCTTAGTGTTGCACGGTGCAACTTTGACTGTGATTCCTCGCTCCCAATTATGACCTACCAACTGATGCAAAACGGTCAAAATGTCTTCTTGTGTTAGGGTTTGGATCTTGTTGGCCATTGATGAAGTGGTATAAATGAATGCACTCTTAAAACAAGCATTGGAAGTCAGATTTTTGGCTTTGGCAAAGCTTGTTTTGTCATGTTGTTTGCAAAACGTTATTGTTATGGCAGGTGATGTGCCCTCATAAGTCTAAAAAAACCAATTGTTTAAAAAATCAAAAGGTCTTGGCTAATGCAAGACCTAAAAAGGAGCCTTCAATAAGGTCATACATTATGTTAATGTCTTTTCCCTGTTGCTATATACTCATTCACAAAGTTTATAGATTTTTTTAACACATTCAGACACAACCTTAACTTATATTTATCACAATATTCATCATTCATTCTTTTTGTTTTTGTATTTTGTTCATTCATTTGAAATTTATGAGTTAGCAGTAATATAATTTAGAGTATGTCTAACTACTGTTGCTGGGATATGAATTTACCTTACAGAAATGAAATGACAAAAGACATTTGGCAAAACAGGAACAAGTTGGTTTAATTAAACATTGCGGCTGGGAGAGTATCGGCAGAGTTGCGTCTGAAGAATTCTCTTGCCACACAGAGTTTCGGCTGACAATATTTACATCTCATGAGGTACAATAAACCAATTCTGCATTCTTGGAAAAGCATCTTAGTTGTAAATAAGAAGTACAGCCATCTGATAAGGGGACACAGGTGTCTCTCGACCTCGGGGAGAGTTATTGTCGGCCAGTGTGTATGTGTTCAGAGGTCAGATTGGTGGTAATAGCTAGAAAAGTGTGTGAGATCGCCACATAATTAGCAGGCTGACATTACTCATGGAAAATGTCCATTCTGAGTTTCAAAAAGCTACGTATAGTGAGCAACATTGCAGGGCTGTTCGGCTTGGCAAAAAACTAATGTGGAAGGAAGCATATTTTTACACAATTGCCTTTCAAGTCTCTGATTGAGAAATTGTTCACACAGTGATACAGATACAATAAAATGCCCAGTTATTTCTCCTTTCCATAAACAATCACTGGGGAGAAAGTATAGAGAACTAAGATTTTGAGAAGGGCAAAAATTCAGAATTCTTGCTTGAGGAAAATGTGGACAGCTGATATCCGATTGCTGAACTGAGTGCTTTTTAGAGGTGTGTGGAGACAATACATGACTTTGCCTTGAGTACTAGTCATCTTGTTTTGTATTATGGCTACTCTGATTATAATAATAGTTTTCATCATTCTGAAACACAAAGTTTGGGTGCTGATTATGCATAGTAAATAGCCAATCCTTATAAACATCAATTACTGTGCATGTTTCCTGCTGTGGTTGGGACTCAACACATCTACAAATAACCCCTGCAGAAGAGAGCTTGTCTGGTAGGGTTGTCTTACTTATATCACTCTAGATGCTGATGAGCCTAGCTTGTTGTAGAGAAGAGTGAGAGACACTGGAAAGAAGACGATAGAGGCGTAGTAGTCTTCTTGTAATTTAATAAGATTACAGCAAAAGGACCACCGGTTCAACAGTAGCACAGCTTCAACTGCCAAAAGCTCAAGCCCTTCCAGAACCTCCCACACAGTTCATGTCATGACGCTTGGAATGTACATATACATTCCAGTCACAAGAAGGGAAAGCAAGATAGGACAAGAAGAGAAGGAAGAAGTGCAAGAGGAGAGAAATAGTAACCCACAACAGACACCTTTACAGTTTTCCTTTTCTCCATAGGAGTGAGATAAGCAACTTACCCTTGGGGCTTGTTAGAAATGGGATTTCTGGTGGGCTAAGGCTTGCGCCAAAGCCAGGCAGAAACCACCACTCTAGTCAGGGCATGGGAGTTACACGCTGAAGATCACCCCTGCTCACCCCCTTGGTAGCTTGACATGAGCAGTCAGGCTTATCTCAGAGGCAATGTGTAAAGTGTTTGTGCAACACACACACACAGCAGCAACACACTAGGCACACCACAAAAGGAACTCCACACAAGGTTATATAAAAAATAACCTTTGTATTATCATAAACACATTAGAAACGTAATCACACATTTACACTGTTTCAACTGGCACTAGGCAATATTCACAGGGGATTACATACAGGACAGGGCCAATCGGGCCATTGTCAGAACCATCCGAACAGGTAAGTAAATATAAAACACAACCAGTAACTACTGGTACCATAGTGACATAAGGATTATCATATTAGCATTAGACACCCTCCTAAAATGGATGTATGTCGTTACAACGCACACTTTTACAACGCATGCACTTACAACGCATTTTTTACAACGCAAAATCCATTACAACGCATTCCATTACATAGCATGACACTACAACGCATTTTAAAAAACTACCTTTACAACGCATTCCATTACAACGCATACTACCTTTACAACGCATACCATTACAACGCATAATATTAAATTGCATTTAAGGTAAGTATTAGATAGTATAGGGATAAAAATTACTTTTCTAACTACAGGGGGTGCAACAGTAGGGTAAGTGTTGGATAGTATAGGGGTAAAAATGACTATTCTAACTCCAGGGGGTGCAACAGTAGGGTAAGTGTTGGATAGTATAGGGGTAAAAATTACTATTCTAACTCCAGGGGGTGCAACAGTAGGGTAAGTGTTGGATAGTATAGGGGTAAAAATTGCTATTCTAACTCCAGGGGGTGCAACAGTAGGGTAAGTGTTGGATAGTATAGGGGTAAAAATTACTATTCTAACTCCAGGGGGTGCAACAGTAGGGTAAGTGTTATTTAGTGTAGTGTAATATTATGCGTTGTAATGGTATGCGTTGTAAAGGTAGTATGCGTTGTAATGGAATGCGTTGTAAAGGTAGTTTTTAAAAATGCGTTGTAGTGTCATGCTATGTAATGGAATGCGTTGTAATGGATTTTGCGTTGTAAAAAATGCGTTGTAAGTGTAGTGCGTTGTAAAAGTTGCGTTGTAAAGGTTGTTCCCCCCTAAAATATCATAGCATGACATTAGGCATAACCACATTAGGCCCAAACCTCATCAGCATAAACATGTTACGCATTAGGCCTCACCAGCATAAGCACAGTATGCATAACATCCTAAGCATAAACACATTACCCATTTGGTATCACAAGCTTAAAAAACACATTATGCATCTCATTAGGTATAAACACATTACGCAATATCACATTAGGCCTAAATCAGCAGTGCACCACAGTACACTACTACCAGGTGCATACATCACCTTAGGGCCTTGCACCCTTTCACCATCACATAGAGGACCCCAGGCCAACTGGCCTTCCCTAGGGCTCCAATGCCCTATGTCCAGCAAAGTCAGTGCGGCTGCCAATGCAGCAGAACTCACACGTGTGCAATTGCGCTGGGGCAGAGGAGTGCATCTCACTCCTATCTCATTCAAAATGCCCCCAAAGAAATGCTGGCATAAACGTTGCAGCTGCCGCTAATTGCCGTGCAGCTGTGAAAGTACTGAGGCCACTGGCACTCACTGTGCCCTATAAACCAATGTGCCCCACGTTGCAGCTGCCTGCGCTCTGGCAGGGCAGCTGGGATTTGCCAATCACTTCTGGCACCACCGTGCCTTCTGGACACCCACTCTGGGACTCCACAACAAAATGCCCATAATGTTGCAGCTGCCCACTGTCAGGCGGGACAGCTGGGATTGCCTAAACAAAAAGGCACGGGCACCCCGGGGCCCTCTGGACCCCCACGGGGCCCTACGAGCAATGTGGCCCACTTTGGAGTGGCCCGCAATGGCAGGACCGCTCAGGAAAAACCAAAGGTACAACACTGAGCCCTCACTCACCGGGTTCTGTGGGGGAGGCTGGCCTCTATTAACTCCTCCGATCTCTTTCACGGAACGAAGGAAAGCCTCAATGTAGCCCCACTCACCGGGCTCTCTTCTCTCCTGGCGGCATGCGGGGCTCTGTCTTCATCATGGGAGCCCCGCCTGGAATCCGGCTGCATTACACTGTATCCACGAAGGCGGGGGGGGGGCTTCCGCCAGACTTCCTCCGGACGGCATCTGTTGCCGGTCTCGTTGCTCCGCCCACAGCCAGGCTGACTCTGCCTGCCTTCCGGGTCGCGCTGAGAGCAGCCCGGCAGCACCTTTCTCGCCCACACCATCAAAACGCGGTATCAAAGCGGGGTGGGCTCCCGCAATTAATATCAAAATAAGCGGGGTGGGCACCCGCCATTTCCAGCATCACAGGGGAATCCCTATGATGGGGATTCCCTCTCCAAGGGGCTGCAGCGCTGCGCAGCCGAAGCTCCTCTCTTCTTATGGGGAAATAAAAATATAGCGCTCACGAGGCGCTAGATGCAGCCAAAGTCCTCAAGGCCCTGGATTATAAAAAGCGAAGCGCTCAGAGGGCACAAGATGCCCTCCAGGGTCCAGGGGTCATAGCTGGGCCCAGTGAGGCCAGCACACAGGGCCCTCCAACAGGGAGGTAAACCCCCATGGCGGTTGTTCCTGGGCCCCAGCAGCAGTACGCCCCCCCCCAGTCAGGAACAGCACACCAGAACAAGAACAATTTCATGGGGTCACAGCCCCTATTTTTATACCACACAATCCTTTGTTTCAGCGCACGGCTTGGGGGACCAGATGCAACTGGTTCAGGGGGGATTTGGAGCACTTTGTTTTCCAGGCTTCTCTTCCCCTTTGTCAGGTGGGGGCTAGGTGATCAGACACACCACAGGGGGCGGAGCCAGCATTGTCCAGGCTGGGTACAGACCTATTCAGAGTCAGGGGATTACTCCTCCCACTACTCCCAGCACAGATTTCCCATTCAGCCTAGTTCTGACTCACCCTGCCCCCCTCCTGGAGCCACACACACCTCCCAGCCCATGTCACTCACAAGGCAGACATGCAATTTACATCAGGCAGGCAGACACATATCACACAGAAATGCCAACTTTTAAAAGTGGCATTTCTAAAATAGTTATAATAAATCTGCGCACACCATTGCGTAGCATTTATTATTACTATTTCAAACATACCAAACTTGACCACGCTGCGCCTCTCATATCAGGAATTACCACTGAAACACTTACCAGGGAATCCCCAATGCATACCTATGGGAGGGCAGCCCCACAGTAGTGAGAAACCAAAAATGGCTGTTTGTCACTACCGGGACATGTCACACACTAAAGGTACATGTCCTATCTTTTACCTACAATGCACCCTGCCCATAGGGCTTGCTAGGGCCTACCTTAGGGGCAACTGACATGTAGTAAAAGGGGAGGTCACGGACATGGCACACACTTTAGGTGCCACGTCACAGAGGTAGTAACACTGCGCGCACAGGCCCTGCAATGTCAGAGGCCTGAGATAGGTTTGAAAGGCTACTTTGGTGGGTGGCGCAATCAGCGCTGCAAGCCCACAAGTAGCATTTAATTTACCAGCCCTGGGTATATGAGATACCACTTTACAAGGGACTGACAGGTAAATTAAATAGGCCAAAACAGGTGTAGACCAATCCTCATCATTTTTAACATAGAGAGCACATGCACTTTACAATGGACAGCAGTGCTAAAGTGCCCAGAGTCCTAAAACCACCAACACCATGTCAGAAAAAAGGCTAGGAGAAAGGCAAAAAGTTTAGGGATGACCCTGCAAAAAGGGCCCAGTCCAACATGGCTCATGAAATCTTTTTATGTGTTCACTTTCCATTGTAGGGGGTGTGCCTGCAGTCAGTTCGAGCTTTTGTGGGTATTGCCATGGTGCCGATCTTTCAGTTCCTTATGGTCAAAACTGGAGAATCAAGCTATGGACCAGTTATGGATGTTACAAGAAGATATACCAAGGAGATGATCATGCTACTGAAGTACAACGAGGATTCTGTGCTCATCACATCTTCTTCATAGTTAATATTCAACTGGATCAAAGAGACATAAAGAGACTGTTGTGAGCATTCCTTTACTGGCACAAATATGCTAAAGATCTTTTACTGATGTCAACATAATCAACAACCTTTTTGAGGTGACTCCACATCTGTTATGACAAGCCACTCACCTGTGCTCCAGGTTGTTCTGCCTTGGTGATAATAGTTCCCCAAGTCCCCTGGGAACTAACAGAACAGCAGTAAGTAGAAACAACACACTGTCAATCCGGAAGCCTCCAAGGGGGAAAGGGGATTGGGATGAGAGAAGAGAGACAAAACAACAAAGATACCGGAAGTCTTCGCTGAACTGAAGGGAGACACCTCTCAGAATGTCTGGAAAGACCTTGAAACTCAGGATTCTGGGGCTTCTGGGTGTGTACGAGTATTGTTCAGGGGCACCAATTTTCATTAAAGTACTAACTTTGCGAAACTCATTTTGCCAACAGAGAGATGTTGTCCCTGAATTAGGCGTCTTTAACCATGTGTCAGTGAAACAGCCTTTAATGAGAGTATGAACATCTTAAGCTTTTTCTGTAGCTGGCTTCTGCTCACTATTTGTTCAACAAAAAGAAATTGTATAAAAATAAAATAAGAAAGCAAACAGAGCAAAGAATTGTACACTATGCGAAATGTCAATAATTGTCCTTCACTGGATAGGCAGCTTGCCAGTGTCGGATTTTGTCTTGATCCAATTTCACAGTAATTATGGTTTTGCCTTCACCTCAATAATATGAAGATCCCCTGTGCATTTCATTAAGTTTCTCATTCGCTCATATAAGTTCACTGAGCCACCAAAATAGTCTTTGCTCCAATTGAAAGTCCAAGTCTTTATGAGCTTTTAAAAGAAAGAAAAGTTGACACACCGGTATGTCTGAAGACTGTTTTTTTTAGCTTGTATCACTGCTTTACCTGCACTGACCTTTTTCTATTGTGCTTTGTATAAAGGGTTCATGGTAGTGGAAGATGGACAGGAAGGAAGACCAGCCACAGGACCAGGGGACGGAATGATGGGAAGGGAAGCCAGACGGTGACATCGGAGCCAGGACACGGAACACCCAATGAGGTCACTGACGAACTGCCCGACGAGGATCAGGAGCCAGGCAAGTGCTATGAGCAAACAAGGCTAAGGGGAGACTGCATGCGGGAGCGGTTTAAATAGCCTCGCTGTTCCGCTGTTGATTTCCCAACGCATGTTGCACATTTGACAGTTTACACGTAAAGGAGGTCTGCCAGTAAGCATTTCATTAGCATGCTCCTGTCTACAGCGTATAACAACATATAAGAACATATAAGAACAACATTAAGTGAACACTTACATTGCACTTACATTGTTCATTTATATTGCACATTTCACATTACTGCAAACAACTGTGCAAACATTATTTTCTACTGCGAGGTAGAATATATGCAGGTGTGGTCATGCCCATAACAGTTCCCCTCCCAAAGGCCTTCTCACTGGACGGGGTTTGTCTGGATGGAGAGCATGAAAACGTCAAACAAGCTGAGGGGCATGCAGATAAGAGGCTGGTTCCCATGATCGATGCGTCATAAGCTTTCAATCAAGTAGATAATACAATTTGCCTCGTATTCTTTTACCATCGAGAATGCGTCGCACTTCATACTCTGGATGATTACCCACTATAACTGGAGGTGGAGGGTTATCTTTACGTGTTAATGGATGATATGGTTTAATGAGAGATGCATGGAATACTGGATGTATTGAATATTCATCTGGTAATTGTAACTGTAAAGTAACTGGATTCAAGATTTGTTTAATAGGAAAGGGGCTAATAAAGCCTGGTTGTAATTTTTTGGGGCCATCTAGATGGATATTATGAGTGGACAACCAAACTAAATCACCAATGTTTTATGCTGGTTCAGGAGTCCTGTGTTTATCAGCTTCTATCTTTGCACTAATCTTATTTTGTGCAAAGCTATTCCATGCTTTCATTAGCATACTTGTGTCTACAGCATATACTGCGCATTGCTCCTGATTGAAAGTTGTACAGAATGAAAACATGAAAAAGAATAACATGAAGTGAACACTTACATTGCGCTTACATTGTTAATTTATATTGCATATTTCACATTACTGTAAACAACTGTGCAAACGTTATTTTATACTGCAGGGTGGAATATGTGCAGGTGTGGTCATGCCCATAACAACATTACTCTGTGCCGCAATTAAAGACATAGCTGACCTGAAGCATGCTCCTTTCTAAGGACACATCAGCTCAGTACCTCTGTCGTGAACCAAAACCTGAATAACCAATCCAAGACTTTTTGTTTCCTAAATACGTAACATAACTAAGCAACGACCATCAGGTCATAGTGTATTTTACTTTTTTTGCATTATTTGTATTTAAAAAATAATAGTCGGCAATATTGAGTGCTTTTGTGATATTATTGCTTACCTGTAGTAGTTAAAAAATGTCCCACAGTCTGGATTTTTATCAACCAGAATCACTTCCCATGCAAGATCAAATATTGAACCAGCTACTGGAGGAACAATATCATCAAATCTGTTCAGCAGGCATTTGATTGCTTTTGCTTGACTCAGTAATGCAAAGTTGTAGTCTAACACAAGCCAAGGGCGTGGTTTCACAAATCACAAACGTGGGCTGTTAAAAATCACCCTCAATTATATCTGGCTCCTCTCACACATTGATTACCCAAATAGCAACAACCCACTAAAACAGCCACGATCTAAGTTCTATTTTCATTCTGTTAACTCATTGGGCTAATATGCATCATATTGGTTTTCAGCCTAAGTATGTGAAACTTGCAGTACTCTGCAGCTGCAGTAATGGTTTTCTGCAGATCTATCATGCAGTCCTTAAGCCAATTTTGTCGTGTATATACCATTGTAGTGAAGTGCTTATGCACCAAATTCAAGGAAAATGTGTTATCTCACTTATCGTTCAAATCAAATATTCTATCAGTAGGTTGAATAATAGTAGGATGAGATCACATCCCTGCTTAATACTCCAATCTCTCGTAATATTTGTAGACACAACTCAACTTCTACCAACTTGTTCACTAGACCAGCTATCTGCATTTAAACTCTGGTTCACAGATAATAATGCTACCAGAATACCCCATGAGCTTAGTTTCTGCCACGGGTATGGTGAATTACAAACCATATGCTTTTGTAAAGTTTGATGTGTGCGAGGGCATCTGCACAGGTTTTGATCCAGTTGTTGAAGTTGGTGATGCACTTGTTGAAGATGTCTGTGGAGTTAGGTTGATCTGTGCTTAGAGCATTGAGCTAGTCTGCTTCTGAGATTTTGCTCCAGCTGCAGGCTTGGTAGGCTGACACTGGTGGGTGTGTTGACTTGCAGTGTGTTGATTGGAAGTGAATGATGGAGTGGTCTGTCAATGTGAGCTGGAGTTGTACTTGATGCTGTCGCCGGTGGTGAAGATGGGGTCCAGTGTGTGTCCTGTGATGTGTGTTGGTTCTGTGAGGAGCTGGGTTATTCCAATATTGTTTAGGCTTTCGAAGAGTGCTGTGGAGCTGGTTCAGTCCTGTCTTCTAAGTGGAAGTTGTGGTCACTGAGGAGTATGAAGGTTTTGGAGTCTATGATAAGAGAGGCAATAAAGTCAGTGATGAAGCTGGTGAAGGTAGCTCGTGGTCCGGTGGTCGGTAAGTGGGAACTCTTTTCAGGGTGAAGTTTTCAAAGATTTGCTGCTTTAAGTCCAGATGTCCCATGAATATGGTAGTGCTCTCTGTGGACGTTGATCACTTGATGGAGTCTATGTAGATGACTGCAAGCCCTCCTCCTGGCTTGTGAAGGTAGTACTGTCATCCAATGTTGTAGTCCACTGGGATTGCTGTGGCAATGTCAGGTGCCGAAGTGGGGTTGAGCCAAGTTTCCATCAAGAAGAGGAGGTCTGGTGTCTCGCTGCTGAGCAGATCCCAGATTTTAATTGCGTTTGCTGAGAGATCGCGTGTTGAGAAGCATGCATGCAAGTGAGTGATGGAGTGCGGGTTAGCTGTAGCATGTGGTGTTTGATGGAAGTGTTGATGGTGTTGCTAGTGCTTGTGTGGGATGTGTGGGTAGGCTGCTGCAGGTGATCTAGCAGTGGGTTCAAGAGAAGGCTCCTACTATGGTGTGTGGCACGGCATGGTGGCAGCGCAAAGAGATATGTCCTGGGTCGAGTGATAGAAGGAGCACTGTGGTGTATCGCTGGGAAGCGATCTAACCAGGGTTCATGGAGCTGGGTGAAGTCCAGGTGTGGACAGGCACAGACAGGCTTGCATTTGCGCAAGCAGTGCGCTGGCTGCGAGCATCCACTTTGTGGCCTCGCAGTAGCATCCAATAACTAGTTTCTGGAAAGGGCGTAGGAGCATAAGGGGTGGCACCGTAGAGGTGCGAGAAGAAGAGGCAGAAAAGAGACATGACAGGAAGAGCAGGCAAGGAGAGGGGGAGGCAGGAGGCTGGAAAATGTGTGGTAGTGCACATGGGGGTGCGCTAGGAGTGTGAGAGAGAGGGTGGAAGGCCAGAAACAGGTAAAAAGAAAGACACAAAAAAAAGAGAAAACGTTCATAAGAAACAAGTGGTGAAAAAGTAAGCAAGCAGAAAAAAGATTGGAAAGAATGATAATCGAGTGAAAGGAGCACAGAGGCATAAGGGGTGAAAGAGAAAACAAGCAGAAATATGTGTGAAAAGAGTGACAAAAACAAGTGAAAACAGCACAGAGGTACAAGGGGTGAAGGAGAAAGCAAGCAGAAAAACAAGTGAAACGAGTGACAAAAACTAATGAAAAGAGCACAGAGGCACCAGGGGTGAAAGAGAAAGCAAGCAGAAAAATGGGTGAAAGATTTAGAAAAACAAGGGGAAAGAGCACAGAGGCACAAGGTGTGAACCAGAAAGCAAGCTGTAAAACTGGGGTAAAGAGTAACAATATCGAGTGAAAAAAGCACAAAGGCACAACGGGTGAAAGAGAAAGCAAGCAGAAGAATGGGTGAAGGACTGACAAAACATGAAGTGAAAGAACAAAAGGCACAGAAAGGTGAAAGAGCTTGGCAGAGGCCAAAAATCGGGTGAAAGAGGAAGGAGAAGGAGCTGGTCAAATTGGACAGAAGAAGAGAGAGCAGATGGAGTGAGGCGGGAATCTGGAGGCAAGGGAGCTAGGTCTAAAGGGCTTTTCCTTCTGGTAGCGGCAGATATGGCAGAGTGCCACAGTATTTGGATGGTAGCAGTGAGGCTTCTTAATGCCACTGGTTGCAGGGACACACTTGTGGGCAGCCATGGCAGCCAGCTGTTTGTGAAGCACTTTCTCTCTGATGGATTTGTGGGTGGTCTACTTGTTACAGGGCCATGGTGTTGGCTGTCTTTGTATGACGTACAAGATAGAATGTCAGAGGACCGGTCTCAGGTTAAGAGGGGGCTTGGTCTAGACATCTGCTCAATTGGGTTGTGCAGTGGTGACATTTAGTGGATCATTTGAGGAACGTGTGGGAGGGGTGCTGAGGCATGGTAAGAAGAGGCAGGAAGAAATCGCAGCAGGAAGAGCAGGTAAGGAGCATTTGGGATGTGGAAAAATACACAGAAGTGGTGTGGGTGGCTGCGGGGAGTGTCACAGAGAGGGTATAAGGCCTGAAATGGATGAAACCTGCTTACTTAAACAAATGGAAGGTCAATAAAGCACAGTCATAAAATCTGTAACAAAGTCAACAGTTTAAGAATTGATAAATTCAATTTTTATTTCTATGAAGACCATTTGACAAGAGAAGGGTGGGTATGGGATTTTGGGTGGCAAGGGAATTTTTAAGGTTGTGGGTGGGTATGGATTTTTGGCTGGTATGGGTATTTTTAGGATTTAGGGTAAGTATGGGTCTTGGATGGCAAGGGTGATTTTAGGGTTCAGAGTAGGTATAGGCTTTTTAGTGGTAAGGTTATTTTTAGGTTTTTGTGTAGGCATGGGTTTTTGGGTGATAAGGTTAATTTTAGGGTTCAGTGTGGGTATGGGTTTTTGGGTGGCAAGAGTAATCTTAGGGTTTTGGGTGGGTATGTGTATTTTTAGGTTTTATGGTGGGTTTGGGTATTTGGGTGATAAGGGTGTATGCATGTGTGTGTGTGTGTGTGTGTATATATATTCACTGTAAAAACCATAGATGTCAGGGGCGTTATAGTTAGCTGGACTTTTCACTCGTACAAAACCATTGAATTTCCCCCGTTATAGTTAGTTCAGCTAACTATAACTCGCGCGCCAGCAATGCACTGCTGATGACGTCACATATTACATCACTCATGACATGGTCAGTGACATCACTGATGACATCACTGATGACATCATCCAGTGAATGTGTGATTTTCTGAAAATTACATATGTTTTATATATGTATATCTCAAGGTCGATGGAAGAATAAATGGGTATATAAGTGTCTAAATAGATGATTTGTTATTGAAAAATTGATTGTATAACTGACTGATTAAGTGAATCTTAGTGAATACATGGCTTAGTGAGTAATGTTTAAATATGTAAATATCTGACTCAGTCTCTCACTTTGTGTATAAGTGGCTGCATGGGTTGGTGAGTAGCTACATGAGTGTCTATATAGGTTATTAGTTGGTTTTTTGAGTATCAGTATGAGTGTCTGAGTGTCTGTATGGTTCGGTGGGGGTATTACGTAGTGCATAGGTGCATGAATGAGTGACTCACTGTTTGTATGTGTTGAAGACAGCATGTGTGCAGGACTATATGGGTGGATGAGTGTGTACATGGGTGTGTTAGTGAGTGAATGACTGTCTCAATAGTGTCTTTATGAGTAACTACATGTGTTTTAAACTAGTATATGTGACTATTGGTGTATATAAGTGAGTATATGGGAGAGATTGGAAGAGTTCCTGTATGAATAAATATGTGTTTCTATAAGTGATTGTTTAAAAGACTAAGTATGTGTAAGTTTCTGTAGAAATAAGTGTGGTGGTGTGTGTATAACTATATATGCAAGTAAATGGATGTTTGATTGTTTATTAGCATGAGTGACTATGTGTGTGAGTAACTCTATGGATGAGTGGCGTTGTGTAACAAGATGTATAGATGTATGAGTACATATGATGAGTGAGTACATGTATGAGTGACTGTATAGGACTGTTGGTGAATGAGTGGATGTGTATGTGGATCTTAGAATTACTGAATAGGTTGTTGTAACTGGTTTTGGTATGTCCATTGTTTGAAAAATGTTAGTTTCTATTTTTTAATGTGTGTATCAAAGGTTATATTAGGGGGAGAGGAGGTATGCCACTCTATCACAAGGATGATGTCATCAGTGATGTCATTTGAGATGTCATCAGTGATGTCATGAGTGATGTCACTGACCATGTCATGAGTGATGTAATATGTGACGTCATCAGCAGTGCATTGCGGGCGCACGAGTTATAGTTAGCTGAACTAACTATAACGGGGGAATTTCAATGGTTTTGTACGAGTGAAAAGTCCAGCTAACTATAACGCCCCTGAAACCTATGTTTTTCTCAGTGAATTTTTAAGGTTTTTTAAATGCTAATTCCTAACTATAATGTGCCTGAAACCTATGGTTTTTTCAGTGAATTGTAAAGGTTTTTTTAAATGCTAATTTCTAACTATGCCTACAGAGATAGGACATGTGAAGAAAGAGAAAAAACGCACAGAAAGAAAAAAAAGAAATGCAGAAAGAAGCAACAGAAGTCCTCAAAGACGAAGAAAAGTGCAGGAAGAAGGATAACGTGCAGAAAGAACAAACAGAAGAGCAGAAAGAAGCATTGTTGCAAAATCATCCTGTACCCTCAACTTTTTCAGACGGATACTGGTGGTAACTGAGTCTGACTAACCAGTCCTAGAGCCAGTGCTATGTTAAAAGACACTCATAATACAGTGAAAACACCTACATACACTAGGGAACACTATGCGTTGGGGTCCACCTGTGGTTGCCATGACCTCCTCTGTAAGCCCCTAGTATATACTAGGGCGGGGGATTAAAACTATCTCTTAAAACGCGCCACAGGACGTGTTTGCACATGTCACCTCAGGCCCTGTCCCCTCCCTTCCTCACTGTGTAAACACGCCCTGTGGCCGTGTTAAGTTGGGAGATTAAGTCCCCTTAAATCCAGAGGGTCGCTAGAGTCCAACTAGACCACTAGGTACCTCCAGTAAGCGACACAGAGCTGCTTTGCAGAGAGATGTAAAAAGGGGCACGGCCTAGACCACCTCGCTGCAACGCAGCGCAGTGGCGCTTACTGGAAGCACCTGGTGGGTTAGTTGGCCCCCAGGGTCCCTCAGGATTGAAGGGGAATTATTTCCCCAATTTAAAACGCGCCACAGGGCGTGTTTGCACACGTTAACTCAGTCCCCGTCCCCTCCCTTCACCACTGTGTAAACATGCCCTGTGGCCATTTTGAGTTGTGAGATTAAGTCCCCTTGAATCCTGAGGGTCCCTAGGGGCAAAATAGCCCACTAGGTATGTCCAGTAAGCGCCATTGCAGAGAGGTGTAAAAAGGGGCACGGCCTGCACCACCTCTCTGCAACGCAGAGCAGTGGCACTTACTGGAAGCACCTGGTGGGCTAGTTGGCCCCCAGGGTCCCTCAGGATTGAAAGGGAATTATTTCCCCAACTTAAAACGCGCCACAGGGCGTGTTTGCGCACGTCACCTCAGGACCCGTCCCCTCCCTTCACCACTGTGTAAACGCGCCCTGTGGCCGTTCTAAGTTGAGATATTAAGTCCCCTTGAATCCTAAGGGTCCCTAGGGTCAAACTAGCCCACTAGGTACCTCCAGTAAGCGCCACAGAGCTGCGTTGCATTGAGGTGTAAAAAGGGGCGTGGCCTCAGAACACCTGTCTGCAACGCAGCTCCCTGGCGCATACTGGAGATACCTGTTGGGCTAGTTGGCCCTCAGGGACCCTCAGAATTGAAGGGGAATTAATTCCCCAACTTACAAATGGCCAGGGGGGGCGTTTGCAGAGTGCAGCAAGGAGGGGGCGTGGCCTCCGGCGCGATGCCGGTCTTTTATTTATTTTATTTTTTTAAGAAGGAGGGCTGTGTGGCCTCCCTTCTTTTTCTAATTTATTGGCCCTGGGGGCCCCATCCCCCAGGGCCTGCACCCTCATTTTTTTTGTTGAAAAAAATTAATTTGTATGGGGGCCACGTGGCCCCCCTCCCAAGACCTTAATCGGCCCTGGAGACCCCAACCCCCGGGTCATGGCCTTTTTAAAAAAAATTATTTAGGAGGGGGGCTGCGTTGCCCCCCTCCTCAGGCCACTTATGGCCCCAGGGACCCCATCCCCCAGGGCCGGCCTTTGTTTATTATTATTTAAAAAATATATATATTTATAGAAACACCTAGGACATGCTGGACAGTATGTACCTATCAACATGACAATTTGCGTGATATTCATTAAAAGGCGACTATGCATACAATGAATCCACGTAGAATGTATTTACACCGCTAGTGAAGCTCTGACGTGTCTGACGCCCTACAGTGCCTAATCCGGCGCCCCCGTCGGTGGGTACTCTGTAAGTAGACACCCTTGTCGTTTATTTATACAAACATGGGTAGCCTTTGACGGGCACATTTAATACACACGCACACCAAGCCATACAAAGGGGATTCGACAAAAATTCGACCAAACTATGCAAGAAACCCCCCTCACGGTTAATAAAACACACATCCACCACCGGATGTGTAATACTTTTTATTTTACTCTCTGGAAAGGAGACGAACCTCACTTGAGAGTCACAGCGTGCTCCTGGCTGAGCCCAATGCTGTGTTACACCCACCAGTGCCCGCCGAGTGCCACACACCTCTGTGTTGTATTCCACCAGCTAGTGTGTATCCTATGACACTCTTTAGCCCATGTGCACTGTAACACAACCCCGTGAATATGTCATGCCACACTTGCCTTCGCACGGGTTATATTGCCCCATCTAAAGTGCCTTCCTCGATGCCTATGTTATAACGCACAACGCTATGCCATACATATTACAATCTGGGGTCCATATCTTTGTCACAGTGCATTTGCAACATTACACTCCCCAGCACATATTTGATATCACAACTTTAGAGACTAGTTAGGTTACACAACACTGCCCTGTGCATATTACACTCCAACGCGCATATCGCATAGCACGCGCTAGTGCCTGTGCTATCTCGCGCTCTCCAATGAATCTGTCATTGCGCACAATGTATTGCATATTATATTTCATGCCCGGTTCATCTTATATCACACATTTGATGCATCGTTTATACCATATACTATATCTAGTTTTCATTTTCAATCGTGCTCTCAGGACTATGTTCTATATAACACTGCGTCCACCTACCCTTTTCACGAGCATTACATTTTGCGATGGGGGGTGGAGGGTCAGGGGGTGTTTCTGCCAAGTGAGCCCGGAGTCACAGTCACAAACGTCCTCTTCTTCCTGAATAAAAGTGAGATTATGCTGCATACTTGTTCAGATTTTAAGTAATTCGCACAGACACACATTTTAAAAACAATAAAGTTCCTAATACCCACCTTCTCTGAACAGTTAACTTGCTGCCCCATCCACCTCCTCTCTGTCCTCTGTTGTCTGAATCCATGGACTAGCCTCCTCCCTCCTGCCATGCATGGTCTGATGTGCTGCCACTGCCCTCCATTTAGCATGATGTACCAGTCCACTCCACCTGCCCTCCATTGCCCAATTTGATGGCCCATCATTGACCTCCTGCTTAGCCTCTGTGCTTAGCTTGCTTCCCCTATTCTCCTTCCCCCTGCTCTCCAATGTCTTTGTGCATGCCCCTGCTCCATCCTTTTTGCCCACCATGTTCCATGGACCTGCCACTCCTATCTACTCTGAGTGTTCTGTTGAGCTGCCACTCCCCTCCCACCTGCCTAGCATTGTCAGATGACTGTAACCTGTCCCTGCCACCTCCACCCTGCCTGTCCACATGCCATGCCCCTATCCCCTTCCTCCTGTCCTCCATGGTCCATTTCACTGCCACACCCTTCTGCCCTCCCTGGTCTGTTGTGCTGCAACTGCTCCTCCTGCCTGCCCCACGCGGTCTGATGTGAGGCTCCTTCCCCTGAACTCTCTTGTCTGTGCCCTGGTCCTGACCCTCCCTTCTATCCTCCATGGTCCTTTGTGCATGCCCATGCACCCTCCTTCTTGCCCATCATAGCCATTGTGCTGCCACTAACCCTCCCGCTCGCCATGCATGGTCTTCTGTGCTGTCATGGCCCCTCCCACCTTCCGTGTGTGGTCAGCTACCTGCCCCTGACCCTCCTCAGGCCACTTATGGCCCCAGGGACCCCATCCCCCAGGGCCGGCCTTTGTTTATTATTATTTTTAAAAAATATATATTTATAGAAACACCTAGGACATGCTGGACAAACCGTATGTACCTATCACCATGACGATTTGCGTGATATTCATTAAAAGGCGACTATGAATACAATAAATCCACGTAGAATGTATTTACACCGCTAGTGAAGCTCTGACGTGTCTGACGCCCTACAGTGCCTAATCCGGCACCCCCGCCGGTGGGTACTCTCTATGTAGACACCCTTGACGTTTATGTATACAAACATGGGTAGCCTTTGACG
Source organism: Triturus cristatus (assembly GCF_964204655.1). Taxonomy (NCBI): domain Eukaryota; kingdom Metazoa; phylum Chordata; class Amphibia; order Caudata; family Salamandridae; genus Triturus; species Triturus cristatus. The sequence continues at coordinate 542,595,606 of NC_140584.1, forward strand.
GGCACATTTAATACACACGCACACCAAGCCATAAAAAGGGGATTCGACAAAAATTCGACCAAACTATGCAAGAAACCCCCCTCACGGTTAATAAAACACACATCCACCGCCGGATGTGTAATACTTTTTATTTTACTCTCTGGAAAGGAGACGAACCTCACTTGAGAGTCACAGCGTGCTCCTGGCTGAGCCCAATGCTGTGTTACACCCACCAGTGCCCGCCGAGTGCCACACACCTCTGTGTTGTATTCCACCAGCTAGTGCGTATGCTATGACACTCTCTAGCCCATGTGCACTGAAACACCACCCCGTGAATATGTCATGCCTCACTTGCCTTCGCACGGGTTATATTGCCCCATCTAACGTGCCTTCCTCGATGCCTATGTTATAACGCACAGCGCTATGCCATACATATTACAATCTGGGGTCCATATCTTTATCACAGTGCATATGCAACATTACACTCCCCAGCACATATTTTATATTACAACTTTAGAGACTAGTTAGGTTACACAACACTGCCCTGTGCATATTACACTCCAAGGCGCATATCGCATAGCACGCGCTAGTGCCTGTGCTATCTCACGCTCTCCACTGAATCTGTCATTGCGCACAATGTATTGCATATTATATTTCATGCCCGGTTCATCTTACATCACACTTTTTGATGCATAGTTTATACCATATACTATATCTAGTGTTCATTTTCAATCTTGCTCTCAGGACTATGTTCTATATAACACTGCGTCCACCTACCCTTTTCACGGGCATTACATGTTGCGATGGGGGTGGAGGGTCAGGGGGTGTTTCTGCCAAGTGAGCCCGGAGTCACAGTCACAAACGTCCTCTTCTTCCAGAATAAAAGTGAGATTATGCTGCGTACTTGTTCATATTTTAAGTAGTTCGCACAGACACACATTTTAAAAACAATAAAGTTCCTAATACCCACCTTCTCTGAACAGTTAGCTTGCTGCCCCATCCACCTCCTCTCTATCCTCTGTTGTCTGAATCCATGGACTAGCCTCCTCCCTTTTGCCATGCATGGTCTGATGTGCTGCCACTGCCCTCCATTTAGCATGATGTACCAGTCCACTCCTCCTGCCCTCCATTGCCCAATTATATGGCCCTATGGCCCATCATTGACCTCCTGCTTAGCCTCTGTGCTTAGCTTGCTTCCCCTATTCTCCTTCCCCCTGCTCTCCAATGTCTTTGTGCTGCAACTGCTCCTCCTGCCTGCCCCGCGCGGTCTGATTTGAGGCTCCTTCCCCTGAACTCTCTTGTCTGTGCCCAGGTCCTGACCCTCCCTTCTATCCTCCATGGTCCTTTGTGCATGCCCATGCACCCTCCTTCTTGCCCATCATAGCCATTGTGCTGTCACTAACCCTCCTGCTTGCCATGCATGGTCTTCTGTGCTGCCATGGCCCCTCCCACCTTCCCTGTGTGGTCAGCTTGCTGCCCCTGACCCCCTCCCACCTTCCCTCCATTGTCTGTGTGTATGCCATCATAGTCTCACTGTTGCTCTCCATGGTGTGTCTTGTTTCTAGTGCCCATCCTGCCTGACCTCCATGGTCTTCTTGCTGCTCCTGCCCTGCCCCCTTGCCCCCAGCCCTCTGTTTCCATGTGCAAGCCCCTATTCCCTCCCTCCTGGCTTGTCTGTTCCATTGTAATGCCCCTGATCCATCCCTCCTGCCCTTTATGGTCTGTTATGCTGCAGCTTTCTCTCCTGTCTGTCCATTATGGTCAGCTAGCTACCATTGCCTCTTTCTCCTCTGTTCTCTGTTGTCCATGTGCATGGTCCTGTGCCCTCCCTATTGCTCTCTATGGATTGTTGTGCTGCACTCCCGTCCCGCATGCCCTGTTTGGTGTATTTTGCTGCTGCAAACCCTGATGCCTGTCCTGTAGGGTCAGTTTGGTGCACCTATCCATGTCCCTCCTGTCCTCTGTTATTCGAGTCCATGTCCCTACCCCAATTCCTCCTGCCTACCATGATCCAATGTACCATACTTGTGAACATTTTGAACTTGGTAAGAGGGAGAAAAAAACTAGGGTATTGATTTTCCCCTTTGAGTTACATTTAAAAAGAGGAGATTGTAGGCAGGAGACAATTAAAGCCTATTTGAGCTTAAAAGCATTGGACGTTTCCTGGCTGAAACGGGTCTGTTGGCATGTATGGTTGTGCTACCACTGCCTCTTCCTTCTGCCCACAATGGTCTATTATATTGCCACAGCCTCTCTTGCCAGTCCTGTATTGTTGGTTTGTTGCCCCTGCCCCCCTTTCCACTGCCCTCCATAGTCTGTTGTGCTGCCACTGCCCTTCCTGCCAGCCCATTGTGGTCAAATTGTTGCCTCTGCACTCTCCTACCTGCCTTCAATTTTCAGAGTCCGTGCCCCTGGCCTCTGCCTCTCAACAGTATCCCAATGAACAACTAGATTGCTAATAGTCTATATTTATTACAAAAGTGTGGAATGCCTGACGTCATCTTGATGTAATCAAAACTGTAATACCTAGAGCATTTCCTTTAGAAATTACATATATGAGAGGGTCTTATTTGCATCAAAATTTTGGTTAGTGCTCTAAAAAACTAAAATGAGGACATATTTTCTGAGTTTTCAAATAGCGACAAAGAACTTTTAAATTATTTGTAATCTTTATGTTTTTTTATCCAGTTGACCACTTGATTACATTTTGCACTTAGGGGAGAGGATGTGGTGTTACTTCCAGAGCTGCAGACTTTGCAACTGGGGAACCAGGTTGGAGTTTCTGCTTCAGCTCAACATTCTGTGATTCTGGTCAAATCCCTTAATCTCCTCATGTCTACAACCAAAATGAATTTGATCTTGTGTGATGCAACCAATGCTCAAGTAAAGCACTCCAATACCTGACAAGTCTGCACTATATAAAACTGCAAATACACAAAAAATAAGTGTTTTGCATACTTCTGTCATTGGGCTACATGTGGGCTACATCTGGGTGATAGTTGGGCTACATTTGGGCTCTTTTGTCTCTGGTGGCCATCTTGGGAGATTTATTTGTTATGAAGTTTCCTAATTTCCTCATTTACTGCAGTCTCCTCAGCAGGAAATACTTTCAGTTTTTTCTTTGGTTCCATCAAGAAGGCATTCAGATGTGTCACACATTTGCCATAAATTCTGAATGTTAGCACTCTAGTTGCTCATTAGATCACTGTAGTAAAGCTACTGCTCACCAGGGAAGTCTGCTGCTGGTATTCAAAGTGCATGTTTCAGTCTGCATGTCAGAATATTTTTGTGAAATAGAAGAGGATTTGAGAAGTCAAAATGTGCCCTAATTTTTCTTTCTGCAGCACTGATCATAATTTCTATGGCAAAATGAACCCCCTCATTCTGTTCCTTTGTAAATTAAATGTTTTAAGTGTTACCACTTTATTCCAATCAAGATGGCTTCAGGTGTGCCATACTTTTGTCATAAGTAAGACTGCTAGCGCTCTAGTTGTTTGTTAGAACACTCTGGGACATTCTGTCATTGGGCTATACTTGAGCTACATCTCGGTGATATTTGTGCTACATTTGGGCTCTTTTGTCTCTGGTGGCCATCTTGGGAGACTTATTTGTTATGAAGTTTCCTAATTTCCTCATTTACTACAGTCTCCTCAGTAGGAAATACTTTCAGTTTTTTACTTTGATTCCATCAAGAAGGCATTCAGATGTGTCACACATTTGCCATAAATTCAGAATGTTAGCACTCTAGTTGCTTATTAGATCACTGTAGTAAAGCTACTGCTCACCAGGGAAGTCTGCTGCTGGTATTGAAAGTGCATGTTTCAGTTTGCATGTCAGAATTTTTTAATTAAATAGAAGAGGATTTGAGAAGTCACTCAAAATGTGCCCTAATTTTTCTTTCTGCAGCACTAATCATACTTTCTATGGCAAAATGAACCCCCTCATTTTTTTCCTTTTTAAATTAAATGTTTTAAGAGTTACCAATTTATTCCAATCAAGATGGCTTCAGGTGTGCAATACGTTTGTCATAAGTAGGACTGTTTGCGCTCTAGTTGTTCTTTAGAATACTCTGGGAAGCTGCAATAGAACACAAAGGAATCAACTGACAGTCTTTGCCCTTGCTGGATGTACATGTTTTACTTAGAATTTCAGACTTCATTCTCACATGACTGAGAAAGATAATGTGCATTTACAGAAAATATGCTCTCAGTTTAGCTTCTAGATCACCTTCCAAACCTCTGTGGGAAAAGCATGAGAGAATAGTTTTCTCTCAAACATAATTCATGATATCACAGCAGAAGACTTTTTCACATGGTAAAATCACCTTAGAACACACCACAATTCCTAAAATGAGTATTGTACCATCAACAAATGATTTATAATGCAACTAAAGTCTTAAAACCTTCTATTAACTGCAATGCTTTTTAATGAGGTGCTATCATGTATGTTGGTCCCAAGATGGCTGCCAACACTTCTTGGATGAAGTACTGACAGCCAATCAGATCTCACGATGAGATGTGTGGTTAGGTCCACCCAGATATATCTATCTTTTGAACTCTAATTTTCTCAGGAACTGCTGAACGGATTTACACCATTTAAGCAAAAGGCACGAGTCTGAACTGAGGACTACCTCTTTGCCAAATTCGGTGTAATTCCGTTCAGCAGTTCGGGCTGTAGCTGTGTCAACATGTCCTATGGGAAAATGCATGGGGAATACGTGTTTTGGGACCCCCCTTTTTTCTAGGTCCCCGCATGACGAATCACCGTGAACTTTTCAGGTTAGGAGCGGACCGGAGCTGGCCAAAAGTTTGGAAATTTTCGTGAAGATTCGTCAATCGGCGCCAACGTTATTACAAATAGAATGTTGCGGATTTCCTATGGATAATAGGTCCTAACTATCACTACGCGGAATCCCGGAAGGGCCCTACAGCCGCCGTGACTTCAAAGTAAGCGGGTTCGAAGTGGGAGGAGAGTATTTAGTGGTTAGGCGCGCATTAGCGGTGATACCATACAGCTAATTATAAGTCGCCACATCATATTACATCAATAGCAGTATGTCGGCTGACAACGTGAGAGACCGTGAATCGGCTGCATTGACCATGTTTACAGATAGTCTCCCCATTCCAAACAACGTACGACGGAGAGCAAATGAAGAAGCAAATGCTAATAATAAGACTCTTAAAGACATTTTTAAAACACTGGAAAAGAAATCGAGAAGTGAACAAGCCAAGTGGTGGGAGGCTAAATCTCTGAATGGTTACATTGAAGTAAATCGCATACCGAGGGGTCTCCGCATAATGATAGCGCCTAGCTATGAGAATCCGAACCCAGAGCTAATGAGAGAATGGGCAGAGAGTAATTTGGACGTGTCACGGCGATTAGTACTTATACTAATCAAATATGCGGAGATTGATCGGACGGCATTACTAGCAGAGATTGCCACCCTACATGAGCAATTGGAGACCATGGGTACAAAAGAGGAAAAGGATAAATTAACTAACGAAATGGTTATACGACTTAAAAAAGAAGAAAGCAAGATAATGGAAAGAAAGGCATATAAATTCCAACGTGATAGAAATGATTATGATCTTGGGCAAATTTTCACGTTTTCCAGGAAATATGATGCTCTTAGGGTCTCTGGAGATAAAAGTCAAGACAAGCACAGAAATGCCAGAAAAACAAATGACAAGGTGGACTCATCGCTGACCGATTTGAGTTCAGGTGCAGGCACGGATTCAGAATCGGAGATGCGTGAGGTTTTACAGATGGTACAAAGAGACATACCGTCTCCCGGCAAAGAGATCAGTTTTTTAAACCGGGAAAGACTACAAACCCTCAGACCCCGGATGCAAACAGTTTACGGAGAAAACACCGAAATTACCAAAGGAGGCAGAGGCAGAGGACGAGGAAGAGGCACTGCCTTCACAAACAAAAAGAGGGGCAGAGGCCAATTGATAGCCAAGGATTGAAACTATCCAATGAATGTGACAAGACCATAATCAATCTCACGACATGTGATCTGACTAAAGAGGAAGAGGATATCCTGAAGTTAGGTTTATCTTATGTCTCTCCATGCAACATGAATTATGCAAACACCAGGAATGACATCTATAAGGCAGTAAGGAAACTTAAACTGCGTAAATATTTTACCCTGAAGGGTGATATGGGTAAATCTACTCCACAGGCACATTCGCCCCTGACTACAGGCTCATCAGAAATAGCGCTGACAGCTGAGCTCCTTGAACTATGGGAAACTGATGGAATGGGTTATGAACAGCGAGAAGGTAGTACATCCAAAAGAGCCAAGACGCCTTTTAAACCTCCCTCTTTCTTTAACCCTACTATGCCACGAGATGCTATTGATATCCTCCATGAAAACACTACCTTGCAAATAAAAAAACTTTATAAAAAAATGGTAACACAAAAAAAGAAGTATAACAAGCAAACATCAGACTATGAAGCACTAATGAAAAAATTGAGTTCAAATAAGAATATTGTCATCAGACAAAGTGACAAAGGTGGGAATGTGGTCCTTATGAAGCGAACAGACTATGATAAAGAGGCCTACTCACAACTGAATGATCGTCAATGTTATGAGAGGAGCAATACCAGTGAACTCAAGACTACACAACAAGAATATCACCTTAAATTAATCAAATGGAAAAATAAAAATTTGATCACAGAGGCTGAATTAAAATTTCTTAAAGTTGATTATCCGGTAACCCCAGTAATTTATTTTATTCCTAAGGTTCACAAGAATGAGGACAAGCCTCCAGGCAGGCCGATTATCTCTGCTAGGGGTGGGCTATTAGAAAAAACGTCTGAATACGTTGACTATTTTTTACAGCCACATGTTAAAAAACTTTTGTCCTACATACAGGACACAGGAGATTTTCTTTACAAGCTTCAACAGATCAAATGGATAGATGGTTTTTGGATGTTAGCTCTTGACGTAACCGCACTATACACGAGCATTAGGCATGAAGATGGTTTAATGGCAGTAGCACATTATTTGAACCAGAGGGAAAATCTGGACAATGATCATAACACTATGCTGCTCCATATGCTCAAATTTTGTTTAACAAACAATGTCTTTATGTTTAATAATCTACTGTATCGCCAACTTCAGGGAGTTGCTATGGGGGCCAGTTTCTCTCCAAGTTTCGCCTGCTTGCATATGGGCGCTTGGGAGGAACTGGTCCTCAGGGTCAAGCATAAGGAAACAGTGGATAAATATGTGGTTACTTGGTATCGTTTCATTGACGATCTTTTTGTTGTATGGAAGGGCAATGAAAACAAGCGAAGGAGTTCATTTCTAGCATTAATGAGAATTATCTCAATCTTGCTTTTACTGTCAATATGAGGCAGACATCTGTAACTTTTTTAGACACTGAAGTCTATATCAAGAATAATTCTATTGAAACCAGATTGTTTCGCAAAAAATCAGCAGGCAATACCTTATTACATTCGGGCAGTGCACATCCAGCACACTTAATAGCGAGCATCCCGTATGGGGAAAAGCTCCGAATCAGACGAGTGTGCAGCAATACTTTAGATTTGGAAAATGCACAGTTGGCTAGCAAGATGAGATTCATTCAGAGAGGGTACTCTAGACGCAGCATAGATAGTGCTCTATCTAAATCTATGCAGCACACGAGACAGGAACTGTTGAATATCTATACTACTACGTCCCTAACCGAAGAGGGAGCTCAGGGTGCCAATATTACTGGTATTCCTCAAGGTTCAGAGAATACTTTTAGAATTATAACTGGTTACAGTAAACAGCATAAAGACATCTATAGGATCATCAACCATAATTGGCCCATAATTTTGAATGATCCTATTATAGGACCATCTCTGCCTACACGAATCTCCTTAACATTCAGTAAAGCTCTGTCAATGAGGGACCATTTAGTTGATACCAATCCGGAAGTAATTGAAAAATCTACTTGGCTTCAAACCAATACTGGCTTCTTTAGATGCAAAACTTGCAAATCCTGCACACATGGGGTAAACACTAAGACATATCAGGATGGGTTCAGCACCACCGAACATCAGATCAAGAAATTGCTGACCTGTAAAACAGAATATGCCGTATACATACTTGAATGTCCTTGTTCCCTTAGATATGTCGGCAGCACTAAACTGGCCGTACATAAACGGATATTGCAACACTTAAGAGCCATTTCTAATCAGGACAATACCTACCCCGTTGCTAGACACTTCAAAGACACACACCAGAGTGATAACCGTCTCCTCAAATTCTTTGTAATTGACGCTGTCAATGCTAGCAGACGGGGGTAATAGAGAGGCCAAACTCCGGAAATTGGAAACTCGTTACATTCTGCAACTTGATACAAAATGCCCTAAGGGTCTGAATGTTACGGAAGATCTATATACTTGCTTACCATAACAGAGCAGTGTGTAGCAATCTTCAACATTACACAGGCCCTAGGAGTGTTGCTAGCTTTATCCACCTGAACATTTTTAACTAGGATCATATCAGTGCTATTTTAACATAGTTTGTTAGCTGACACGCTTTGTGATACATCTCTAGTGTGGCAGTGAGATTTAAGAGTGTACTCCATCAGGCCTGATAGGAATTTTATTGCACTCTTTTAACATCCTATATTTTAATGCTTTTATAACATTAGATTACCAGACAGATCCCTTGATGGCATGTTCTTATGTAGTTCTCATGGACTGAGGAACTCAGTGACTAGTTTACAGATAGTTTTATTACTATCTTTGATATGATGAAATTACATATTCATTTTAGCTCACTTAGATTTCTTATATTTAATATTCATTATTGTATGTGTTCAGTTGGGACCAAGTAAATTTGTTATGATATTGTCCCTATCTTATTGGGTAGTGTGACATAAATCTTATACTTATACTCCAGTGTTGTAAAAAATGTAAAAAATTTAAAAAATGTATAAAAAAAAAAAATTGTAAAAAATACATATAATAACAAAATAACAACAAAAAATGTTTTTATTACTACAACATATAAAACGTTTTTAGGCACAGGGTGTTAGGCATTTTTTGCATTTTCTTCTATTATGTACAGCACTTTCTCCCTCCTCACATGAGGTATTTCGATGAATTGGGCATTTTTTCTGTAGAGATGGCAATCTTTTCAAGATTTTTTTATTATTTGTTAATCAATAGTATGAGTTTAGGTTGAATATTTATATACCACCAATGATTGCTAGCCACAACCAAACAAACTAAAGGATGTGTGCACAACTATTAGATATTCTGTTCATGTGTATTATACATGTTTTAATAGACTTTTATAATTATATGCTTATTCTTCACTAACTGGCTGATATTAGCCATAGGCATTCATGCCGATAGTACAAGTCTTTATATGTGCCAATATGTTTCGGTTAATTAAGCAAACGTATATATTTTTTCCATTGGGAATAGATCAATATTAATTAAACTAATGAGATCATATTTCAACTCCCTTTGGTATGCACAATCCATTTACACCATGGCATTTAAGCTATTTAGTTTTTTACAGAATTTTATGTGTAAAATGCAAATTTGGATTTTTTTAACTGACTTATTTATATATTTATATATTTATATATTGTCTAGTATTTTAATAGCGTATTTTGCACATATCTATGCACAATAACAATTTAGAACATTTTGATACATATGTTGTGTTCAAACTAGCATTTGCATATTTTGCATAATCAACTTTGAGGCTACATTGAAGTGGTTTGTTTATGTCTATGGTCATTATGATCACATGATTTCAGACTGAACTTTGAACCTTTACCTTACTATTTATTGGGTCATTTGTACTATTCACGTTGTCATGTGAACAAGGCTCATGGGAGCCGAAAAGTCAAGACGACACTGCGAGTAAAATAAAACAGCACTCAACTGAAGGTCCATGTCTGTTTGGTCTTTGGAGTCGAGGCATTGTATTGTCATCTTCAATCATCTTAACGGTATTTGGATATATATATATATATATATATATATATAGATATACACACACACACAGGCTTTATACTTAAGAAAGATTGTTGTAAAGACATGCTTTGTAGTCATGATTGGTAAAAGCATATTCGTGGTAAAGGCATGCGTGGTAAAGATACGTTCGTTATAATGTTGGCATGGTATAGGCGTGCATGGTAATGGCATGCGGGTTCCATCACTGAACACTTGAAAATTGGTAGTGTTAAGAATATTATTTATTAAAAAAACTTTTAAATCTACCGAACTCAATAATTGTAGACCCATTTCTTTAATTCCATTCTTGGGAAAGCTTCTGGAGAAAGTTGTTTATAATCAACTACAACCTTATGGTGAAGGAATCTGCTTTAGTGATAATGATCAAGCAAGATTTCGTCCTGGATGAACTACTGAATTAATCACAACATCTGCATTTGGAGACTTAAGAAGAACAGTCGATCAAGGTAAGATTGGGGTTTTATCAGACCTCTCTCCAGCATACAATACTATTGACTAATCTATCTTGATTGCCAGACTCCAAGACGTAGGTATTATAGGCACAAGGCTCAGCTGGCTAAAGTCATTTTTGAAAAATAGGTAACAATCTGTGTCCATACGTTTACATCCGCCTGAAGCATGAAAATACAGAGCACCTCAAGGATCAAGATAGTCACCAATGCTATTTAATATCTATATGCACCCTTTATTGTGGGGCTCCATCAGATGGGAACATACTTTTATATGCATGCCGATGATACCCAGCCCCTGTCCTGCTCACTAAAGTCGGATAGGCATGGTAAGAGACTTATAAAATTGATTTTTGCCCTGTATTGGTCAAACAGTTACTAATGTAGGTATCAAAATCCGCAGTGACCCACCTCTACATTCCAGTGGTGCACGCACTCATACAATCCAGATTAGACTATGGAAATGCCATATACCTTACTTCGCTGGATTCCATAGTCTATCAGCTGCAACTAGTACAAAATGCAGCAGAACACCTGATTAAAAAAACCCTCAGGTATTTCCTCATTTCCCCAGTATTGTGACAGCTTCATTGGCTGTCTATGCAGGAGTAAATTATCATAAAGACACTGAAAATAACACTGTGGGTACTTTATCAGAAAATATCAGAAATACAAATATATTTTCCTGGTACACACTAAAACAAATATTGTAATCAAACTCTCAACATCTTGGTGACATTTCTAAAACCAGAACTGTCGGGTTTGATTGAAGATCATTTTCTGTAGCAGCTGTAAAAATGTCGAACTCCCTTTGGTTTTACCTTCGGGCAGAGTCAAATCTCTCCCATTTCTGAACACTTTTAAAAATCCATGTGTGTAACTGATGAGGGGTGTTATCCTATGATTGCCTTGTGCTTTTTACTTAAGTGCCAAGAAGCTTCGGCAAACATATTTCCTTTGCAAGTAACTCACCATAAATAATAGGCCATTGAAACGCGCTTTTCTTAGCAAAAAATGTTTCTCGAGATACATGATGAACCAATGTTATATTTTAATAAGCCAAGTGAAAGAATGTATAGACATTTAAATTAGAATAATGCAGCACAAAGATTTCAAACGATAAAATTGAAATAATATTGATGCAAATAGCTACAGTTATGCTGCAGAAGAGGGCACCTATTCAAATAGTGAAAGAAAGTAAATACCCCAAAGCCCGGTATGGAAAAAGCCAAAGTATGAGGCCTTCCAGTTAGCAGGGGTGGGCATCTAAACAGAGTTCTTAATTAGATAAGGAAAGGGTTAAACATTCTTTAAGATATTTGGAGACGCAGCATGAAGGCATCAGAAGCACATACTTTGAATCTCATATCTTCCATAACTTGTAGGAATAGGTGGGATTTTCAGCTCAAGATCAAAACTGGTGTCATGATCAAGGGCCTTATTTAAGGTCATGCAGCGAATGTGGAATGCCTTAAACCAGCTGTTGTTCTGCCCCGCCAAACATGTGATTCCCCTGCTCTGTTTGTAATCCTGGAACTACAGGATTATCAATGGCAGTGTCCCCTCTGGATGTCTGGCAGGAGTCTGTAGTTCAGCGAAACGTTCGTCACAGGATCGCTGGGTCACAGTAAGAGTTGTCCTTTTCCTCCATCTCTCAATTTCCCTTCCCGTTTCAGACATGCAAAGCCCCCACATACAGGGAAAATCTTCCATGCGTGTCATTGCCCTTTACTGTTTATTCGGAGAAAATAAACTCTCGATTTAGGAATATGTTTTCTCTGAACAAAGTTGTTTGCTGAGTGGTGCTTTAAACATGACACCCGCTCGGCACATTTCCCTGCTGTGAAGCCAGCCGCTGTCGCAGCCATCCATCGCTGCCAAGTTTCTCAGGTCATTGTGTGTGGCTAGTTAGCCCAGTCCTGGTTTTCTCTTCTAATTCTGGGACTTTTTGACTTATTTATTATAAAACTAGGACTACAAGTCCCAGAGTTGTAAGGAACAAGTTACCAATGGTCCTGGAAAAGGTGCCAGTTCTGGATATCCTCTCTAGACGCAGGGTACAGACCCCTGCGAGGGCGGCAGAGGTCATGCAGGTGGGAGTTTAGACGGCATGAAGAAGCCAAATCTAAAAAAGAGCACATGGTGTTAAAAACTAGTGCTTACATGCCCCACAGTTATGGAGCAGAGTCAAAGGTGAGAGGGTGAAAATTGAGGGAAATGGCACTTAACAGCTTCCAATGCCCGGCAACATGGGCAATGTGTCAAAATCACAGCAGAATCCCTATCCTCATCCAACATAGGCAGTCAAATAGTCTAACTGTTCGTGCCTGCTTTATGTCCTTGCTTAGTTGCTTCACACTCTCACGGAAATTATACTAATACAGGATAACAATAGAATGCCAGGACTCTAAGCGTCTGAGATAATCTAATTGCCCAATAGAGGGCGCTAATCCAAATTACATCCGGGACTGTTTTAAAGGGGCTCAAACATTGACCATAAAGAGTTTCTTTCGAAAGGTGATTTTATAACTATCTCATTGCTTTCAGAAATCAATAATGATTAGGATATTTTCACTTGTGTTTTTGTATCCTAATACACCACCCAAATTGAACCCTTCTTGTGTGGGAACCTATCTTTGAACAATAACTCAGAAGATAGATCAACTGTCTGAGGAAGGAACAGCTGGGAAATCTCCGCGAGCCTGAGGGTCAAAGGTTCCAGGACAGCGAGGGCTGGTCATTCCGAGGTAGACAGCAGCGAGTACTAATAGTAATTGAGGTATTAATCATCTACCGTGATCTAGAACAGCCCTGGAATCCCCTGTGACTATGATGAATGGCAGCCTCATTAAACTACGTTTATTGAAAGTCGCATAAAAGCAAACACAGGAATCCTGACTGCTTTCACTTTCAGAAATTATGAACAGCAAACAAAAGTGAAGTAAGTGTGAAAGAAAAAACAAAGCAAATGCACACAGAAGTTAAAAAAAAAGGCTTGTGAAAAACAAGGATAAAAAATAAACAAAGCTTGAAATGAAGTAAAGATATTAGAAAACCAACATTAAATCAATATAGAAAGGAAGTGCAGAAGAGAGAATGAAGGAAGGAAGAAACAATGAACTGGAAGCCTGAGGAATGAGAAAATCGAAGGGAGAAACACATAAACAAAGAAAGAAGGAACAGATTGCGGGAAGAAATAAGTGAGTCAAGACTAAAGAGAGAGTTAAATGAAAGAATGAACAATGAAGAAAGAAAATAAAGAATAAAGAGGGACAGAAAGAAGAGGAGAGAAGCAGAAGGCAGAAAAGAAGTAAAGAGGATGGCCGAGGTGAAAGGATGGACCTAAGGAAGGTATATGAATAGCAGAAAGGAAGGAAGACATACAAAGAAGGGCAAATTGAAAGGTAGGGAGAATAAAGAATGAAGGGACAGAGATATGAAAAGAAAGAAGAAAGAGAGAGAGAGATGGTAATGTGTATGGGAAAATTGGAGAAAGAAGATAAGATGGAAAGCAAAAGGGATAAAGCAAGCACCAGTGGGTCAAAAGAAAAAAGGAAGAAGAGGAAAAGACGAAAGAAAGGTAAGGGAGAAACAATTAAACAAGGAAAACAAAAAAGAAAGAAAAACTGAGCAAAAGAAAGAACTGGTGATCGATTACTTCAAACAGGCATGCAACGTTTTCACAAAATACAGTCACGTGAACTATTTCCTTCTTCCTTCCGGCTAGTTTAATGCCATTTCTCAGTTTCACTAGAGTTGAACCGAGGGACATTGTTACTTAAATGTCTTACATAATGAAATGTTTGAGATTACTTCCCCGAATAATTGCAAATTATTTAAAAAAAAATGCACAGTTACTATCTTCTGTTTTTAGAAATTAAAGCAAATAGTTGAAATGGAAGTAAGACCATAAATATCGGGAAATGTTTTGACAGGTTGGCTGCATCTGTGCTATCTGCTGGATACTGTGAGTTTCGGCTCAAAGGCCCACTCTTTGGCGAGGAGGCAGGCGCTTTCATTAATTGTGCTTGTGCTGGGAAACTTCTTTCAAGTGCTGCCTCGGCTGGGTCAACCCTTCAGTCTCCCTTTATCAACAGCCCTTGCCATGATGCTACAACTACTGCCCTGATAACCGTAATCCTGCCTTTGAGAGAGATAACTGTTCTGAGCTACAGAGATAAGAAAACGGGAGAATCTCGCGAAACTTTGCAAACATCGAGAGCACGATTAGGTTGACCCTGCAACCTCTTCTTACGCCTTTCCAAAGCTCCTAGCCCCCTACACACCCAGCTTCATCCACGGCAGAGAACTGCTAGATCAAACACAACGTATGCATGCCTCTGCCATATGATGCCTCTGATAACCGAGCTAAACACATTTATCGAGCTCTTGTCACCGTCTGAGGACTTTGTGGGGTTACCTTTGCACAGTACAGTAAAACTGCACGTGTTGATTTATTAATTTATCTACTGAAAATATAGTGCAGAATATAGTAATTTAATGTATTGTCACTTTTGGAAGATCCAGCTCCTTCAGTCAGATTCCTAATATTTTCCATTTTTAGGTCTCGCCTATAGACAGCTGTAACTAATTTGCAGAGACCCTATGTTACCAATGCAAAATTCAACATATATACATACATATATACATACATGCATACATACTTACTTATACTTAACCTGTATGTGCCATAATTAAAACACTTTCCCTTTCGTTTTTGAAATAACGTTTCAGATAGCATTATCAAAACACAGCAAGGTCGGAAGCAGGGCTGGTGGGAGCCATTGGGGGCAGGTCTCTAAAGGCCAAGGACTTCTGCGGTTGGCTCTGCCACATCCCCTCGCTCCCCCACGTTAATCCAGCAGGCTCAGCTGGGAAGGGGTGAGACAAAAAGAGTGAGTGAGAGATAGAGAGAGAGAGAGGTGAGGAAGAGGGGGTTGGTTTGAACATTTTTGCCAGGGCTGTTTTTGGTTGCTAGTCCGGCACTGATCACAACCCATATTTTTGCATTTTTTGTAGCCTACTCAAATGAAATTTTGTAACTGCTCCAGCTCCTACCAAAGGAGCATGGTGTTTGATGAGTGGCTTTACTTTTCAGTCTGTAGAAGAACATTAGCTCTTTGATACTTTGGTGGAATTCTGGGATAGAAGCATTAATGTTTTGATTGGCTCTGACATGGCCAACTTTGGGACATAAAGCTACCAATGCACATTCTAGACGTCACCAGTCTGTACTTCACTGGAACAAGGGACTCAATGGAACTTTTGGCACAACAGATCTAATGACGCAGTGAACAGATCTGTCAGAGACCAAAAGGGGATGACATAGGTGTTTGTGTCTCTGATCAGCTGTTAAGCGCTGCAATAGTACATCCTGAATAATTATTTTGTACGTATGAATGTGTCTCGCCCATAGTGCTCGAAGCGAATTTTACCTTTCGCACAATAACAGTGACAAGAAGGTGGTATCTTCATGAAATATGCGAAGCTTGACGTGTTATAAGGTCTTCACTACCACTTTAATCATGTGATGTGATGTAGCATGCTTGGTTGCTTCATTAAACAATTGGCAGCTTGACCATTCCGTTGCTGGATGGCACTGATACTGATGGCTTTATTTGTCATGGACGGCAGAAATGTGTTCTGTTCTAAAGCAAATTTATGGATCAGAATTTGTAGATTTTTTTTCTGTGGTAGCAGTCTTTGCCTCTGATGCCTAAATTACATTTTTCATCTTTGCATAGAATAACAGTCTCAGACTTAAGAAAGTGCTCTCACACCCCTTCAGAGTCACGGTGCCAAACTACAAGCAGCACACTGCACGTCACAAACTAGCAGAACACACTAGAACACGTTCTTTCACACTTGTGTCTGACTTGCGGGACACATATTACCGGTCTAAGTTACTACTGCCATTGTTGTAATGTTTGTGCAGATATAATGCTGGTAATTGTTTATATACATATTACATAATTCTTAAAATAGTGGGACATTGGCTTTGCCAATGCTTGTCACTGTATGTTCCTACCCAGTGTTAGTTTCCCTTGCTAGTTGTAAAAACAGCTTTGTACTTAAAAAAAGGCCTAATTGTCATTTGTTTATGTTTGTTTAAGGTGTTGAGGGGCTCAGCAGAAAATGTTTATAGACTATTGTCCTAAAACGAGGTGGATGCACTTTTATCTTTTGTTGAGACATAATGTGTGGGCACCCACACATTCAGTCTGAAGACATGGCTGCCTACATGGATCATATTCCACTTTTATTTTATTTTAATAAGCTAACAAGCTTGTTATTGTATCTATAACTTATCTTTTACTCTTATCATTTAGTGTTGTGGGTTAAGGTTCTTCATGCCCCCTCATATCCTTTGCCCACCATATATATATATATATATATATATATATATATATATATATATATATATATATATTATCTACTGGCGGTCGCCAGTAGATAGTTATAGTTAGGACCGTGTTTCCA
This sequence comes from Triturus cristatus, assembly GCF_964204655.1. NCBI lineage: Eukaryota > Metazoa > Chordata > Amphibia > Caudata > Salamandridae > Triturus > Triturus cristatus. Next base: position 542,612,510 of record NC_140584.1, read on the forward strand.
TAGGAAATCCGCAACATTCTATTCGGAATAACTTTGGCGCCGGTTGACGAATCCTCGCGAAAATTTAAAAATAGGTGAGGCGCTCCGCTCCGCTCCTACCCTGAAAGTCTCAGGGGGATTCGTCAAGCGGGGGCTGAGAAAAAAGGGGGGTCCCAAGACGCGTTTTCCCCATGCAATTTTCCATAGGGACCTTTAGTCCAAGGTACAGCCCGAACGGCTGAACAGAATTACTTGAAATTTGGCAGAGAGGTAGTCCTCAGGTCAGGGATGTGCCTTTTGCAGGTCTGGTGTCAATCTGTTCAGTAGTTCCTGAGAAAATCAAAAGTAAAATCATATATATATATGTGGGCGGAGCCTAACCACACATCTCATCCTGAGATCTGATTGGCTGTCAGCACTTCATCCAAGAAGTGTTGGCAGCCATCTTGGGACCAATATACATGATAGCACCTCATTAAAAAGCATTGCAGTTAATAGAAGGTTTTAAGACTTTAGTTAAATTATAAATCATTTGTTGATGGTACCATACTCATTTTAGGAATTGTGGTATGTTCTAAGGTGATTTCACCATGTGAAAAAGCCTTCTGCTGGGATATCATGATTGAGAGAAACATATTTTCTCATGCTTTTCCCACAGAGGTTTGGAAGGTGATCTATAAGCTAAACTGAGAGCTATTTTCTGTAAATTCACATTATCTTTCTCAGTCATGTGAGAATGAAGTCTGACATTCTCAGTAAAACATGTACATCCAACAAGGGCAGAGACTGTCAGTTGATTCCTTTGTGTTCTACTGCAGCTTCCCAGAGTGTTCCAAAGAACAACTAGAGCGTTATGATAAACGTATGGCACACCTGAAGCCATCTTGCTTGGATTAAAGTGGTAACTCTTAAAACATTTAATTTAAAAAGGAACAAAATGAGGGGGTTCATTTTTCCATAAAAAGTATGATTAGTGCTGCAGAAAGAAAAATTAGGGCACATTTTGAGTGACTTCTCAAATCCTCTTTTATTTCATTAAAAAATTCTGACATGCAGACTGAAAAATGCACTTTCAATACCAGCAGCAGTTTTCCCTGGTGAGCAGTAGCTTTACTACAGTGATCTAATGAGCAAAAAGAGTGCTAACATTATGAATTTATGGCAAATGTGTGACACATCTGAATGCCTTTGGAATCAAAGTAAAAAACTGAAAGTATTTCCTACTGAGGAGACTGCAGTAAATGAGGAAATTAGGAAACTTCATAACAAATAAGTCTGCCAAGATGGCCACCAGAGACAAAAGAGCCCAAATGTAGCCCAAATATCACCCAGATGTAGCCCAAGTATAGCCCAATGACAGAATGTCCCAGAGTGTTCTTAAAAACAACTAGAGCTCTTACTGTCTTCATTATGACAAAAGTATGGCACACCTGAAGCCATCTTGATTGGAATAAACTGGTAACACTTAAAACATTTAATTTAAAAAGGAACACAATGAGGGGGTTCATTTTGCCATAGAAATTATGATTAATGCTGAAGAAAGAAAATGAGGGCACATTTTGAGTGACTTCTCAAATCCTCTTGTATTTCATTAAAAAATTCTTACATGCAGACTGAAACATGCACTTTTAATACCAGGAGAAGACTTCCATGGTGAACAGTAGTTTTACTACAGTGATCTAATGAGCAACTAGAGTGCTAACATTCAGAATTTATGGCAAATGTGTGACATATCTGAATACCTTCATGATGGAATCAAAGTAAAAAACTGAAAGCATTTCCTACTGAGGAGACTGCAGTATATGAGGAAATTAGGAAACTTCATAACAAATAAATCTCCCAAGATGGCCACCGGAGACAAAAGAGCCCAAATGTAGCCCAAAATCACCCAGATGTAGCCCAAATATAGCCCAATGACAGAAGTGTGCAAAACACTTATTATTTTGTGTTTTTGCAGTGTTATATAGTGCAGACTTGTCAGGTATTGGAGTGCTTTACATGAGCATTGGTTACATCACACAAGAACAAATTCATTTTGGTTGTAGACATGGGGAGACTAAGTGATTTGACCAGAATCACAGAATGTCGAGCTGAAGCAGAAACTCCAACCTGGTTCCCCAGTTGCAAAGTCTGCAGTTCTGGAAGTAACACCACATCCTCTCCCCTAAGTGCAACATTTAATCAAGTGGTCAACTGGATAAAAAAACATAAAGGTAACAAATAATTTAAAAGTGCTTTCTCGCTATTTGAAAACTCAGAAAATATGTCCTTATTTTAGTCTTTTAGAGCACTAACCATAATTTTGATGCCAATAAGACCCTCTCATATATGTAATTTCTAAAGGAAATGCTCTAGGTATTACAGTTTTGATTACATCAAGATGACGTCAGGCGTTCCACACTTTTGTAATAAATATAGAATGTTAGCAATCTAGTTGTTCATTAGGATACTGTTGAGAGGCAGAGGCCAGGGGCACGGACTCTGAAAATTGAAGGCAGGTAGGAGGGTGCAAAGGCAACAATTTAACCACACTGAGCAGGCAGGAAGGGCCGTGGCAGCACAACAGACTATGGAGGGCAGTGGAAAGGGGGGCAGGGGCAACAAACCAACAATACAGGACTTGCAAGAGAGGCTGTGGCAATGTAATAGACCATTGTGGGCAGAAGGAAGAGGCAATGGTAGTACAACCATACATGCCAACAGACCCGATTCAGCCAGGAAACGTCCAATGTTTTTAAGCTCAAATGGGCTTTATTTTATCTGTCTCCTGTCTACAATCTCCTCTTTTTCAATGTAACTCAAAGGGGAAAATCAATACCCCAGTTTTTTTTCAAAATCTCCCTCTTACCAAGTTCAAAATGTTCGCAAGTTTGGTTCATTGGATCACGGAAGGAAATGGGGTAGGGACATGGACTTGGATAACAGAGGACAGGAGGGACATTGAGAGGTGCACCAAACTGACCCTGCAGGGCAGGCATCAGGGTTTGCAGCAGCACAATACACCACACAGGAATGCGGGACGGGAGTGCAGCACAACAATCCATAGAAAGCAAGAGGGAGGAGACAGGACCATGCACATGGACAACAGAGAACAGAGGGGCAAGAGGCAGGACCATAATGGACAGACAGGAGAGAAAGCTGCAGCATAACAGACCATAAAGGGCAGGAGGGATGGATCAGGGGCATTACAATGGAACAGACAAGCCAGGAGGGAGGGAGTAGGGGTCTGCACATGTAAACAGAGGGCTGGGGGCAAGGGGGCAGGGCAGGAGCAGTAAGATAGCCATGGAGGTCAGGCAGGATGGGCACTAGAAGCAAGACACACCATGAAGAGCAACAGTGAGACTGTGGTGGCATACACACAGACCATGGAGGGAAGGTGGGAGGGGTTCAGGGGCAGCTAACTGACCACACAGGGAAGGTGGGAGGGGCCATGGCAGCACAGAAGACCATGCATGGCAAGTGGGAGGGTTAGTGGTAGCACAATGGCTATGATGGGCAAGAAGGAGGGTGCAGGGGCATGCACAAAGGACGATGGAGGATAGAAGGGAGGGTCAGGACCTGGGCACAGACAAGAGAGCTCAGGGGAAGGGGCCTCACAACAGACCACGCGGGGCAGGCAGGCGGAGCAGTTGCAGCACAACAGACCAGGGAGGGCAGAAGGGTGTGGCAGTAAAATGGACCATGGAGGACAGGAGGAAGGGGATAGGGGCATGGCATGTGGACAGGCAGGGTGGAGGTGGCAGGGACAGGTTACAGTCATCTGACAATGCTAGGCAGGTGGGAGGGGAGTGGCAGCTCAACAGAACACTCAGAGTAGATAGGAGTGGCAGGTCCATGGAACATGGTGGGCAAAAAGGATGGAGAAGGGGCATACACAAAGACATCGGAGGGCAGGGGGAAGGAGAATAGGGGCAGCAAGCTAAGCACAGAGTTTAAGCAGGAGGTCAATGATGGGGCATAGAATTGGGCAATGGAGGGCAGGAGGAGTGGACTGGTACATCATACTAAATTGAGGGCAGTGGCAGCACATCAGACCATGCATGGCAGGAGGGAGGAGGCTAGTCCATGGATTCACACAACAGAGGATAGGGAGGAGGGGGATGGGGCAGCAAGCTAACTGTTCAGAGAAGGCGGGTATTAGGAACTTTATTGTTTTTAAAATGTGTGTCTGTGCGAACAACTTAAAATATGAACAAGTATGCAGCATAATCTCACTTTTATTCAGGAAGAAGAGGACGTTTGTGACTGTGACTCCGGACTCACTTGGCAGAAACACCCCCTGACCCTCCACCCCCTATCGCAAAATGTAATGCCCGTGAAAAGGGTAGGTGAACACAGTGTTATATAGAACATAGTCCTGAGAGCACGATTGAAAATGAAAACTAGATATAGTGTATGGTATAAACTATGCACCAAAAAGTGTGATATAAGATGAACCGGGCGTGAAATATAATATGCAATACATTGTGTGCAATGACAGATTCATTGGAGAGCGCGAGATAGCACAGGCACTAGCGCGTGCTATGCGATATGCGCCTTGGAGTGTAATATGCACAGGGCAGTGTTGTGTAACCTAACTAGTCTCTAAAGTTGTAATATAAAATATGTGCTGGGGAGTGTAACGTTGCATATGCACTGTGACAAAGATATGGATCCCAGATTGTAATATGTATGGCATAGCACTGTGCGTTATAACATAGGCATCGAGGAAGGCACGTTAGATGGGGCAATATAACCTGTGCGAAGACAAGTGTGACATGACATATTCACGGGGTGGTGTTACAGTGCACATGGGCTAGAGAGTGTCATAGCATATGCACTAGCTAGTGGAATACAACACAGAGGTGTGTGGCACTCAGCAGGCAATGATGGGTGTAACACAGCATTGGGCTCTGCCAGGAGCGCGCTGTGACTCTCAAGTGATGTTCGTCCCCTTTCCAGAGAGTAAAATAAAAAGTATTACACATCCGGCAGTGGATGTGTGTTTTATTAACCGTGAGGGGGGTTTCTTGCATAGTTTTGGTCGAATTTTTGTCGAATCCCCTTTGAATGGCTTGGTGTGCATGTGTATTAAATGTGCCCGTCAATAGCTACCCATGTTTGTAGAAATAAACGACAAGGGTGTCTACCGGGATTAGGCACGGTAGGGCATCAGACATGTCAGAGCTTCACTAGTGGTGTAAATACATGCCACGTGGATTCATTGTATGCATAGTCGCCTTTTAATGAATATCACGCAAATCGTCATGGTGATAGGTACGTACGGTTTGTCCAGCATGTCCTAGGTGTGTCTATAAATATATATTTTTTAAAAATAATAAAAAACAGTGGCCGGCCCTGGGGATTGGGTCAAAAAAATATAATTAGGAGACAGGCCCTGGGGGATGGAGTCATCAGGGCCAATAAATTAGAATAAGAAGGGGAACCACACAGCCCCCCCTTCTTAAAAAATTAAAATAAATAAAAGACTGGCATCGTGCCGGAGGCCACGCCCCCTCCTTGCAGCACTCTGCAAACGCGCCCCCTGATGAGTTGTAAGTTGGGGAATTAATTCCTCTTCAATACTGAGGGTCCCTGAGGGCCAACTAGCCCAACAGGCATCTCCAGTATGCACCAGGGAGCTGCGCTGCAGACAGGTGTTCCGAGGCCAAGCCCCTTTTTACACCTCTATGCAACGCAGCTCTGTGGCGCTTACTGGAGGTACCTAGTGGTCTAGTTTGACCCTAGGGACCCTTAGGATTCAAGGGGACTTAATCTCTCAACTTAGAACAGCCACAGGGCGTGTTTACACAGTGGTGAAGGGAGGGGACGGGGCCTGAGGTGACGTGTGCAAACATGCACTATGGCACGTTTTAAATTGGGGATATAATTTTCCTTCAATACTGAGGGCCCCTTGGGGCTAACTAGCCCACCAAGTGCTTCCAGTAAGCGCCACTGAGCTGCATTGCAGAGAGGTGGTCCAGGCCGTGCCACTTTTTACACCTCTCTGCAACGCAGCTCTGTGGCACTTACTGGAGGTACCTAGTGGGCTAATTGGACCCTAGGGACCCTCAGGATTCAAATGAACTTAATCTCCCAACTAAAAGCGGACACAGGGTGTGTTTAAACAGTGGTGAAGGGAGGGGACGGGGCCTGAGTTAACGTGTGCAAAAACGCCCTGTGGCCTGTTTTAAGAGGTAGTTTTAATCCCCCTGCCCTATTATATACTAGGGGCTTACAGAGGAGGTCATGCTAATCACAGGGGGACCCCAACGCATAATGTTCCCTAGTGTATGTAGGTGTTTTCACTGTATTCTAAGTGTCTTTTAACATAGCACTGGCTCTAGGACTGGTTATTCAGACTCAGTTACCACCAGTATCCGTCTGAAAAAGTTGAGGGTACAGGATGATTTTGCAACAAGGCTTCTTTCTGCTCTTCTTTTTGTTCTTTCTGCACGTTATCCTTCTTCCTGCACTTTTCTTCGTCTTTGAGGACTTCTGTTGCTTCTTTCTGCACTTCTTTTTTTTCTTTCTGTGCATTTTTTCTTCTTTCTTCACATGTCCTATCTCTGTAGGCATAGTTAGAAATTAGCATTTAAAAAACCTTTGAAATTCACAGAAAAAACCGTAGGTTTCAGGCACGTTATAGTTAGGAATTAGCATTTAAAAAACCTCAGAAATTCACTGAAAAAACCATAGGTTTCAGGGGTGTTATAGTTAGCTGGACTTTTCACTTGTACAAAACCATTGAAATTCCCCCGTTGTAGTTAGTTCAGCTAACTATAACTCGCGCGCCCGCAACGCACTGCTGATGACGTCACATATTACATCACTCATGACATGGTCAGTGACATCACTCATGACATCACTGATGACATCTCAAATGACATCACTGATGACATCACTGATGACATCATCCTTGTGATAGAGTGGCAGACCTCCTCTCACCCTAATATAACCTTTGATACACACATTCAAAAATAGAGACTAAACTTTTCAAAACAATGGACATACCAATACCAGTTACAACAACCTCTTGAGTAATTCTAAGATCCACATACACATCCACTCATTCACCAACAGTCCTATACAGTCACTTATACATGCATTCACTCATCATATGTACTCATACACCTATACATCCTGTTACACAATGCGACTCATCCATAGAGTTACTCACACACATAGTCACTCATGCTAATAAAGAATCAAACATACATTTATTTGCATGTACAGTTATACACACACCACCACACTTACTTCTACGGAAACTTACACATACTTAGTCTTTTAAACAATCACTTATAGAAACACATACTTATTCATACAGGAACTCTTTCAATCTCTCACTCTCACATATACTCACTTATATACACCAATAGTCACATATACTAGTTTAAAACATATGTAGTTACTCATAAAGACACGATTGAGACAGTCATTCACTCAGTAACACACCCATACACACACTCATCCACCCATACAGTCCTGCACACATGCTGTCTTCAACACATACAAAGAGTGAGTCACTCATTCATGCACCTATGCACTACGTAATACCCCCCCACCGAACCATGCAGACACTCAGACTGATACTCAAAAAACCAACTAATAACCTATATAGACACCCATGTAGCTACTCACCAACCCATGCAGCCACTTATACACAAAGTGAGAGACTGATACAGATATTTACATATTTAAACATTACTCACTAAGCCATGTATTCACTATGATACACTTAATCAGTCAGTTACACAATCAATTTTTCAAAAACAAATCATCCATTTAGACACTTATATACCCATTTATTCTTCCATCGACCTTGAGATATACATATATAAAACATATTTAATTTTCAGAAAAACACACATTCACTGGATGATGTCATCAGTGATGTCATTTGAGATGTCATCAGTGATGTCATGAGTGATGTCACTGACCATGTCATGAGTGATGTAATATGTGACGTCATCAGCAGTGCATTTCGGGCGCGCGAGTTATAGTTAGCTGAACTAACTATAACGGGGGAATTTCAATGGTTTTGTACAAGTGAAAAGTCCAGCTAACTATAACACCCCTGAAACCTATGGTTTTTTCAGTGAATATATATATATATATATATATATATATATATATATATATATATATATATATATATATCCACAAACAGAGAAGCTCCTTCCGGATCTGCTGGGACCCTTGAGAGGTGGCGCACACGCCAGCGGAGCACGCCAGCAAAGATAATATCCACACAAAAAGAAATTTAGTCTGTGCGCTCTCAGTAATGAACAGGTAAATCACGAGGTAAATGTCCAAGCGTTTAATTCACACTACGCGTTTCGGCGACAAGCCTTGATCACGTGTGACAATGTGTTACAAAACAGTCCTTGATAAAGCATTGAAATTACGAGGTCAACACAATGAAGAAGGGACTGCGTTCAAGCATAGGTAGCGGCCATCTTTGAATGGTAAAAGCAGTGAATCGCATTAATCCAAACGTAAACATTGCATGCTCAGAGTAAATCCGAAAATCCAAATTATAATTTATAATAAATGATGCAATATGGACCGCCTCCTGAAGTGCGTGACGTCCCTTATGCTTTTACCATTCAAAGATGGCCGCTACCTATGCTTGAACGCAGTCCCTTCTTCATTGTGTTGACCTCGTAATTTCAATGCTTTATCAAGGACTGTTTTGTAACACATTGTCACACGTGATCAAGGCTTGTCGCCGAAACGCGTAGTGTGAATTAAACGCTTGGACATTTACCTCGTGATTTACCTGTTCATTACTGAGAGCGCACAGACTAAATTTCTTTTTGTGTGGATATATATATATATATATATATATATATATATATATATATATATATATATATATATATATATATATATTGTCTATAAATGCCCCAAGACTAATTAACATCTTAAAATCATTCTTTAAATAGGCCCACTGAAAACTATCATCTATGAACTGTAATATATTTTGGACATTAGTCAATACACTCTGCCTGCCGCAAACTATACACGTTTTAACAAATAGGGTGAGTTAGTAGTTTTTTACACATAGTTTTTTACACACGGCTTTAGAAATTTTAGCACTAATTTATAAATTTGCACTAGCACATGCACTTTAAGTCAATAAGTTTACATGGAACTGAATACATCAATTGTACTGTTTATGCAAAATTTGCACGTAACTGATGTATGTTTTAAAAATGACTATCAAACCGGATTTTTCTACTAGGTATTTATACCGAAATGTATTACATGAATGATTTTATGTAATTTATGAATTTGGTCTTTTAACTATCAGTTTTAAAAGTTTCAGTGAAATGTTAACACAGATGGAATTAGATCGGTTGTGACAATTTTTTATCAACCATTGGGAATTTTAAGCAAAGCTATTCAGCTACGGTATTTTACCTGAATAATTGTATTGTAACAGAGTTGCTTTGCCCAATTCCCATAATACCCATTGAATCTGTCTTCTGTTTCCATGATTTTAAACTTATGCACTTTTCACTTTAAACACTGGTTGACAGGGCCGGACTGGGAACCAAAACCGGCCCGGGGCTTGGGGGTGCCGCCGAGCTCTTTGCCAGGGCCGGTTTTCGGCTGATTTTGTTACAGGGCCGATTTTGCAGCTATGCTGCAAAAACGGCCCTGTAACAAAAACGGCCCCCAGGGGCACAAAACCGGCACCCACGCGTGCGGCGCACCGGGGGATTGCACGTTGCCCGCTACGGCCAGTCCGGTCCTGCTGATTGAGCATTAGAAGAAAAGAGGAAAAAAACGGTATAAAAAAACTACCCACCTGACAGAGCGTGTCATGTAATGAAGGCCTTTGACGAGCTGAAACTCGTCATGGCTGTAGAGGTCATTGGGCAATAAAGAATTACCTTGCTGCATTACTTTGTGGTCCGTGCGCCGTTTTTTTGAGGAATCCTGAAGTGCTGACGGAGTAGATGCTGATAAATATATATATATCTATTATCTACTGGCGGTCGCAAGTAGATAGTTATAGTTAGGACCTATTTTCCATCGGAAACCAGCAACATTCTATTTGGAATAACGTTGGCGCCGGTTGACGAATCCTCGCGAAATTTTCCAAACTTTTGGCCAGCTCCGCTCCGCTCCTACCCTGAAAGTTTTGCGGTGATCCGTCAAGCGGGGGCCGAGAAAAAAGGGGGGTCCCAAAACGCGTTTTCCCCATGCAATTTCCCATAGGATCTGTTGTCGCAGCTACAGCCCGAACCGCTGAACGGAATGACACCAAATTTGGCAAAGAGGTAGTCCTTAGTTCGGACTCGTGCCTTTTGCATATATGGTGTGAATCTGTTCAGTAGTTCCTGAGAATATTAGGGTAAAAAAGTTAGTGATATCTATGGCCGCGGAGGATCCGCGGACCGTACCCGCACCGTAAGCGCACCCTCCCCGAACCGAGCGCGCACCTTCCCGATCGCGCGCTGAATGCTAATTGGCTGTCGAGTGTCTCTCTACATTCGAAACCAGGAACAGTTGGCGGCCATTTTCTGCCTCGGTAAAAGCGAGGCTGAAGATGCAAGGGGAATAAGTGTGTAAAACATATAAAGGGGGCAGAGTGGAAATACTCTGATCCTCTAGAGGTGCTTAGGGGGTCCCAGAAGGATCCCCTGGGGCCCCCTTTTAAAAAAAAAAAACATGGGGAAATGCGCGCACGGTGCGCGCATCCTATCGCGTTGGATGCACGGATTCTCTCGCGGTGGGTGCGCGGATCCATGGCAACGTTTTTTGAAAAACAACAAGAAATCATTGGTTGTATGACAACTTTCTACACTGAAAGGTAGGGTGTATATTTCTGTTTTTTAAAGGTATGATTGTTATTGGTTAACAAAAACAGATTGTAAGGAACATTATATATGATAAGCTGATATGTTGAAAAGTCAAGCACACTTCCTGTCTTGTGTAGGAACATTGTGTGCTGAACTTGTGACCTGTGAGCTCAGTGCAGTGTTCCATGACCTGTTTCTATGGTAACAGGCAGAAGGCAGATTGGGGTAAGGGTTGAAATGTATTTCAGTTGAAAAGGGTTGAAATGTTTAACCAATAGAAATGTGTGTTTGCTTTTGAGTTTATGTGCGAAGGATTGTAATTTGATGTTTACATGTATATGTTTGGAAAATGAAAGGGAATCTTTTTCATTCTTTGCTTTTGCTGAGAGGTGCACAGTGCAGAGATTCTGTAAAAGAAAATATGGTGAGTGATTGATATACTTCTTAATCTACAAAAGAACTTGAAAGATGAGTTATTTAATTGTGAGGGGATGTATGTAGACTATTTTGATTTTGATCAGACTAATGTATTTTTCCTGCTAAAGTGTAGGGAGTACTTTTTTTCTCTACAATGTGTGTGCATGTAGAAACCATTCTGTGATAAGCATTTGTGTTTTTCATGTGTTTGTAAACAGATAACTGTGCAGTTTTTATATTTTGGTAGAATTAGAAACCAGTCATTGTTTATGAATTTGTGAAATGAGTTATGTTATGTTTCTATACTAAAATGTAGTACTACTTCTAGATGAAGAAATGTGTTTTGGTATAGTGCAAGGGATAGTGTTGTTTGTCTAGAATCACACAGTAAGTCTGTGTGCATTTGGGAACCACTGTGAGAGAAGCATTTGGTAACATCGTGTATTTGCTGACAGATAACTGTTTTAACTTGTCATGTTGTGAAGTTTTAGTAGCATTAGAAGACAGTTATGGCTTATGGTTTGATTAAATGAGTCAGGCTTTGACAGAAAAGTGCAGTCCTGAAATATATAGATTGTGTGCAGTTCCCTTACCAGTTGCACTGCAGTGAATGAGTTTTGGTAAACTCCTAGGGATAGTGGTGCATGTCTAGAATCACAGTGTGAGTTAGTGGGTATTTGGGATAAGTGTGAGAGAAGCATTTGGGGATATCATGTATTTGCTTACAGATAACTTTTTTAAAACCTGTCATGTTGTGAAGTTTTAGTAGCATTAGAATCCAGTCTTTGCTTATGCGTTGATTAAATGAGTCATGCTTTGACACTGATGTGCTGTACTTAAATATGTAGATTGTGTTCAGTACCATTAACTCTTCCAGACTAGTGAATGAGTTTTGGTAAACTCCTAGGATAGTGTTGATTGTCTAAAATCACACTGTGAGTCTGTGTGCATTTGGGGAAGGATTGTGAGAGAAGCATTTGGTAACATCGTGTATTTGTTGACAGATAACTGTTTTAAAACCTGTCATGTTGTCAAGTTTTAGTAGCATTAGAAGCCAGTCTTTGCTTATGCATTGATTAAATTAGTCAGGCATTGACATTAAAGTGTAGTCGTGAAATATGTAGATTGTGTGCAGTTCCTTTACCACTTCCACTGTAGTGAATGAGTTTTGGTAAACTCCTAGGGATAGTGTTGTTTGTCTAGAATCATACTGTGAGTCTGTGTGCATTTGGGAACCACTGTGAGAGAAGTGTTTGGTAACATCGTGTATTTGCTGAGAGATAAGTGTTGTAAAACATGTCATGTTCTCAAGTTTTAGTAGCATTAGAAGACGGTTATGGCTTATGCTTTCATTATATGAGTCAGGCATTGACAGTAAATTGCAGTTGTGAAATATGTAGATTGTGTGCAGTTCCCTTACCACTTGCACTGTAGTGAATAAGTTTTGGTAAACTCATAGGGATAGTGTTGCTTTTCTAGAATCACACTGTGAGTTAGTGTGTATTTGGGATCACTGTGAGAGAAGCATTTGGTAACATCATGTATTTGCTGACAGATAACTGTTTTAAAACCTGTCATGTTGTGAAGTTTTAGTAGGATTAGAATCCAGTCTTTGCTTATGTGTTGATTAAATGAGTCATGCTTTGACACTGATGTGGTGTACTTAAATATGTAGATTGTGTGCAGTACCATTAACTCTTCCAGAGTAGTGAATGAGTTTTGGTAAACTCCGAGGATAGTGTTGCTTGTCTAAAATCACACTGTGAGTCTGTGTGCATTTGGGTAAGGATTGTGAGAGAAGCATTTGGTAACATCGTGTATTTGCTGACATATACCTGTTTTAAAACCGGTCATGTTGTGAAGTTTTAGTAGCATTAGAAGCCAGTCTTTGCTTATGCTTTGATTAAATGAGTCAGGCTTTGACATAAAAGTGCAGTCCTGAAATATGAAGATTGTGTGCAGTTCGCTTACCACTTCCACAGTAGTGAATGATTTTTGGTAAACTCCTAGGTATAATGGTTGTTGTCTAGAATCACACTGTGAGTCTGTGAGCATTTGAGAACCACTGTGAGAGAAGCATTTGGTAACATCGTGTATTTGCTGACAGCTAACTAATTTAAAACCTCTCATGTTGTCAAGTTTTAGTAGCATTAGAAGCTAGTCTTTGCTTATGCATTGATAAAATGAGTCGGGGTTTGACACTAAGGTGCAGTACCATGTACTATTCTGTTCACTGTGGCAGAACTGAAAATTTAAAAGTTTTACATAAGCACTGTCCTAGAAGTAGTCTGATTATTTAATCAGTTTCTAAGTACCAAATAGACTGCTTCAAATGTCTATGCAGTATGCATGTAGTGTTCTAACATACTATACACTTGTCTTTTACACCTTCAATTCCCTAGTCAGTATCCATACACTTCCAGGAAACATCCTGTCACTTCCTTTGCAGTCCTCTAGAGACCCATTCAACAGCATGTACTAATCCATTCACTGTGCCAAAACACAAACACTTATAAATTCACCAAGACACTCTCTTTCCAGTACTCTAATGATTCAGTCATTGCCTAAGTATTCATGCACTGAGCCAGGTCTTAGCACATGGACTTCTTTAAACCCCTATCCACTATGCATGCAGTCCTCTAAGCACCTACACACTTGTCTTTCACACCTTCAATTCCCCAGTCAGTATCCGTTCACTTCCAGCAAACACCCTGTCACTCCATTTGCACTCCGCTAGTGACCCATTCAGCATCATGTACTAATCCATTCACTGCGCCAAACCCTAATAAATTCACCCAGGCACTCTCCTTGCAGTACTCTAATCATTCAGTCAGTACCCAAGTACTCATTCAGTGACCCAGTCCTTAGTATATGGACTGCTTCAAACCCTTATCCACTATGCATGCAGTCCTCAAACCACCTACACAATTGTCTTTCTCACCTTCAATTCCCTAGTCAGTATCCATACACTTCCAGGAAATACCCTGTCACTCCCTTTGCAGTCCTCTAGTGACCCATTCAGCACCATGTACTAATCCATTCACTGTGCTAACACCCAAACACTTATAATTTCACCAAGATACTATCTTTGCAGTACTCTAATCATTCAGTCAGTGCCTAAGTATTCATACACTGAGCCAGGCCTTAGCACATGGACTGCTTCAAACCCCTATGCACTATGCATGCAGTCTTCTAACCACCTAGACACTTGTCTTTCCCACTTTCAATTTCCTAGTCAGTATCCATACAGTACAGCACTTGTGACTGCATTTGCACTCCTTTAGTGACCCATTCAGTACCAAGTACTAATCCATTCCCTGTGCGAAAAGCCTAGCACTTATAAATTCACATAGGCACTCTCCTTGCTGTACTCTAATCATTCAGTCACTACCCAAGTAGTCATGCAGTGAGCCAGGCCTTAGCACATGGACTGCTTTAAATGCCTATGCAGTATGGATGCAGTCCTCTAATCACCTACACAGTTGTGTTTCACACCTTCAATAGGGAAGTATTCATACTCTTCTAGCAAACACCCTGTCACTCACCCAGTGTGTCTCCTTATAGTACTGTAATCATTTAGTCAGTTAGCATGTAGTCTTTTGGGGCCATATGTAGGTATTTCAATACCGGTCGGTAACGGCCGAAAATCGGTAAATATCCCGTTACCGACCGGTATTGAGGCACTTGAGATGTAGGTGGCTGATTTCTGGATTCGGTATTTACCGAATCGGAATTTTAAGAAATCGGTAAAATACCGATTCGGTAAATTACCGAATCCAGAAATGCTATGTAGGGGGCCCTCAAGTGAGTGCATTATTGGTGTCTGGATTCGTTATTTACCACCAACTACAAGTTGATGGTAAATGACGAATACCTTTCAAAAAGTATTTTTGTGCTATTTGTAAAGTGCCATATGGCAGACATACATGCCCTTAGGGCAGGTATGTGCGCCACATGTGCACACATGCACGAATCAGGGGTGCAACAGGGTGTCAATGTGACACCCTGCCACCCATGATAATGCCTCCCCTATTACCGATTCGGTATTTACCGAATCGGTAAGAGTAACTGGCTTCCCATTCATTCCTATGGGCCTCCAGGCCCATAGGAATGAATGGGAAGGGATGCATTATTACCGATTCGGTAAATACTGATTCATAAATACCGATATTTACCGAATCGGTAATATTTACCGATTATTTACCTACATACTATTTACCGATTCATAAATACCGAATCGGTAAAATTCGGTATTTATGAATCGGTAAATAGTATGTTACCTACATATGGCCCTTAGTGAGGTAGGCTTTTGGGCATGAACTGCTTCAAAGTAGTATGCACTATGCATGTAGTGTTTTAACGATCGTCACACTTGTGGTTCAGGGCTATAGTTTCCTAGTCAGTTTTTATATAAAATGTGTTTGTACAGTAATGGAATAGTATAAATTGGAAAGTTATTAATATACATTTATTTGTGATTCTTTTTTACAGATTCAGAACAGGAGTGTTTCTCATCTCTTTGCACTCTTCTCGTGCAAGATTGTTTGGATGAAGGGTCCTTAGGTGTTTCATCATACTTGCTGTGCCGCACGAGTATTATTTGTTAGGATCCCCTCGTAACAGAACAACGTTGTGGGCGTGGTGCCTTCTGCAAAAAAAATTCCTAAGATTCGGTAAATATTTTAAAGCCCCAACATTTACAGTTTTTGCAAGTTAAACTTATAAAATTTTGTTAGCTGTATACATTTTATATATCTGTGATTTGTTTCTTGTGGTATTTTGTTGAGAATACAATGTTGTTGTTTTTTTAACAATCTTTCTGATTTTCCAGGTCTGTCGTCGACATCCGTGGTTCCCACAGGAGTGTTCCGCCTTGTTGTTTTGTATTATTGTTGTTACATTTTGTTTATTAGTTTATTGTTTATATTTATGTTAATAAAAAAATAAAGTTTGAAAATAGTTTATCGTTTATTTATTTATTATTATAAAAAATAAAGTTTGAAAAAAAATTAATAATGTTTTTGGCTGTTCTCTTAACTGCTGTGTGACTCTTTCTTGTTCTTATTACTGTTATTTGATGGAGTCCACCATGGTGTTAAATTTTGGGGCACTTATCGCTGGAATACTGGTGATATCTGCAGTTTGCACCAACTTCTGAATAGTGTGTTAGATTTATCTCAACTTTACTTCCGTTAAAGTGCTGATAATGAAATGGAGAGTAGCCGTTCCCATGCAAAAAGACACGAGGTGCACCTTTGCGATTTATTCTAAATACTAAAATCCTGTATTGTATTGCACTGAGGTATTGGCTGAACTTACAGTGTACACACAAAATCTATTAAGAAATCTCATTGTATTTATATTGATTGGGAATAGTGCGTCAGGTGCTGGATCTTGACGAGATACACTGCTCAGTTCGTATATTGTTGTGCACTCGAAAAAAATCACATCACAACTTTCACACCAATTGCAATGCGAAACAAGTTCCGGCGATAAGACACGTTAGCACCAGGGATTTTACACCTGCTTTCTGCTGGTGTTAAGCAGAACAACTACCTGCACCATGAAAGGGAACACAGCCAAGAGCCACACCAGAACACCCACAGGTGCCATAGAGTCAATGAGCATGATACAGGGATACCCATGAGGGCCAGAAGACTCATCTCAACAACTCCAGGACCGCCAATGCCCCCCAAACCCACATCTTAGTAAGTGTGTCCCAGTGGTAATTGTCTTAGCATGATAGGCACGAGCCCTGCAACATCACAGTGTGCTGTCACCTCAGCGTTGGCAGTGAGCCTGGATGTGTAGCTACGTATGCATCCTCCTGCATGCACAACTGGCGTGTGCTGGTCTGTTGTTCACAGGTCAGTGCAGGGGAACGGGGTGTCCGGACATGTCCGTGTACAGGAAGTGCGGTAAGTGTGTCTCTGTGTTCTGGTGTGGCCTGTTACAAAAGCCGCAGCAGTCGATGTTGTAAAGTGGCATGCACCACCTCCAAACGGCACTGTGATGTTGTAGTTGGAATGTAGCAGGACATGCGCAAATAGGCATTACAATGGCATGCCGTACGAGTGCACGAGATACAACAGCTCACCGCACAAAAGTGTGGGGGCTCGTGGGAGGGAGGAGCAGCCGTTTGGCAACATAACACACAGTGAACTCGACCATGTGCCACATGCTGGGCATCTCATCCATGATGACCACGGTCGCAGACATCCCACAACACCAACGACTGGCCTTTGTACACATCCTGTATGAATGCAGTGTGGTTTTCACTTCTATGCTCGTTCAGTGGTGTGATGTTGGCAGGTTGTGTGACTTGTGCTCCTTGTTGGTGTGTTCCATTTTGGCCATTGTTAGTCTATATGTGTGTTGTACTTAATTGTGCATGTGTGCCATTCTGCCCATCTCTCCCCCTCCCCCCACTCTCTGCTTCTTCCTCTTCCTAGTGCTGTTGTGTCTATAATTTTGTTGCTGCACACATAAATACATGTAAAGAATAAATTAGAATAGTTCCTTGATTCTTTTAGGTTTCAAAACTTCTCTATTGGTTTCTTTTTAATTTTCCATATGAACCGTTTTTTTAAATATTCAACAACACATAGAAGTCGGAAGTGCAACGTATTCTATCAACACACTTTCTAGAACATTCTACAATACGTGCAGGTTAAAAGTTCATCAATTTTTTAAAACTTTACGATATTTTTTTGTAACATTTTCTTGAACATTTAACGACACGTGCAGGTTAAAAGTTGACGATTGTTTTAAGTTCGAACAGTGCCTTCTAAATGCAAGTAGCAGGTGTGGTTGAGCTGAGCAAATTTTATCCTATGATATGTACTCCACGTTGAAACTGCTTTTTCTTAACCAATCACAAAGATGCTTTTCCACAAAACTAATGTGCACCCTACTTTTAAAAAAGAATGCTTTTCATGATATCTTCAGAGATAAGTTATAGATAGGAATTAGCATTTAAAAAACCTTTGAAATTCACTGAAAAAACCATAGGTTTCATGCACGTTATAGTTAGGAATTGGCATTTAAAAAACCTTTGAAATTCACTGAAAAAAACCAAAGGTTTCAGGGGCGTTATAGTTAGGAATTCGCATTTAAAAAATCTTAGAAATTCACTGAAAAAACCATAGGTTTCAGGGGTGTTATAGTTAGCTGGACATTTCCCTCGTACAAAACCCTAGAAATTCCCCTGTTATAGTTAGTTCAGCTAACTATAACTTGCGCCCCCGCAATGCACTGCTGATGACGTCACATATTACATCACTCATGACATGGTCAGTGACATCACTGATGACATCACTGATGACATCTCAAATGACATCACTGATGACATCACTGATGACGTCATCCATGTGATAAATCAGTGCATCTTCTCACACCCTAATATAACCTTTGATACACCGACTCAAAATTTCAGACGGCCATTTTGACAACCATAGATACTCCAATACCAATAACTACTCACCCACTCATTGACTTTTAGGTCTACATACATCTCCACTCACTCACCTGGACAGTCACTCATACTTACAGACATTCACACACCGCCAATCATCCATTGAGGTACTGACACATCTAGTCAGTCATGCAAATAATTAATCACAGTAAAATTTACTCACCTATACAGTTAAAAACACTCAAGTTCACTTACTCATAAAAATACTAACAAATTCTGTGTCTTCCTGCAGAAAAACAAACAGCACATGACACAGATATCCTTGCACTATGGCGCATACAGCCACTCCCAAAATCACACACTCTCACATATAGATAGTTATATACTCTTACACACATATACACTGCGTTTCACATATGTAGTTACTGACACATGTACAACTGAGATATACATTCAATCACTAACACACCCATACATACACTCACCCAACCATACAGTCCATCACAGATGCACTCTTAAAAATATGCACCCACTGAATCACCCACTCACACATCTAGTCACAGAGTCACAAACACCCTACCCACACAAACACTCAGGCACCCATACAGATACTCAGACAACCAATCAATAACCCATATAGACACTCATATAGCTATTCACAAAACCATGCAGCCACTTATACACCAACACACAGACATTCACACAGTCTAGTCACTACTCTGCAGTAAGATACATTTAATGACTCACTTATAGACTCAGTTACGCACCTAGGAAATCATCCATTCACACACTTGTACACCCACTTATTTTTCAACAGGCCTTTCCCTATATATATTAAACATAATAAAACTGTTCAGAAACACATACTCAATGGATGATGTCATCAGTGATGTCATCAGTGATGTCATTTGAGATGTCATCAGTGATGTCATCAGTGATGTCACTGACCATGTCATGAGTGATGTAAAATGTGACGTCATCATCAGTGCATTGCGGGGGCGCGAGTTATAGTTAGCTGAACTAACTATAACAGGGGATTTTCTAGGGTTTTGTACGAGGGAAATGTCCAGCTAACTATAACACTCCTGAAACCTATGTTTTTTTCAGTGAATTTCTAAGGTTTTTTAAATGCCAATTCCTAACTATAACGCCCCTGAAACCTTTGGTTTTTTCAGTGAATATATATATATATATATATATATATATATTCACTGAAAAAACCATAGGTTTCAGGGGTGTTATAGTTAGCTGGACTTTTCACTTGTACAAAACCATTGAAATTCCCCCGTTATAGTTAGTTCAGCTAACTATAACTCGCGCGCCCACAATGCACTGCTGATGACGTCACATATTACATCACTCATGACATGGTCAGTGACATCACTCATGACATCACTGATGACATCTCAAATGACATCACTGATGACATCACTGATGACATCATCCAGTGAATGTGGATTTTTCTGAAAATTAAATATGTTTTATATATGTATATCTCAAGGTCGATGGAAGAATAAATGGGTATATAAGTGTCTAAATGGATGATTTGTTTTTGAAAAATTGATTGTGTAACTGACTGATTAAGTGTATCATAGTGAATACATGGCTTAGTGAGTAATGTTTAAATATGTAAATATCTGTATCAGTCTCTCACTTTGTGTATAAGTGGCTGCATGGGTTGGTGAGTAGCTACATGGGTGTCTATATAGGTTATTAGTTGGTTTTTTGAGTATCAGTCTGAGTGTCTGCATGGTTCAGTGGGGGGTATTACGTAGTGCATAGGTGCATGAATGAGTGACTCACTGTTTGTATGTGTTGAACACAGCATGTGTGCAGGACTGTATGGGTGGATGAGTGTGTGTATGGGTGTGTTAGTGAGTGAATGACTGTCTCAATAGTGTCTTTATGAGTAACTACATATGTTTTAAACTAGTATATGTGACTATTGGTGTATATATGTGAGTATATGTGAGAGTGAGAGATTGAAAGAGTTCCTGTATGAATAAGTATGTGTTTCTATAAGTGATTGTTTAAAAGACTAAGTATGTGTAAGTTTCCGTAGAAGTAAGTATGGTGGTGTGTGTATAACTGTATATGCAAGTAAATGTATGTTTGATTCTTTATTAGCATGAGTGACTATGTGTGTGAGTAACTCTATGGATGAGTGGCATTGTGTAACAGGATGTATAGGTGTATGAGTACATATGATGAGTGAGTACATGTATGAGTGACTGTATAGGACTGTTGGTGAATGAGTGGATGTGTATGTGGATCTTAGAATTACTGAAGAGGTTGTTGTAACTGGTATTGGTATGTCCATTGTTTTGAAAATTTTAGTCTCTATTTTTGAATGTGTGTATCAAAGGTTATATTAGGGTGAGAGGAGGTCTGCCACTCTATCACAAGGATGATGTCATCAGTGATGTCATCAGTGATGTCATTTGAGATGTCATCAGTGATGTCATGAGTGATGTCACTGACCATGTCATGAGTGATGTAATATGTGACGTCATCAGCAGTGCATTGTGGGCGCGCGAGTTATAGTTAGCTGAACTAACTATAACGGGGGAATTTCAATGGTTTTGTACAAGTGAAAAGTCCAGCTAACTATAACACCCCTGAAACCTATGGTTTTTTCAGTGAATTTCTGAGGTTTTTTAAATGCTAATTCCTAACTATAACGTGCCTGAAACCTATGGTTTTTTCTGTGAATTTCAAAGGTTTTTTAAATGCTAATTTCTAACTATGCCTACAGAGATAGGACATGTGAAGAAAGAAGAAAAAATGCACAGAAAGAAACAAAAGAAGTGCAGAAAGAAGCAACAGAAGTCCTCAAATACGAAGATAAGTGCAGGAAGAAGGATAACGTGCAGAAAGAACAAAAAGAAGAGCAGAAAGAAGCCTTGTTGCAAAATCATCCTGTACCCTCAACTTTTTCAGACGGATACTGGTGGTAACTGAGTCTGACTAACCAGTCCTAGAGCCAGTGCTATGTTAAAAGACACTTAGAATACAGTGAAAACACCTACATACACTAGGGAACATTATGCGTTGGGGTCCCCCTGTGATTAGCATGACCTCCTCTGTAAGCCCCTAGTGTATAATAGGGCATGGGGATTAAAACTACCTCTTAAAACAGGCCACAGGGCGTTTTTGCACACGTTAACTCAGGCCCCGTCCCCTCCCTTCACAACTGCGTAAACACGCCCTGTGTCCATTTTTAGTTGGGAGATTAAGTTCATTTGAATCCTGAGGGTCCCTAGGGTCCAACTAGCCCACTAGGTACCTCCAGTAAGTGCCACAGAGCTGCGTTGCAGAGAGGTGTAAAAAGTGGCACGGCCTGGACCACCTCTCTGCAATGCAGCTCAGTGGCGCTTACTGGAAGCACTTGGTGGGCTAGTTAGCCCCCAGGGGCCCTCAGTATTGAAGGGAAATTATATCCCCAATTTAAAACGTGCCATAGTGCGTGTTTGCACACGTCACCTCAGGCCCCGTCCCCTCCCTTCACCACTGTGTAAACGCGCCCTGTGGCTGTTCTAAGTTGAGAGATTAAGTCCCCCTGAATCCTAAGGGTCCCTAGGGTCAAACTAGACCACTAGGTACCTCCAGTAAGCGCCACAGAGCTGCGTTGCAGAGAGGTGTAAAAAGGGGCTTGGCCTCAGAACACCTGGCTGCAGCGCAACTTCCTGGCGCATACTGGAGATGCCTGTTGGGGGCGCGTTTGCAGAGTGCTGCACGGAGGGGGCATGGCCTCCGGCACGATGCCAGTCTTTTATTTATTTTAGTTTTTTAAGAAGGGGGGCTGTTTGGTTCCCCTTCTTATTCTAATTTATTGGCCCTGATGACCCCATCCCCCAGGGCCAGTCTCCTAATTATATTTTTTTGACCCCAATCCCCAGGGCCGGCCACTGTTTTGTATTATTTTTAAAAAATATATATTTATAGACACACCTAGGACATGCTGGACAAACCGTACGTACCTATCACCATGACGATTTGCGTGATATTCATTAAAAGGCGACTATGCATGCAATGAATCCACGTGGAATGTATTTACACCACTAGTGAAGCTCTGACATGTCTGATGCCCTACCGTGCCTAATCCTGGTAGACACCCTTGTCGTTTATTTATACAAACATGGGTAGCTATTGACGGGCACATTTAATACACATGCACACCAAGCCATTCAAAGGGGATTCGACAAAAATTCGACCAAAACTATGCAAGAAACCCCCCTCACGGTTAATAAAACACACATCCACTGCCGGATGTGTAATACTTTTTATTTTACTCTCTGGAAAGGGGACGAACATCACTTGAGAGTCACAGCGTGCTCCTGACAGAGCCCAATGCTGTGTTACACCCACCATTGCCTGCCGAGTGCCACACACCTCTGTGTTGTATTCCACTAGCTAGTGCATATGCTATGACACTCTCTAGCCCATGTGCACTGTAACACCACCCCGTGAATATGTCATGCCATACTTGTCTTCGCACGGGTTATATTGCCCCATCTAACGTGCCTTTCTCGATGCCTATGTTATAACGCACAGTGCTATGCCATACATATTACAATCTGGGATCCATATCTTTGTCACAGTGCATATGCAACGTTACACTCCCCAGCACATATTTTATATTACAACTTTAGAGACTAGTTAGGTTACACAACACTGCCCTGTGCATATTACACTCCAAGGCGCATATCGCATAGCACGCGCTAGTGCCTGTGCTATCTCGCGCTCTCCAATGAATCTGTCATTGCGCACAATGTATTGCATATTATATTTCACGCCCGGTTCATCTTATATCACACTTTTTGGTGCATAGTTTATACCATACACTATATCTAGTTTTCATTTTCAATCGTGCTCTCAGGACTATGTTCTATATAACACTGTGTTCACCTACCCTTTTCACGGGCATTACATTTTGCGATAGGGGGTGGAGGGTCAGGGGGTGTTTCTGCCAAGTGAGCCCGGAGTCACAGTCACAAACGTCCTCTTCTTCCTGAATAAAAGTGAGATTATGCTGCATACTTGTTCATATTTTAAGTAGTTCGCACAGACACAATGTTTTAAAAACAATAAAGTTCCTAATACCCGCCGTCTCTGAACAGTTAGCTTGCTGCCCCATCCCCTTCCTCCCTATCCTCTGTTGTGTGAATCCATGGACTAGCCTCCTCCCTCCTGCCATGCATGGTCTGATGTGCTGCCACTGCCCTCAATTTAGTATGATGTACCAGTGCACTCCTCCTGCCCTCCATTGCCCAATTCTATGCCCCATCATTGACCTCCTGCTTAAACTCTGTGCTTAGCTTGCTGCCCCTATTCTCCTTCCCCCTGCCCTCCGATGTCTTTGTGCATGCCCCTGCTCCATCCTTTTTGCCCACCATGTCCCATGGACCTGCCACTCCTATCTACTCTGAGTGTTCTGTTGAGCTGCCACTCCCCTCCCACCTGCCTAGCATTGTCAGATGACTGTAACCTGTCCCTGCCACCTCCACCCTGCCTGTCCACATGCCATGCCCCTATCCTCTTCCTCCTGTCCTACATGGTCCATTGTACTGCCACACCCTTCTGCCCTCCCTGGTCTGTTGTGCTGCAACTGCTCCTCCTGCCTGCCCCGTGTGGTCTGTTGTGAGGTCCCTTCCCCTGAACTTTCTTGTCTGTGCACAGGTCCTGACCCTTCCTTCTATCCTCCATCGTCCTTTGTGCATGCCCCTCCACCCTCCTTCTTGCCCATCATAGCCATTGTGCTGCCACTAACCCTCCCACTTGCCATGCATGGTCTTCTGTGCTGCCATGGCCCCTCCCACCTTCCCTGTGTGGTCAGTTAGCTGCCCCTGACCCCCTCCCACCTTCCCTCCATGGTCTGTGTGTATGCCATCACAGTCTCACTGTTGCTCTTCATGGTGTGTCTTGCTTCTAGTGCCCATCCTGCCTGACCTCCATGGCTATCTTGCTGCTCCTGCCCTGCCCCCTTGCCCCCAGCCCTACTCCCTCCCTCCTGGCTTGTCTGTTCCATTGTAATGCCCCTGATCCGTCCCTCCTGCCCTTTATGGTCTGTTATACTGCAGCTTTCTCTCCTGTCTGTCCATTATGGTCAGCTAGCTACCATTGCCTCTTGCCCCTCTGTTCTCTGTTGTCCATGTGCATGGTCCTGTCCCCTCCCTCTTGCTTTCTATGGATTGTTGTGCTGCACTCCCGTCCTGCATGCCCTGTGTGGTGTATTGTGCTGCTGCAAACCCTGATGCCTGCCCTGCAGGGTCAGTTTGGTGCACCTCTCCATGTCCCTCCTGTCCTCTGTTATCCAAGTCCATGTCCCTATCCCATTTCCTTCCATGATCCAATGTACCATACTTGCGAACATTTTGAACTTGGTAAGAGGGAGATTTTGAAAAAAAACTGGGGTATTGATTTTCCCCTTTGAGTTACATTGAAAAAGAGGATATTGTAGACAGGAGACAGATCAAATAAAGCCCATTTGAGCTTAAAAACGTTGGACGTTTCCTGGCTGAATCGGGTCTGTTGGCATGTATGGTTGTACTACCATTGCCTCTTCCTTCTGCCCACAATGGTCTATTACATTGCCACAGCCTTGAAGGAGGGTAGATTTTGTATCACAGGGGGCCCCTGGCCCGTTCTGTCCACACCTGAAGTATGAGACCCTTGTCCTTGCCCTGCCAGCTGCATTTGTAGGCCGTATTAAATTGACCAGCGGGTCCTGTGTTGCTATATAATTATCCTGAGACATCCTTACCACTCAGCCAGCATAAAACCCCTGTGTAGGCCCTTCTGTTCAATATGTATGCCTCTTTGTTAAATTGACCATAGCTCTGCAATTTTAGTGTATAGCAGTCTGAAGGCAGGTCTGCGAGGCCTTCTGATCCAAACTAGTAGCCCCCACCCTACCCGAGTGCTCCGTGCTCGGTATCAAAGTTCAACATCCCCCTGAAGCTGTCGACATACAGTAGGCTGCATCCTGGACTGGTACTTGCTTCCTGGGCAGGTTTCCCGCTTTTAAGGAAGTGGCAACCGCAGAGCGTCAAGTTAGGAGAACTGAGGAGATTTTATACATGAATATATTGAATTCCCGTACAATACCCATTATTTTCTGCTTGCTCTATGGAACTTACGATAAGCGATTGGCCTGAGAGACTGACCTTTTCACCCAGTCCATTGTCAGCATTAAGTGGGTAAATGACGAAATGTCTGGTAAAATCTGCAGACGAAGCTTTTGGGTAGCATACGTAGGTAGATGTAGCGTGCAAAGGAGCCCACAAAATGATATAAAAAGGGAGCACCCACAGATATCGACGGACTACCTCGCCGTCTGTATGTAGGTTAACAGGCAGTGCAGGTTTTCCCCAAGAGCTGGGAGCTCTTGTCTTCCTTTGCTTAAAATGTCTTGCTCTGCTTTGCTTGAAGTATCTTATTCTATTTTACCTATATGAAATGTCATGTTATGTTTAACCATTGTTCTCTTTACTTTTGCATTTAAAAGATTTTGTATTGTAATTGCAGGAATGCTTGCTCTAAGAGTAAACGTGAGTGTTCCTAGGTAACATTTTCCTTGGTGTAACTTGTTTCTCATGATGCATTTATAGATGTGTTTTCTCTCTCTCTCTGTCAGTACATTAATTGAGATACAGAGAATATTATGACAGCTGTATGATTATCTGGATTCTGTATTTTGTACTTTATGTCTCTATTCTGCGGTTTCTTTGAAGTTGCATCTTCTCATTAAACTGCCATTGTATTCTGCCTCCAATTCCATGTCTCATATGTCTGTTTTCTTCATTTTTGGAGCAAGCGTTCCTAGGCACCCCGGCTCAAATTAAGGTGCCCCTTTTGTCCCTGACTCACTCTCCTGCTCAGTTCTGTGGTGGCTCCCGGGGATCTGGGGACCGCCCCTAGCTTCCTTGACCCGTAATAGATCTTCCCTCCAACAGCCTCTCTTGCAAGTCCTGTATTGTTGGTTTGTTGCCCCTGCCCCCCTTTCCACTGCCCTCCATAGTCTGTTGTGCTTCCACGGCCCTTCCTGCCTGCTCAGTGTGGTTAAATTGTTGCCTTTGCACCCTCCTACCTGCCTTCAATTTTCAGAGTCCGTGCCGCTGGCCTCTGCCTCTCAACAGTATCCTAATGAACAACTAGATTGCTAACATTCTATATTTATTACAAAAGTGTGGAACGCCTGACATCATCTTGATGTAATCAAAACTGTAATACCTAGAGCATTTCCTTTAGAAATTACATATATGAGAGGGTCTTATTGGCATCAAAATTATGGTTAGTGCTCTAAAAGACTAAAATAAGGACATATTTTCTGAGTTTTCAAATAGCGACAAAGCACTTTTAAATTATTTGTTATCTTTATGTTTTTTTATCCAGTTGACCACTTGATTAAATGTTGCACTTAGGGGAGAGGATGTGGTGTTACTTCCAGAACTGCAGACTTTGCAACTGGGGAACCAGGTTGAAGTTTCTGCTTCAGCTCGACATTCTGTGATTCTGGTCAAATCACTTAGTCTCCCCATGTCTACAACCAAAATGAATTTGTTCTTGTGTGATGTAACCAATGCTCATGTAAAGCACTCCAATACCTGACAACTCTGCACTATATAACACTGCAAAAACACAAAATAATAAGTGTTTTGCACACTTCTGTCATTGGGCTATATTTGGGCTACATCTGGGTGATTTTGGGCTACATTTGGGCTCTTTTGTCTCCGGTGGCCATCTTGGGAGATTTATTTGTTATGAAGTTTCCTAATTTCCTCATGTACTGCAGTCTCCTCAGTAGGAAATGTTTTCAGTTTTTCACTTTGATTCCATCATGAAGGTATTCAGATATGTCACACATTTGCCATAAATTCTGAATGTTAGCACTCTAGTTGCTCATTAGATCACTGTAGTAAAACTACTGCACCATGGAAGTCTGCTCCGGGTATTAAAAGTGCATGTTTCAGTCTGCATGTCAGAATTTTTTAATGAAATAGAAGAGGATTTGAGAAGTCACTCAAAATGTGCCCTCATTTTCTTTCTTCAGCATTAATCATAATTTCTATGGCAAAATGAACCTCCTCATTGTGTTCCTTTTTAAATTAAATGTTTTAAGTGTTACCAGTTTATTCCAATCAAGATGGCTTCAGGTGTGCCTTACTTTTGTCATAATGAAGACAGTAAGTGCTCTAGTTGTTTTTAAGAACATTCTGGGACATTCTGTCATTGGGCTATACTTGGGCTACATCTGGGTGATATTTGGGCTACATTTGGGCTCTTTTGTCTCTGGTGGCCATCTTGGGAGACTTATTTGTTATGAAGTTTCCTAATTTCCTCATTTACTGCAGTCTCCTCAGTAGGAAATACTTTCAGTTTTTTACTTTGATTCCATCAAGAAGGCATTCAGATGTGTCACACATTTGCCATAAATTCAGAATGTTAGCACTCTTTTTGCTCATTAGATCACTGTAGTAAAGCTACTGCTCACCAGGGAAAACTGCTGCTGGTATTGAAAGTGCATGTTTCAGTCTGCATGTCAGAATTTTTTAATGAAATAGAAGAGGATTTGAGAAGTCACTCAAAATGTGCCCTAATTTTTCTTTCTGCAGCACTAATCATACTTTTTATGGAAAAATGAACCCCCTCATTTTGTTCCTTTTTAAATTAAATGTTTTAAGAGTTACCACTTTAATCCAAGCAAGATGGCTTCAGGTGTGCCATATGTTTATCATAAGTAGGACTGTTAGCGCTCTAGTAGTTCTTTGGAACACTCTGGGAAGCTGCAGTAGAACACAAAGGAATCAACTGACAGTCTCTGCCCTTGTTGGATGTACATGTTTTACTGAGAATGTCAGACTTCATTCTCACATGACTGAGAAAGATAATGTGAATTTACAGAAAATAAGCTCTCAGTTTAGCCTATAGATCACCTTCCAAACCTCTGTGGTAAAAGCATGAGAAAATATTTTTCTCTCAATCATGATATCCCAGCAGAAGGCTTTTTCACATGGTGAAATCACCTTAGAACATACCACAATTCCTAAAATGAGTATGGTACCATCAACAAATGATTTATAATGTAACTAAAGTCTTAAAACCTTCTATTAACTGCAATGCTTTTTAATGAGGTGCTATCATGTATATTGGTCCCAAGATGGCTGCCAACACTTCTTGGATGAAGTGCTGACAGCCAATCAGATCTCAGGATGAGATGTGTGGTTAGGCTCCGCCCACATATATATATGCTTTTAAATGCTATTTTCTCAGGAAATACTGAACAGATTTACACCAGACCTACAAAAGGCACTTCCTTGACCTTATGGCTACCTCTCTGCCAAATTTCAAGTAATTCTGTTCAGCCGTTCGGGCTGTAGCTGTGTCTAAAGGTCCTATGGAAAAATGCATGGGGAAAACGCGTTTTGGGACCCCCCCTTTTTTCTCGGCCCCTGCTTGACGAATCCCCCCGAGACTTTCAGGGTAGGAGCGGAGCGTAGCGCCCCACCTATTTTGAAAATTTCGCGAGGATTCGTCGACCGGCGCCAAAGTTATTCCAAATAGAATGTTGCGGATTTCCTATGGAAACAGGGTCCTAACTATAACTACCTACTGGCGACCGCCAGTAGGTAATATCTACATATATATATATATAGATAGATATATACACACAAATATATACACACACACACACACACACACACGCTCTCCCTCTCTCTTTTTTTGTTTCTCTCCCTTTATTCAATTCTTTTTAGGTTCTCATCGAACCACATTAGCGAAATATCCAGCTCCATCGTCCCCATACTTACTTCATTGGTCAAAGATTGGGACCGATATTACCTACAGTCCTTTTCCATGTTAGGAGGAATTCTTTCCTCCTGCTTCCGTCCACATTCCTTCATTCAGGGTTGAAGAGCATCAAGTATTTCCATTTCGAAATAAAACACGGTGTATTCTGAAAAGACTCTCTCATATTAGCATTGTCAAAAAGAGCACACAATTATTGTAAGAACAAGAAGAGAACAGCATATCTCTGCCGGTGAGCTTGGCAGGGTTGTTTGCACTTTCTTCCAGGCCTGACGCTGACAAGATATGAAAAGTTTTGTACAGCATTTCTAATAAGAGGGACAAAGTACTCCCCAGTACCCTAAACACCACACACGGTCAACTCATAAATAAAATGTTCACTGTAGAATCCCTTTCTATGGAAAATTCATAATCCCTAGTTGTGTCTGACAATACACAGGTGGTGATCCATATTATGGACACCCATGAAAGGAGGACAGATGCTTGGGTGCTTAGTTTTGAACATGGAAGACCTGGATAGGCACCTTCTTGAAAATGTGCAAGGTTCTCTGCTGACCTGCAATAACCACTACACAGTTTTCCTTGACAGTGTTGCTGCTCTAATTAAAACAATTACGAGGGTCAGCAGCTGCCAGAACCAAAATATAGTTAAGCAAGAAGATCGACATAGATTTGGAATCAAAAGAGTGTGCCAATAAGACTAAGTCAAAATCAAAAGACAGACTGACATAGAGTCTGTTCTCTAAGCAGTTGCAAGAAGCTCCGGCACATATGCCAAAATCAACATTGTTTATAGGGTTTTAGGTAACGACAGCCACACACATTTAGGGCGAGATTTAGAGTTTGGCAGAGAGGATACACTATTGCAATGGCGACAAGGAGCCCTCTCCTCCAAATTGAAGTTTTGCCTGCCTTATTTAGTGCTGAGTAGAACTTAAGTACTCTGCCTTTGCCACAGGCATGCAAATACAAGGAGATAATGGAAGGAGCGCTGACACTTTTCAGACACTCACCCCCAGTCACAGATTTGGGTTGAATCCATCATTGTTCTTTAGCTCACTTCGCCACCCCAGTTCAGACACAGCTATATGCAAATCAGTCTTGACCCTGTGCCTCATGGGAACAGTCCAGCCCGAACTGCCAAGCCGTGTCTTCCCTGGACCAGAAACAAGCATCCTGGGACCGGTTTCGGGCTAGCAGCCCTCATCAGCCAGGCTAGCTTGAATCCAGTGGCAAAGTGAGCAAGGGACCCACGTCTGGGCATACCCTGCCAACTTAGGGGGTACAAATCAAACACAAGGAGATGATGGACGAAGCACTAAAACGTTTCAGACACTCACCTCCAGTCACAGATCTGGATTGAATCCATCATCGTTCTTTAGCTCACTTCGCCACCCCAGTTCAGACACAGCTATATGCAAATCAGTCTTGACCCTGTGCCTCATGGGAACAGTCAAGCCCGAACTACAAAGCCATGTCTTCCTTGGACCGGAATCAAGCATCCTGGGACGGGTTTCGGGCTAGCAGCCCTCATCAGCCAGGCTAGCTTGAATCCAGTGGCAATGTGAGTAAGGGACCCACTTCTGGGCATACCCTGCCAACAGGCATGCTCCTCCTAAGGCCTGACAGAGGAAGGGCTATAAGACTTTTGGCCATTGGTCCACCTACTCTCTTTAGAGTGCGTGTCAAATGGCTAGTTTTTAATTTCACACTTCGCCATCCAAAACATGGCTGTAAATGAAATTAAGATGATTTCAATGACTCCCATTCTATGGGAGAAAACTCCCATGGCAGTTGAACGTGTGAAAGAAAACCTCTACCAATGGCAACAGTTTGGTAAGTACACAGAGATATTCAAGGTAGCTCCAATGCTAGGTATACTGGTCATTGCCTATATGTCTGAAATGGCAGGTAGGCGTGAGAAATAACCTCAACCAATTAAGACTGGTAGGACAGAAATGGTCCCCTATATACACAGCTACAGGAGGGGGAATCGGCTAGTTAATAAATTCGGCCCATGGTATATCGTCGTTGAGGCCTCATTTATTGGACCGGAGTCGGAGCACCCAACGTTGCTCTTGTGTAAATAGGGTTCTCATTGACCAGTTGGGGTTGGAGTCGATGATAGTGAATCGAAGACTCTCTTGTGTGTGGTGTGCCTCAGAGAAGTGACTTAGCATTCTAGTTTTTTTTGCAACGGATCGTGCTCCAATGTTCACTGATCTGAACTTTAAATGGTCTTGTAGTCATGCCCACCTAGCGAAGATTGCAGGAACATGTGATCAGATACACACAGTGTTTTGTATTGCAGTTGGTGTGTCATTTCTGATGCCATGGCCTCTGCAAACCTAGGTCTTTATGTTTAGTCGCATTGGTGAGATGGCATACTGAACACAACCCGCATGGATAATGTCCTTCAATTGATGGTAATGCCCAGAGGGTGGGTTATTTGATTTGTTGCATGCATGGGTGGGTAGGTACCAGTAGGTCCCTCATATTCTGAGTATGTTTAAATGCGAATAGGGGAGTTGGTCCTGGAGTAAAGTCGCCCATCTGAAGTATCCCACAGTGCCTTTAATGGCCTTCTGTATTTTGTTGGAAGAGGGGGTGAAAGTTGTCACAAATGTAAGGGTGTCCGTGGGTGTTTTTTCCTTACTCTCCAGCAATCATTCTCTGTGGTTGTTTTTGGCCCTCTTGTAAGCATGATGGATCACCTGAGGTGGGTAGTGGTGATCCACTAAGTTGGATTTTAAGGTGGTTGCCTGTCTTTTGTACTCGGCTACAGTGTGACTGTTCCTGCGTAAGCGGAGGAAGTGGCCCACAGGGAGGTTATCCCTAAGGGCTTTAGGGTGGTGGCTGTCATAAAGCAGAAGGTTGTTTCTGTCTGTGGGTTTTCTGTAATTAGCGGTAAAGATTTGTCCATCTCTGATAGAGATAGACAAGTCAAGGAAAGGGATCGTGCTCACAGACCATGTGCTTATGAGTTTTAGAAATGGGTAAAGGGTGTTGAACCACTCACAGAAAGATGCACATTTGTCTGTGTTCCCGCTCCAAAAAACCAGGACATGGTTGATGTAGCGACGCCATATTAGTATGTCATTCTGAAATGGGTTACTTTCATGTAGAATGTACTTGCTCTCAAATGATGCCATGTAGATACAGGCCAGACTAGGAGCAAAGGTGCTCCCCACGCTGGTGCCTTGTACCTGATTGTAGATTTGATTATGTAAAGCGAAGAAGTTCTCTTTTAGGGCTATGGCGGCACATTCAACAATGAAGTTGATTGGGGTGTTAAATAGCCATGGGTCTTTCTCGTGAAGGATTGTTTCCATGACTTCAAGGGTGGCGTTCTGAGGGATGTTTGTGTACAATGCCTCCACGTCCAAGGTTATCAGGAGATACATTTTGTCTGGTGTTGGGAAAGTCTTAATCAAGTTCATGACATCAGTCGTATCTCTGAGGTTGGTAGGGGTCTCCATCATGATCGGTCTAAAAAAAAATTTCAAAGAATTTGCTTAATGGTTCAAGGAGAGACTTGACACCTGAGACAATCGGCCGGCCTGGTGGGGTGTCCACACCTTTATGAATTTTGGGGAGGGTGTAGAAATAAGGGATCCTTGGCTAGTCTTTGTTCAGGAATCCTGCTACTTGTGTAGTAAACCAACCTTCAGTCTCAGCTTCAGACCCCAAACTCCTGTTTTTGGTGGTAAGGCGTTCAGTGGGGTCAACCTCAATTGGGCGGTAGTAATGGTTGTTTGCCAGTTGTCTTTGGCATTCCTCATTATACGTGGTGACATCCTAGATCACAATGGCACCACCTTTGTCGGCTGGTTTGATCACGATGGTTGGGTCTTCTGTAATCCCCTTGAGCAAGGCCCTTTCCTGTTTAGATAGGTTGTTGAATGGTTGGTTGTTGGTCAGATTGGAAACATCTTTTAGAATGGCCTTTTCAAAGATGAGTATCTCGTGTGGAGTCATGGCTGCAGAGGGCACAAAACGTAACTGTTTCTGTAATCCTATGCCCTCTTCCGGAGTGTAGGGCTTGTACTGAAAGTATGCCTGTAACCTAATTTTACGAAAAAATTGATACAGCTCGTCTTGGAGACGGAATGAGTCTTCCCAGGGTGTTGGGGCAAATCCTAAGCCTTTTTCCAAAAGGGCAGTTTCCCTTTCGTCCAGTTGATCTGAAGATAGGTTCACTACAAGTCTTTTTGACCCATTATCTTGCCCCTCAGTGTCATCTGGGCGTCCGGCTCCTGCCAATGCACGGTGATGTTCGCGCCTCTACTTCTGCCTCTTCCTCTGTCCCTCCCTCTGTTGAAAAAAGGGGGGTTTGGAAATTGTTGGTACAATTGGTCTTGTTGAGGATGGCCAGGTGGTATGTTTCACATTGGTGGTGGTCCCATCCATTGTCCCGGGAAAATCTGTGGTTGGTAAGGATGTGTGGGAAAGTTGTGGTAGAGAGGAGGGGGTTGGTTATTCTGGTTGCCCCTTGGTCTAGTGGAGTAGTTCCTGCCTTGGTAGCTTGAGTCACTACTCACTGATCCGGATCTTCTTGAAAGGTTGCTGGTGCTTTCATCAGAAGACGTGTCATTTGTCTGAAACTGTTAATCTTCTTTTGTGTAGGGGTATATCTTCTCCTGGTCAAAGCGTTTGACATCTTTTTGTAGTTTGGTAATCTTTTGTTTTGTGAGGTACTCTTTGTGTTCACTCATTTCTTCATTAATCTCGGCCAGGCGAGATTTGAACGCCGTGATGGTAATGCCTGTCTTAAGTGACTTTTCTGCCTGTGTAATTTGAATGAGTAGGGCTGCATTAATGATGAGGACCAGCCAATCGCGTGTACACTTCCAGGCAATCTTAGACCATTCCCTTCAAAAGGTGATATGTTTGAGAAAGGTTCTGGGGGTGAGGGTGACTAGTAGGCTTTTAGGGGCTATGTTAGCTCTCAGATATTCCGTCATGACGGATCCATGAAGAGCTGTCTTAATCTGTTGCTTTCTGAGAGCTGTAAGGGCCTTCCAGTCCTCTGTCTTACTCCCTGTAGCTATATTCCCCTCTGCCGTTCATAATGATGGTGCCCTCAAAATCTCAGCTACGGTATCAACGTCAATACCATGACTGATGTTCCCCAAAACCCATGAATCCATTGGACTTGAGTATTTGCAAGATTCACCCGGTACCCGTGACTCCATTGCGCTTGAATCCCTGCAAGCCTCCCCCAGAACCTGTGATCCAATAGATTATGTGTACCTGCTGTTACTAAAGCCTTGGTGTGGTTTTCCATTGAATCCCTGCAAGCTACCCCAGAATACCCGTGAGCCAATGGCAAACCTTTCTCCCGCTATTGCGGGGTCCTTGGTGTTATTTTCATTATGCATGTTCGAGCGTAAATGAAACATTCACTTCCTGTTATTTGGTTCTGATCAACAAGTTGCACATACCCATTCTGCAGGGTCAAAGCCAGTGTGCTAACAAGTGTTTTCTTTAAAGTTCAAGAACCTTCAAGACAACCATGTGCCACACAAGATCTAGCTAAATCCATTGAGCCTTTGAGAGGGTATATAAACCCCACCCAACCCCAAGTTGTGGCTTGGCCTCGCTCCCTGCGGAACAAGCATCACCCTCCCCACTGACCAGATGAATCCTGCCGGAACCAAGAAGCACTCCATTCTCCTTCAAGTCTATCTAAAGCTGTGGTTCCTGTGGCTCTAGCTCCTATGACATCTTCCCCCACTCATCCTCATGTACAGCTACTCTGGACCCCGTGACTCCCTGAGTCAAAGTCTCAAGATCTTCTTTGAACTTCAGTCAAGTGGAAAAATTAGGTTTAGTACTTGATATCAGATTAGTGCGCACTAATCCTCCTATAGTAGTAAGCAAGACCGAATATCCACATCTTTGAAGACTATAGACTTTTCCTCCATGCCATCTTTGTGATTTACTCCAACGCTTCTTGTGTGTTTGTACTCCAGACCCTTCCTGCAGGGACTAGGGCAGTTACCAAGAGCACACATCCCTTTCTGCAACCACCACACTTTAGCGGTTTGGGAAATCTAACAAGCACCTCTGCATGCTAATCTTTTTCATATCACAGTTACCACTCCTGGGCCCTCGACTCCGCCTGAAAGATTTTTTGGGGATAGTCACAATTTTGATGCATTCTGGAGTAATGCCATTTGCAATTGTTTGTAAACCAGGAGCCTTTACCTCTGATATTGCTAGAAAAGCTTTTATTCTATCCTTTCTTGGGGGTACAGCTGCTAGTTAGGCTATTTCACTAATTGAAAATAATGACCCGGTTTCTGAAGAAACTCCACTGGCTCCCTGTACACAAGAGATGCCAATTCAAGATCCTGACGCACGCCTACAAAGCCCTTCACAACCAAGGACCAGTGTACATCAACCACCGCATGAGCTTCCACAGACCCTCAAGACTCCTGTGCTCCCCCCTCTCCTTTGCTCACGCCCTCCACTGCAGCAACAGTGGAGGTCGTTCCTTCCTCTACCTTGCTGCAAAATCATGGAACAGTCTCCCCATCCACCTGAGGGCCTCTCCCTCCCTCCAGGAGTTCAGAAGGGGACTCAAGACCTGGCTCTTTGACTGAAGCTCCCAAGCAGCCTAGATCCAGCACCTGGATACCCTCATGGGTGATTAGAGCACTCTATAAACCCTGCTTAATTGATTGATAAAGAGGTGATGCATTGTTTCTTTGCTATGCATACTTTCATCGAGGCCAGTGATAATGAGTTGCTAAAACTCGGTCAGAACAGTAAGAACCTCCTTACCTACATTACTGCCTTTTGTAAGCTGGTTACGGAACACAGTGGCCAGAGGAAAATAGGACTTCCCTCTTTTACATAGAGTTACAGGATGACTTGAAGGATTCCCTGGAGCACATTGCAGATTTACCCTCAGAATGTTCAAAGTTCATTGACTTAGTTGTCTGACTTGACCATATTTTAATGGAGTGCCCCCGAGGGGAACCCAGACTGTTAGTTGTGTGGTCTGAGAGGAAAGAGACAGAGTCTGAAAATCAGGGCAATACAGAACCCTTGCAGTTTGGAGGCTAAAGCGGTCGTGTCACTAGTAAGGAAAACTAACGTAGAAAGAAATTAAACTTGTGTTTGTACTGCGGTAAAGCAGGGCATTTTGCACGAGAATGCCCTGCCAAACCAAAGGGAAGTCAAAAGGCTGGTAACCAGCTGACAAAGGGGTCACTCACTCAGGTGTGGTCTTAAGCTGACCCCCATTTACCTGGATACTACCTCACATAAGGTTCCACGACATTTAACAATATCATTTACCCTTGTCATTGCAGCCCATCAGAGACAGGTTTTACCCATGTTTGTAGATTCTGGGGCCATTGGGAACTTCTAAGATCTAACCTTGGCCAGTTCCTTACATATCCCACGGGTTAGAAAAAGTGAACCTGAGCCTGTTAGAGCTGTAGATGGCTGCAAGCTCTCCTCTGGGTAGATTGTGTACCAAACTACTTCGCCATCCTTATGATCTGAGAAAGGACATAATGAGACCTTGACCTTTGATCTCATTGACGCACATACCTTTAGCACTATTTTAGAAATCCCTTGGCTTCAGTTGCACAATCCTGCTATTGAGTGGTCCCTCCATCTTGTCACCTTGAGAT
Organism: Triturus cristatus; assembly: GCF_964204655.1. Classification (NCBI taxonomy): domain Eukaryota; kingdom Metazoa; phylum Chordata; class Amphibia; order Caudata; family Salamandridae; genus Triturus; species Triturus cristatus. The sequence continues at coordinate 542,649,574 of NC_140584.1, forward strand.
CCAGTTAGTGTCAAACTCATTGATATAATAACGCTTAGAAAGTTCTAACTCTCTTGACTTATGCAGCCCCTAAATCAGACTCTATGATCCTGTTTCCAGTAGAATACCAGGATGTTCAAGACGTTTTTGACAAACTAAAAGCAGCACAACTGCCTCCTCGTAGGAAAATTGGTCCGCATAGACTTGAGTCCCAGGCGCAACACTTTGCTGCCGTCATGATTACACTCCCTCGGAGCATGAGACAGAACACATTTTTGCCAAATTGGATAAAAAAGGTACCTTTTGAGTGGTCCCAGGAGGCCCATGATACCTCCACAGCCCCAGCGCTCAGACTTGCAAACCCCATGCAGCCTGCCCTTGTGGAGGTGGAGGCCCCCCAGGTAGCATTGGGAGGTATATTATCACAATGTGACAGCACAATAGAACACATGCACCCAGTTGTCCTTATTATCAAAACATTATTACCGGCAGAGCAGAATTAGACAGCTGCCAAATTAGAGTTATTGGCCATTAAATTATGCTTTCAAGAATGGTAACACTACTTTTGGCCAGACACACCACAGATTAAGAACAATCTGCCATCTAGATGGGGTTACACAAATCAGGACACTCTAGGACAGACACCACAGAACATTGTAAGCTCAAAGCCCATCGGAGTAAGGCAGAGTATGAGTCAAGAAGAAATGGACTCTTGAGTGACTGGAGAGGATAATCATGTGTATAAGGAGCCTCCCTTCTGATCTGCCCATTCTGTAAAGTCAAATCAAGTGTACTAACACGTGTTTTCTTTAAGGTTCGAGAACCTGCCAGACTGCCATGTGCCCCACATGATCTAGCTACATTCGTTGAGTCTTCAAGAGGGTACATAAACTCTGTCCAACCCTAAGTCGTTGCTTGGCCTCACTCCCTGTGGCACAAGCTTCACCCTTCCCACTCACCTGAAAAATCCTGCTGGAACTGAGAAGTGCTCCAATCTCCTTCAAGCCCATCTAAACCTGTGGTTACAGTGGCTCCAGCTCCCTGAACTACTTTTTCCTCCCTCCCTCCTGCACAGCTACTTCGACCCCCTGTGACTCTCTGAGTCAAAGCCTGGAGATTTTCATCGAACTTCAGTCACCTGGAAGAACTAGGCTAAGTACTTGATGTCAGGTAAGTGCAGAGTAATCCTCCTAAGTAGTAAGCTTGACTGAGTATCCACATCTTCAATGACTATAGACTTTTCCTTCATTTTCTCTCTGTAATTTACACCAGCACTACTTGTGTGTTTATACTCTGGGCCCTTCCTGTATCCTTGGCGCTAGAACTGTTACAGTGCAAGGATTAGATACTTTAGCTCTGTGTCTCTCCGTGTGTCTCTAGTAGTACCAAGAGAAAGCACTTCAGAGTCTTTCATATGTGCATGAACCTTGCACCTCAAACTTTGTTCCAAGTGTACCTTTGAGAGTGCAAGTAACTCCAACATTGTTCCAAGTGTATTCTTGAGAGGGCAAGTAACTCCATCCTTTGCTCTCTGAGTGAATCCTTGGGAGTGCAAGTAAGTCCAACCTCTGTTCCGATTTTATACCCTGGAGTGACACACTCCAATCTGGGATTTTGGTTATTTTGCTCTCATGCCATGCTGCTGATGAAATCTGTGAGTGTACCACTGAAGTTAATGCATGGTCATTGCATGTAGAGACCTGTTAGTGTACTAATGGTAACTGCCTCCTCTTGTTATTTCCAGTGCATTGTGTCATCAGAGAACCATAGGTTCTTGTCCAGTGCACATCTACCTTGCAATCACAGATGGTCTCAGAAGTGTCATATCCTGTTACGCAGTGTCGCACAGCCGCTGAGCAGATCCAATACCGCAAGCCTCCCTTTTCTTACTTCATCCCAACCCCGCTGCCCCTGAGGGCCGTGCACGATCTAAGGAGTTTGGTCTCTTGATCTTATGCGGCTCTGAGAGGGATAGGGTGTCATCTCTGCGGTAGGGACCAGGTGAGTGCATGACACTATTTAACTAATATTCTGAAATGAAAAAGCGTGGGGAAAAACATGCATGTAAAGAATTCTTGTTCACATGAAAGTATTTCTGCAAATGTGAAATTATGTCAATGCAAGCTCTTTGAAGGCCTAGTCAGGCTTCCTGAGAAAACATGTAAGTTTAGCATTATTTTCTCATTATTAAACACGCATTCACAACAGCATATACAAGGCCATAATGTAAGAGGCATGAAATATGGTAGTCTGGCAAAATGAAAGTTCTGCAAATGGAAAGCGTTTTGGCCCAGATTTGCAAATAAATTAAACAACGCAGGGCAGCAAGTGAAGCTGCTGTGCTGTGTTGCTTGAAAGGAAGAGAGCACAACAGTGCCCAATCTACAAAGAAGTGCCACTGTTCTGCTTCCTCCCTGCCCTGACACACTTTATGCTGCCAGGCGCCAGTGCAGACATCCTTGCGCCATAGTGCAGGGATGTCAGCTTTGTAGTCACCACATTTTTTGTGCATGAAGCGGAACCTTCCTACACAAAAACTATGCTAAAAGGCACTTTACTCTTTGTGTGCTGCAGACGGATGTATATCGTTACAACGCACACTTTTACAACGCATGCACTTACAACGCATTTTTTACAACGCAAAATCCATTACAACGCACTACACTTACAACGCATGACACTACAACGCATTTTTAAAAACTACCTTTACAACGCATACCATTACAACGCATAATAGTAAATTGCATTTAAGGTAAGTATTAGATAGTATAGGGGTAAAAATTACTATTCTAACTCCAGGGGGTGCAACAGTAGGGTAAGTGTTGGATAGTATAGGGGTAAAAATTACTATTCTAACTCCAGGGGGTGCAACAGTAGGGTAAGTGTTGGATAGTATAGGGGTAAAAATTACTATTCGAACTCCAGGGGTGCAACAGTAGGGAAAGTGTTGGATAGTATAGGGGTAAAAATTGCTATTCTAACTCCAGGGGGTGCAACAGTAGGGTAAGTGTTGGATAGTATAGGGGTAAAAATTGCTATTCTAACTCCAGGGGGTGCAACAGTAGGGTAAGTGTTGGATAGTATAGGGGTAAAAATTGCTATTCTAACTCCAGGGGGTGCAACAGTAGGGTAAGTGTTGGATAGTATAGGGGTAAACATTACTATTCTAACTCCAGGGGGTGCAACAGTAGGGTAAGTGTTGGATAGTATAGGGGTAAAAATTACTATTCTAACTCCAGGGGGTGCAACAGTAGGGTAAGTGTTGGATAGTATAGGGGTAAAAATTACTATTCTAACTCCAGGGGGTGCAACAGTAGGGTAAGTGTTGGATAGTATAGGGGTAAAAATTACTATTCTAACTCCAGGGGGTGCAACAGTAGGGTAAGTGTTGGATAGTATAGGGGTAAAAATTACTATTCTAACTCCAGGGGGTGCAACAGTAGGGTAAGTGTTGGATAGTATAGGGGTAAAAATTACTATTCTAACTCCAGGGGGTGCAACAGTAGGGTAAGTGTTGGATAGTATAGGGGTAAAAATTACTATTCTAACTCCAGGGGGTGCAACAGTAGGGTAAGTGTTGGATAGTATAGGGGTAAAAATTACTATTCTAACTCCAGGGGGTGCAACAGTAGGGTAAGTGTTGGATAGTGTAGTGTAATATTATGCGTTGTAATGGTAGGCGTTGTAATGGAATGCGTTGTAAAGGTAGTTTTTAAAAATGCGTTGTAGTGTCATGCGTTGTAAGTGTAGTGCGTTGTAATGGATTTTGCGTTGTAAAAAATGCGTTGTAAGTGTAGTGCGTTGTAAAAGTTGCGTTGTAAAGGTTGTTCCCCGCTGCAGACAGGGAAAGAGGAAAAAACAAGGAGAAATAAAAATATTCCTCCTTGTTATGCCAGCCCCATGGAGGCGCAGGAAGGCGCAGGATTATGTAGCAAATCCATGTCTACAAGTCTTTGTAGATATGGATTAGCATCAAAATCCCTAGGTAGGTGCAGAGCCATGCCCATGCACCACCCACGGAACACTTCTCTGATCCCAAGTAGCACATTGCGCTGCCTTGCGTTACTTTAGGCGACAATCCAAAACAAATAGGGTTAGCATTCAAAAGAATATGAAAACCCAAAGCAAAGTGTTTTAAATCTGCACCTTAGTACCTATTAGGGGCTAGCGATTATATCCACAGTACCCTCAGTAAGTTGGATTTGGCAACTTTCCATATCCAGGTTGATGGGCTATAATGTCTTTACTACCACTTTATTCATGTGATCTGAGGTGGCATGCTTGGTTGCTTCATAAAATAATTGGCAGCTTGACCGTTCCATTGCTCGGTGGCATTGATACTGATGGCTTTGACACAGATGGTAGAAATGTGTTCTGTTCTAAAGCAAATTTATGGATCAGGAAATTGTAGATGTTTTTAAAGTACATTTATCGAGCTCTGTACATTGAAGGTGTAGATGGGTACATGCTCTAACAAGTAAATATGACAACAGTTTAGAGCAAAGGAGAAATATTAATCAAAAGTAAACCATTCCAAGAGGAGGGCCTGGTATGCTATATGCTGCTAAAGACAGAGGGGCTCATCAAGGGTTCTTATCAATCAATTTCCCCAAAATTGTAATTGTAATTGTACTTACATGGGGCTTACTTACCCTGATGAGCCGTTGAAAAGCTTTTCGGCGAGTAGCACGCTACTTCGGAGCCCAAAGGATTAGTGGTGAATTAGTATAGGGAAGTTGTTAATTTGAGTGGTGAAATTGTGTCTGTTAGTTTTATTGACTAGGATAAAAGAGGGATAGAGGAAGGAAGAGCCTAGATAGTGTTCTTTCCACGACTACTACCACAACATAGAACACAGGTATTCCAGCATCAGCAATCTTTTCAGGAAGGACACACTTTCAGGGCATACAGTTGAGGTGGTTACCGAGGCAATGCAGAGAGGAAGGTCATTGTGGCTATGGCAAGGGCATTCCAATGTCCATGCAGTTATTTGCTATCTGTCCCCTATAATGCAATGCCTATCTAGGTGGGGGAGGGGGGAGATGGCCAACGATCAAGGTATCCCTTCTAAAGTGCCAGGAAATGATCTCTCAGAAATGTGGGTGCTGCTCATTGTTCAGTAGGGATACTCCTTCGAGTTCCACACTGCCCCACTCCTATACATATGACCCTGACAGCACACAGTCTAAAAGACAAGCTGATGGGGAAATACTGGCACCCTCCCAGGAGCAAATGAATGAAACTCACCAGACATAGCAGGTTTGCTCAGAAACAGAGTGAAATGTATTTATTGGTACCAAAAGCATGCATCATTGCTAATTAGGAAGGAAGAAGTCAGATCTGCCACCTTAGGGGCTCTCAGACTGCTTCTTCCCAGAGTGGCTGGTTTCTGGGTGCTAAATAGTTCAGTAATGCCATGTCAGCGGAACTAGAATAAGGCACCAAGCCAAATATGGCTAACATGGGACCAGAAAGGCTGGCTTGGCACTGTGTAAGCAACTTGCACAACCAGATAAGGGAACTTATGATGACATCAGGACAAGGAAAGTGACCTCTAAGGCTGATTCAGAATAGCTGCTGGAAGCTTGTCCAGGCAAGGTCAGATAGGAAGCCCTTTGGAGCTCTGGGCCTAATGTTAGTGTGAGTACATACATATGAATTTATATGGATATTCATATATATTTTGCAACAATCCTCCCTTTTGGATAGACCTATCCAATATTAGTGTAAAACCAAAATATATATGTGTATATATGAAGGAAACATCAGTTACATATCTTTGGATGGCATTACACAGTGTTTGCATAAAATGCATATATTGTCATATTGAAACATCCTGATGAGATCGTTATTAGATCAGAAGGCTGTTGTGATACCGGCAGCATGCTCCTAATTAGGTGTCCAACAAATATTGTTTGCTCTATGCAATGCATCAGGCTACATTGTCACTTAGTCACTCAGTTCCCGGGCACTTTTTGCAAGTGTCAGTAATTTAAAGGCACACAGTAAGTGGTCATCTGCTTCAACTCCTGGTCCGCAGTTGTCTTGTTCAGGGGCTGTTTCACGGACCTGCCCTGCGTTGACATCTTCAGTCTATTTTTCTGCAGGTGCAGACCATCACCTTTCTTCGAGACTGCGTCGTGTACTTCACTCAACAGCATCAGTAGTTGTCGCGTCCCTCTGACACTTTATGATGGGCCCCCATGGATCGTAGAAATGGTCTGGTCTGTCCTCTTCTTGACTGCTGTGTTGCTCAGGTCCTCTGGTGACAGATGGTCATCAATTTCTTGTACCGTGCTCTCGGGCGTTGGAGTGCTGCCCTGCATCTTGTCTCCTCAATCCATTCATGGCGTTGGTTCACCGTCTGTGGTTCAGTCCACCTAGAACTAAAAGAAACAGCTTTTATTTTTCTCACCATGACCGTGTCTCCATAATCGCTTTAGAAGTCTTTGCCACATTGCAGGCAGTACTAAAGTCAGAGCATCAGGCCATTTCATGCCTGTTCCATCAGTTGCCTTTACTAATAATCTATTTTTTTAATTTATTTTTATTTTGGCGTTCATTTACTCATCCTGGCTTCAAGTTGGAGGGTGGTATGGGGTATGCATGTTATACTTTATTCCCCAAAACAACATCTTTAGCATAAATCTAGTCACTAAGTGATCTCCCTCTATTGCTATTTATGCCCTGGTGGACCCTAACCTCGGAGAGCTGGCTTTCCTGAAGCACTGCACCCCAGTTGCTGCATCAATCTTCCCTGTTGGACACACATCCATTCATTTTGAAAACGTATTCACCTACACCAGTAAATATTTAAATCCATTCACTGGGAAACAACATCCATCTGCGCATTCATCCTCCCTTGTGCATTATCAGAGGGTCCCTGCTCCAGTCTTGTAAGGGAAAGGTACATACTGCGTGGGGGCACAGGCATCTCATCCTGGTAGGCCCACACTCTCTTCATTATTCGGCTCACATCCATCATCAATCCTCCCTCTATGTTCATCTGGTGTTGCAGACCATTGTGCTTCCTTTACATTAGCTTGCAACAATTGTCTCTGAATGAGCTGTATTTTTGGAATGCTTTGTTCATTAGTCCTATCTGCACTGGCTGTAACATGCTTTCATTTAATGCTGTGTCAGCGATGGCATCACCTTTGGCTAACTTAGTATTAGCTCCTGTGTAGGCTTCACATTTTATTACCACTATCCTGGTGTATAATAGTATTGCTTTTAACAAGATCCTTACTAAAGGACCATTTTTAATAAGGCGCCCTGTTTCTCTTATGAATCCGTGATACTTCCACAGCTGGCCACAAATGAGAACTGCAAAGCATAATGTGAGTTAGTGTAAATGTTAACAGTTTTACCATTGACTAGTATTCATGCTTTTGTTACAGCATACAGCTTATCTTACTGGGTAGATGTTTCAAGTGGCAGAGCTGCACTTCAGCTATTGCTATAGCATACCCTCCTCTGTAATCAGTGTCTATCAGTCTGCTGGAGGAACCATCAGTGTACCACTCCTATAGTCTGACTTTTCTAATGGTGTCTAATCTTGGCGTTGTGCTGATTTCGACAATCTCAACACCAACTTACTTAGGGGTCTCATTTGTTTCTAAGAGAATGGATCTCCTCAGGGTAACCTATTGCAGGTAATACTTTTGCCAAATTAACAGGTGGGCATCTTATTATGACATTACAATTAGACAACATGGTGCCATTATAACCTGTGTGCCTGTCAGCAGAAAATGTTGTGTCGATCCAGATAACAACAACCGTACCAAATACATCCGCACCAAATGTGGCACCTAGACAATACAAGTATAGTCCAACACAATGAGAGTTGTCCTCTCCACCATCACAGCTGCTGACCCCTAATCACTTCAGAAAGCAAAATTACATAGTTGTGTCCCCCAGGCCTTTCTTTTCCAGCTGTGCCAGCACACCATTGGCAGCACCACTTCATTTGCAATGTTATTTTGCTCTGAAACAGGGATGGAAAGACAGTTTGTAGTCAGGCAGTACCCATGATGGCGCAGTACACAATGTCTCTTTCAATTTCTTGAAACAGTTTGCAAGTTCATTAGTCATAGCATCTGCATTCATGGACCCATTGGTGGTAGCAGTTCATTATCCCCAGGAAGGACATCATTCCTTTTTTGGTGAGCAGGAGCTGAATGCCCTGAAACAATTTTATTCTGTCTGGTGGCATGCGGCGTGTACCTTGGAATATCTCATAACCCAGGTAAGTCACCTCTTTTTTTTTTTGCATTATTACTACAAGGGATATAGACTAAATATAAAACTTGCATTTACGCAATTATAAATGTACATGTACACGTTAGGAAATGCTGGACAGTCACAGTGGCTAACCTTAGATTAAAAAAAATGCTCCAAGACTCCCTGCGTGGACATTTTACGTTCATTAGGGCTGGTCAGTTCTAAATAGAGAACTTGGCCTTTGACCCTTAAACCTGTTGTCCCCTGTCTGAGGCAAGGCTATTTCCATGCGGGCATCACAGCTGAAAGTAACTCTCCTATTGACTGAAGGGGCCGATATTTTTTAAAGGTAGGATGCTTTTTCTTTATTTTATTATTTATTTATTTCTTGTGAACTGTGTGTGCTAGCACCTAAAATATTGGCTCAAAATTTCAGTTTTAAGAATGCCATAATTCGCTCAGAACTATCGTGCATTAAGGCGCGCATTGTAATTCTCATGTCTGTACAGTTACTCTTTGCATAACTTCGTAAGTGCATTTCAGACTGCAGCCAGTAGGCCATATTAGGAATAATGTTTTAAGGTTGTCCCTAAGATTCAGTAATATTGTCATTGCTAGAGAAACTTAATATTCACCCTTTTAATTTGGTGCAAAAGTCGTGACTTTCATCCTTTTTCTTTTATCCAAAATAATCAACTTATTTCAAACTTTCAAGACTATTTGTCTTTAAGGCATGTGCTTGTATGTGCTATTTTATTCAAATTTAAAACCTATTTGTCACAATGTTTGCTTGGCCCTGTCTTATTTATGTAGCTGTGTTTTATGACCGGCAGGTGTCAGCGTCTACACTTCTCAGGAGAGAAGGCAGCAGCTGGTGCTGGTAGTCAGCTCTGTTCATTCTATTAAAACCCAGGCATTCCAAGTCAGTCAAAATCTATTGCTTTTATTTTAACATTTACCCATACAGCAGCCACCAATTACTCACACAATGTGAATGCTTTTAATATTTAATATCATGTATCTAAGGAGAGTGCAAAGACTTTCTTATTAGGATGAGCACTGAAAGTAAATGTTGTAAGCTCTGACTGCACCACTGACGGTGGTTCCAGTATAAATTTGTACACATGTTTTCAAAGTTTAGTAATATGAGGCTATGTATAATGCTCCAGAATATCTCTGATTATATGCAAATATTTGCAGACGCTTGAAAGCAAGTCTGACCATTCTTTGCTTTCAAAATAAAACGTTCACAAAAATGCAAGTATGAAAAAAAACAATTCGCTAAACTACTGTAATTTTTTAGGTACCATATAGTTGCAGCATTATTTAGTAACATGTTGATGCATGCTAGTATTTCCCAAAAATATTTATAATGGAAAAAATCAGTTTAACCAGTTTAAATACAATTATAGAAAACAAAAATAAACAAGCATTGGTAAATAAGTAGGTCTGAAATTGGAGGTCAGTCTTTTTTTTTTTTTTTCAATGCGTGACTTGTTTAGGCATGGTTTTCATAAAACCATATCAGTGTTGGAGCTGCTGGGCCCTCACCATTCTAACAAGCATTGGCAAAAGCAAAAATTGGTATTTTTTTGGGTCTCAAAAAGTACCCATTGCTACTGGAGTTCTGGGCACTGTACAAAACTACTTTGTGTGTCAATATGCTATTTGTGAAAGAGCAGAATACTGTCACTCACAGTGATGCCAGCTGATAGAGAGAGAGAGTGACAGGTAGAATTTTAATATACATAAAAGGTCATGGCTAACGGCAGGCCTAATTAGAAGCCCAATTATTAAAGAAAGTCTCAAAAGAGCATGCATGGTATATATCCTTGCATATATACGATGTTCTTTGAATCCACAAGAATTTACAGAAGCAGGCCAAGAAATGCTACTCCTAGAAAATGTTTGTGAACTGCATTTTTCCATGAGCAAATCTGCATGTGTAGATTTGCTCATGTGAAAATCTGAATGTTTCCAAGTCCACTTTTCCTCCAACCACTTTTTTCCTAACCCTGGAAGAAGTTTTACGTCTGCCACTGTCAAGAGTAAATTTCCAACCTTTCTCATTATGAGAAAATATTAGAGAAGAATTGGTGAAAACCCTTAAACATGCAAGAAGGTTTGCACAGACTCAAAGGGGCCTTCCAACCCTGGAACTATTGCTTACTACTAACTTCAGCCCCAGTATGTAGACCTGCAGAAACGTGGCAAAATAAGGAAATTGCTAGTATTCAAACCCTACTATGGTACGAGCCCTGGCATAATCAGAGATGCTATATCAGAACTCTTATATAATGAGATTGCTGCCATAATTTGTCGCAGCATTGCATGCCACAAAAGGAACAAGTGGATTTTGTTACAGGACAAGTAAATATATGAAGCAACCTGCCCCATGGACAAGTAGATATATATAATTCATTCTTACCTTTATTTGAATTTTTCTCTCCTGCCAGTTTTTTTAAACAGCTTTCTAGTGAGATTACAATGATTTTTATCTGATATCCGGTCTTCTGAAATTTGCTTTTTACTCATAATGAGCGCTTACACCCTGAAAGATAAATTCAAAAGGTCTCCTACAAGGGACAAGTTGTTAGGTAGTGGATAAAATGTGTCAAAAAAAGGAAAATCAACAGTAATAGACCAGCCAGAGACATCACATAAAACCCATTTGTTTTTCTAATGCACTAATGCGCTCCATGTTTTATATAAATAAAAGAAACATTTCAAGGAAACATAGAGGTCCAGTACTGAAGATCAATACCCTATTTAAATGCAGTCATTCATCCATGACATAACTAAGCATATTTCAAAATCATTTCCCTGTGTTCCGGTGCAACCCGCAAATCAGAACCTCCACTCACTATATTCTGGGAGGGTTTCTTTTTCTGAGTAAAATCAATACCCCATCCTAGCATAGGGTCTCCTGCAATGGATTTTTATAAAACCCCCGAAGGGTCTAGCCATTTGTCAATAATTGTTGACATAAAGTAACTTAGTTACTTATCAGTCACCTGTTTCACTACTTCTTATATGTGTAGGTACACATAAATTATTCTCTAACCCAGGCTCTCCTGCAGTGTATGCCACATATCAATTAGTGTATTGATACAGAGAATATTGTAAAAACAAAAAAAACATTCTCTACAGTCCCCTGTTTATTTTAAATGCCAGTCAATGCCCCTTTTATTAATATTATGTGTTAAATCCGCATTTGAAAGACTGAAAGGTCACTTGTAGCAAGGCAAGTTAGTTATTTAGCTTACAGCTCACTTACCGGCTGGTGACATCACAGTCCTCCAATGTCCCACTTTCTGACACCATTCTGATGGGGAAATACTGGCACCCTCCCAGGAGCAAATGACTGAAATTCGCATAGCAGGTTTGCTCAGAAACAGAGTGAAATTTATTTATTGGTACCAAAAGCATGCATCATTGCTAATTAGCAAGGAAGAAGTCAGATCTGCCACCTTAGGGGCTCTCAGACTGCTTCTTCCCAGAGTGGCTGGTTTCTGGGTGCTAAATAGTTCAGTAATGCCATGTCAGCTGAACTAGAATAAGGCACCAAGCCAAATATGGCTAACATGGATGTGCAATGTCTGCACCATGTAAATTATAAACATCCAGATATGGGCAGACCAGAAAGGCTGGCTCGGCACTGTGTAAGCAACTTGCACAACCAGATAAGGAAACTTATGATGACATCAGGACAAGGAAAGTGACCTCTAAGGCTGATTCAGAATATCTGCTGGAAGCTTGTCCAGGCAAGGTCAGATAGGAAGCCCTTTGGAGCTCTGGGCCTCATGTTAGTGTGAGTGCATACATATGAATTTATATGGATATTCTTATATATTTTGCAACACAAGCACCTGTTGTAAAGTATAACTACTTACTAGCAAAAGTGCCCCCATGCCAGGAGGTGCAAGGAGTGTAATCCCTGTACTTTTCTTATTCCCAAAAAGGACAGTACACTACAGCCAATGCTCACTCGGGCCACTCAATCGATACTTCCGTGTCGGAGCACTTCAATGTCAACCATCTATTGTTCTTCCTTTGGTCAACACAGGAACCCACATGATGACCCTCGCCTTCAAGGAGTTCTACTTCCGCAGTCTCATTCATGTGGCACATCACTTCTACCAATGCTTTCAGGAAAATTACATGAAATTATGCAAGATACAAATCAGTCATGGAGTGCTAAGTTTTCGTACGGAATGAGTGCTTGCGAAAAACACAACTTCCATGAACAGCTGCTCGTGATCCAGTTGTTCCCACACTGTAATTTTGCCACGAATGGCCGTGTAATTGTGCGACATGGTGTAATTTTGCAAAGAGAGCAGAATGCAAAATTGCGCAATGTAATTTAAATTTCTATGGGGCCTATTGTTAATCTACAAGCTGTAAACATATGGTTAGAAGGTGAGATTTTTTTTCCTTCTTCCTCCGCGATGAGCCAGGATGAATAAAATCAGAAAGTATGCAAACGTGTGGTGCATTTGTTGCCAGCAGGGTTCTCTGTTCCTCTCAAGCCTCAGTGGGCACTGAATGACTATCTGGAATAGAAGTCAGTGCGCTTGCTGTTGGTCACTGTTCTCTGGTGAAGCCACATCTGGGGGCACATGGAACCACTGGATGGCGCTGGAGTCGTTACTGGTGTGTTGTTGGTTGAAAGTTTCTTGGCCAGTCTAAATCCTGAAAGGAGTATTCATAAGGTTATGAATTTGCCAGAAATATTGTAACAGGTAACATTTTGGAATCCGTGTAGTCGCTGGGTGGAAGAGTTTGGCCTTAGAGCTGTGGGAGGGATGGTGTAGGTTGAATTGGAGAGTTGCCTTTTTTTCTTTGAAAGAACTGGCTACCTCGGGCAGTAATTGGCTCGCTCTCCTCACGAGTTAAAGCCAAAGGGAAGAACCGTTGTAAATATTTGGTTAAACGCACTTTGAAAACGGGACTTCATCAAGAGTTCTTATCACTTCTCCAGATTCCCTTAGCAGAGGGAGGAACGTCCAACAAGTATCTGATCACAAGCCTCAAAATATAGGGCTCCACTGGGAGTTGTTTCTGCTTGGTTTTTGCAGAGTCTAGTCCATATGGAGTAGCCATCAGCGGGGCAGGTCGCGTTAGAGCTACTCCTTGGAAGGATTTGTGCTGCTAGAACTTTTACAAAGTAACACTTTTCTACTGAAACATCCAACAGTTCTTGAACATTTTTTGTTGCCATGATGAATTTAGTCAACCATATTTTATTCATTTTATCGCTTGTGTATTTTTAATGTCGTTTAACCCTCCTGCACTGTAGATGCACAAACATCACGTCATATATCAAATGCTCGTACCTGTCACTCGCTGGTAATTATTACTATTTGCTGTGCCAGGCATACCTGTGAACTTCTTTTCACTTTTACCGGCAGATTGTAAGTGGAAAATATGACTGGCAAACCCCATACGTCAATTAAGTAGTCAAGAAAACTGTTTTTTCTATATAATTTATCTATAAGCAGTGTTTAATTTGTAAAATAATGAGTGCAAGTGCCAAAATCGATGCTCAGAAGTCCTCGGACGCTATTATAAGTCAGCGCGACAAATACCAAGGATGCGTGGTCCTGAATACACCTTATGCCTATTTGATCCACTACTACGCACTCCTTGCCCCTTTATCTCTCTCAGGTCCCTGCTGCTTCCCCCCTTGGTAATGTATTTCTCTTCCCCCTTCTTTCTCATGAGTGTTTTTTTCCTTCTCTTGCTTTCAGAAAATGTCTGATGAGGAAAAATAAGTGCTAACCCCTAAACTGAGTGTCGGTGGCCCTCACTGGCAACCATCAGCTCCAATTAAGCACTGTCTGTAAGAGGGAATCTTCAGGTACTGCGCATTTATAAACAGGCATTTATTTGTCTCGCTTGTCAATGTGGTTTACCAACTGTGGGGCTTGTTTATGAGAGGCTTGCACTGCCGGAGTGTCACTTTTTTGGACGCTCCGGCGGCATAAGCCTCTCAAACATATCTATGAGGCCACGTGGCCTCATCGATATGGAGTAACACAAAGCAGAGCAAGTTGCTGTCTTACCTTATTCTGCAGCAAAGAGGCGTTCCATCGGCATTGCAGTGGGTTTTCCCATGCAGCACCCATGGAATTTGACGCTGCTCTAGATTTACTTAATCACGTAACCCTGGGTTAGCACCAAAACCTTACACCTCACCAGAGCAGGCATAACGAGGAGAAACATTTGTATTTCTCCTTTTCTTTCCTCTTTGCATGTGTGCTGCATTCTGCAGCACACACAGAAAGAGGAAATGCCTCTCTTGATTGTTTTTGTGCAGGATGGTGCCCCTTCCTGCACAAAAACAATATTGCCTGCATCAGAGGCACCCTTGTACCATGGTGCAAGGGTGCCAATGTTGGCACTAAGCAGCAAATTATGCACCAGCACAGGGGGAAACGATAGGAATGCACTGTATTTCATAAATACGTAGCATTCGTGCCCTTTCTTATTGGCAGAGGGCAGCACAGCAAGAAGACTTGCAGCGCTGCCCTATCCCAATTTCTCATAAAGTATGCCTTGTTTTAATAAATTATAAAGAGCCACAGAATGGCACTACTGGCACTGTGGGTACTGCGACTCAGATCTGGTCCTGTTTGTCATGCTCAGCAACACAAATGCAAATGCTAGTCAGACAAACAACCCTATTAATATGAAATGCAATCACTAGCACTTTGCCCGTATTTGATTTGGGTTTATGTGAGTGCAGCATGATTTGGTGTATCTTTCTGCTCACTTAGCCAGCAAGTGTTTGTGCTCCTGATAAGTGGGAAGGGAGCTCTGCAAGTCTCTATTTTGGGGTCTGGCAATCATCATGTACAGCTAACTTCCCTTAAGAAGCATGAAAGGTGCATTCATCTGTAAAGATGGCTCCCACTTAGTGTACGGCGAGAAACATATGCACATAAGATGACCATAACCAGGGTCGGACTAGCTTATAGGACAATCTGGCAATGCCCGAAGGGCCGGTATGACAAGCCAGTGCGTGGGTCAGTTTAATGGTCTGGTGGGCCTCTTACTACTGTTGATTTCCTCAATATTTTTTTGTAGTTTTATATAGCCAGCGCGACCCAAAGGTATTGGAGCGCTTTACTGAGCACCAGTTACATTACACAAGGCCACATTAATTTTTTATATGGAACGGGGAGATTATGTGATTTGCCCAGAATCACAGGATGTTGAGCCAATCCCAGACTCGGACGTGGTTTCCCAGATCCACACTTGGCAGCACTGGCCATAGAGCCTGAATCTTGCCACAAACATTGCCTTCAGCAACGACGAATGCATGCAATCTCCTTTAACTAGCAAAACAATTATACGGCATGCCTTTAAAAGTTCAAAGCTGAGCTGATAGGTATTTGATTCTCTAATATGGCCACTTTTAGTTTAGTGCCAGGGCCTATTTTCTGCCCGGTAATCACCTTCATCTGAGCTGAGTGAGGGGCAGTAGGTGGTAGGAGATGAGCTGGTGAGCTGTGGAGCCAAGGAATGGGTGACCCTGGAGTTGAGAAGGGGAAACAATGAACTGTGTAAAGGAGAGCACTGAGGAACTGATGAATTAATGCAGTGCTACAGCAAGGAATGCAAGGCACTGGCTGTACAAAGAAAGCCCAGTTATGTTACCCACCATCTGCAATTAGCAAATTGCAAATAACTCTATGAAAATCAGCCATGCATATTTTACTGATGTTAACCTCTACTCATAGTAAGCCATTTGTAGTCCTTATTATTCATTGTAATTCCAATTGCAGCCAGGATGATGATGCTTCCTAAGGACACTACACTATATCTTTCAAAGGACTGGTGGCATTCCTGCCATGATGGTGTAGCACCATAGTTCAAAATACAAGAACTAGTGGAAGATTACTTCCTTGCTATTTCACAAACTGGTGTCAGTTTATTGGGATACATGCAAAAAGAACACATGATGGACAGAATGCTGAACAATGTCAAACATTATCCCCCAGTATAGAGATCTGGGTCTAAATTCATCATCTTTTGTGTGCTCACGATTCCATTCCAGTTTAGACCTAGTCATGTGCAAATAAGTCTTGAACCTGTTCCCCTTGGGAATTGTCCAACCCGAATTGCCAGGCCAGGTCCTCCCTGGACTGGAAATAAGAATCCTGGGACTGGTTCGGGGTATCACCCCTCATCAGCTAGGATAGCTTGACTCCAGTGGCAATGCGAGCATGGGACTCACGTCTGGGCATACTAGTCCCACTTAGTGCAACAAATGCAAAAAGAAAATTGATGTATGGAATGCTGAGCAATGTCAAATATTCACCCCTATTACAGATCTGGACCTAAATCCATCATTTCTTTGATCACAATGCCATTCTAGTTTGGGTCCAGCCAAATGCAAATCAGCCTTGACCCTGTCCCCCATGGGAACAGTCCCGCCCAAACTGCCAGGCCAGGCCCTCTCTGGACTGGAAACAAGCATCCTGGGACCAGTTTCAGGGTACCACCCCTCATCAGCCAGACTAGATTGTCTGGGCATACCTGTCCCACTTAGGGTGACAAATGCAAAAAGTACAATTGTTGGACTGAATGCTGAACAATGTCAAGCATTCCCCCTCCAGGACAGGGATCTGGGCCTAAATCCATTATTTTATTGCTCACCATGGCAAGTTTATTTGGATACATCAATTTCTGGAGCTCCATGGAAGAAAACATCACAAGAAATCATGTATGTGGGCAACAGTCAAGAAGCAATTAGTCTCATAGGGAAGAAATAGTGCAATAGACAGAGACAGTCCCCCTGATTTTTTCTCAGTAATTCTTGTGGGGTTGAGGTGTGAACTAAGAATACACATCCTGATAGATGAAAGCATGAGAAAGTGAGAGAGAAGGAAGTAGACAAAAGAACATTTACGTTAACTATTTCCTGGCACAGAGAGTAGTATCTCAATATATTGACTCTCACTCACCTATGAACCACAATAGTACCAGAGAACCAGTTTAAGGCCTAAGACACTGAAAGGAAGGCTCTGAAATCTCAACAGATAGTAACCATCAAAGTAGTGTAGGCCTGTGAAGGTGAGGCAGCCCTCAAGAAAATACAAGGAGGGTAGTTGCATCATAAGACTAGACTCAAAAGAGGGAAAGTGTTGGAAACACTGCAGTGGATCCTCAACAAGGAATGCTGCCTGTGGATGGGATGAGTTTGCTAGTTTTTTCATGGGCTAAGGTTTCACCTTGGACTCTCCATGGAGGATCAGGAGATAGATGCATCTGCTTCCCGAAGCACTAGGGGTGCAATATATGATTAATGTGCGCTAAATACAAACTCCTCTTACACAGACAAAAGTCCCATCTCTTAAGTTGGTAAACTGTTCATAATTATGGCTAGGCATTGTGGGTTTTTTCTGTCATGCACTTTCTATCACAATTGCTTTGATGCTACAGCTGGTACAGGAGTAGTTCCACTCACGGTAGGGCGACATACAGGACATTTCTTAACACACACAATACAACATACATCGGTATGTTATTATGCTATATGTTCAAAATATATTTACATTTTATTTTATTTTTAGGTGTAAATTAGTAATGCAGATAATCTCTTGTGTGTTATGAAGCTTTAACAATTGATTTAACTGTAACTCAGATTGTCAATGAATGGAACTAGTAAATAGTCTTCAGTTACTTTGTTTACTCTGCTTTCAAGGTCCTTTGTTATCCTCCCACCTGCTACTTTCCATAACGTCTACTTCTAGTCCTAGATCTAAAACAGCATGTGGACAGTAGAGGGATGGTAGAGATTGTAAAGTCTAGCAATTTTGAGTTTTGTTTAACCGTATCTCCCAATATACATGTATCAGACTGTGTATTTCTCACATTAATGTAATTAATGCAGACAAGAAGGTCTTCATGTTGTAATACCAGGTCTAATAGACAAACTGATAGGCCACATGCCTGCATATTAAGGTCAACATATGCATCCATACATTTTCTATCTTCATGTGCAATAATATGTTTGTTTCTGTCACACATCAATATACCTATCCATGCCATGTTTGTGCTCAATCATAGAAAACTTTCTCCTTTGAGACTGAATTAAACCCTTTGAAAGGTCAATGCAATATCATCACAATAATTTCATATTTTTAACATGAAGATGAGACTTTGTTGTTGATGTTATTAATTCTTTTTTTAATGTAGAACATATGTCAGAAGTGAGTTAGGCTCTGACCGGGCTGACCCCCTTTGCCTGTGTTTGTCATTCCTTTGTATTATGGTGTATGGAAACCCTGCAGCACTCCATGGTAGTCTTAATGGACCAAGGTTACGTATTGGTCATTAGATAGAAGACGCACAGTGTCCCATAGGGACTGATTTTAGCCATTACTCGAGTAGTCATTGTTGAAGTGGGAGCATTCATGGGGTGATGAGGAAAATAACATTTATCTTGGTGTGTTGTTTTCTTATGTTGTCTAATTTTTAATTGTAGGAAGATGGAATCTGACTATATGGTTTCCCCCAACTTTTTGCCTGGTATTTGGATGGTTTTGACTAGTCTGGCTGGGATCCTGCTATCCAGGACCCCTGCCTATCTGCTTCCTCTTCTAAACTGATGTGAGTACCCTAGGTACAACCCAATTGGATACTGAGGATAACCTGTCAGCCCTTGTAGATGGTACCCTAGGTACCCAGGGCATGGGTCCCTCAGAGGCCTACCTGGGCTGCAGCACTTATTGTGCCACCCTGGGACAGCCATATCAAATGACACCACCAGACCACTACTGTAGTCTGGGTAAGGTGGTGCTTGCACCCCCTTACAGGGATACAGGTACCCTGTATCCCACCTATGTACAACACATGTATTCTCATTGGTCACCCCTCAAGCAGGCCTTGCTAATCCTACAAGGCAGGGTGCTGAGATATGTGTGAGGGGGAACCCCTACCTGAGTAGGGCCCCTCTGCAACCCTCGTAAAACCATTGCTGGGTTGTTTGTAGTGTAGCCATACCATATACTCTTAACCGCATTATAAGTATATCGCGATAGCGTGATAACTTGAGAATGGCTACACAGAACCATATCGTGTTTGGTGTCAAACATGTAGGAATCATACCCCCAGTCCAGTCATGGGCATGAGGGCATGATTCCCCCCTGCTAGAAGGGCGATATGGGAAAAGCGGCAGAATTTAGACACCAATTTAAAAGTGCACACGTATCACAAAATGGATGCTACTCGCCACCCACACGACTCTGGCTGCCTATTGCTGGGGAAAATCCCAGCCTCGGCAGCTGGACAATAGGGATCCTGTTGCAGGGAGGTGCCAGCACCTTCCCAGACAGGCTATGTGGATTGGAACTGGGTGGGTGCACCATAGGATACCTTTCAGCTGACTGAAGAAACCTCCCTTGGGGTAAAGGAGTTACCCCCCTGCTTGGCAGGCACCTGAAACACTGCACGTGACCTGGTTGGAACTTTGCTGCTCCTTCGGACATCGACGACTCCTCTCAACCTTGAGGTGGGTTTCCTAGCATCCCAGAGGCCAGTGAGCGTGCCCAGCAAGTCTGAGCACCGTGAACCGCGTGGATGCCGAGATCCCTGATACCCCAGGACACCGGCCACCTCTTGCGTAGCACACGACCCTGACCAGTGGGGAAATTGTGCTTTGGCCCAATATTGAGCCAACCTCTCAGGAGCAACTGTGCCAAAGATCAGCACCCTAGCTCACTCCGGTGGCCCGTGGGCACCCTTTTACGCACTCCAAATTGCTGCCTTCCGCGGTCCCTTGTCTCTCGACTTGTGGGCCCTGGCAGAGGACAATCCTTACTTTTAAGAGTTCCCCTGGTTGCTCCAGGCCTGCTCTACAGTCTCCTCGAAGGAGACCTGTCACAGACCTCGTGGGTCTGCACCAGTAGCTGATTTGTTCATCTTGCGTGGGTTGCGGTTGCCAAGGCTTAGTGGATCCAATCCGGACACTAACACCGCAGCGACCCTCATCCGACGTGGGTTCTTCTCTACAAGATCTACAACTTCAATCTTCACGGCATCATCAACGCTTTTGGCTAGCAGCAGTTTTGTACATTTTCCCATTGAAAATCAGCCCGCGACCCGACATCGAAAACGACCTATGCACCCGGCTTCCCTGGGGCAGGTAACAGTGGTACCTCGGTACTCCTGTGGTAGTGGGCTCCTCAAAAGCTTAACTCTAAGTTTTTAACTTTGAACTCCTGCTAGAAGTGTCTTTAATCTGTTTAAATCAAACGCGACATTCTCCATAGGCTTTAATAGAGATCCCGATAGCAGCTATTTCCACTGCACGTGCCTCCCGTGGGTCCCCTTCCTCATAACCTGGGGTGGATTCTTAAGGGGCCAGCGATCCTAAATGCCCTAGGCATTGTCTGTAGAATTGTCGTGGTTCTTATACCACTTTTTTAATATACGGTTTGGTCCCCCCCTGGGGCCCTGTGATTCCAGTGCTATTTATTGTATCTATAAATGCTTGTTTGAATTGTAACTTTACCTCTAGCCTCATAAAGAGACTTGTGGGATTCTGTTTAGAATAAATACATATATTTTATATATATACCTGTGTGGACTACTCTTTCATTTGGTCATTCAAGAGGTTATCTATGGTAAAACAATAAGCTTAACACTCCTTCAAGACTTAGCCTGAAGGCTGCACTCCACAGCTACCACTAGGATAGCTTTCTTTAAAGGTTGTCTTTTAAACCTATCACCTTAAGAGTCGAATTGGACTGGTGCAAGGTGGCCACTATAACTAGTGACCAGCATGTGCCAGGCCAACTTCTCACATTAATGTTATGAAATGAGATCACTTATGAAGCTTAATATTGAATGTTATGAAACGGGATCTGGTTGTTACGTACAGCGGTCTGATACCCATGAGTTATGTTTGCGCTTTATAAAATTCTCTCTAAAAAACAAGAACAATGTTCTATGTATATAGCACATCACCATACTGGCATCATGTTGGTGTTGGATATTTCCACTACTCTTTATTATCATTTCCACATTCTCAGCATGATTTCATATTTCTTACCAACATATATTGTCTGACCCATTAATAGTTTTAAATGGAATATGGCACATGGTAGATGCCCATCTATCTTCTTTGACATCATTTGTGTCAAAGATGGCTCTTCTTCTCTGTTTCATACTCATGTAATTAAATGTTCATATTACTCTTCTCTGCTGAAACACAGGACTCATTAACACCACTGTCGCTCCATCACATTCCATCATTGATAAAGAAGGCCACTACGTCCTGGTTAAGGGTAGACTGATTGGCAGGGAGTTCACCTTGGGGAGTGCTTATGCTCCAAATTTGGATCAGGTAACCTTCCTTCAGCCAATGTCCACCTCATTGCCCTCTTTAGTGACAGATTACCTTATCCTTGGAGTGACTTCAATTGTGTGGCAGATGTTAGTTTGGATAGATCCACCCCACTCCTGCTTGATGCCACAGCACATAGAATTTCAGAGGATTTTAGAAATTGGTTGGGACACTGGGAAGTGTCCGAGTTCTGAAGAGTCCATCATGGGCTTGCGCAGGACTACTCATACGACTTGCACATTTATAGACTGCACACCAGGCTTGATCTGTTTGTTTTTCTGACCAAGCTTAGCCCTTATATGACACACACTGAATATTTAGGACGCACGTTGTGCGACCATAGCCCTCTTGTGTTAACGTTCCAACCAATCGTAGAGCACCCGGAGACACTCACCTGCCATCGTAGCCCCCTAATGTTAGAAGATGGCTGCTTTAGAGATTCCCTACAAACGTTCCAAGGTGGTGTTGCGGGGTCACTATTTGGGGCAGTCAATTGGGGTTAGGAAGGAACTGAATGGGGAACTCACAAAACTTGAGCTTTGCCTCCACGAGTTGGTTAACTTACTGGGGACAGATGATGGAGCACAGGCATGACTTAAGGATGTCTGAGACCAGTATAATGCAATGCTTGAACGGCTCAGCTGTCCTGATTACAGGGATTACATTGCTAGAGTACATGATGAGGATGGTAAACCGGACAGGCAACTGGCCTGGCTAGTCCGACCAGACTCGAGGGGTGTCCCTATTACCTAGATCTTATTGAATGAGTGTGCACAACTCCACTCTCTTGGGGCAATTAACACAGCCTTTTAGGAGCATTTGAGGCATTGATTGCATTCTTAGCTCCATTATCTCTAAACACCCTTGACCCTGGGCTACGGGAGGAGCTTGGTGGCCCTGTGACAGTGCAGGAGATTATGTTTGCCTTCACAGAAATGGATTCTGGAAAAAAAAACGGGCCCGGGTGGGCTGCCAGTAGAATTCTATGCTACCTTTGCCCCTTCTTTGGCCCCTAGATTGGAATCCCTGTGTGCTGAGTCATTGCGTTTGGGTTCATTGTCTGAGTCGACCAGAGACTGGTGATCCTTCTCCCAAAATCTAAAACACTTGGTGTACCCACATCGGTGTTCCGCCCTTTGTCCATGTTGCATATAGACTTCAAGATTCTTAGCAAGGTCTTAGCCCTAAGACTACTCCCACACATGCCAGTCTTCATTCATGGGGACCAGAATGGGATTAAACCAAACAGGTTCACCTCTCAAAATTACCATAGGTTGTATCATATTTTATACTACCCAGATATCAGCCTCTGTCCGAATGCCTTTATCATGTCAGTAGACCTTGAAAAAGCCTTCGATTTGGTGCGGTGGGATTTTCTTCACAAATCATGTTCAAGATGGGACTGGGAGGGGGCTGGATGAAATGAGTCTATCTCTTATACACGAATCCCACAGCAAGAGTCAAAACAGGCGGTACCATCTCCGCACAACACATAGTCCACCGGGGGACCAGGCAGGGATGTCCCCTCTTCCCTCTCTTATTCGCTCTGGCTATTGAACCACTGACGTAGCTCTTCCGCCAAAGTTGAGCAGGTTATGGGGTGATGGTAGAGTGCAGAGAGCATATTATATCTTTGTATGTGGATGATCTGTTGCTTTATCTGGAGGATTTCCTTCAGGGGGACTAGGAATGCACCGACTCTGTTAAATGACAAAGCTAAGAAGTACCTGTTCCCCATGACGGCAGGCGTGGTATAGCCAAAAGGTCTGCCCCTGGGACTGACTTGATTGCCGGTGTCCATTTGATATTTTGGAAGTCAGGTGTTCCACTGATTAAATGATCTTCAAGAGTGTAATCAGGGGGAATGCTCTCAGCTCTCTCAAGTCCTGTGTTCAGTTTTGGCGATCTTTGAAATTGCCAGTCATGGCTCGGGTCTCACTGTCCAAAATGATTATGTTATCGGGGTTGCTATATTTTGTGGTCAACAAGTTAAGATCCCAAACTCCTGATTTAATCATTTAGATACCCTACACCAGGAATTAATATAGGACGGCGGTTGTAATAGGGTCTCCTTGGAGGTTCTCAGGAGGCTCCCAGTGGAAGAGGGGCTAGGCGACCCTGATTTTGAGTTATACTCTCTTTCAGCGCAGCTCCAGTGGATCACACAGTGACTGGATTGAGCTAATTCGGAAGACCTGGGACCCATTGGATTGGTGGGCAATGAGGGGGCTTTATTGGATAAGCCCATCAACCCGGGGGTGGTGATCCCATGACCTGGAGTGTTGCTAACAGTTGCTCTGAACTGTTGGCAGAGATGCCTGTGGAGGACCATTAGTAGTGCGCCCATATAGAGATCCTTCATCTTTTTATACGAGAAAGCAGTTCTCTGTTTGGACGTCTGCAGGATTGGTAACAGTGGGTGATTGTTACCAGCTGTGGGCACTGATTCTGCTGGAGGGCTTGGTGGCTCAGTGTGATCTACTCCCCAGCCGATACCTGATGTATAAAAACACTGATATCGACGGTTGGAGACCTGTGGTCAGAGAACTGTCAAGAACTGGTGACACATGTTGTTATTCAACTTTTAGTGACAATGGGCACAGCGCACCACTTGGCGAAGTTGTTCTACCGAGCATTATAGGAGACAGCTAAGAAGCCATTGGGGTGATTCGGAAGAGACGGGAGGCACTGCTGGAATGGAACTCTGGAACTCTGAGTGCAGTGCAATTCTGGCATATCCCAATCGTGTCTCCAGAAATATGCGGTTGAAATACATCTAATTCAACTATATGCATATGACCTACTTGACACCTCATAGGTTGCAAGTCATTCATGGAGGAGAGCCGAATGCCTGCCCCAGATATATTGTCCTGGGTGCAGGCTTTGGACAAATGGCATGGAGCTACTCAGGATTGCACCCATTTTGGGAAAAGGTAATTGCTACAAACATTGGTGTATTGGATCGCATGCTCTTGTGCACAGCGGAGACTTGCTTTCTGACGTTATTCCCCAGACCGCAGGCACTTAGAGTCTGCACCAGGTTGGTGAACCTGGCCCTGGAACTGGCCAAGAGGCAGATAGCAATGAGTTGGCACTCTGAGTTGAGCCCAGCGATTGCGACCTGGATGGGAGATGTTGCTAGGTGGGCCAGGGTGGAGCATAGGGCTTTGATTAGAGACAATGCCAGAGGAATAAGCAGATGCCCATTGGCGGGACTCTGGGTAGAGGTGTTGGGGACCTGGGAAAGGCAGGGGGAGGATAATGGCGGGCACGCCGAAGACTAGACCTCACAAGCGAGAGAGACTGAGGGAGGCCCCTGGGCTGACTTGGAGGATAGAGGGGACATAGATTAGAAGGTGACGGAGGCAGAGATTTCAATATCAAGCATAGGGGCTTCCTCCCTCGAGATCAGTGGAGACTTGGACTGGATGGGCCTGTTTCCTTTCTTTGGAATGTTTTCCCCTGATGACCCCATTGGATGGTTTGCAAGGACGTTCCTACAGACATGCTGCTTCTTCCTGACCACCTCCCCTCTCTACATGCTGAAGATAATGGACTGATGCCCCATTCTGTATGTAGACCTCCTTGAGGCATTATATGGTGGATGGACAATTAGATTCTCAGGACTGCTTAGTTTGCTTAGTTTTATTTGTTGTTTGCACTATGTATTCTTTTTTATTCGTACTTTAGTTACTTCAACTCCTGTTGTAGCGCCTATGTAGAGCGCAGCCCATAATGGCCGACTGAACTGTTGGAATTCGCAAGATTTAACATGACAGATGTTATTATGCAAAGACTGTAGGTGGGTTACCTGGATTTAATCATTGTCACATATATGTTATTCAATGCTATTGTTCTTTGTATTCCGCTCTTCATTGAATCAAAGGAAATGCTACAGCCATATTTCCTGTGTAATATCTTGCAGATAGACTCAACCCAGTGTCGAGTTGACCCACTCGTTGGATTGTAATCAGTGAATGGCTGCTCTAATATAACATATTGTTTTAATGTTAAATGGCAATGAAAATAAGTTAAATGCTGCACCTATATTCCTGAAAAAAGTAAGGATTTGAAGAAGTTTATCAAGAACCTTTCTAACCTACAGAAGGATTTGCAGGAGTTGGAAGTGACAGGTGTTTAGGAAGCCGTTGGAAGTGGATTTTCTGCAGTAGGCAAATGCTTTGGAAACCTGGGAAGTGGAATTTTGGGTGCTATTCTGAAACCTCTGGTGATAATTGCCCTTTGTGTAATAGTTCTAATTGTGATATTTAAGGGATATAAGTGTATGAAAGTCAAATAGGGTGAGAAGAGGAGGAGAGTAGATGTAGAGCTAGAGGAGAGTCAGAATAAATACTATGACGACATTAAACATCTGGAAAAATCAAGGAGGAAAAGGTTAAAGCTGTAAGGTTTTAGTTGGTCCATCTGATAAGATTTAGATCTTAGGTTGTGATGGCTTGCTTTGCCATCAGGGGGGGGACTGGAGCAGCAGAATTTTAGCCCCACCCTTTCACTTCTTGTCTAAGCCAAATATACGTGCATGTAGCACTATTTTGTTGTGTACTTTAATATCATTAGCGTAAAGTGGTGCACTTGACTGAAATACTGAAGGTGCATTCACTGTATTATACAGACATTTACATTGGTGTGTTTTCCTAAAAAGTGATACCAAATTGCAGTTTTCGTACATATCTGCATTTGTTTAGTTTGACAAATTTTGTTAACTCTATATGCTCACGTATTCATCTGAATGGTATTATGCACTTATTTTTTAACTGTATATTTATCCATAACCATGCATTTAAATGTGTATTGAAATGTTTTGCTACATTAACTTGACCAAAGTATTTGGACTTTAATGTTTAACATTTAACATGAAAGTTTGTTCAGTTGCAATGTTTTCTTTTTTATGGAATGCGTTCATATGATTTCACAGTTAGTGAAAGGCACATTGTGCATGAGAGGTAGTGAGGCTCTGGAGAAGAACTTTTGGTAAGGATAAGCGGTGCAAACGAATAAAGGAAGGAGCCCACCTCATGAAGATGGGAGGAATCCAAGGACGTCCTGATGTTCAGAACAAGAGATGGGAGTATCGAATGAGGCAGCCAAGTTCTATTGTGAGAAGGTGGAAAAGTACTGGGACAAGTGATGTGGGATTCTTGAATGTTCTGTGAAGTTTTAGTTAGTGGTCACACTTCTGCTTTAGGCAGATTCCTTTTAGACTTAAGATTAGTACAAACCTCGCTATATTTCTGTTGTGTACATTTATGCTATGTAATGCTCATGATCTTGGAGACATTCTACAGAAGTCTCTACAATGCTGACATCTTCCTGCTTTACTGGATCTAATTAAGGGTTTCCCCAACTAATACTACTTATTTTATGCTTATTTTAGGTAATGTAGATTTGCTCATATATAGGCAAGAAATCATAACATGATCACCAGATTTTGTTCCTTATTTGATTCTGTATTTTTAGAATATATTCTTGAGACTTGTATACATCAGTTTGGCTTGGAATTTGTAATAAACCTAATTCTAATCCCAGCTATCGACGTTTGGGTCCTCACTGTGTAGCCAAATGAGCTATCCTGTGAATTGAACTTTTGGATGAAGCTAACTCCTCTTTATTTCCCAGGCATCTAAAAATGTCTATCGCAGGGAAATTTGGATATTCAGCTCAGTGCTCTGGCACTATCATGTGGGATGATGGAGGCATACAGAGGTTCTGCCTCAGTTTTGGAAAGGCGCCTCTGCCAACATTTAAGCGCCAATCTCGCTAGCCTGGGTAGATGTTGGTATTTTTTTGTATTTTTCATTGGAAGTGGTAAAAGGTCTCTAACAACATTAGTACAATGCATTTCTGCTATTTCTTTACAATTATGTCCCTCTAGCCACAGGGCTAACCACTGCACTTGAGATGCCAAAAAGTAAGCCACATATTTAGGTGCCCCGAGTCATTCCTCTGCTATTGGTGCCTGCAGCATAGCCAGTTTTCCTCTATGTCACCCTTTTACCCACATGAAATACCACAAAGTGGTTTCTAGACCCTTAAACCAGTGGGGTTTAATCCAAAGTGACAAGTTGACAAAATAATATAAAACAGCTAGGTAACATTATCATTTTTGAAAGTGCTATCTGGGCCATCACTGAGTAGGAAGCATGGAATTATATGTTGCATTTTAAGGACTGCAATGTTGCATCCAAGTTGTAGTCCATTAAATATGCGTCATTATGGTACACCCACACCGTCGTTAAGTATAGAAAAGTGGGAGAGCACCACTCTATGCTTCTCTCTGTCAGTGTCTCAGGCTCTGTCACCGAGTTAGCAGTCACTGGTAATGCACATGTCTTTCCCCAATTTGTACAAAGCTCAGAAAGTTGTCTTAAATATTCTAGCAAAGATATGGTCGGTGGTAAATCGATGAAAGCATTTTTAAGGTATATTAACATATCAGTATATAATGATATTGAATGCATACCGCCTATTAATTTTATAACCCTAGTCACGTGTTCACTTTGGATCATCTCAGGGAAAGGCTCCACCATGAATGCAAAGAGCACTGGAAAAAAGGTAGCCCCCTGAACTGCTCCTCAGGTATTTGGTAGGCTGACAATGTGAGTTTGTTTTCAAATGCATTATGGACCTAGTGTATAATAACTTAATCGAGCAAATCCAGTCTTTCCCCATACCTCCTTTTTGAGGTTTATTTGTAGGAACGTCCAACTGAGGATATCAAATGAGGAGAGGATGTGGCCTAACGGCTAGGTAGGAGGACCTGAAATCTGGGGAACCAGGTTCGTGTCTCAGTAACGACGCTCAACATCCTGTGATTCTGGGCAAATAACTTATGGCCCTATTCCGATCTTGCTAGGAAAGCCCTCTTTACGACTCGGATCCGGAGGGCTTTTTGTGCTAAACGTGCTTTGGGAGTCCGAACGAGCGAGTACGATGCAGGCATATGCTTACGGACACGGTTAACTCGGACTCTCACTGAACTCTATGGGAGCCTGTGTACAGACACATACACAGGCTCACAAAGCAAAAAAGGGGTGTATGGGGAAAAGCGTACACCCTGTGGCGGGCACCACACTGGGCATGCCTGGATCTGGGGCACCCATGGGCACGGCCCTGGGTGAAGGGGGGCCTGCTACGCCTCCCGAAGTATGATTCCGACAGCCGCCTCATCTCGCTGAGACTGAGGCAAAGCAGCTGTCCGAACCGTGTATCGTACTCGCTCGGTCGGAATTTGGCTCCATATCGCGGCCTGATTTGGCTACGAACAGGTTTGGGTCCCGGAAACGATTCGGTCGGCGCGTACACGATCTTAGCATTGTACTTGGTTGTTCGGACCTGTGTACAATTCGGTCATAAACAAGGGCTACGAATCGGATCTGGGAAAGCCAAATCCGATTCGGAGGCCTTCCGAACGACATCGGAATCGGGCCCTTAATCTCCCTGTGCCTAACATAAATTAATGTGTCCTTACGTAACACAACTGGTGCTCATGTAAAGCACTCTGATACCTGATATCTTCAGGTCAAGTTTGCACTATATAAAACTCTGGAAAAAAAGGCTTTTCTGTGTCGGCAAATCAAGATTTTCGCTCTGTCCTCCCGCTTTGCCTCCTCTAGGTTATGAAGCAGTCGTTTGATGTTAGCCAAGCTGCTCCTGCCAGGAATAAACCCAGACTGATCTGGATGTATCATGATTGTCATTAAGGGTAGTAATTGATCAGCTAGCACTTTACTCGGGATTTTGTAATTCGAGTTAAGAAATTATAGTATAGAAAGATGAAATGCGAATACATCACCACAATTAGTATAACTCACTCTGATTTCCAAGTCAAATCCAAAATCACTTTATTTTTGTAAGTCTTTATATTAAATTTGACATCAACTTTAAAAAAGGCACTGCAATAATCAACATACTCTTTAGCTATCTATTCAAGGCACACTTCCTATACTCCAGGTTTGTTACTTCATATGATCAAAGTTAAAGAGCATATAGCGAACACAGCTAACATGTGTTTTGCCCCGTGGCATTAAATTAGCCTAAGGCTTTTCTAAGGAAGAAGCTACAAATAATTGTGATATATAGTTAATGAACAAAATAATCAAATGATAAAATTATTCACAATAAGCAAAATAACCACAATCCGGAATCATATAAAAAAAATAAAAAGAAACAAAAGAAAAAATATAGGAAACGAAAATTATGAATAAATAAGGGACAAAGAGATAATAAGAAAACTTTGAGAATAATAAATAATAATTTGATGTAGAGACCTAGGTGATACATGCCTGGTGTAACACTCCTTGAAGTAAAATTAAAACAGAAAAGTTTTGTGAAACATACCTGCGGATGCGTTCTGCCACAAACATAGGGCAACAGGGTGAGAAAAAGCCAACTAAAATTATGGCTATGATCAGTATAATCAAGAGAGTTCAAAAATGTAAAATTTACTTTAAAATGATTCTAAGATAATGTTTGGCTTCAGTGTTCTAGAGGTTATGGCTATATAAATAAAATATGCAAGTTGGGGAAATGATAAAACATTATTTACATAACAAGTTCAAAGGTTATTCCACAAAAGGACCACCGTTTCAATAAAAAAAATCACTTACACTTTGTGAGGGATGCAAATAGTGAGAGCAGATGTCAATAATATCATGACCTAGAAGTGAAAACAATCGATGGATCTCAGCAGATGCTAAGTCCTGAGAGCGTACGGGTATTTACTCCACGAGATCCTGGTCACAAAAATCAAAAATGAGCAAGGAGCTGTTATTGTCCAGCAAAAGTATTTCATGCAGTCTGTGTTGGCGCGAAAATGCTAGTGTTTGCTCTGACTGTTTTCTAAACTGTGCCTCCATGATGAGTACAGGCCCCAGCTAGGCCGGCAGGACACAAGGGTTTGCTCTCCTGTAAAGAAACCTATAAGGAAGTTGGCACGGAAACTGCAAAGTACAAAGACACGGTTTATTAACCCTTAAGGGTGGTCCTACAATCCATACAATACCCTTCAGTATTGCATAGAGTAGCACAAAGAACTTGCATACACGGTCCCCTTTTATACACAACAGAGGGGCTCATAAGTGGGGGGGTATGACATGAGACGAGGAATGTTACCTTTTATGGACATTTGCAATACAAGATCGATATGTGGGCGGAGCTGACATACTCCTTAAGCCCGCGAAAACATGGTCAAGCAAGGACTAACTGATAACAGATGTGGTCAAGTCTGGGCATGCGCCAGACGGACAAAGGAACTATTTATAGACTGTTACTAGGCAGATTACAAGAGCAACTAACACAAAGATAAGACTCTTCTCGTGCTGAGCACGTGGAGACATGACAATGCAAAATGGAGTCCAGACTTCAGTCAACATAACAAAAGGAACATGTGTAAGGGAGGAGAATTCATGTCTTTAGTAAATGCTTAATCACATCGAAGTTGCAATTTACAACAGACGACCCTTTCAGCATTTACTGAAGACATCCGGCTTGTTAGAATAATCATCATATATATCGATTATCATCATTTCTTCTACTTCCTTAGCTAAACGTTTCTGATAAGTGACATTGGCAATAGCTTTCTTATCGGGAATACAAAATGATACACATACGGAACAGAGCAAGGGACCACATTGAACACAGATACAGCAAGAAAACAGAACTGCTATAATTATGCAGAGACCAGTCAAAACCTTCCAACCCCAAGCAGTGATCAATGCCCAAAACCATCCAGAAAAGGACCAAGTGCCGTTTTCTGTATGGATTTCAGCTGCAATTTTATGCAACCTATTAATTGCATTATAGACTGAAGGTGTGTGGTCAGGAATAAACACACAGCAACTACTTCCGATAATTTTACAAGCTCCACCTCGATCAGCTAACATAACATCTAACACCATACGATTCTGCAATGCAACAATTCTGGTAATCTGTAATTCTTCCGTAAGATTCCCAAGAGCAGCAGCGGTTTGGTTTGTCACAGCCTCTACCACTCGTGTTAATCTTCGAACTTTCCTACTATTTAGGGCAGCTCCAACGAAGAAAAACAATCCTAGATTGAAGTCGATATACTGCTGTAAACTGGTGTCAGTCTGATCCACATCATCAATTGATAAAGTACGTTTATACCTATTTACAGTCACATTATTTAACAACTTTAAATCCTTATGATAGGATGCAGGTGCCAGAAATACAGGAGGTAACAAAAATGATACATAACATACTCCAGACCAACCGGCTGGCAAACGATAATAACCTTTAGTTCCACACACAAAGTACGTATTATGGGATGCTAAGAAAGTACTGTTATTCAATCCATCGATGTTTAATATGGTAATACAATCGCTAACACCGACGGGAATATAACCCACACTTTGGACACACAGGTCCGCTTGAGCTTGTGCCACTTGAATCACAAATTTATCTTTTCCCACAGTGTCTCTGGTGTTCGTAAAAACATATGGAATCGATTCATTGTCTGGTCGATACTCTTCCCATTCCCAAATTGTCCCATTCGCTTGCGGATATCCATCTTTATCCTGATGACATTCTTTATTGAGTCTGAAGAGTAATCGTCCCACTGTGGGTTTCCGAGTGGCAAAAAGCAAAGTGTACCAGGCTCTACAAGAGCCATTATGAGAGAAAGGAAGAGGTATGAATGGCGTTCCTCCCTTCTTCTGATGAGCTGGCATCATACCACATATCCAACAGTTCGTAGCATTGGTGGCAACATGGGTATGATGTAACATCTGGATGAAAGTGTTATTCAAATAGGACTGACGATGCTTCAATTCTTGATACGGAAGGGTATAGAAATAGTGCTCCGCAGGCACTGGAGTGGTCAACACAAGCAACTCTCGGGCAGGAGTCACGTTCTCCACAAACCATGTGGTTATCCCAACAATAGCTACTGTGAGCATAAAACCTGTTGCACAAAGGATCTTCTTTTTCTCCATGTCAAAATAGAAAATCAATATCTTCCTGAAACTAAAGGTTTGTCAGAACTCTTCCCCTTGGGCAGCGGTCGATTTCTTCACCAACGGGCCAAGACGGGTGTCACTACACTAATGCAGGGCTGATCCCCCCCCCTTGCCTCACTGGCTCTCCGTTTCACTAACCCAAGGGCCGTTCTGACAACATGTCCCGATACTGAAGGATTCACTTTCTTGGCCTCAGATGATATCGCCTACCTCCAGGAGTCGCGTGGTCCGGAAAGAGCTCCTCAGCATCATTCGATTCCACAGCACGGCCTTTCTCTGTGGTCAGAATCTCTCGTTGATCGGTCAGTACAGCGGGCTCCACCAATCCGGGCGGTACTTTGCGGCAGTGCAGGGAATGGATCCAATTCTTTCTGTTGGAAACTCGCACAGCCGTCCTTGTTGCCAGTAAGACTTGCTCAGGGCCCACCCATCTCGGCTCCAGGCTGTTCGTCCTGTCGAAGATTTTCAGCATGACATAGTCTCCAGGCCGGAGACTATGTCCTTCGCCGGTGGACCGATCAGGGAGCGCCTCCCGGACCTGTTGATGAATGGAAACCAAGTTATCCGTTAACTGTGCCAGATAATCATTCATCATTACACAAGGTACATCATACACAGTCTTAGGTTTTGGTGGACCCCAAATATTCATTGGACGTCCAAAGACAATCTCATACGGTGTAAGACCGATTCGAGAGTGCGGTACCGACCTAATTGACAACAATGCCAGCGGTAAAGCGTCTGGCCAAGTCAAAGACGTTGAAGCTTGAATTTTAGCGATCTTGAGCTTCAGTGTACCATTATACTTCTCGACTAGTCCTGCAGATTGAGGGTGGAATACTGCATGGAACTTCTGGGTGATGCCTAGACCCTTCAGAACATACTTTATAACGTCCGCTATAAAGTGGGGCCCGTTATCACTCCACAGAAGTCTACAAACGCCATATCGAGGGAAGAACTCCTTCAACAGCATCTTAGCGGTAGTCATTGCAGTATTGTCTTTCGTAGGGTAGGCCTCAACCCATTTGCTAAAGGCACACACCACTACTAGAACATACTTCAAATTGTTACAACGCTCGAGCTGAATGTAATCCATCTGTAAAACCTCAAAGGGTGCAGTAGGCGTTACGAACCCTCCTGCTGGGGTCCGAGTCCCCTTTCCTGGGTTGTACCTCAGGCAGATCATACAGGTCTGTACCACCCTCTTTGCCGTGCTAGCAATCTCTGGATGCTCCCAGACTTGGGTAAGCAATTTTACAATTGCGGAAGCTCCAACATGTGCTAGCCCATGTGCCATCTGAACCATAGGTTGTACAAAAGCTGTGGGTAATTTCCATCGATCCATCTGCTTATTTCTCCAGCAACCCTCATCATCCAATTCTCCCTCACTGGACCATTGCTCCCGTTCTTTATCAGAAGCGGTCCTCTGTATTTCTCGCACTTCTTCCTTCGCATCATGCCATCTTTCTACTTGTGACTTCACTACATACATGGCAGTAGCACCGGGCTGCATCGCAGTCTCCCGCGCCACCCGGTCTGCTAACGCATTCCCTTCTCCAACTTTATCGACTACTTTCCTATGGGCGCTACATTTAATGATAGCAATTTTCTTCGGATATGTCAATGCAGTTAAAAGATTATGAACTAACTCCCCATGCATTATTTGTACTCCATGCGATGTTAAGAACCCTCTTTCCTTCCAGAGCAGGCCGAAATCGTGCGCTACTCCGAAGGCATAGCGGCTATCTGTATAAACATTCACACACAATCCTGTACTGAGCTCACATGCTCGTGTTAATGCTATCAGTTCCGCTGCTTGAGCTGATTTCTGTGGTATGCGTGCTGTCTCCACTATTGTTTGCAATGTGGTAATCGCATACGCTGCCGAAGTCGTACCATCTGGTAGCTTCAGGCATGACCCATCCACCCACAGTTCTCCATCTACATCTGAAAAGGGCGTATCCTGGAGATCAATACGACCCTTTGTTTGTTCCTCGGTCACAAGGATACAATCATGTGCTTCTCGTGCCTCAGACCGAGTCTCGGGGTATGGCAACAATGTGGCAGGATTTAACGTCACGCACCTCTTCAACGTGATATGAGGAGCCAAAAGCGTCAGCTCATATCCCGTTAAACGGGCACTGGTCAAATGCTGCGTCTTTGTCTGATTAAGCAGGGCATCAACAGCATGGGGGACTAATACCAACAGCTTATGAGATAACACAATTCCCTCGCTCTGGCGTATTGACACAGCTGTCGCCGCAACCGAGCGAAAACAACCAGGCAATGCTCGGGCAACAGGATCAAGTACAGCCGAAAAATATGCACAAGGGCGCTGCTTGTCGCCGTGCATCTGCACTAAAACTGATAATGCACATCCATCTTTCTCATGCACATACAGCGAAAAAGGCTTGGTATAATCAGGAGTCCCTAACACTGGTGCTGAACAGAGGGCCTGTCGCAGTTTCTGAAAGGCAGTGTCACACTCATTCGTCCAGGGGAGCGGGATAGGTGTATCTTTTGTCAAAAGGGCTAATAATGGCTTGGCTATATACGAAAACCCTAATATCCACTGCCTGCAAAAAGAGACAAGACCCAAAAATGCGCGCACGTCCTTCTGCGTGGACGGCGTCGGTGTATCCAAAATCACTTGAACACGGTCTGGTGTGAGTGCACGTCCCTCCTTAGACAAAAGGTGACCTAGATAAGTCACCTTTGGTCTACAGAATTGCAACTTTTTCCGAGAGACTTTGTGATTGTGGGATGCCAAAAAGGAAAGCAAAGACAACGTACTCGTTTCACACAACTCCGGGGTGTCAGCCGCCAGCAAGATGTCATCGACATATTGAATGAGGGCGACACCCTCGGGCAGAACAAAGGAGTCCAATTGTCTTTTCAAAGCTTGACTGTAGATACTAGGGCTTTCCGTATAGCCCTGAGGTATTCTACAAAATCGGTAAGACCTATTATTGAGAGTGAACCCAAAAAGGTATCGACTATCGGGGTGAGTGGGAATTGAAAAGAAGGCATTTTTCAAATCAATAACTGAAAACGTGGTCGCCGTAGGCGGGACCAAAGTAAGCAACGTCGTGATATCCGAAACCACTGGGTACTGAGGTATCACGATCTTGTTTACTTCTCTCAAATCAATGATAAACCGATAGACTTTGGCATCCGTATCCTTTTTCAGAATGGGTAGAATCGGGCTATTACAAACATTATAGGGAACTTCTTCCACCACTCCCACCTTGATCAAATCCTGCACAATCTGTATAAGAGCCTCTTCCCCCTCCTGCGAAATACGATACTGGGGAAGGCGTGGTAACACCGCCCCCTCCTGGACACTAATGTGAACGGGCGGAATCACCATCTGTCCCACATCAGTATCCGAGGTGGCCCACAGAGCACGAGGGAGGGCAGCTAACACAGCATCTTCTGTAACCACACACATCCGTTCAGACAGGGGGTAATTGTCATTCAATATCACCCGCACTCCAGCAGGGGAACACCGGATCGTAGCTCTGAAGTGCTTCAGCATATCAAGGCCCATAATATTATCCGGCGTGTTCGGAGCTAACAAAAACGGACAGGGTGCAGAAAAGGAATTAACCCGAAATGTGAGGGGCTGCGAAAGAGGGCTTCGGGAGAGTGTTCCATCAAACCCTACCGATGTAACCATTAAGCCAGATGGGGGAGCCCTCGGAACCAATTGTTTAGACAGCGCACTACGAGTCGCTCCTGTGTCCACTAGAAACTGATCAGTGGAGCCCAAAACCTCAGCTGATACGTAAGGACCCCTCTGATCAACTGGCACCTCAACTGATTCTAACCCCCATCCAACGCATTCCTATGCATGCTGAGAATCATGGTACCCAGAACGGTCAATCCCCGACACTTGATACTGATTTTGTCGATCAAAAACATTAGACCTATCTCGTTGCTGCCCAGCAAGGTCAAACCGAGCGTGCTCATTAGAATTCCCTCTAAAGTTCGAGAAACCCCCTCTACCTCTCGGGCCACCCTGAGTGTGTCCCTGACTGTGTCCCTGCCGTGAAGCATGCAACGCTGGGCACTCTCTGGCCCAGTGCCCCGATTGCTTACAATACGCACATTGATTCCTATTCAGATCAGATCGGCCCGAGGGAGGACCATAAAATCCTCCCCTACCTCTATTTACACCCCGTCGGGGCGGACCATATACCTGTGCTGACATCACCTTCGTTTTTAAATCCTTCGATTTCTTTTCCTCCTGCCCCTTCGCTTCTAGCTCCTGGCGCTCATAGTACTGAGCTATAGTCAGGAGGGCTGTCGGGGTCGTAGTGGACCAAGAACTTTCACTCGCTTTTAGGCGAGCTGCAATTGCCGGTAATAGATTTGCCACATATTTGTCAGCAAAAAGGTGCCGACCCGTATCATCCGTAAGAGACTGACCACTAAAATCATGGAACGTCTCCTCAAAGCGCGTAAAGAAATCTGCAACTGATTCATCGGCTTTCTGCTTACACGAGGCTAGCATATTCCAGTCAATCTTTTTAGGAGGAATGATGGTCTTCAATTTAATCAGAATAGCAGCGGGGAGGTCTAAGATAATCTGAGGTGGTTTCTGCGCGGGCTTTCTCTCCCTATCCTCATCCTCAAGTTCAGACCATCGAGCCTTGAAAGTGGCCACATCATCTACCTTCCGCACGGATCGCCACATATCTGGTGGTAGAATAAGCCCAAAGAACAAATCTATATCTGCTAAGGTCATAATACAAGAATTCAAGGCCCCCTCGACTTCTTCGTAAAAGGCCGCTGGATTCTTGCGGGGATCAGGCAACGCATTCTTTAATGCCATGACGTCAGCCCTGTGCCAGGGAGTATAAACCAAATTATACACAAAATATCCCTTAGCATCGGCGGAGGTAATATCCGAGCTAGTCCCCGCTCCTTTAGGAGGAACATACAAAGGCGCCGCCTCGCGCATTGGTTTAGCATGCACTGGATCGCTCTTATCTGATTGAGAGGTGGATGAATGGCCGCCTCCAGTACGCGAATCCGACCGCTTTTCCTCCTCAAGATGTTGGCGCGCTTTCTCTTTAAGGTCTGCTGCCGCATCCCGCAACGCAAACAGTCGCCGAACCGCCTCAGGCGCCTTAGAGGGAGAGAAAACACCATTACGCAATGCTTTAGAATCTAATACCACATCAGCAGGT
The DNA here is from genome assembly GCF_964204655.1 of Triturus cristatus. NCBI lineage: Eukaryota > Metazoa > Chordata > Amphibia > Caudata > Salamandridae > Triturus > Triturus cristatus. The sequence goes on from NC_140584.1 coordinate 542,687,322, forward strand.
TCAAAAACACTGGAATGTTTCCGAAAAGCAGCAATCACTTCATCAGAAAAGTGTCCCAAGAAATACAACCTTTCTCTATCCTGCCACGACTCCCAAGAAGCCAACAGTTCATCAAGGGATAACTTGCCCTTACATGCACGATAGGAAAACTGTCGAAGCTCACCCATTCGCTCAGCCGATAACATGGACCGCGTGTCTACCTTACTCGAACCCGATCCAGAATCTTGTGGCCTCGGGGCAGACGCGCCAACATAAGGAGGCGGAGAACGATCTAATAAATAAAAATCATCGTCATGATTATTAAGGACAGGATAGAGTGGCTGACGAACAGCATATTGACCCGAGACTTGTAACCTATGTTCTTTCTCTTGTTTCTCCGTCTGTTCTCTTTCCTCCCGACGCTTTGCTTCCTGCGCTCTCACATGATCATTCTTTCGTTGCTCTTTATCAAACAGCGCTTTCTCGCGTTTCTCTCGCTCACGCACTTCCTTCACCCACAGTCGCACACATTCAAACATGTCTTGACGCGCACGCCGTTTACACATACACTGTTCCACATACTCAATCTTACGTATATCAAACGACCCATACAACGGCCACCGTAACTCAGGATCCTTCTTGGTATCTTTCCTCCATACAGTGCTGTACATTATGGAGGAAAGACCATGCTTCACATACATATCCCTATTAGGAGTCCCCTCTGGGGGAGCTGGAGCAGATTCCTCGAGGTTTAACCGGTTTCCAAAGCAGCAGCACCACTTACGGAGTGCGCTAAAAGCAGGCATGCTCAAAAATAATGCAGAATATGCAGTATTATCAAAAAATGGCACTTAAACGTTGTGCTGGTCAAAGTTACACAGTTCCGGAGAAATATCTCCACATTACCTGCCTATATGTGTTGCAACGCATATATTCTCACAATAATCAATACAAGATATGACCGGTCATCACAAATCAAACTCAAATAGCCAACCCCAGGCTTCAAAAACTCGGAGCAAGTACCGTACAACGGTTCTTACCAATCAAGAGTCCAGATTCCAACTGCCAAGCTCCGAAATTCGCCCAAACGGCTGTCACGGCAGAACCGACAGAAGAGGTCTCAGTCGAGGACCGGCGCCACCCAGATGGTCAGCTCGGCAGGGAAGGAAGAAAAAACCTCGGGATGCCAGGACTAAAGTGCCTCTGGCAGTGATCACATCCCCGGCCAAATTCCTCACCTTCGTCGCGACCAATCCTTCGAGCATCCGAGTCGCCGATGAGCCCCACGTGACGGGCGCCAATTGATGAGTACAGGCCCCAGCTAGGCCCGCAGGACACAAGGGTTCGCTCTCCTGTAAAGAAACCTATAAGGAAGTTGGCACGGAAACTGCAAAGTACAAAGACACGGTTTATTAACCCTTAAGGGTGGTCCTACAATCCATACAATACCCTTCAGTATTGCATAGAGTAGCACAAAGAACTTGCATACACGGTCCCCTTTTATACACAACAGAGGGGCTCATAAGTGGGGGGGTACGACATGAGACGAGGAATGTTACCTTTTATGGACATTTGCAATACAAGATCGATATGTGGGCGGAGCTGACATACTCCTTAAGCCCGCGAAAACATGGTCAAGCAAGGACTAACTGATAACAGATGTGGTCAAGTCTGGGCATGCGCCAGACGGACAAAGGAACTATTTATAGACTGTTACTAGGCAGATTACAAGAGCAACTAACACAAAGATAAGACTCTTCTCGTGCTGAGCACGTGGAGACATGACAATGCAAAATGGAGTCCAGACTTCAGTCAACATAACAAAAGGAACATGTGTAAGGGAGGAGAATTCATGTCTTTAGTAAATGCTTAATCACATCGAAGTTGCAATTTACAACATCCATGCATCAGATTGACTGACAATCCACAGGTATTGTTGCAGCCAGCTTAAAATGGGACCACGATAACGCTTGAAGAACTATTATCCATAGTATGTTTCCTTTTGAAATGGTGTGAAACAAAATAATTGAACAATTAAAGTTACTTATTAAGAATACAAATAATCTGTGAACATTTTAAAGGTTTTTCACCTCAGATATGTTAGTGTGAAATGGAAAAAAATAATGGTTTCAATAAAATCAGCAGAAGCTGGTAAAATCATTGTAGAGATGGTAATCAACATTTATAATACCACAGAGCATATCTAATTTTCTCCAGAATCTCAGAGCCAACTCCTGGTTGTGTCATGCTATAAAAGCATTTATTATTAAGTACTGTATCTGAATAATCTCCAGTTAATATTTGTACAGAAACAAATCATATTGTTTTCAAAAACATTACTTAATCAATTTGAGACAGATTGTATCCCATAATGAAGTACATTCAATATAATACAAGATCATTTACAAAACCTTACATGAAATTGCTTCCATCTTATTTTAGAGAATCAACTGATATTCTCCAAACAATTATAGAATATGGATTGACAAGAAGATTACCTATTTGCAGCAATTGATGGAGTCAGTCTCTAAACTTCTATTAATCATAAAGATTGGGTTGGAGCATTAAAGCATGCTCTGGCAACCAGACCAGCCCATTTCCCTGAAAAAAAACAAATGATTATAGAGATGTTGGAAATCTGCCTTTTGAATAATGTATTTTGCTTTAACCAGGAATACTTTATGCAGAAACACAGGACTGTGATGGGAGCAAAATTTGATCCATCGTATACCTGTATTTTTATGGATGAGGTGGAGAAATTTTGGCTATGGAGCTAGAAATTTGAACACCTTACTAAATACGTGATTTTTTGGGGGACATTACACAGACAACATTATTGTGATATGGCAAGGACATCGTCAACCCTTGGAAACATATAATACTTGACAGAACGGTAGTGGTGGTTTAATGGTAGCACATCATTCTTATATAGTAATACTTAAACTATAGTATAGGTGCCCATCGAGGTCAAGAACAAAACACCCCAGTACCACAGGTGTCAACTCACTGTGGTTCAATTGAACCCAGTGTAAATGTTCAGCAACGAGATAAACCTCGGCACTCCAAGTCATTCAAAAATTAATTCATGGATAATTATCCTATTCGTTGCTACCCTCAATTCAGACAATGCACAAATGTGTAACTTGCTATTCCATTTAATGTATAAAATACACACATTAGATAATAACATTGATTCAAAGATAAATGGTACAATTTTCAAAGCTGGAAGGCATAATACAGTGTACCCTCTGTTAAATCAGCAGCCGACATGTGTTTCATTACAACAGTAACTTTTTCAAGGCTGCAAATAATATCATAAAGAAATATGTAAAATTTACAAAAGGAAATCTGGATTTCTGGAAACAGGAAAAATTAAAAAGCTAGGAAATTGTCTACCTTTCCAATTCATAGTGCTGAATGAAAAGTGGATTAAATAATTAAAGGAAAGAGGTAGACCCAAAATACCATATAACAAGATTGACTCTCATCGAGATCCAAGATGCTCAGAGAGCGAATTGAGAGAAAAAGTGGTGAAAAAGTGTGAAAAAGAGAGTTAAATAGTTAATAGTAGACCCAAACTGTCATGTAACAGAAGTGGCCTTCATCGAGATCTAAGAAACTTAGAAAGCGAATTTGGGGAATAATGCAGTAGTAAAAGTGGTGGAGAAAAAATAGAAACCAAGATGTGCCCAGAGCGTGAATAGTGTGGAGGTAACGGTGTATACCTTAGAGAAATTGAGTAAAATTCAATCATCTTCCATAGTTGTCCAAGATCTTCTAGTAAGGATGACCAGATCCTAACACAGTTATGAAGAAAAATGTTTTTTATATGAGATGGGGGATCAGCTAATACGAAAGGATGTTCTATCTCTTTTGCCTATTTAAGACTGCAAGATTAAGTCATAATCGGCAATACCTATTTGAATGGCTCTGTGTGTAACTTTCAGCACAAAGTTATCATCACAAAGTTTCCGTTTATCCGTGGAGGTATCGATTAAACATCTAAGATGTAAAATGTAAAAGAAGCTATCAGATAACATGACACAGAAAGAGCTAGTCTGTTTCGTTAATTATACACCAGACAAGTATGCTTATAAAGTGAAGTAAAATGTTAAGTTTAAATTATAAAAGTCGACGACTCACTAAGTGCTGTGGCACATCTAATTCAGCCAAACAGATTAGTCAGACTGACCAATATTAACAGCGAAAAAACGTGGAGCTGTGAACAAGGAAAGAGACACAGTTATATAGTATATAATGTGCCTTGTAGTCATAGAGAATACACAAGAGTATTAATTAGTGGACAAGTTTACCCAAGTAAGTGGTTTGTTTTCAAGTTCCTTGGTTAATATCACACAGTCAGTTCTAAGGACAAGAGGTACCTACTACAGAATAGAAGAAAAAATCATCATTTATGATTCTTTAGAGATCACTAAATGTATGTTTGGTCACATAAACGGACTATCACCAGAAGCTCAAAGGGACTTACGTCTTAATTCGTCAAGAACCTACATCAACCCCTGTCGTTAGATGTCCAAAGAGAAACAAAGATCAATCAATGTAATTATGGCCACATTTAAACTTTAAATGTATAAAATATGTTATTAAAGGAAAATTATGTATACACTTACGTGTGAGTACGAGAAAGCGGAGGGCTATGATATGCCCCTAAGGGATATAAAAATAAAGGAAAATGAGACACGTATGTTCTGATCTTTTTGACTCCGCAAGAAAAGATTTACTAATGTATACCCCTTCCCCATTAAAAATAAACGCCAAAGCGTATGAGTGACAAGTGTAGCTTATATTAGAGCCCCACTTGTAAGAATTTAATTAAAAAATAGATTGACACCTCAAAAGGCAAGTCTAGAATGATTATTATGGCATATGTGGTAGCAGTACTAGAGAGACAACTCAAAAGTCGAGTAAGTCTAAAACTAGAGGTTAGTCAGTTAAACTAAGCTACCAACTTTTATCAAACTAACCGGTGGCTGGCGATTCTGCCGCACGTAAGGACCGTTCCCAAGGATTCGTCGGTATTGAACGAGCATCTCGGGCCGGTTTTTATGCCCCATAGCGTCCATTTGTGAATGACGCAATTCCGGTCTAGTAGTTTATCATGTGACAGTCTAATGGAAATAGTAGAAGGACACGAGAACGTAAGGTGGCTAAAGTCTACTGGAATGGCGGTGGTCATTTCTAAATAACGTAGGTTTCGATATACGTAGAGTCAGATAGTCCACACCTTGAATTGCAACCTGTCACAGGAAGATTCTATCGAGTAGAAAAGAAAAGGTTGAGTTGTGATTTATGTGAAAGTAAAAGTATACGTGCCGAAAGGAAAAGAAACAAGCATTGGCATAGCCAACAGGTCTCGTCTTTGGCATATTCTTAGTGTTTAGCCAGAGCTATTGACTTTGCCTATGTCTTAAAGCTGTGCTGTACAGAAGTCTGCAGCATGCTAAAAAGTTATAATAAAGAAGTGTCGGAAGCATTTTTGTTACCTTATATGCGACCAAGAAAGCATTATGTACAACTGAACGACAAGCTAATGTTAGATTGCACGAAGAACAACAGCTACTTTAAAATGTAAACTAAACAATAAATATCACCAGGTTTCAATAATATGCTTGCTATCAGATCTGCAGCTTCATAACACCACGAAAACCAAGGATTATCATTTACCACCTCAATAGTGACCGTTTACTAGAATGAACAAATTATGACAGAAACATGCTATGAATTAAAATCTAGCCTGCAGAAAGAGTTCCTGTCCATCTCATTCCTTGATCCAAAACAGAATTACAAGCTTCAACTCTCCTTAATGATGTAATCACTGTACAACACCGTGCCCTATGCTCATGTAGGGAACTATAGACATCAGCTCCTGTGCAATAAAATGCCGTCACGTTCTAAATCTTTATAACGCTTAAAGCTGTAAAGAGAGGGTGCAGATGCTAAGACCGCATTTGAAGATTATCTGAAGTGTATAAATTGACAAGAAGGGGTTCTGCCTGGCTATGATTCTGTACTGAGGGCACTGCAAATGAGGATACGAGCAGGCTGATCAGACAGAGAGGCAAAGCAAATAACTGATTAACGAGGGCAGTGGACTAAAGGGAGCTGACGGGGCAATGTGAGCATACAACTGCAAGGGAGTACCATTTAAACTGGCGGAGGCAGGCGGTGGGTATCACTGGTGGTATCCTCTCATTTATATAGCGCGCTTTTTTTCACAGTTGGTATATAAGTCGTAATATATACATACATATGGTGGGGTAAAGGGGGGTTGATGATGAGAAAGGTCGTTGGATATAGAAACACAGAGTTGGCGCTGGCAAAAAGGAACAGGCAAAACAAACCAGTGGTGCGCGCGCACCACAGAGTGGCATGGCCAGGAATTGAAAGTAGTGGTGTGCGCACACGACAGAGGAGCGGGGGGAGGGAGCGCGGCAGCGAGGCGAACACGCGCTGCTGCGCGTGCTGGCTACTGACGGGAATGGGTGTTGCAAAGGCGGGACATGTGCCCGCCTTTGCCCAATCGCGTGAAAGCCAGTGGCGGGCGGCGAAAGCCTGATCACACGCATGAGCGTGAGCAGCTTTCAGAACCCCATTACAAGAGGTCTCGCGCTGCACGAGCAGGTCTATGCACTGCAACGCTAGGCGCGAGACCTAAAAAGAGTATATCAGTGACATAATTTCATACTTTGTATGCACTTATAAAGAAATGTTTTATTATTACAACATTGTGACAATCCTTTATGAACATGTAAACGTAATACATAGAGTACTTTAGATTCTAATGTGGTCACTTAAAGCTCAAGTTGAAAACAGAGGCATATAAAAGCAAAAAACAAGTAATTTTATATCCAAAAGCGGTGCAGCCTTATAAATCACAATAACATTTCACAAAAATTTTGTTTGAAGCATAGCGGAATGTTGACACGAATCAGTACTTCGTACACATTAAAACAATTTTTTCGACGTATCGGCAATCCTGTTATGAACATATCATCTCAATTTAAGATATGCTAAATTAAATTAGGATCATATAGGAGATGAGAACATATTTACAATCAGTTAGTATACATCACAATGTTTCACTGCAAATATTGTTGAGTTTAAGTATTGAAGGAATGTATAAAGAGTTGTGTTATTTCTTTAATGGGACCCATAGTTCCTTAGAACAAGATGGTGGCCCGTAAATTACCGTCTGCAATACAAAAGGCACTTATTTACAGGGATAGACAAATAGTCACATAGTATGTATAATTTTACATGTCATATATAATATAATTGGAAATATTAGACAGTATCCTGAGTATGTAATATGAAAGCCAATTTTTTAACCGTAGGTTGGTGTATGAGAGCCTAAATGTGTTATCTGTGTTTGGCTCTTAACTTTAGGTAGCTGCCCATAACTAAAGTCTGATTTCATGGAGCTGTCTAATCTCTTAGGAAAACATGTAGTTCTTTATCCATGTTGATGCCCCTTTCTACCGCCCGAAGGCGGATGATCCATTGTGCCTCAGCTTTTATTAGCGCTTGTATCCTATCTCCCACTCTTGGATCAGTTTGGACTTCTACGATGCCATGAAAACTGGGACCTGTTATAGCTCTATTCGGATGGTTGGTGTTGTAATGGACAGCTAGAGGGTAGCTAGAATCACTGTTGCGAATAGCCCACATATGTTCCTGAATTCTCTCCTTCAAAGGTCGGATTGTGCTTCCTATGTAGATCAATCCACAAACACAACGTATGCAGTAAACAACATATTTTGTGTTGCAGTTGATAAACTGTCGAATCTGGTATGTCCTGTTAGTGTTGTATTTGAATTCCTTCAATTTGTTGCAAGCAAATTGGCACATGTTACAATGTGCGCACTTGAAGAAACCTTTCGGTTTACTGGGTGGCCAGGTAACTTCAGTATGCTTTGGAGGTAGATAGCTTGAACACAGGAAATCCCTTAAGGTTCTTCCCCTTCTATATACAATACTGGGGTTAGTTGTGACATATTTGTTCAAAGAGTTATCTAAATTGAGAAGGTGCCAATGCCTGTTGAAAATTCTGTAGATTTGATGACTCTGTGTGTTATAATTGGATTTTGTCTCTGGTTTTATACCGCTCCGCTCTGCCTGACTTTTTTAGAATTGAGTGTCTGTATTTCTGTAAAATCCTATTTCTAGATTGTTTTAGCACCTGTGGAGAATATCCCCTGTTCTGGAAACGTGTCTCAAGACTAGTTAATTCCTGGTTGAAGACATCATCCTCACTGCAATTTCTCCTTAATCTGCTCATTTCTCCGTAAGGTATTGCATTGATCTGCATTGAGGGATGGGCACTAGACGCATGTAACATAGCATTACATGCAGAGTCAAAAAGAACAAAACATACGTGTCTCATTTTCCCTTCTTTTCAGATCCCTTAGGGGCATATCATAGCCCTCCGCTTTCTCATACTCACACGTAAGTGTATACATAATTTTCCTTTAATAACATATTTTATACATTTAAACTATAAATGTGGCCATAATTAAATTGATTGATCTTTCTTTCTCTTTGGACATCTAATGACAGGGGTTGATGTAGGTTCTTGACGAATTAAGACGTAAGTCCCTTTGAGCTTCTGGTGATAGTCCGTTTATGTGACCAAACATACATTTAGTGATCTCTAAAAAATCATAAATGATTGTTTTTTCTTCTATTCTGTAGTAGGTAACTCTTGCCCTTAAAACTGACTGTGTGATATTAACCAAGGAACTTGAAAACAAACCACTTACTTGGGTAAACTTGTCCACTAATTAATACTCTTGTGTATTCTCTATGACTACAAGGCACATTATTTACTATATAACTGTGTCTCTTTACTTGTTCACAGCTCCACATTTTTTCGATGTTAATAGTGGTCAGTCTGACTAAACTGTTTGGCTGAATTAGATGCGCCACAACACTTAGTGAGTCATCGACTTTTATAACTTAAACTTAACATTTTACTTCAGTTTATGAGCATACTTGTCTGATGTATAATTAACAAAACAGACTAGCTCTTTCTGTGTCATGTTATGTGATAGCTTCTTTTACATTTTACATCTTAGATGTTTAATCGATACCTCTACTGATCCACGGAAACTGTGTGGTGATAACTTTGTGCTGAACGTTACACAGAGAGCCATTCAAATAGGTATTGCCGATCATGACTTAATCTTGCACTCTTAAATAGGCAAAAGAGATAGAACATCCTTTCGTATTAGCTGATCCCCCATCTCATATAACAAAAGAAAATCTTCATAACTGTGTTGGGATCTGGTCATCCTTACTAGAAGATCTTGGACAGCTATGGAAGATGATTGAATCTTACTCAATTTCTATCTAAGGTATACACCGTTACCTCCACACTATTCACGATATGGGCACATCTTGGTTTCTATTTTTCTCCACCACTTTTACTACTGCATTTTCCCCCAAATTCGCTTTCTGAGTTTCTCAGATCTCGATGAAGGCCACTTCTGTTACATGATAGTTTGGGCCTACTTTTTTCTATTAACTATTTAACTCTCTTTTTCACACTTTTTCACCACTTTTTCACTACATTCGCTCTCTGAGCATGTCGGATCTCGATGAGAGTGACTCTTGTTATATGGTATTTTGGGTCTACCTCTTTCCTTTAATTATTTAATCCGCTTTTCATACAGCACTATGAATTGGAACAGTAGACAACTTCCTAGCTTTTTAATTTTTCCTGTTTCCAGAAATACGGATTTCCTTTTGTAAATTTGAGGGGGTACACTGTATTATGCTCTCCAGCTTTGAAAATTGTACGATTTATCTTTGAATCAATGTTATTATCTAATGTGTGTATTTTAGACATTAAACGGAATAGCAAACTACACATTTGTGCATTGTCTGAATTGAGGGTCGCAACTAATAGGATAATTATCCATAAATTAATTTTTTTACGAATTGGAGTGCCGAGGTTTATCTTGTTGCTTAACCTTGGAAACATATATTCAAACCATGAATTCTAGCCCATGGAATATCAAGATGACATACTATATCTCTAATACTCAAGTGAATTTCCTGGATCTGACTATCAATATAGATGAAGGCCAAATCCATGCGACAACTCACAGAAAAGAAACCGCTGCAAACTCCATACAGAGAGCAGGCAGCTCTCACCCTCCCAGTATAATCAAAAATATTCGTAAAAGAAAACTGCTCTGAGCAAGAAGAAACTGCAGCATGGCCAGCTATGAATCAACTGCTCAACAATTTAAATGTAGACTTTATGAGAGAGGATACACTAAGCAGTTTTTCAGTAAAACTGACCGATTGGTAAGAGAAACTCACAGGGTAACTGTAAGGAAGCAGGCTTTTGTGCAAGTTTGCCCCACTAACAACAATCACAGCTCAGGGACAAAAGGACCATGATCCAGTATGATTCATAACTAATTTTCACAATGGTCAGTTCTAATTAGGAAAATCCTCAAAAAACATTGGCATCTGCTGAGGCTTCATCCAGCGCTAAATAATAATTTATTGAATTATCCACAGATGGGCTTACGGAGAGCCAGAAATCTAAAACATATCTTGTGCCCTTCTTCCTTTGACCCTGCATTACAAAACACAAGACCAAATTTGTATTTTTTTCACTTGACATAAATGTTCAATTTGTAAGTTGGGGATGAACAAGACACAGAACATAATGTTCAGCAATAGATATTACTGTACTATCAAGAGGTTTCTGAATTGAACAGCTTGTTTGTTATATATGCAATAAAATGATCTTGTTCAAATTTTACATTGGTCGTACCAAGAGACCTCTGAAATCTTGTATTCAAGAGCATTACCACAATATACAAACAGGACACCAAATTGCCATTGGTTGAGCACTTCATTAAAAACCATGAACATGAAAGGAGATCTTAATATCTTGGTTTTTAACAGATGTTGGCACACATCAGAGAGCTGAACATGCATCAAATGTTTTAAAGAGAAAGCCTCTCGATTCTCTGGACTTAGACTGTTGAGTTGGGTTTAAATCAAGATCATGAAATGTATTATTGGTTACTCTGATGCAATGTGGGAGCCCATCTTTCCAATCATATTGACCGTTGGATATTTTATATTAAAAATCTACAGACCAGACTTAAGGATGCACTATTATGATGCATAATAAAATGTGCTCTCTCATCAAAACATCTGGTATTATACAGAATGTACTCTCTTCTGGGTTACCTTTAGTTTAAGATTGATAAAGAAATGTGAATGATATAAATTGAAATGTTCTTTTTCATTAAATCCATCTTGTATTATATTGAATGTGCTTCATTGTAAATGTAAATGTAAATGTTGTAGACTTGTAAAGCGCACAGCTGCCCCAGCAACGGGGCGTCCCGGCGCTGTAGACCGCTGGGGAACCCGTCCTGGCTATCCCTGTGAGATGGTCCCTTTCTGGGTATCTCCAAGGTGAAACCAGGCATCCCCGGTGTCTGTGGGGGGCCGTTGTAGAGATGAGGCAAGCTTAATGCCCAGAGTTGCCGAGTGGGTTCCTGGTTAGAGTAGGTACCGAGGCTAGAATTATCGAGTCCGTTTTGACCCTGGTTCACGACCCTGCTGCGTCGGGAATTGAACCCTGGTCCCTGGCCGATTCTCTGCTTACGGGTCTGCCGCCTCTAACCAGTGAGCCACACCTCTCCACAATTGTGGGATGCAATCTGTCTTAAATCGGTCAAGTATTGCTTCTGCTGACTTTATTTAAACCATAATTTTTTTCAAATGCATGCTCACATATCTGAGATGAAAAAACTTTAAAATGTTCAAAGACTATTTGTATTCTGAGTAAGTACCTTTAATTAATCCCAAAAAAATGTCACTGCATTTAAAAAGGAAAAATACTATGAACGGATAATAGTCCTTCAAGCTTTATCTTATAGCCGCCACAATACCTGTGGCAGTTGCGGGGAATGTGGATCAATCTGATGCAGGAAGGTGCAGTTTAAAATGGGCAGGCCAAACACTAGCAGATGCTCACGCCAAAACAAACCTCATGAAATGCTTTTGCTGGTCAATGACAGCCCGTTGCCTGTTTTTGAATTTTGTGACAAGGAGCCGTAAGTACCCGTATTCTCTCAGGTCTTGGTATCCACTTCTCCATTTTCGTTTGAGTAATTTCTGTATGTTAAGGAGATCAATTGTTTTTTTTCACTTCTAGGTCACGATATTATTGACACCTGCTCACAATATTTGACTCCCTAACAAAGTGTAAGTAGATTTATTTGCTTTCACTGTGGTTGTTTTGTGGAGTAAACCTTTGAAATTTTTATGTAAACAAGGTTTTTTCATTTCCCAACAGGGCACCTTGATATCTTGGAATAATTGTCCTTGAACTTAAATGCTCACATTTTTGTGAATCGTGTTTCTCAAAAGATACAGGCATGTTACAACTTGCCATATTTTATATATGTAGCTTTAGCCTCTGGAACACTGAGGTCAAACATGATAGTAGAATCATTTTAAGTTACTTTTTGACCTTTCTAAATTAATCTTTTCATTATTACTGATCACAGCCATAATTGTAGTTGTTTTTGTCTCACCTTGTTGCCTTATGTTTGTGGTAGCATGCATTTGCACGTATGTTTCACAAATCTTTTCCATTTTAATTTTACCTTACGGAGTAGTACACCTAGGTCTCTACATAAAATTATTATTTATTATTAATTAATGCTTCCTTATTTTCTCTTTGTTTGTCCCTTACTAATTCGTTATTTTGTGTTTTTGTTTCTTGTCTCTTTCCTTTCCTTTCCTTTCCTTTTCTTTCTTTTTTTCTATTATTCCAGATTCTGGTTATTTCACTTATTATGAATAATGTTATCATTTGGTTATTTTGCTCATTATCTATGTATGATCACTATTATTTGTTGCTTCAGTCTTGAAAAAGCCCTTGGCTAATTTGCCGCAATAGGGCAAAACATGTGTTGGTTGTGTTTGATATATGCTCTTTATCTTTGAGCATATGAAGTAACAAACCTGGACTATACAAAGTGTGCCTTGAATAAATAGCAAAATCATATATTGGTAATTGCAGTGCCTTTTTTTAAAGTTGATGTCAAAATTAATTTAAAGGCTTTTTTCTTTTGCTTACCTAAATCAAGTATTTATAGAATCAACTTAAAATCTGAGCAAATTATACTAATTGTGGTTATGTTTTTACATCTAATTTCTAAACTAATTGGAATTTTAGGGTATGGGCTTTACCTAAATGGATGCATGTACAACTACTTAATCAATAATCTATCAGAGTATTACTGGACAATGGGCTCAAATAAACAGCCCATTCTCTTTCTTTTAAGTAATGAAAGTGGCTTGTAAGATGATCTGTCCAGCAAATCCATATATGGTTTGGGATGTAACATGTTAAGGGCCTCTCATACTGACAATAGGAGCATACCTGATTCTTTTGCAGTTGTATATACTTTTGCTAAGTGCAGAGTGAGAATGTCCAGTTAAATGAAGTAAGACTCTATTGGGAGGCCATCTGTCCCTGCTGTTTTGCCCAACGCCATATCCTTGATAGCTACTTTAATTTCAGATGGAGTAATAGGGAGCACCCGGCTGTTTTCTACCCTCTTCTTTTTGACTTACACCTCTGTAAATATGCATCAATTGCAGGCTCTGAAGATTCAATTTGCTGCCAATATAATGTGCAATAGCAAGCGAGAAACTTTGTTTGTAATTCAATTTGAGAGCATTGTATAATTCTATTTCTATCTTTAATCTGGTAAATGGTGGTGTCCGCATAATGTAATTTCATAAACCATTCCTGTAGTCGTCCTGCTTTATCCCCCTCCCCATTCTGCCTAGCAAGATATTTCGTATAGTTTACACATCTCAGTGTATCAATTAGGGCCAGTTAACACTCCCTGTGCTCTTTTGGAGTGTCATGCTGAGAGGAATCAGCTACTTTTGGTTTTTCTCCCTTATTGATTTGTCCAAACCATCCAGTTCTCTCTCCAATGTCCTACAGCTCCCTATTGTTTCTGCAATACAGTGTCTCCTCACAACCTCTTAAATGCCTCCCATTCAATCAATGATGATGATGCGGTACCCTTGGTGTTTCTTAAGTAATTACTTATGAAATCCCTGAGCCCGTCCTTGAATATCACATCTTGTAACAGTCTCCAAGTGCGTATTGGTGGGAATGGAGTGCCCCATTTTATCTGTGGCAGTAACACATTATGGTCGTATATAGCGTGTTCCAGATACTTTGAGCTCAGAAACTTGGGAGAGACGTCCCTGGAGGCCATAAATCTATCAAGCCTGACGTAGATCGAGTGATGTTGAATGGAAGGATGTCCACGGTGCCACATATCTATAAGGTGACAGTCCTGCATCCACCTTGTAAGTGCTTGAGGCATTTTAGTAGTAGAAGCACTCGGCAAGGGTAGATATGAGCGGTCAAGTGTCGTATCCAGTACACAATTAGTGTCACCTCCCAAGATAATTGCCATATTTATCCTGGTTTGCTAATTTCAATGACAGTGTATTGAAAAACCCCATTTAGTCTGTATTCGAAGCCTACACTCCTAGGGTGATATCTTTGCCATCTAGCCTACCTGTTACAATCATGAATCACCCTTTGCTATCATAATCTATTGTAGTTGGTACCAATGGTACCACCGCCCGTATCCAAAGCAATACCCTGCTTGCATATGAGGAGTAACCTGTAGCATAAATCTGACCTCTCCACCGTTGTAGGTCTCGCCTAGGCAGCACGCATGTGCTGCTCTAGGAGGGCCTTTAGCCATCGGTCTGCTGTCTGCTCCTTTTCAAGCACACTCATGTTTGTGGTGGCATCCACCTCGGGGGAGCGAGCAGCGGCGCGCCGACCATATGTTTTCAATTAGTATGACCGCGCACGCCACTCCTCGCTCCCGCAAGCACGAGTGCTTGAAAACAGCTTACCCTCCCCCACCCTACCTCACCTCCCTCTCTGTTCTGCAGTATTTTTACCCGCTCCCCTGGCAATTGCGCGTGCCAGTACCCTAACATGGTGATCCGGTGTCTTTTATTACTCCCGACCATGCAATGAAGATATGTTCCTCCTGACATTAATAGAGCTGCTGTACATTATCCGGAGAACACATGCATTTTAAGCTCAAGAAGGCTACCACCAGTTTCTCTTTGACTCGCTAGCCAACAAGATTAGTAGCAAAGCATTCGTCTGGATTAACATCTTTTTATAAGAAAACAAAAATATAAAAGCAGCAGTAGACTTTTTTAACAATACTTTTTTCTCTTTGAACATAAAAACTAAAAGTAAAAATATCACTTATAAGAAACTCTAAACGGTGCAATGTATTCTATTTAGATTAAAGAATCCTGTAACAGTTTGTTGCGTGGTCGTTCGGTGAACATTTGCTTGATTTGAAAGGATGCAAGCTATTCCAAGATGGCCGCTCGGTTTATCATCGTCTTCCTGGTTTTCGTGATCTACCTTTGACTTCAATGATAACAGTCGAACAAGTGATATAGTTGTAATGCTGGAGACTTATCTGAGTTATTTTCACAGATATCTGTTAAAAGCCTGTTGTGACAGCCTGTACCCGTGGCTTGCGTGTTGGTAAACAGAGCCCCAGTGACCATGAAGGCATGAATATAAAGTAATAGTTGTTGTAGTTTCATTGTTACTCGTTACCCCAGAAGGAAACGGATGACTGTTGATTCTCTAAGGGTGAGAAAAGAGTTCACCCCTTGCCCTCAGTGGTCCAAGCATGCTTCATGTTACTTCGCAACCTCTTTGGTGAATTGACGTCCATGCTTATTTAGCCTGTGTTCCATATACTTTATTGGGTTAATTACCAAGAATCAAACTTCAGGTGAATAAAAGATGCACACCTTCAGTAAAACGTCCTTTAAAATCATTAAAGCGAACAACGCAAAAATAGAGTATAATAAACATTGAGAAAATTTCAAAGCTTGTAGAGATATTTATTGTGTCAAATTTGAAGACTTGCACAAGTGTGTGTAAATTGTATGAATAAAAGCCAAATTGTTTTCTGCAATTTGTGTTTAAGATGCGTTTTTATTTCCCCTCCCCCAAATGTTTACATATCAGGACTTTGAAATGAATTTAATGGCAATCTGTAATATCTTTCTGCCCTGGGATTACATTCATCATGTCCACATTCATTTGCGCTAGGTTTTGTGCAGGGTTCTAGTGATGCTTCCTCAGCCGGTTTTCTTAACCAGACATATATTTTGTACCATTTTATTGGATGTTTTAATAATACTCAAAATATACAACTGTTTTTACTACTAAGGGGCCGATTCCGATCTGGGTCGGAAAGCTCTCCAACAGAGCCGGATCCGGAGTGTTTTCCGACCGAGACGGACTCCTGCAGTCCGACCAAGCGAGTACGATGCGGCTGCATGCTGCCGGACTCGGTTC
The DNA here is from genome assembly GCF_964204655.1 of Triturus cristatus. Taxonomy (NCBI): domain Eukaryota; kingdom Metazoa; phylum Chordata; class Amphibia; order Caudata; family Salamandridae; genus Triturus; species Triturus cristatus. The sequence goes on from NC_140584.1 coordinate 542,703,748, forward strand.
AGTCAGACTCCCATAGAAGTCAATGGGAGCCGGTTGTACGACGCGTACATGGGCTCCCATTGACTGAATGGGTATGTCTCGCACAAGGGCCCCCCCTACACATGGTACGCATCTGTGCTTTCCTCACCGTACATGTCAGTGTTGGGGAGACCCTTGGGTCTCCCCCTGTGTCCGAGTTGTAAGGCTGCGGGTGACGGGGGTCCGATGCAGAACCCCAAAGGCAGCTTCCCGGATGTTTTGCGAACTGGAAACTTTGGCTCGATACGGCTGTCTGACGCGTGCATCATACTGGCTCGGTCGGAAATCGTCTCCATTGCACGGCATGGTTTGCTTGCGGACGAGGCGTCCGGATGCAGTTCGGACCCGGAAACGATTCGTACGGCGATTTTGCGTTTCTCTCATTTTACTTGCTAGCTTGTATAGCTGTACGAGTCAGGCGGAGAACACGCTTTTGGCTCGTACTTTTTTGTGTCCGGATCGCGTTCGGAGCCCTTCCGAGCGAGATCGGAATTGGCCCCTGTATGTATCTTATTTTGAAGTCTGTGCTATTTTGTAAATTTTTAAACATTTTTAGATATGGCATTTCCCTCATTTTTAATATCTTAGCTGCTTTTGGTGTGGTACCAAATTTGTAGGACACGTCTGGTTTGATGTTGCAGGAGTGTGCTCCATCACCTTCTGCTTTGCACCGGGTTTGTGATGTGACATGCTTGAGTACTGACTGGCCAACATTAATACAGGATTAACTGTTTTACATGCTTGTTTTTATCTGGAATACTAATTATTCACATTAATATTGGTGTACATTTACTCCATATGTACGGTGGTGTTATTTTTCTTTATTATTCAGAAGGCATATAACTAGTATAGCGTGAGCAGGTTATGAGAAGCAAAATTACCTGCTTTTGGCAAACTTTGGAGCCAAACATGCACTGCAGTAGTGACAGCCATGACACCTAGCACTGCATAGGCAAGACTGCCTGTGAGGCAACTGAATGAAGGTCAGGCACAATTCCTTCACTTTCACTAATACCACATAAAACTGTCAGCCTGAACTTAAAATATCTGCTTATTGGGCCCAACCCCTGCCCCGTTATCCAATAACATAGACCACTGGGTTAATACACATACTACATAACTCAGCATGCGGCGTGAAGCTTGTGGTTTGTCATGTCGAGGGGGCTAACTGATCATTTCATCCTTCCCAGGTTGATGGAATGCACTCCGCCTATCGTTCAGCAAGCATTGGCATAGCCAATAGGTCTCGCTTTAGGGACCTTATAAGTATTTAGTTATGCAGCACAATATCCTTGGCGCAACAACATTAACTGTTGCATGGCTGAACACTTATAAGGTCCCAAAGGTGAGACCTATTGGCTATGCCAATGCTTGTTTGTAATTTAGGGCCAGCTGTAAAGTCAGTTTTGCGGGTCCCTAATAGTGATTTTTACCAAATCGCTATTAAGGACTCGCAAAATGGAATGTATGTAGGAATCGCAAAAATAATTGCGATTCCTTAATATTCCTTAATTGTGAATCGCAAATTGAGATTCGCAATCAAGGAATACCTCCCCATTCATCTCTAGGGGCCAAGAGGCCCACAGGAATGAATGGGATTTGTGCACGCAATTTGTGAGAAACCAAGAGGTGCTTGCAAATTGCGTGCGCAATTTCAAGGGTGCAAGGATTCCAAAAAGACACCCTGTTGCCCCCCTGAATTGTGCATGTGTGCACATGTGGCACACATACATGCCCTAAAGGCATGTATGTGTGCCACATGGCACTTTGAAAAAAGCAAAAAAGTGTTTTTTAAAGGAATTTGCAAAATACCACCAACTTGAAGTTGGCAAAATCGCAATTTGCGATGCCTACTAGCATAGCATTTAGGGAATCGCAAATTGCGATTATCTAAATGCTTGCACACAAGAAGGAATCACAATTTTTGCAATTCCTTATTTTGTGAGTGGCTATTTGAGTACCTACATTTCTCACAGCCAAATTGCGATCGCAAACGCTGAAATTCTGCGAATTTCAGCATTTGCGATCGCAATTTGGCTTCCTACATCTGGCCCTTAATCACCTCATTACTCGTAAGGTGGATTTGCTGCAATAACGCCATTTGGACATCCCTCCTAGGAAGGCAAGCGTATATTTTGTAAACCTTGACAGCAGAGCCCATGCCTTTGACATTCCATGTAAGGAGGGTGTAACGATCTATAGGAGCTATGTCAGGTAGATTTATCTCATGTTCTCTTCCCCCTTACTAACTGTGAATTTCCTACTTTTCTCACTCCTGAGTTCCAGAATGGTATTTTCAGCCCCACATTTGGGCTCTTTTTTGTCTTTCATCAGTGTTCGAAACCAATAGCTTTCCCCAACTCTCCATCCCCAAAGCTGCTAGCCACCAGCCACCCACCCAAAAACACCATATCAAAAAACTGAATGCACATCACTCCACCTCACTAGTGCCATGGGAAGAGTAAGGGGTAGCAGTCAGACCTCTTTTGTATGCCCCACTGCCCACCAGCCAGCACTATATGAAGTTCTCCATTATTCAAACAGTGACATATATATAAACTAGATTTACGTGCCCGCCCTACCAGAAGACAAGAGTCATTGTGTCTTTAGTGCTCTTGCCCTCTGTAACCGTGGGCTGCAGAACATTCACAATCTGTTATTTACAAACCCGCCACCTGAGATTATAAATCACCTGCTTACGTGAGGTAATGTTCGGGAGGGCTTCTGTCTGGGATATCTGTATTTCTGCATTGAAATCTTTGCACGAAGCTCTGGGTGTTTTACCCCCAGGCTCAGTACTCAGTAGTAGATTGCCTAGAGGTGCTGCTACTGCCAGCTGCTTTACCTTTCCTGCGACCTCGTAGGCTTCTTGGTGTTCCTACACGAACATCGAGACATAGGGACCAGCTTTCCTTTAGGTGCAGTACTGGTGTTAATCTGTTCTCCTCCTCGTTCTGAATTATATGTCTCAACCCTATTCCAGGCTTCCGCAGCATCCATGAAAAAAGTGGTCTTATGGTCTAGCAGAACTTTCAATCTTGCTGGGTACAAAAATGGGGACTTTCACTCAGAATCTGTTTATTACATTTTCAACACACAACACCTTGCAAGAACAAAGCAGTCAAAGGTTCAATGTTGGTGTCACTGCATGAAAAAGCGGAAGACATACATCCACATTACAGACACATCAGTCGCCACACTGAGCACAAATGCAATAGATTAAACAAGTGTCTGCCATGGAACCCAAATGCGGGAGAGTCTCAGAAGAGGGAAAAACAAGGTGACACCAAGCAATGATCGAGTCGTGATACGGGGACCGGCCAGGAGGAGTGCCTATGGACTTGTCTATTAGGGAATACCCTGGGATACCAACCTGAGGGCCCTTTTAACATCAATGAAGGATGTTCATATTCTCTGTACCGCTAATATGTAGTCTGGGAATATGGTTACATTATAATTCCCAATCATTTTGCTGCCAGCTCGTCTCGCTTGCTGTAGGAGAATGTTGCAATCCTTAGAATGCAGCTGCCATGCTGTTGCAAAGTCATCCTGTGCCCAGGGCAACCCCCAACTTTTTGCTGACTAGAACTGGTGGTAACTGACTCTGACTGACCCTGGACTCTGCCTAGCCAGGCCCAGGGCCAGTGCCAAGCTGAAAGGAACACATTAGAATACAGTTAAAACACCCAACATACACTAGGGTACACTATGGTATGGTGGGGTACCCCTGTAATTGGCATGACCTACCCCATAAGCCCCTAGTATCTAATAGGGCAGGGGATTGAAACTACCTAGAAGTCCCCAGTACCCTGGGGCATGGCAGTTTAGAGGCCAGCAGCTTTTTCTGCACTAGCATGTGTGCAGTGCTGAAGCCTGAGGTCAGTTTAAAAGCAGCACTAGGTGCCAGGACTGCTTTGAAACAGTAAATTGCTGGTCAAATTCGACTTTGATACTAGAAACACAGTAAAAGGAGAATCTGCAATATTTCTACAGATTCAGAACCCCTAAAGTCTCCCCTAGTTGCACAGGGAGTGGGGGGTCCTGTAGAAATTAGGGAAATACTTATAAAATATGTTTTTATAAGCCCTGGTGCTAGAAGACTGGCCCAAGTAATTTTCCCCATTGCAAACCCCATGGCCCATAGGTTAACATGGTAGGAAGTTAATGATTAATAAATATTGATAGGAGAGCACTAGCCGGACCATTCAAAGACTTCCCAGAATGGTAGTAGTAAATCCAACAATATTATATTGTTGAATTTCTCCTAACGTGTACATACAAGAAGTTATAAGACTTTCTTGATTGTAGTCCAAATTCAGCCTTCCAGTGGTCTGCCCTGATTGGTCAGAGTTAAGTGGATTAGCCAGGCTGCTTTGAAGAGGTGATAAAGGACCACTCTGCTGGGAGGGCAGTGTGCTGGTCTATAGGTATGCCAGGCCAGGAGGTGGAGTCGTAAACTATGCTCTTCAAAGGCAGAGGGGAGGCCTGGGTTTCAGTTTCACTCTGACACTCTTGGCCAGGAGTCAGGGCTAAGCTTAAGGAAGGTATGTGCAGATGGTAGGGGGAGAGTCCATGGAAATAAGCCATCCCGGGGGTGTGTTTAGCCAGCTCTTACCTCCTTGCTGGAAAATCAGCCATTATGGATTTGGAAGAATGATGCACTCTGGGACAACAAAATGTCACACTCTGCAGGATGTCGTCATCACTATGAGGAGTTACCCTGCTTTCATTGGTCAGAGGTGACCTGTGGCTTGACCCAGAGAATTTTGAATAAGTATCTGAGAGGGGCAGAGCCCTCCAGATCTGCTGCTTGAAACTTACTGAAGCAAGACGTGCCTTGCTGCAAAGTTCTGCTGTGCAAAGACTTCTAAGGCCTGACCTCTGAAAACTGCACCATCTGAACACTGCAGCCCTGTGGATTACCTTGCTACAAAAGGACTAAGAAGTAGACTCCCTGCAAGCTACAGGTTAACAGAGCTCACCTGGACATCCGCACAAAGAATCCCCAGCCTGGAGAACCGGTGGATTTGAAAGGGTTTTCAAGGACCCTCTTGGAGATTCCAGAACCTTGGACTGTGTGTTGGATACTTTGGGACCCGCAAGCAGAACTTCAGGAAGGAGTTCTAACTGGACCTAGCCTTCTGGAGAAGGCTACACAGTGGTGAGATATTCTCCAGAACCGTTTCTAAAGGTGTGTCCCTGTCAGAGAAAACAAAATGACTAAAAGGGGCACTGTTGGTTTCTAAGCCCTAGAAAGTGACAAATCTTTAAAAAATCATATCTCTGGTTCCCTACAGTGGATTTTCTTAGGTTTGGTGTCATTTAAAAGATAAAAATATTACCTATTTTTATAAATTGGTGTTGGATTTTTATTTTGTGTTGCGTCTTAATTATTTACTGAAATTGTGTTTTTAAATGCTTTACATACCTGTCTTTGAAGTTAAGCCTGTCTGCTCGCAACCACGTTACCAAGGGTTGAGCATAGGAATAATTTTCTAAGACCTATGCTGGGTCTTATCATGTGTGAGTGGCCTTATTGCCAGTGGCAGACCTACATTTGCCCCTACCAATAACCCACTTTCCAACATTTGGTGCTCAGCGGTGTGGATGTGGACTTGCATTTAAAAAGTACACCTTTCAGTGAGTGATTTAAGATTATAAAAATCCTCTAAATTGCCTTAGAACAAAACTTTTGAGTTTGATTTTTGGAATTTGGACTAAACTGTTTTTAATCCATTGTTTTGATTTTTCCAAATTGTTTTAAGACTGTTGTGCCTAGTTTTTTGTGACCCAAAACTAGGGAACCATGGAGCTGGACCTGGCTAAACTGTCCCAGTTCGCAGTGGGTGATCTTAGGGTACAGTGTAGGCTTAGGGCGCTGCCTGCTTCCAACAAGATTAAGAACACAGCGTTGCTTAAGTCCCTAACGGCCTGGGCTGGGGTAGCTGAGGAGACGCAAGGGGGGGTGGAGGGTGAGCCCCCCAACCTCACCCCAGAGGGAGGTGAGGATGATGCCTCTTCCATTTTTTCTATTGTTAGCCATATGATTCCAGGTGGTGGGAGGGGGGAAGGGTCCCTTGCTCAGGTACCACTACTGCCCCTTGCAGAGAGACAGCTTCAGGCTCAATTAGAGCTGATTGCCTTGGAGAAGGAGAAATTCAAACTGGCTAAGAGAAGATGGGAGAGGGAGGAGGAGGAGGAGGAGAGGAATGGTGGCAGCGAAAGTGAAGAAGATGTTGAGATGTCCAGGGGTGGTAGATTTGAACCTAAACTTCCCAAGGGCATAGTACCTAAGTACACTGAGGGGGATGACATTGACAAGTGTCTAGCAGCTTTTGAGAGGGCCCTTAAAATGAGTAGGGTCCACTCTAGGTATTGGGGTGCACTCCTGTGGGAGTTGATTCCAGTAGCTGGGAGGGATAGGCTCCTGGCCCTGAAGGGAGAGGATGCAGAATCATACCAGCAGATGAAGGCATGCTTAGTCAAGAGATTTGGTCTGACTCCAGAGCAGTACAGGGTGAAGTTTAGAGGCACCCAGAAATTGAGTTCAAAGTCTTGGGTAGACTTTGTGGACATTTCAGTGAAGGCACTGGAAGGCTGGATTGTTGGTAACACAGTTGACTCATATGAGGGATTGTATAATTTGTTTTTGAAAGAACATATTTTGACTCATTGCGCAGAAGAGAAGTTATGCCAGTATCTAGTGGACTCTAAGCTGACAGACCCCAGAGAGCTGGGAGAAGCAGCTGATGAGTGGGTGAGAACCCGGGTTTCCATTCAGCACCAGGGGGGTGACCAGAAGAAAGGAGGACAGGTCCCTCCCCAGGGGAAAGTCCAGGGAAAGGAAGGTCAAAACCAAGAGTCCTCCAAAGACACACAAAAACCTGCACAAGGAGGGGGGGCCCCGAGCCAACCAAAATTCAAAGGGAGGGGGTATCAGGGAAAGAATGGTAGGTTCTTTGATCCCTCAAAGGTGGGTAAGTGCTTTGGCTGTAACCAGCCAGGGCTCAAACAGGGAGATGCTGTCTGCGCCAAGAAGCTCTCCCCTAAGGGTCCATCCATGGGGATTGCCAGTGTCAGTGTAGGGGTGGAGAGTGGTGCCCCAGAGAGGGGTAGTCAGGTGGTGGAAGCAACCTTAGTGTCCCTGGGTGGGGTGAATATTGCAACCCGTGCTGCCTTACCTCCAAACATGGACAAGTACAGGCAGAGGCCTAAAGTGAATGGGACTGAGGTTGAGGCTATCCGAGACACTGGGGCTAGTGCATGGATGAACTGGTGCCTCCAGAGAGGTTTCCACCTGGTGAGTTTTACCAGGTGACATATGCAGACAGCACTACCAAACTCCATCCTATGGCTGTGGTGGATTTGAAATGGGGAGGTGTGGCAGGCCCTATGAAGGTAGCTGTGTCAAAGGTGTTCCCAGTCCAGTGTTTACTGGGCAATGATCTTGAAGCCTCTGTGTGGTCAGAGGTGGAGAGAGGACTCCATATGAAAATATTGGAGCTCCCTGAGTGGGTATGTGCTGTGACTAGGTCACAGACTAGCCAGAAGGGAGGGGCTGGACACTTGGACCCTGGAACAAAGGGCCAAGCATCTAAGGACAAGGGCACTGGGCCTGGTGAGCCAGCCCAGGGAACTCCAGAGGTGCAGGAAGAATCTAACCCTGATGGGGAGGATCTGGCCTCTGAGGGAGAGACTCCATCCCCGCCAGAGCTGTCAGATCTGGCAGAACTGACCGGAGCAGGTGGACCCTCCAGAGAGGAGTTCAGTCAGGGACAGCGTGACTGTCCCACCCTTGAGAGCTTGAGGCGGATTGCTTCTAAGCAAGAGGAAGTGGATGACAGTGGGTTTCACAAACTCTACTGGGAAGATGGACTGCTTTATACTGAGGGCAGAAACCATAAGGAGGGGGCCACCAGGAGGTTGGTGGTGCCCCAGAAGTACAGAGAGTTCATCCTGACTTTGGGTCATGATATCCCCTTGGCAGGAAATTTGGGACAGACAAAGACATGGAGCCGGTTGGTGAACCATTTCTACTGGCCCCTTATGTCTGAAAAGGTAAAGGAGTTTTGCAGCTCCTGTGTCACCTGTCAGGCCAGTGGCAAGGCAGGGGGCAAGACAAAGGCTCCCCTAATACCACTGCCAGTGGTTGGGGTTCCTTTTGAAAGGGTGGGGATGGGCATTGTTGGTCCCCTGGACCCACCTACTGCATCAGGGAATAGGTATATCTTAGTGGTAGTTGACCACGCCACTAGATACCCTGAAGCCATACCTCTTAAAACCATTGATGCTCCTGCTGTGGCTAGAGCACTGCTTGGTGTGTTCACCAGAGTTGGTTTTCCAAAAGAGGTGGTGTCAGATAGGGGCACAAACTTCCTTCCAGCTATCTGACTGCTATGTGGGATGAGTGTGGTGTCAACTACAAGTTCACCATCCGCTATCACCCACAAGGAAATGGTCTTGTTGAGCGATTCAACAAAACCCTGAAGGGCATGATCAATGGGTTGTCAGAGAAACTCAGGAGGAGATGGGATGTTCTCCTCCCATGCTTAATGTTTGGCTACAGGGAGGTGCCACAGAAAGGGGTTGGTTTCAGTCCCTTTGAGTTGGTGTTTGGACACCCTGTGAGGGGGCCATTGAGCCTGCTAAGAGAGTCTTTAGAGAAGCCTCCTAAGGAAGCAAAGGACAATGTTCTTGATTATGTGCTAGGCCTGAGATCTAGAATGGCGGAGTACATGTACAAGGCAAACAGGAAACTGGAGGCCAGCCAGGAGCTCATGAAGAGCATTGGTATGATCAAAAGGCTACTATGCCTGAGTATACTCCAGGACAATTGGTGTGGGTGTTGGAGCCTGTGGCTCCCAGGGCCCTCCATGACAAGTAGAGTTGGCCCTATCCAATCTTAGAAAAGAAGGGTGAGGTTACTTATTTGGTTGACCTTGGCACCCCCAGGAACCCTCACAGGGTCCTGCATGTGAATAGATTGAAACCCCACCATGACAGGGCAGACATGACCATGTTATTGGTCACTGATGAGGGTGTGGAGGAGGAAACTGAGCCTGTGCCCGACCTCCTCTCCACTAATGTGCAAGATGGGTCAGTGGAGGGAGTTGTACTCTCCCAAATTGACAGACCAGCAGCACAGAGACTGTAAGCAGGTGCTGGAGCAGTTTTCTGGCCTGTTCTCTTTGACCCCAGGCATCACTGAGTGGTGTGTGCACCACATTGACACTGGTGACAGCCTACCTGTCAAAAATAAACTGTACAGGTTGTCTGACCATGTCAGAGCCAGCATTAAAGCTGAGGTTGCTAAGATGCTGGAACTAGGGGTAATTGAACCGTCTGAGAGTCCATGGGCCAGTTCAGTGGTGCTGGTACCTAAACCTAATCCTCAGGGGGGACCCAAGGAGTTAAGGTTCTGTGTGGACTACAGAGGTTTGAATGCAGTCACAAAGACTGACGCTCACCCTATACCTAGAGCTGATGAGCTCATTGATATGTTAGGGGCTGCTAAGTATCTGAGTACTTTTGATTTGACTTCAGGTTACTGGCAGATTGACCTCACTGATGGAGCAAAGGAGAGGTCAGCATTCTCCACACCAGAAGGACATTATCAGTTCAAGATAATGCCCTTTGGATTAAAGAATGCACCTGCCACCTTCCAAAGGTTGGTGAACAGGGTCTTGTCTGGGTTGGAACAGTTCAGTGCAGCTTACCTGGATGATATAGTTGTATACAGTTCTACCTGGGGGGATCACTTAAACCACCTAAGGGAAGTGCTTCAGGCCAAGCAGCAGGCAGGCCTGACTATTAAGGCAAGCAAGCGCCAAATGGGGCAGAGTTCTGTGGTGTACCTGGGCCACCTGGTAGGTGGAGGCCATGTACAGCCTCTCCAAGCTAAAATCCAAACTATTTTGGATTGGACAGCTCCTGTTACCCAGACTCAGGTCAGGGCATTCCTTGGACTGACATGGTACTATAGAAGGTTTGTTCAAAATTATGGGACCATTGTGGGGCCCCTAACAGAACTGACTTCTAAAAAGAGGCCCAAAAAGGTGATTTGGACCCCAGAGTGTCAGAAGGCTTTTGACACTCTAAAAGCTGCTATGTGTTCAGCACCAGTGTTACTGCCCCTGACTACACAAAATAATTTGTAGTTCAGACTGATGCTTCGGAGCAAGGGATTGGGGCAGTGTTGTCACAGCTAAATGAAGGGGGACTTGATCAGCCAGTTGCCTTTATTAGTAGGAGGCTTCTTCCCAGAGAGCAGAGGTGGAGTGCCATTGAGAGAGAGGCTTTTGCTGTGGTGTGGTCACTGAAAAAGTTGAGACCATATTAGTTTGGGACTCACTTTCATGTTCAAACTGACCACAGACCTCTCAGGTGGCTCATGCAGATGAGAGGGGAGAATCCCAAGCTGTTAATGTGGTCCATTTCCCTACAGGGAATGGACTTTACAGTGGAACACAGACCTGGGGTTGTCCATGCGAATTCAGATGGACTTTCCAGGTTTTTCCACTTAGCTGATGAGGACTACCAGGGTGTAGGTTAGTAACCCATCACCTTTCGTTTGGGGGGGGGGCTATGTTGCAATGTCATCCTGTGCCCTGGGCACCCCCCAACGTTTTGCTGACTAGAACTGGTGGTAACTGACTCTGACTGACCCTGGGCTCTGCCTAACCAGGCCCAGGGCCAGTGCCAAGCTGAAAGGAACACATTAGAATACAGTTAAAACACCCAACATACACTAGGGTGCACTATGGTATGGTGGGATACCCCTGTAATTGGCATGACCTACCCCATAAGCCCCTAGTATCTAATAGGGCAGGGGATTGAAACTACCTAGAAGTCCCCAGTACCCTGGGGTATGGCAGTTTAGAGGCCAGCAGCTTTTTCTGCACTAGTATGTGTGCAGTGCTGAAGCCTGAGGTCAGTTTAAAAGCAGCACTGGGTGCCAGGACTGCTTTGAAACAGTAAATTGCTGGTCAAATTCGACTTTGATACTAGAAACACAGTAAAAGGAGAATCTGCAATATTTCTACAGATTCCGAACCCCTAAAGTCTCCCCTAGTTGCACAGGGAGTGGGGGGTCCTGAGAAATTAGGGAAATACTTATAAAATATGTTTTTATAAGCCCTGGTGCTAGAAGACTGGCCCAAGTCATTTTCCCCATTGCAAACCCCATGGCCCATAGGTTAACATGGTAGGAGGTTAATGATTAATAAATATTGATAGGAGAGCACTAGCCGGACCATTCAAAGACTTCCCAGAATGGTAGTAGTAAATCCAACAATATTATATTGTTGAATTTCTCCTAACGTGTACATACAAGAAGTTATAAGACTTTCTTGTTTGTAGTCCAAATTCAGCCTTCCAGTGGTCTGCCCTGATTGGTCAGAGTTAAGTGGATTAGCCAGGCTGCTTTGAAGAGGTGATAAAGGACCACTCTGCTGGGAGGGCAGTGTGCTGGTCTATAGGTATGCCAGGCCAGGAGGTGGAGTCGTAAACTATGCTCTTCAAAGGCAGAGGGGAGGCCTGGGTTTCAGTTTCACTCTGACACTCTTGACCAGGAGTCAGGGCTAGGCTTAAGGAAGGTATGTGCAGATGGTAGGGGGAGAGTCCATGGAAATAAGCCATCCCAGGAGGTGTCTTTAGCCAGCTCTTACCTCCTTGCTGGAAAATCAGCCATTATGGATTTGGAAGAATGATGCACTCTGGGACAACAAAATGCCACACTCTGCAGGATGTGGTCATCACTATGAGGAGTTACCCTGCTTTCATTGGTCAGAGGTGACCTGTGGCTTGACCCAGAGAATTTTGAATAAGTATCTGAGAGGGGCAGAGCACTCCAGATCTGCTGCTTGAAATTTACTGAAGCAAGACGTGCCCTGCTGCGAAGTTCTGCTGTGCAAAGACTTCTAAGGCCTGACCTCTGAAAACTGCACTATCTGAACACTGCAGCCCTGTGGATTACCTTGCTACAAAAGGACTAAGAAGTAGACTCCCTGCAAGCTACAGGTTAACAGAGCTCACCTGGACATCCCCACAAAGAATCCCCAGCCTGGAGAACCGGTGGATTTGAATGGGTTTTGTTCAAGTGGATTGCGGAATTGAAGTTTCACACTTTCAAGGACCCTCTTGGAGATTCCAGAACCTTGGACTGTGTGTTGGATACTTTGGGACCCGCAAGCAGAACTTCAGGAAGGAGTTCTAACTGGACCTAGCCTGCTGGAGAAGGCTACACAGTGGTGAGATATTCTCCAGAACCGTTTCTAAAGGTGTGTCCCTCTCAGAGAAAACACAATGACTAAAAGGGGCACTGTTGGTTTCTAAGCCCTAGAAAGTGACTAATCTTTAAAAATTCATATCTCTGGTTCCCTACAGTGGATTTTTTTCGTTTTGGTGTCATTTAAAAGATAAGAATATTACCTATTTTTATAAATTGGTGATGGATTTTTATTTTTTGTTGCGTCCTAATTATTTACTGAAATGGTGTTTTTAAATGCTTTACATACCTGTCTTTGAAGTTAAGCCTGTCTGCTCACAGCCACGTTTCCAAGGGTTGAGCATAGGAATAGTTTTCTAAGACCTATGCTGGGTCCTATCATGTGTGAGTGGCCTTATTGCCAGTGGCAGACCTACATTTGCCCCTACCAATAACCCACTTTGCAACACATGCCATTACAGGTTTTGTAGGCGCTCATGGTGCTACAACTGTTGTCATCATTTTTTAAGTACGCCACCATGTCTGTTCTTTCTTCTCCTTCTGGCAATCCAATGATGACTACGTTATTCCTCCTACTGTGGCCTTCAGCATCATCAGCTCTATTTTCCAATAAATGCAATTTGCCACTGAGGTCCCTAACTCTTTTGTCTAGTCCATCAACTGTTGGGGTTATTTCATCCAGCGTTGATTCGGTCGTGCACATTTTTTATGCCGTTTTTTGTGATCATCATGTAAGAGGCCTAAGTCTATCACCACAGCATTGATTTTCATTTTAAGTGCCTCACAGGAGGCCACAATAGCATTTAGTATTTTGTCTAGCTTGCTTGTGTCCGCCTTTGGATCTCAATTGTCCTCTCTTCGGGTTGGCCCATGTGCGCTTGGTCCCTTCTGTTTTAGTCGAGGAGGTCAGCACCATGGTGGCTTCCTTCACTGACTTGTGGCCCTTCCTGGCACTCCTTTGGGGTGTATTTTGTGCAATCTATTAAATAATTGTGCGCTTATTATTGATATATGAATGCATTATTTTATTATAACACAGTTTTAGGAGCCAGAATGCCCCGCACCCCTGGAATTCACGCAGGATGAAAACTGGCCTACCCTTTATGGGACCCAGCACAACTCAATTCCTCAATGCTCCAGTGGCTTGTCCCTTGTCCCCAGCAGTGTTGGCCGACTCACCTGATGCAATGTATACGGTATGCAGGTTCTGGTTGGTAACTGGGGTTTTTGATATAGACTGTGCCGCATGGTGGGGGTTATCCACACTCTGTACTCCTTTGTAGTCTGTTAGAGTGTTTTGTGCCACCCAATTTTGTATTATTGTGCGCTGTTACCCAGCACATCAAGGACCCCTCCCCACCGCATCAGAGCACTGCAATAATTATTTATTAGGAAATTAGGCTCCCCAGGCTTTCCTCCACACTTGCTCCCTTCTCTCAAGTGCTGTTGCAAGTGTCGATCCTAATGCTCCCACTCAGGTGAGCATACATGTTACACACCAGCGGGTACCCAACGATCACCTCCTCTAGCCATCGGCTGTACTTTTTCCCCGCTCTTACATTCCCACCTAGGCCTCCCTCATCGCAGGTGGCTGGATGCTTCTATTTCCTGTGTGCCTATATTTCTCCTGACTCGGAGTTCGATGCTTCCGCACCCACTGTTCACTGTAAGAGGTTTATGAATGCTACACCCTGCTCCACTCGATGGGCCATCTGAAGAGTGCTTCACGGGCAGCACCATCATGTTTGTGTATGTCTTCTTCCAACTCCTCAGCAAACTCGCCGATTTCACATCCTCATATGAGCAGCCATTTCCTCCGGTGCTTTCTCACTTGTTACAGGGCATCCTTTACTTGGCTTACTGTGCATGGCCATAGCAAATGTAAAATCGATTGGCCGACCAGGAGGTAGCACGGAGCTCTGCTGCTTTCTTCATGTGGTCTTAGCCATGCCTCCCTTTTCTCCCTTTCAAGCGTGCCCCAGGTGTTACATGTGGCTATGTGGAGTTCAGAGGAGTCATCTCTCCCCATTCAAGTATGCCTATTGTATACTTCTTGGAGGGGCTAAGAGCTGGCAGAATCTAATGCTAATTGGCCTTCTGACAGCTTAGGCAGGTAAAGGGTAACTTTCTAAGTTATTTTCCCTAATAATTAGTGAAAATCCGACTTTACCATTGAATTGTATTGGATTGGATTTTTAATAACTATTAATATAGTTGTTTACTTATTTTTCTTGCTGGTCCCATTCCTGGGATATATATTATTAGTGTTTTGATCTGTACTGTGGTTATCTAGGATAGTTCGACCTGCTATAGTGAAAATTGCTTTTTGTGCCGTGTCACTGTAGGGACATGGTAAAATTAATTTTCTACATGTCCCAATTTTAAATACCATGCACTCTACCTTATGGGCTGCAAGGCACATATAGGGGTGACTTACTAATATTTAAATGGGAGATTTTTACCTATCAAAAAAGACTATTTTAACAGGTTGCATTGCAGATTTACAATGCGACTGCCAGGTTGCAATGACTATTCTTAAGTCATGTTTTTTGTCACACTGGTGGATGTCACAATAAGTGCTGCAGTCCACAGGAGACAGTTAGGTTTTCATGCCATAGGTGTACTTCTGCACCATATACTAGAGCCCTATAGAAAAGTTAAATATGCCAATCATGGGTTAGCCAATTTCACCATATGTTTTAGGGGTCAGAGAACAAACACGGCAAACTAGACTGCAGTGCCCGGTATGCAGAGTCTAAAAGGTAAAAAAATCTGGGGTGATGATGCAGAAAAACATTTACTACAATGATTATTTCAAGTTTTGTAATTCATAATGACCATCTTAAGTTTTACATGTTACATAAAGTAACCAGATCATTGATATATTCCCAAATTCAGAGAAATTTTATTTGAGAGGTATGAAACATTTCACATTGTTTGAATGAAATTATTGAATATGTAATTTAGGTATATCAACTTTTACATTAAAAAAAGAATAATTGATTTCAATCTTTTGACAGGCCAACTTATGGTTCAGTTAACAAGGACATACTAAAAACGACACTAAACTAGATACATGATTGGACAATACTGTCAGTCAATAGAGCTTTATTTAGGCAAATCAGCCATAAAAGCAGTACAATCAAAGAAAACACATAAAAGCTAACGTCTTATAAATTGTTAAAACCAATAAAAAAGCTCTACGTAGACATTAATTTAAGTTAAAAAAAAACTGTAGATGCAGTAAGTTCTAAAACACATAAACAATCGCCCATTAATTGTCATTGAAGGTGGCTAAAGGACATAAACCTAGGTGCTCCCTTTTTTCCAAGTCTATAATCGTGGCTCTACGGGTGCACCACATTGAGAGCAGGAATCTAGAAGTGACGAATACAATCAATGGAGTGCAGTCGTATTTCAAAAGTCTATGTACTTCCAGATAATTCCTAATTCCTAGGTTATTACATAATTGCCGAATCCACCTTACTCTAGCTCTTTTATATAGGGGGCAAAATATTAAAACATGAAGATCAGTCTCATCATTTTCTGTGCACCCCGGACATCCCAAAGGGGGAGTAAAGATTCCTCTCCACTTATTTGAGTAAGCCCTTTGGGGAAGGGATCCATGCCTAAATTGTGTGTACAATTTCTTTGCCAGAAATGGCTGTATGTTATCCAGGGTCTGCTCAAATTTATAAACACATTTGGCCTCGAGAAAGCTTGTTGTTAAGACACCCAGGTGTCGATTCCGATCCTGAAAAAACCAGGTACGAATCGTCGGACGGAGCATTTTCTCCGTCCGACCCGTACCCGGGAAAAACACCTTACAAACCCGCAAGTACGATTCGTACAGAAACACCGTTTCCGTACGAATCATACAAAACACCGACCGTCAAAAAAATATATACTAATCGGATCCGGGACACCGCGGACGTGACGTCTGGACGGAGTCAGGCAGCGTTTCACGAACCAGCAAGTACGATCCGTGCCCACGTCACTCCGCACGGATATTATTTTACGGCAGCCAAAAACTGCCAGGAAATCAGGACGACGCGCAGAAGGAGCACCTGTACGCGTCGGACAGCCATGGACCCCAACCTACGCGTCATCCCGGCCCTCATAGCAGTCCATCTGGTGTACAGGAACCGACGCAGATGTCGCAGAAGGTCAGAACAACACCCAGGGGCAAAGGGGGGGGCAGGGGCAGGAAACATAACCCCCACCCAAGTATAAAATCATACATGCTGTTGGACTTGGCCCTTCTGGCAGGTTCACCCCTAAACTTTTTGCTTTTAGTATGTGACCCAGTAGGAGTGATTTCTGGTGTTGGCGCACTTTAGCACTGTGGCGCAGTGTAAAGGGCGTGCGCTATCTGAGTGCGTGTGTGAGAGTGGCCTGCCCCCCCATATGAATGCCTGGGGAATGTATGTGACCATGTTAGTTCCTGATGCGTGGGGAGTGCAGGCTCGAGTTTGGTATGTGCAGACTCGTGTGATTGAATGCTGCGCGATGATGTGTGCAGCGTCAATGTACCTAGTGTGGAAGTGCCACTTCTAGAAGTGGGCATTTCTGGGTGCAGTGTGAAATGAGTGCCTTGTCTGGCGATTGGCTGGCTGAGGTCATGTGACGGGCTAGGGAATCCCCAGAGTCAGGAGGAGTCACCCAGTGGTGAATGGGGAGATCAGCAGCTAGATGGGTGGGAGGAGTGCACCTGGGACCTGAATAGGGCAGGGCTTTCCCTACACAATGCTGGCTCCGCCCCCTGTGGTGCGACTGATGACCCTAGCCCTGCCAGTGAATAGAGTGAGGGGCTGAGCACATCAAGGGTGCTCCCCAACCAGCTGCGACTGGTTTTCCCCCTCACCCTGAACCAAGAACAAAGGGAAAAGGTGTATAAAAATGGGGCTGTGTCCCCACAGAAGGGTGTGTTTTCTCTTCCAGGATCCTGCCTGAGGGGGCTGCTGCTGCTGCTGGGCCAGAGGACCGCCACTTGGACTACCTCCCTGCCTGGAGGCCCAGTGAGCTGGCTCTGGGCCCAGCCTTGCCCCCCCTGCCTTGCTGCATACAGAGGAGAACTTTGCCGGACCTCTTTTATTTGACTTATAGCGATAGGAGCGCTTTATTTCTGAAAGCCGGTGCCCACGCGGCATTTGCCGCATTCTTGGCCGATCCTGAAGTCCCCTGGCAGGTGCCCACCCTGCCAGGGACATTGCCGCCCATATCGAGTGCCCACCTCGATTTATTGTATTTTAAAAAAGAGCCGGTGCCCACCCGGCATTTGCCCGCAAATCGCGCAAAATCGCCCCTCCGGCGCCCGACCAGGAAGTCAGGCAGGCCGGCGGCGGGCCTCCGGGACAACCAGAACCGGAAGTAGGAGGGCGGGAGCCTACCCCGCCTCCCACCGAAGACTCGCGGCTGTTTTAAGCACCGGAGCAGGCAGGAGCCTACTCTGCGCCCGGTGCACTCGCCCGGAGAGGCGCCAGGGCCCCCACAGTTGTTTCAGAGCCTGCGAGGCTCAGGGGGCCATTTCCACGATCTCGAGTCCCCAGAGGAGGGGGGACTCCAATGACGAGGCGTCACCTTGTTTAGAGTCGGAGAGGCTCAGGGCATTTGTTGATCGAGAGCCCAGAGAGGCTCACCCGTGGTAATTGCCCCACCTTCTGCTCAGAGCCCAGTGGGGCTCAGGGGGCCACGAGTGTTGTGTATTCAGAGCCCTGGAAGGCTCCAACGTTGACCCCAGCATCTTCCCAGCTGCCCTGCACTTCGTGGGCAGCTGCTCCGTTTAGGCCCCTGACACTGGGACACAGGGCGTCCTAGCCCCAACAAGGCCAGTTGGCCTAGGGACAGTCACAGGTGGTGACTTATGTGAGTTTGGCACAATTGTGTTTTCCTGCACCTCTGAATGTGTTTTTATGCGTCATGTGCCTTGTGTTTACACCTCTGAATGTGTTGTGATGCATCATGTGTAATGTGCTTATTCCCCTACAGGTATTGTGATACTTAGGTGGTTGTTTTTCTCCTAGTACAGGTGGTACAAGTGAGGTCCTGGTTCCCTGCGCAATATTCTCCTAAGGTGGTTAGGGTTGCATAGGTGGTACTTAACATTTACCAGTAGTTACTGGTTGTGTGCTACAGTGATTTACATTCTATGTTCTAAGTGGTATTCTAAGTGCTAGTTCTAAAAGTGCTGACTCCTGACAGTGGTCCAGGCGGCCCTGTCTTGTACATATCCCTTGTAAAATTCTGCCCAGTGCCAGTTGGCACAGTGTAAATTGTGTGAATATTATCTAATGTGTTTTGGTATAATACAAAGGCTATTTTTATATATAACCTTGTGTGGAGCCTGACTGCTCGTGCCAAGCTACCAAGGGGGTGAGCAGGGGTTATCTTTGGCGTGTAACTCCCCAGCCCTGACTAGAGTGGTGGTTTCTGCCTGGCTTTGGCGCAAGCCCTAGCCAACCAGAAATCCCATTTCTAACACATGCCCTGTACATACCTGACCCCCAGGGCATGGTCACTTCGGGGGGCGGGGGCGTCTCCACCAAGGCCTGCATTCGCCACAACGGAAGTCGATATGGACGCGAACCGGCAACACAACAATTGTGGTACGCACCGTACCCACGCCTTAAGTGCGTGGGTACGGGTCGTACCACGCCCACCCCTACGTCACCCCAACAATGGCGGTACGGCCCGTACCCACGTCCCAAAGGCATGGGTATGAGCCGTACCGCCATTGTTGGGGTGACGTAGGGATGGGCGTGGTACGACCCGTACCCACGCTCTTAAGGCATGGGTACGGGGCGTACCCCTACGGCACCCCAACAATGGCAGTACGGCTCGTACCCATGCCTTTGGGACGTGGTGGGTACGGGCCGTACCGCCATTGTTGGGGTGACGTAGGGGTGGCCGTGGTACGACCCGTACCCATGCCTTTGGGACATGGGTACGGGCCGTACCGCCATTGTTGGGGTGACGTAGGGGTGGGCGTGGTACGACCCGTACCCACGCACTAAAGGCGTGGGTACGGGCCGTACCCCTACGTCACCCCAACAATGGCTGTACGGCCCGTACCCATGCCTTCGGGATGTGGGTACGGGCCGTACCGCCATTGTTGGGGTGACGTAGGGGTGGGCGTGGTACGACCCGTACCCATGCCTTTGGGATGTGGGTACGGGCCGTACCGCCATTGTTGGGGTGACGTAGGGGTGGGCGTGGTACGACCCGTACCCACGCTCGTAAGGCGTGGGTACGGGCCGTACCCCTACATCACCCCAACAATGGTGGTACGGCCTGTACCCATGCCTTTGGGACGTGGGTATGGGCCGTACCGCCATTGTTGGGGTAATGCCCACAATTGTCAGACAGGTGCCCAAAGACCCTGCAGAACACGTAACACATGTGTGCGAGGCTGGGAGTACACACATGCATAGTGCGTAAAGGGAACATGTCCACATGAAGTCATGTCAATATACTCCATACACAAGTACAGTGACCACCAAGGATGCCACAAATGATGCAGGTGGAGACATTGCCGAGAATGCATGTCCAAAGTTGAAGGGATCCGTCACACACCCAGGCAATGTAGACAGAGCTCAGCACACCAATTGGGAAACACCCTGCAGGGAAGATGTCAGGGTCCACACAGGAAGGAACACACCTTGGGACAATGTCACCATACAGTAAGAGCTTACATGACCAAAGATTTTTTGCAGATACCTTGTGATGGCACACAGATACCAGGGTACACCCCATGAGCAGCACACTACAACATTTCCCAGACACCTAACACATTATCACCACCCCAAATCATGGAGCAGCACCACCAACAGCAAGACCAGTAAAGCATTCGTGTGCAAATGAAAACCAAAATGCTTTATTCAGCATGAAAAATCATAGCTAAAGAAATGCCAACTATATACAGGGCCCATAGGCCAGGCCATGTGCGAAGCCCTGGTGGGGGACACTTGGGGACGCGTCTCCCCTAGCTTGCCTGCACAGTTCACACTTCCATATCATCCACAGAAGGGGGGGCATCATGTTGGGGGGGAAGGACCAGGCACCGCAGGGACAGGAGGGTCAAGGGTAGGTGTCATGGGTGCAGGGACGGACGACTCCACCACAGGGGGTGGCGCAGCGCCAAAGGTGGTGGTTAGCAGGGCGCTGCACACGGTTGCGAGCTCTTCCAGCATCTCCCCTGCACCCGAATGAACCACAGGCCCCAAGGAGGGGGGGGGGTCAGAGGGATGGGTTGCAGCGCTACTGGGGGAGGGTGTGGACAAGGGGGGGGACTCAACTACCCTGGCCGGGCACTGCCTCCACCGCTTGCGGGGTGGTGCCACACTGGGGCTGAGGGACACACTGGCCACAAAGGACTCCTTATCTGACAGTTGGCCAGGAGAGCTAAGGGGAGGGGTTTTGGAGGAAGTGGTTTGTGAGGACTGTGCACTCCCACTGTGGCTGCGTGGCTGCGGTTTTCTCCCGACCCAGTGGCTGTGCCTACTTCCCCCTGTGTGTGCGTGACAGGAGGTGTGCGCTTGGCCTTCCCTGGTGGTGTGCTGCCTGTGTCTGGTGGAGTGCGTGCATGGGGACATCTGGTGGGCGTGGGACAGGCATGGGAGTGGGAAGTGTGGATGGTGCAGGGGTAGGGGGGACGGAGCGCTGCTGGAGATCCACTGCTGCAGTCAGTGACGAGTCTATGGACCTCAGCAACATCCGTTGGTCAGACATCGCTGCTGACATGCCCTCCATGTACGACACCATCTGTGTCAGCAGTCTGGTGTGGCCATGGAGGACATTAAGCAGCGATGTCTGACCAACCTGCAACTGCCGCAGAATGTCCACAGACTCGGCATTGACGGCAGCAGGGGAGACAGGGGCAGGGGGTGCGGTGCCTGGCACGAAGGAGACATGTTGTCGCCTAGCACGGAGGGAAGGGACCCGAGCAAGTGGGAGGCCGGTGATGGGAATGGAGGGGGCGGCGAGAGATGGAGTGCTGCTTTCAGCTCTGGGAGCAGCCTCCGCCCCCTCTGGGAGCTCAGCCTCGGACCCGACAGCGTCATAGTGGTGGTGGGACTGGACCGGTCCTCTGCCTCACTCCCCTCGGCCTCCGTGCCACTCGCTGCACCAGACTCGCCAGCACTGGTGGCACCGGTGCTGGAGCCCTCCTCAAGGTCTGTGCCAGTGTCTCCCTCGGTTTCCCCCGACGATGCTGTGGGCAAGGTGAAGAGACAGGAATAATCAGACACCCGTATACATATGACACATGATTCAAAACTACATAGGTCACAGTGCATAGCATGAAAAACAACATGAGTAACATCTACAATACTACGCACATATGTAGGCCCTGCACCACACAGTTGGTTGACCCACCATGCCACTGGGAAACAATGGAGAGCATGACACAACAGCAAATGACTTGATATCAAATTAGACAGAGGAGCCAGTCTCTGGGGACAGTCGAGCACAGCATCTGGACCACACACCGTTGCCAAAAAAGGGATGAGCAGGAACCATGTCTCCTAACTTTTGGCACATGCTGCTTAGCAAATACATGAAACCATGCCCAACATGACTGGGTCACTGCATGTTGAGTGTATGTTCAGACAATCATCACACACAGGCCAGACCTGGCAAGGAGACATAAGGTTTGGACATGTAGGCCTTCCCTGCACAAACCCCACCCTACCTGAGACAATGTGATTGAGACAGAGGAAGTACTTACACCTCCTACTCGGGGATTACAAAATGCCCTTCAATAAATCCTGAGTGTACACAAAGTACCCCTTGTGCGCCTGTCCACACATATAATTGACAAACAACCATCATCAGATAGTTGTACCAAGACACACAGGCACTGGCCACTGTGAGTATGCACAAGCCAAATTGGGTCACCCTGTACAGTGGACACATGTAGCACACTTTACGTAAATACAAATTAGGCCAGGGTACAATGCCACAGAGCCCAACCTATGCTGAAGACACAGAGAATGTCCACAGTGTTGGATGACACACATGATACATAGGAAAAGGTGCCCCAGGGGACTGTAGTGGCCACACTCCTCCATGGTCCTGTATGGATATGACTGCAACAGAAGCGACTGTCCCTGCACTATGCATATCTCACACTCATGCACATCATGTCTGAGGGCACAACATTGGTCATGCATGCTGTAAGGCAGTACACTTTAAAGACACACTCCTATGTCGGGACTCAGCAGCAGTGCCAACTAACATGGACCCCACAATGACTGAACTGGCCAGGGCGGATGTATGTCGTTACAACGCACACTTTTACAACGCATGCACTTACAACGCATTTTTTACAACGCAACATCCATTACAACGCATTCCATTACATAGCATGACACTACAACGCATTTTTAAAAACTACCTTTACAACGCATTCCATTACATCGCATACTACCTTTACAACGCATACCATTACAACGCATAATATTAAATTGCATTTAAGGTAAGTATTAGATAGTATAGGGGTAAAAATTACTTTTCTAACTCCAGGGGGTGCAACAGTAGGGTAAGTGTTGGATAGTATAGGGGTAAAAATTACTATTCTAACTCCAGGGGGTGCAACAGTAGGGAAAGTGTTGGATAGTATAGGGGTAAAAATTACTATTCTAACTCCAGGGGGTGCAACAGTAGGGTAAGTGTTGGATAGTATAGGGGTAAAAATTGCTATTCTAACTCCAGGGGGTGCAACAGTAGGGTAAGTGTTGGATAGTATAGCGGTAAAAATTGCTATTCTAACTCCAGGAGGTGCAACAGTAGGGTAAGTGTTGGATAGTATAGGGGTAAAAATTACTATTCTAACTCCAGGGGGTGCAACAGTAGGGAAAGTGTTGGATAGTATAGGGGTAAAAATTACTATTCTAACTCCAGGGGGTGCAACAGTAGGGTAAGTGTTGGATAGTATAGGGGTAAAAATTACTATTCTAACTCCAGGGGGTGCAACAGTAGGGTAAGTGTTGGATAGTATAGGGGTAAAAATTACTATTCTAACTCCAGGGGGTGCAACAGTAGGGAAAGTGTTGGATAGTATAGGGGTAAAAATTACTATTCTAACTCCAGGGGGTGCAACAGTAGGGTAAGTGTTGGATAGTATAGGGGTAAAAATTACTATTCTAACTCCAGGGGGTGCAACAGTAGGGTAAGTGTTGGATAGTATAGGGTTAAAAATTACTATTCTAACTCCAGGGGGTGCAACAGTAGGGAAAGTGTTGGATAGTTTAGTGTAATATTATGCGTTGTAATGGTATGCGTTGTAAAGGTAGTATGCGATGTAATGGAATGCGTTGTAAAGGTAGTTTTTAAAAATGCGTTGTAGTGTCATGCTATGTAATGGAGTGCGTTGTAATGGATGTTGCGTTGTAAAAAATGCGTTGTAAGTGTAGTGCGTTGTAAAAGTTGCGTTGTAAATGTTGTTCCCCGGCCAGGGCACAGGCAAGCTCACAACACATGTAACACACCAACCCCACACATGATGTTGCAAGCATTGGGCACTTGGATTAACTGCCAGCCTAGATAACCTTGTGCAAGAGTGACTACCCACTGCCCAGGGAACACATGTCAAGGAGGGGAAGGGAGGAAGAACAGCACGGGTTGACTTTGTGGAACAGGATATGCACTGCACATTTAAACCCTGGCAGTGTATCCATGCGACTGCGCACTTCCAAAAGCTGGTGACACACAACAAACACACATGCACCTACCCCCTCCCTGCTGCTGCTTCTCCAGTAAGCGCCTATCCATCTCTGGAAAGACCACCGCCAGGACACGCTTCATTAGGTGGGTCAGTCGGTGACGCCCGCCGTCGGGGCGTGGTGGTGAGTCCCTGGGGGGTGTCACAGGTGTTGGGCTAGCCCAGCACGTCAGACACACGGCACTGCTCCCTGCTCACATCAGATGGGTAGGGTATATGCATCCCTCATGCATCTGGGCGGTAACACTCCACATGGACACTCACCCACATGACAGGGGACTTACACACACACCAATGTCCAGGGGACGAACACATCATTTGGACACTCTCACCACAGGTACACTCAACTCACACACATCTGTGGGTACAGTCACCTGTCACACTGGGGGGAACACAGAATCACATCAGGGCCACAGAAACAACATTCCCAAGTGGATTAGCCAGGCTGAATGTGGCATGCACCATGCAGTGATTGTCACAGTAAGCACTATGCAAGTGAGGAGTGCAGACATGCACTACAGCATGCTCTGCATGGGAGACATGAGGCATTCCCCCCCTGGGACCCACTCTAAACAACATTGCATGTCTGTCACACCTGGACACAATGCCAGAAGTGACAGTCACAAAAAAGGGGCACAGTCTAAGCTAGTGGAGTCAGCACTCACCTGCTCCCCTGGTCTCCCATACAGGCTGGGGTACTGTGGGAGGATGACATCCAGCAATGCCACATTCTCCTCCAGGGTGAATGGCTGGGCCCTCTCCACAGACCTGGACATGGTGCCAGAGGAATCACGAGCAGCAGCAGTGGTGTGGAATGAAAGGTTGTGCAGGCAAGTGCTCGCTCATGGGACCTGGCTGCCTTATATTTGCCTTGCTGGCCTGTTTCATTTACAGGAGTACAGAGTGATTGGTCAATCTCATTTGCATCCTACGTTTCTTCCAATCCCTTTAAACTTACCCCAGTGAGGGGCTTTGCATGGTTTAAAAATTGAGCATGATGTCAAGTCAACAACCACTTTGCAACATAGTATATTGTCTCCAACCGACTCTTGCTGGCCACCTGATGAAAAAATTTGAAATTGAAACTCGGTCTTCATGACAACCAGCATGCATTTAGGCTCTTATACTTGTCCCTCATGTGTCCCCTCTGTAATTTCACTATACACACACGGGTACGGTGCGTTCCACGCCCCTAGGGCACCACCACTCCAGTGATACGGTCCGTACACGCGTGTGTAGGGTCCGTATCACTATGGTTGTGCTGCCGTAGGCGTACGCCATAGGGATACGGTCCGTACACGCGTGTGTAGGGTCCGTATCACTATGGTTGTGTTGCCGTAGGCGTACGCCATAGGGATACGGTCCGTACACGCGTGTGTAGGGTCCGCATCACTATGGTTGTGTTGCCGTAGGCGTACGCCATAGGGATACGGTCCGTACACGCGTATGTAGGGTCCTTATCACTATGGTTGTGCTGCCGTAGGCGTACGCCATAGGGATACGGTCCGTACAGGCGTGTGTAGGGTCCGTATCACGATGGTTGTGCGTACGCCATAGTGATACGGACCCTACACACGCCTGTACGGACCGTATCCCTATGGCGTACGCCTACGGCAACACAACCATAGTGATGCGGACCCTACACACGCGTGTACGGACCGTATCCCTATGGCGTACGCCTACGGCAACACAACCATAGTAATACGGACCCTACACACGCCTATACGGACCGTATCCCTATGGCATACGCCTACGGCAACACAACCATAGTGATGCGGACCCTACACACGCGTGTACGGACCGTATCCCTATGGCGTACGCCTACGGCAACACAACCATAGTGATGCGGACCCTACAAACGCATGTACGGACCGTATCCCTATGGCGTACACCTACGCCATCACAACCATAGTGATACGGACCCTACACACACGTGTACGGACCGTATCCCTATGGCGTACGCCTACGGCAACACAACCATAGTGATACGGACACTACACACGCCCTCAGAGCGTGTGTACGGTGCGTTTCACACCTTACACTGGTGACAGGCGGCACACACAAAGGAATTGAGCTGTCATACTTGGCCAAGGCTGGACATCAAGTCATTGTCAGTGCAGTCCTACATGTCTCGGGCCTAGGTGTGTCAGGCTGTGATGTGGCACAAATCTCCTCATGTTCTCATGTTGAACCCGATAGATGTGTGATGAGCTGTGTACACATGTCATGTGTGATGGTGCACTATGTGCCACACATCCCCTTCACACCTTTGACATGTGTGCATGTAGTACAGACTTGTTGAGCAATGCGTCACTGGCATGGCACAGTCGCCAACACCCGCAACTGTCCCCTGATGCCAGGTACACGGAGAATGACACCTGACATGTGACTACCGGCGTTGCACCATGTGAGTATGTCATGTGTGTGTCATATGTTCCCATAAGCTTGCTGTTGGTGTTCCGTCAAATGCATCTGCAGTTGCTGCATCCAACATGTGCATGTGTGTGGATGGGCATGGCACACTATTATGCACACCAGGACACATGTGGAATCAGACGTAACGTGTGTATGTATGCATCGAACATGGACTTGCGAGACAAGGACATATCTGCGTTGTATCAATGTATGTGTGATCAGTCTTGACATGTACCCCTTCATGGCAAGGTGTGTGGTCTGTCCTTTTTTCAGGGACATGTTACCTGTGCCTCTAGTGTTCCGCAACCTGTCTGTATGATAAACATCCTTCTTCTGCACACATGTGGATGTCTGTCACTCCTGTAAAGCGTCTGCCTGTTCACTTACACTGGCCCACAGCTAGTTTCATGCCATGTCATGTTGAGCTTGTGAATCCACGTTTGTAGCTGGCTCTTGGTAGGAGTGTCACCTGCCTGGCATACGTGTCCAGGATATATTGCACTGACCTGACTCTGCATGTAGCATATGTGTATTGGCTGTTTAACATGTGCTCAGTACATTGACATTGTTGTTGTACTGTACTCACTCTTCGTTGTCCCTTCCAAATTACTGCAGGGCTCCGCCTCTCCCCCGACCAATCCCAGACTTGGCTGACCTGAGGGAACGTGAATGTATACGCCGCTACCGCTTCACCCAACGGTTGATTCTGAACTTGACAGCAAGGCTGGCACCACACCTCCAACCGCTACACAGGTATCCTACTGCACTGACACCCATGATGAAGGTGATGGTAGCCCTACATTTCTTTGCGACGGGTACGTTTCAAGAGACCATAGCTCATGTTGGTGGCATGTCCCAGACCATGTTCAGCCGTGTCCTGCATGATTTTTTAGAGGCCATGTTGCTTCACCTGGATGAGTTCATTCATTTCCCAACTCCTGAGCAGTTGACAGGTGTCAAGGGTGACTTCTATGCCCTGGGAGGATGTCCCATGTCATTGGGTCTATTGATGGGACACATGTGGCTTTCGTACCACCACAGGCACAGGAGGTAGCCTATAGAAACAGGAAACATTACCACTCCATTAATGCCCTTGTGGTGTGTCTTGCTAACATGGTGATTTCCCATGTCTGTGCTCGTTTTCCAGGATCAGCACACGATGCCTACTTCATGAGGCGTAGCAGGGTGCCTGAAATGATGCTGCAGCTGCGCAACAAACGAGCATGTCTTGTTGGTGGGTATACTCTGTTACTCCTGTATTTAGCGTCATCTTTCTGTCTTACTGCTTCTCCTGACCCACTTCTGTCCATGATGTTTCCATGTAGGGGACTCTGGCTATCCCAACATGCCGTGGCTGATCACGCCTCTCCGCAATCCCAGAACGGCTGCCGATCACCGGTACAACAACGCCCATGGGCAGACCAGGGGAGTGATAGAGAGGACCTTTGGCCTCCTGAAGAGCCGATTCCGGTGCCTCCACAAGACCGGCGGCGCACTCCCATATGCACCGGTGAAGGTCTGCAAAATCTTCCTTGTGTGCTGCATGCTGCACAACATGGCAGTGGAGAAAGCTGCGCCACTCATCCTGGATCCGGATGAGCAGGAACTTCCACCCGTGGAGGACGAGGGGCTTGGTGACAAGGCAAGTGATGTTGAGGAGGAGGAGGAAGAGGACATCCAGAGTCGGCTCATACGCAACTTCTTTGCTTTGTGGTGAGTTGCAGTGTCTGAGTGTGCACGCATTGAGCCTTGTGTGGCATGTGTTGCAATGTGTGGGTCCATCTGCATGTATGGCAAGTGAGTCAGAGGTGTGTTTGGATGTGTCACTCAAGATGGTGTAATAAAAGAATGTCTTTCCTGAGACACTATTTTCACCTAGCATGTTGCCAACCTTATACGTGTCGAGTACATGCCCATGCATGCGGATGTGCTTCTTTTGGCTCACTTCTTGTGTGTCTCTCATCCCCAGGTATTTGCGCATGCTGTCTGCTGGTGGCATTGTTGTGCTCCTGCTATTCCTCATGAATACAGCAATGTGTGCTGAATCAGCGTAACATGCACGGACATGTCGAAAATTCACCTTAGGGTAAGGGATGCACCACGGCTTTTTGGGTGTGCTATTTGTTTGGAATGTGTGTGCACTGCTCCTGTTCATATTGGTTACTTAGCATACATGTAGACTCACCATGGGGCACATGACATGGAGCTGGATTCACCTGAATTGATAGTCACACTTGGTGACAGTCATCTGCAATGTGATTGTGGATTGGGATGAAGGCATCAATGTGTGTAACACTGCCCTTGGAAACATACGGGATGCACCGGGTTGACATAGTGTGGGACATCCCCATTAGAGGCTCAATGGTGAATTGCAGCCTCTCCGTGAGCAGCACGGGGTGTTTGCCTCAAACCCATCACTTGTGTGCCAGTTCTATGGATTTCCTGCATCTGTGGTGCAAAGGGGGGTGCCAGTGTAGGTTCCACATGTTCATCAACATGACCTGTGCATCTGTTAATATAGATGCATTTGCCTTCCGGCAAAGCTGTTTGTCAGGGATTATGATATGTATTGTGCATGATGTACATGGCTGTGTAGGTATTTTGGCATCTCAGTCCCCACAACGGCCACTTTGCTGCATGTGCATCCATTGTCTGTGTGTGTGCCATGTTGAACCAGACACTCCTTCCTTCTCATACTCCTTTTGCAGTAGTCCTTTCTGACATGCTAGTGTTTGTGTGCAACTTGTGGCATGGTTTTCAGGACATGGCGACTGCTGCTGCAGGCCCTGCAGCAAGGGCACACAGAGTTTCTATATTTGCCCTCACACACACGCCTCTAAGACGCACCCCCCTTCCTCCCTCCACCCATTCATTTTGGTGTAATCTGCTTGTGTGTGACACAGTTGCGGTGGGAAAGGTTGGACCGTCTGCACATGCTACGTGCACATTGCACGTGCCTCATGTCCTTGCATGTGCCACATCACGCTACACCATGATGTTGAGGCCACCCACCAAGCAATGTCCATCCAATACATCAGCTGCATGCACTCAGGCATGCACTCATCGCCCACACTACACCTTTGCATAATGAGTGTGCAACTCCAACTGCCTACACAGCGCTGGCACGCCTACCAGGCCCTGTCACACCAACCATGTCATGTCCCTCCTACTCCCCACCGGCTCTGTACCCCAACAAGGCCATGGGAGTGGTACTCCAGGCCTCTGCATGTAGTATGTTGTCATTGTGGGACACATGGCACAGGTATCATGTCTCAGCGTGTCAGTCTACAATGTGTCCAGGATCCCCCTCTACACCATGGCATGCACACTGCATCTCATCATCATCTGGTGTCCCATTGCCAGCCAGGTGCTCCTCACCCTCCCCAAAGACGCAGTCCTTGCCAGTTCTCATATTGAATAATGCATGGTATCCATTGGCAGATGACTGAACATCGGCCACCTGATGCTGGACTTGTACATGACTGAGGTGTTCATCTGCGGATTGTCCCCTTACAGCTGGGTCAACTGCTTGTGTCTCACCAGCAAGGGCCCTGCACAGGCACACAGTGTCCACACACACGAGCTGGTGTGCATCATGGATTGCTTGCTCACATGTGCTATGCTGATCACCAGCATCTGTACCTCAGGCTTCAGCACAATCTGCATTATGCACAAGATCCACAGTTCGATCCACCTCAAGGCAAGACAGACCATCCCCCAGGTCAACTACAACATCCGTGTCTAATCCTACCCTGCACTCTACGGAGAAGTACGTTACAACTCCCATGATACTTGTCCACATCCAGGGTGCATCTGCACAGCTCTGCTTCAACATCCGGCAACCCAGCCACATCACCGTCCACCAGAGATAGCTGCAATGGATCACTGTCAGCTGCAGGATGACCTTCACAATCCACGCCCACACTCAGGATGCAGCCCACGACCACGACCCCAACACAACCTTGTGGCACTGTCATCCAAGACCCCATTGTGCCATCTCCATGCATCCAACCTTGGCCTGGCCACCATTCTCCACATCCACCTGACTCCAGCATGCAGGACATAGTTCTCCCACCTGGCTACACATACCTGGGACTCCCACCCCAGGACACTCCACATGATCCCTGACCTCTGCGCATGACTGTTGCTCTTCGAAATAGGTCTGTCCGCACAGTTGTGCAGGCACCCCCTCAGCTGGTTGGGCCCATCATGGGTGAGCATGGTGCTCCATGTCTGTATTGGATGATACATTGTGACCCATGTGTGTCCTGTGCCAGACTCAGACCCCAGGGTATGCATGGTTGGAGTTACTTCAAAACTCAGGCATGGTTTGACTTTCCAACACACACATGTTATGGAATAATGCAAGATGACGGCATCATCTCGTGATTTGTATGATTTTTATTTGTGGTGGGGTACGTGTTTGGGGGGATGTAAAGAGGTGCTCGCCGGGTGTCTGTAATCCAAAGTTCACAGTGGGAGTTGGGATCCTTGCCATTGGAAGTCATCAGAGTCCATGCCACAGTCTTTGTCAACATTGGTCAGACAGTGACCAGCAAGTCCATGTGGCAGAGAATGTCATTGGATGAGGTGCTGCTGTTGCGCCAGAGGGCCAGGTGCCAGCCCAGGTGGCCTGGGAGATGGTGATGGTCCGCTGACTCTCACGGTCTTTTGCGTGGACGACCCACCTTCCTCGGGGGACCCTCAGAAGCAGGCCGTGACGATGTCTGTGATGCTCCGTCGGACGAATCCTCCTCCTCCTGATCCCTCCCTGTGGCTGGTGTTGATCTTCACCTGGTGGCACAGGGAGGGTTGCCCATGTTTTCGGCAATCCGACGGAGTGAACGGCTCATGTCCGTTACCACCGCCGCAAGCTCAGCCTGTCTTGCCTCCATCCGTCCTTGGTGTTGCTGTTGACTGGCATATTGCTCGGCCTGCATGTTCTTAATCTCATTGAGGGTCTCCACTACCTGGCTGATGCCCCTGGTGTCACGCCGGTATGTGTCCAGGATGTTGCGGACGTGTGACATAACGGGTTCCTCAGCTGTCTGGTCAGGTTTGCGCCTCCGCCGTCCTCCACTCCCACCACCCCTGCCCACTTGAGCCTGGCCTGCCGTTGTGGGCACATCGGGTCTCCGGGACCCTTGAGGGATGGCATTTGCGGGGTCGCCTGCCTCCTCCTGGGTGCCCGGAGTTCCTTGTCCCTCCTGGTCAGACTGGCTGCGTTGTTGTGTGTGAGCAGGGCTCCTGTGTGTATCCTGGGATGTGGCAGGAATGGGGGTGGTGGTTGGCACAGTTGTACCTGACGCAGGTGCTGCAGGTGCTTGGGCACCAGAGGGGCCAGGTTGGTCGGGGTCATCCACGGTGTGGTGAGAGTCGTCGCTGCCGGTGGGATCATCGTCATGCCGAGCCTGGTCCTGTGATTCTTCCCCCCCAATGTTGGGGGGAGATCGATGACGTTGCCCTGTGTGTGAGAGAGAGACAATGTTAATGGTGTTTCATGCGTCATCCATGTTTCATACATATTCAAGTTGGCACAGTTCCTCTGGGTAGTTGGATATGTCTAGCATTCCTCTCACAGTGCACTTGTGGATGGGTATGTTGCGGGGGACAGATTGATATGTACTCCTGGTTATTTGGCCTGTCTAATGAGTGTTGGGATGCTTATTTGGCTATAGATTGGTCTTGTTGTGTCACATATCCATTGTGGGAGTGCCAATTTGCGTTGGCTGCCCCGGGGGTGTGTGCTTGTGTAAGGGGGGGTGTGTGTGACCGGCCATGCTGTTGGGTGTGGTGTGATTTGTCATTGGGTCTACCAGGTGATGTGTCAATCCCCTCATGGTGCATGCTGGCATGACAGTGAATGTGAGTTCCTGTGGTAGGTAGGTGGCATGTGGAGTTGGTGTTTGAGTGTACAGTGGTCACAGGATTGCCTTGTGCTGTCTACAGCAGGGCCAAGTGTCATCTACCTTGTCTGTACTTGGCAAGTCCCTGTGCATTGTGCATGGTGCATGGGTATGTCCCTTGGCCACAGCTTTCAACACTTTTCCTATGTGTGACACACTCTTTGTCGTTGCATCATTTTAGAACGCAGTGAGCAGTGTAGCGAGCGTGCGTAGCGAGCGCTGCAGAACCGGCTTACGTGTTGCACTGTACGTGGCCAAATGGTGCCTTTTCATATCTATTGGAGAATGCAGGTAGGTAACTTATGCATTTGTGACTGGGTTCTAACAAACACAGTGAGTGGGTATACTGGGTGTAAGGTTAGGTTTGTGCCTGCAGCAAGGATCTACTCGTGCACAGTTTGACACATGGCCCAGTGCTTTCCAAACGAATAAGGGGTGTTTCACGCACTGCCAGGCCTTGTCAACATGCACACAGTCCACCTGCTGATGAGCGGACATGCCCACACCACCCAAGGGTGATTTTGTCACCCTCTGTCTCCCTCTCTCCCTCCCTCTGTCACCCTCCTCCCTCTGTCTGTCTCCCTCTGTCGCCCTCTGTCTCCCTCCCTCTCTCTCCCTCTCCCTCCCTCTGTCTGTCTCCCTCTGTCGCCCTCTGTCTCCCTCCCTCTCTCTCCCTCTCCCTCCATCTGTCTGTCACCCTCTGTCACCTCAGCCCAGCTTCCTGGGCACACACACTTTGCAGGTCTTTCAAAGGCCATTGGCTTGTTCATGTGGCTTTGTTTAGAATCTCCCGGCCCCCATTGGGCAGAGTGTCTCTGAGTCTGCGCTGCTGCGGCGGTGCGTGCTGACACTCTTTCACAGTGATGCCTCTTCATTAGCTGCTGTTATGTGCAAATTGGGCCTTCATACCCATGTCATCCTGCAACGCGGCCGCCATTTGCAGGCGACACAGTACAGTGTCGGGACACACTGTTTGTATAGCTCTGCCCTAGGCCATATGGGCTGAGGGCATTGGTGTCTGCTTCTGAGTTGCACAATGTGATTTTGGAGGCCCCCCTCCCGGCATCACGGACATCCTGTCTTGTGTTGGTGTTTTGTGTGGCCTATGACTTGGCATGGCCTTGCTTGGTGCATGGGGCATGGAGCCGCGAGTGGCATGTGCGTGTTTTTGGAGTGTGGTTGTGTCCGGTGATGGCTTTGGGGTAGTTGCGTGCATTATTGTGAGTTGGGTTGTTGATCCGGTTCCCCCCATGTGGGGTGAGTTGTTTGTGTACTCACCAGGCTCGGCGACTCCTTCTACTCCGTGTACTCCCACCGGCGGCAGCGTGCGCATCACCTTCTCCTCCCAGGGATGGTAATGTACCGGTCTGCGGGGCGGGCCACCTCTAGTGATGTTCCCCTGGTTGTATTCGCCTGTCATTTTGCGGCGGACCGTCCTCCGCAGATAGTACCACCTGGCTTGGCATTCATGCCTGGTCCTTCTGATGGGCGCAACAGCATTCACCCTCTCGATGATCCTCTGCCACATGGCTGATTTAGCTGCTACGCTGGTCTGTCTGACCAATGTTCCAAAGAGCTGTGGCTCGACTCTGATGATTTCGTTGACAAGGATCTCCAGCTCCGCTGTTGTGAACTTTGGATTCCTGTCTGTGGGCATGGTGTGGGGTGTGGGTGTGGATGGTTGTGGGTGTGTGTGTGTGTGTGTGGTTGTGAAGGTGTGTGTGTGAATGTGATGACGGGGTGTTTGTGAAGGTGGTT
Organism: Triturus cristatus; assembly: GCF_964204655.1. Taxonomy (NCBI): domain Eukaryota; kingdom Metazoa; phylum Chordata; class Amphibia; order Caudata; family Salamandridae; genus Triturus; species Triturus cristatus. Next base: position 542,737,790 of record NC_140584.1, read on the forward strand.
GTGTGAAGGTGTGCAAGTGTAAGGTGTAGTAAAGGTTCAAGGATGGTGCTGTGGGTTGTCTGTGGGGTCTGGCAGCAGTGGGTCTGTTGCAAAGGCTCATGGTTTGTGTATGTGGGCCCTTTTTATTGGTCCATTTGTGGGTGTGGCTGTGTTTGAACTTTGGGTGGGTGTGTTATAAGGAGTGGTTGTGTTTTGGGCCTCTGTTTACCTGTTTGGCTGTTGCAGGTCAGTGTATTGGATGTATTTGGACTTGTTGGACATGTTTTGTGGTGTTGTGCGGTTCGAATTGACTCTCCTTGTGGTGTTTTGCAGTATCCTGGTTCAGTACGTGTGTTTTTCGCGTCTGTGAGGTGCGTACATCGGCCATGTTGTTGTACAGTGCTCACATTTGCTATGGGTTGGTACGACTCGTACATGCGCAAGGCTGGGTGAGGGTGCTGGTGTAGGGGCCTGGGGTAGGGTGCATACAGGCACGGGCAGGGTGCAGGGGCCTGGGGGTACATGCCATACATACGTGAACTGAGGGTACGGCACGCACATGGGGGGGGCTGGGGGTACGGCGCGTACATACGGGGTGCTGGGGGTACGGTGTGTGCCCCCACCCCCGTATGGACGGTGTGTACCCCCACCTCCATATGGACGGTGCGTACCCCCAGCCCCCGTATGTAAGCACCGTCCCCAGCACATACCCCCAGCCCCCCGTATGCGCAGTACCCCCAGCCCCCGTATGTACGTGCCGTACACCTGCCCCCCGTATGTACGCACCGTACCCCCAGCCCCCCCTATGGACGGTGCGCACCCCCACCCCCCTATGGACGGTGCGTACCCCCACCCCCCCTATGGACGGTGCGTACCCCCACCCCATAGGTATGGAGCATACCCCCACACCTGGAGGTACGCTGCGGACCCCCAGCACTACACGCTGGGGGTCTACACCGTACATATGCGGGTGGGGGTACGCTCCATACCTACGGGGTTGGGGTGGGGGGTACCTACGGGGTGGGGTGGGGGTACGCTCCATACCTACGGGGGTGGGGTGGGGGTACGCTCCGTACCTACACGGGGTGGGGGTACGCTCCGTACCTACGGGGGTGGGGTGGGGGTATGCTCCATACCTACGGGGTGGGGGTACGCTTCGTACCTACGGGGGTGGTGGTACGCTCCGTTCCTTACGGGGGTGGGGGTACGCTCCGTACCTACGGGGGTAGGGTGGGGGTACGGCGCAGACATGGGGGGGTGCTGGGGTACAGCGCGTACATGGGGGGGTGTGCTGGGGGGGTGTTTGGCGCGTATGCGGGCACATATTTGGAGGTCTCCATAGTTGCTATGGGAGTTCGCACCGTACGGTGTTTTTTCCATACGGTTGTGCATTCGGACGGACGGGACGGATCGTACTTACGCGCTCGGACTTAAGTTTCCCGATTCGTACGTAAAACTGTCCAGGGACGTGTCGGACACTTTTTCCGACCCGAGGACGTGTCGGGGAATTTTCCCAATGCGATTCGTATGGATTTTTTCACATACGAATCGTACTTGCCAGTTTGTACGGGACATGTACGATTCGTACGGAAAAAAATCCGGATACGATTCGTACGGGGAATATTTTTAACAGATCGGAATCAACACCTTAATGTACTATTCTGCAATAGGCATGCCAATTTATGTTCCTTCATGGCCAGTGGACAATACTTTCAAAAATAAATGCACTTTTATTATCATTTACCAATTAGACTTACTGGCTTTCTTCTGCTCAAATGCTTCCAACTGAGTATGAGGGTCAGCCAGGCTTGGATCCTCTGTTGTAGTTTTGTCACAGGCTGCCATAAGTGTGGTTTGGATGATACCTCGCCGCGTACTGTGCCTTCAGGCCTGCCCAGCGCCAGAGACCACCTAACATTTCCGCCACTCCCTCTTTTGACAGGTGTGTTCCCCAACTCCACATCAGCACTAGGCCTGGGCTAAAATTTTGTTCCGTTCGCGGAAATTGCGATAATTTGACATTTTCGCGTTCCGCGGAGAGCGCGAAAATGTCAAAATTTCCGCTTTCCGCAGCTTGGCAATAATTTGTTTCTTGCTCGCGCTGTAAAATAATACATTCTCGCGCGCGCGCGATCGCCTTACCTGAATCCCTGCGTTCGCCGACAAGTTTTCTTGATCCGGTCGCGTTCTCCATGAGATGTTGTATTGTTTTTAGCCATTTGCGCTGTCTCGCGACAGTTCGCGCCCGCAGTGACGTCATGCGTCACGCGATCACGTCTTTCTTCTCGCGATCATGCACCGCGAGACAACTCAAAACAAGATGGCCGCGCCCGCGAGCAACCAGATGGGTAAGTTGGCGACCCGCAACCATGCAGAAAATCTCGCGAACATGCGGGAAAAAAACTTCTGCATCTTCGCGATATTTCCGCTTGTTTGCGATAATTTTAAACATTTTCGCGATAATTTGCGAAAGTGGATTTCGCAAATTCCGCCCACCCCTAATCAGCACACGGCAATGTCCCTCAAACTCTGGGTGTGTGCTGGATTGCTAAACAGAGCATCTGAACTGGATCTCTGGAGGATTCCCTCACAGATAATTTCCAACTCTCCCCCAGTAAAGCTAGGGGCTCTCTCCCTTTGTCCCTCAGTCATTTTGGTGATCTAGAATGACAAAGAAGCAGCATGATAGAGGATGATGTTTTTCAGTATGGAGGTATTCACCCTGTATGTGGAAATCTCTGTAAACTTAGTGGAGATATTTAAATATTGATGGGGGTTGTTTTTAAACATGGTGAACAACATTTAAAGTCTAAAATGGGCATTTATTTTAATAAATGTGTTATATATGTGAATGATTTTACTACTGGCAACATTTATAAAGCTGCTAGACTGAGTAAGAAAGTGAAGTGAGCATAGCACATTTGTTGTTGATTTTATGTCAGTTCAACAGTATTGCCTTAGGCTGGTATATGTGGATGGTGTCATAATCCACCATTCTTTATTGATAGGCCACTGTCCAACCACAATAACACAGCAACCAAAAGTAGCAGCTCAGTTGCAAATGAGCCCATGACCTGTACACCCTGACCCTCAGACGGCATCTTAGATCAGAGATTCTGCCTACATGAAAGCCCAGTCGCATTGCAATATTGTGCAATATGCAACGCAACAGGCTACTATTATCTTTCATTCAACTTTGGGGCAGTACCCAGTACGGTCAAGACATCTGAAGAATGCTTAAGGATCCCAAAACATTGTTCAATGATAGCTCATGTATGCATGTGTTCCCTATTCTGTCTCTTTTGAGGCTGGGTTGTTGGACATTGGAAAGGTGTGAAGATATGGAAAAAATAGCAACAAGGCATCACCAGCAACAAAGATATGTGATATTTGTAATAATCTGGTACTATTCTAAAAGTAGTACATCATCTATAGACACGCTGTTACTGTCTGGGGTTTCTATTGTGATATAGTGAGGTAATGAGTTACTATGTTTGAGATGCCCTCATCAGATGCATATGCAGCCCCAGTTAGGTATTATAATTTCAAGTCAACACCGGAGGCTAGCATTATGCATAACCTTTTTTGCCACTCCAAACGGCAGCACTTTAAAACCTATCTCAACCACATTTAAAATTCCAGAATTAGAACTCTATTTCAGTCTATATAAACCAGAGCCCAGCAGCCATCCTCCTTTTTTATTTGCTACTCCTGTCGGTTAAGTATCTGCTAGCAGTTTCTTAATATTGATTTAATATATTTCTGTTTTTGACAATTTAAGTCTTTGATTGTGATTAGTCAATTGTTTATTAGTAAGAGTATGTTGGCAATGTTTTTCGATTCCCAATTTATGTGATTTCTTTGTTTGATTTTTTTTTTATATAGACATTGTCTAAGTTTTAGGTAGATTATTAAGTATTATGTAGGATAAGGTTTTTTTTAACTAGGCATCAGAAGTTTATCTGTTGTAATGTAGAAATTTCTTTTTTTTTACTTTGCGCTGACTCTGGATTCTGGCCAGTGTAGAAGCGTGGGACCTTTCTCCGTTCCGTGCTTGAGGGCGCATGGAGGCAGGTCCTTGCAGGCCTCCGTAGTTTAGTGACGTTACGCATTAAATACGCAGCAACGTCACTGAACTATGTACGGCCATTTTGTGTCACAGGGTTTCTAGGAGACTTTGATCTCGGCAACCCTGTAAGTAGGAAGTATTGTGGGCCTCTGTGGTTCAGTGAATTGTGCGTTGGCTACGCGTCAACGTCATTGGGCTACATAGGGCCATTTTTTTTATAGAGGGTTGCCATAGAGAGTAGGTTCCCTGCAATCCTGTCAGCGAGACAGTTTATGAGGAGATTACAGTCCAGTTATCTTTTTTCGAGAGCGTGTTTCATCGGATGAATAGCGAGTGATACAAAAAATGATATGTAGATTCAATAAGAGTATAGGAAAAGATTAAAAAAAAGGAAGTATAGAGAAGGTTTTAGAGAGTTTTTGTTTAACGGAGCCATGAGTGAAGAGGGTGTACCTTTGACAATGGATAGCAATAGTGCTTTGGTGAAAAAAATGGTGCAAGAAGAGGTAGGACATCGGTTAAAGATATTTTAGGATCAGTTTTTAAAAGGTAAAGGAAGGATGCAGATACTCCTGATGAGGAATTGTGGTCCTAAGAAGAGGAAGAGAGTGAACAGGTTAGAAGCTTATCAGGTAAAAGGAAAGTGAAGAAGAAGAATGTTGAGAAAGAAGAGGATAGATTTGCGGCCTGGCAGAAAGGTGGTCTTGGCACCACACAAAGAAGGACGTCCAGTGTGGCACAAAGGAGGGTATCCTTAGCGGCACACCTGAGAATCAGGATGGTCTTGATGATGATAATTCATATAGCCATGATGTTGAGAGATTTGATGAGTTTATTTCTCATTATGATAAGGAGGAAAAGAACAGAAAAGAGAAAGTATTGGTTAAGGACCCTCAGGCGATGGATAAGTTCAGTCCATATTTGATAAGGCATCCGAGAGATTTAGACTGGTGGCCACTTGCGCATGTGGTGGAGTTTATAAGCCTGTGGATAAAAAAGCCTTTGGAGAAGAAAGCTAGGTCTGTGATACGGGCGGAATGCTCACGCCCAGTATTAGATAATAAAGCTTGTGTGACCCCTGATCTAGATCCGGATCTGATGCATTTTCTATTTAAGATGAGTCGTTTTTCCAGGAATGTATTGGAAAGGGCACTTAAACAGTGTCAGGATCGGTTGCTGGACTGAGGTTGGTCTCAAAGAGCGGTGTGTTTCCTTGGGAACGCAAATTGCGGCCATAATGGCGGAAAGACGGAAAGCATTCCTCATGCGCATCAGTCCAAAATCGGGGGATTTTGCTAGGAAGGAGCCTAGCGAGGATCCAAAGGGATATTTGTTGGTGAAGGGGAAGTGAAAGGAGTGGAAAAAGACGTTTCCACCTTCACTATCCTGGATAAGGCCTACAGTTCCCTTAGAAAAGTTTTTGGAGGACATGTTTTTGACAAAGCCGGAGCAAGGGGCTGTTTCTCTGGCCGATTTAACACAAGGTCCCAAAACTAGTCGTTTGGACGCGCTTCCTTAAGAGGGTTCCAGTCAGCCACTGGTTTTTATCTGGTTTTTATTCTCAAAGAGGAAGAGGTATCAGAGGACGTCAACACAGAGGAAGGGCTCTTTTTGGCCAAGGAAATCAAGGTAGGTATGAGGAGAATGCTGGTTTTTCCCCAGGAAAGGTAGGGGGCGATTAAGATTTTTTCTTCAGAACTGGAGAAATCTAACAAAAGATCAATGGGTTCTACAAGCAGTTCAGATACTCAATAGAGTTCAGAGGATTGCCTGTTCAAGAAGTAGAGCCAAGAGAACTGATTTTTCAAAAGGATCAACAAGAGTTGGTAAGCGTGGAGGATCAAGGTATGTTGAGGAAAGGAGCAATAGAGAAAGTCGTTGCGGAATGTGTGGGTTATGTAAGCACATTATTTCTGGTAAAGAAGAAGGACAAAGGATGGCTTCCAGTCATAAAGTTTGAATCAGTACTTTGTTTACAGGCATTTCAAGATGGAGTGTATCTATCTATTAATAGATATTTTAGAGGTAAACGATTGGTTGATAAAATTGGATTCCAAAGATGTATATTTTACCATTCCAATAGCAGAGGAGAGTCGCAGTTTTCTGTAATTCAGATGGATGGGAGCTTTTTGTTATTTTGTATGCCTACCTTTTGGTCTGGCATCAGCACCTTGGTGTTTTACGAAGGTGCCAAGAACCAGAGCCTTGTATCTCAGGGAGAGAGGAGTTTGTATGATCATGTATCTCAACGATTTCTTACTGATGTCTCAGAATCGGGAGGAGTTGAGAAATCAATTGTCCATGGTTCAACAGTTACTGGAGTCCCTGGGATTTTTAATCAATTTGGAGAAATCAGTTCTGGAACCCTGTCAGGAATTGGAATTTCTGGGATTCTAGGTAAAAACTTCACAAGCAGTTTTGAGTTTGCCAGAAAGGACGGTTGTAAAAATAAAGACAGAGGTGAAACAGATCTTGAAAAAGAAATGTATTTCCTTGAGTGCTTTAGCAAGGATAATAGGTTTGTTTTCCTCCTCAGTTCAGGCGTTTTTTCCTGGAGCGCTTCATTGCAGAGGTCTGCCGGGGTTGAAGGTGGAAAGGGCTTGTGGTATGGAGATCTGGTGGAGATTTCTGCGGAAGCACAGGAGCAGATAGTTTGGTGGCTGCAAAATGTAGAGGCGTGGAATGACAGAGCAATTTTGGGGATATGTCCAGATTTTCTTCTGGAAAAGGATGCAAGCCTTTCTGGTTGGGAAGCTTGTTTGGATCAGCAACAGACAGGTGGCAGATGGTCATGGAAGGAAAGTCAGAGCCATATAAATGGTTTTGAGATGAGGGCAGGTCTTATTGCTTTGCAGAGTTTTTGAAAAAAATTGAAGAATTGCAATGTTTTATTAAAGATTGACAATGTGTCAGTTCGTTATATAAATTGTTTGGGTAGCAGCAAATCGAAGAATTTGACTCATATGGCGAAGGAGATATGAAGTTATTGTCTGGAGCAGAAAATAGGATTGCAGGCAGAGGATATTCTTGATCTGTTTAACACAGCGGCAGATTAGAATTCAAGGTATCTCCGAGATTACGCATCTTTTCAGGAGAATTCGGAATGTTTGGGGTCCCTTGGGAGTGGATCTGTTTGCCTGAAGGTTAACTTTCCAATTGCCTCGGTATTTCAGTTGGAGAGCGGATCCACAGGTGGAGGAGTGGATGCTTTTCAGCAGGTTTGGAAGAATCTTCAGGGTAATGCATCTCCTCCGTTTTCAATGATACAGAGGGTGCTGTTACTGGTGAGGAGGCAGAAATGTCAGATTATTTAGATCAAAACCAAAAAGAATGATGGACGGAGTGTTGAACATTGCAAGCACTCACCCCCAGTCAACTGATCTGGGTTTAATCCATCATCATTCTTTAGCTCACTCCGCCACCCCAGTTCAGACATGGCCATATGCAAATCAGTCTGACCCTGTGCCTCATGGGAACAGTCCAGCCCGAACTGCCAAGCCATGTCTTCCCTGGACCGTAAACAGACATCCTGGGACCGGTTTCAGGTTCATAACCCTCATCAGCCAGGCTATCTTGAATCCAGTGGCAAAGTGAGCAAGGGACCCGCGTCTGGGCATACCCTGCCAATTTAGGGCAAACAAAGCAAAACCAAAGGGGATGATGGACGGAGTGTTGAACATTGCAAGCACTCATCCCCAGTCAACTGATCTGGGTTTAATCGATTATTTAAATAGCTCCTTTTTTGACAGCACAACCTTGGTTTCCAAGGTTTTTGGATTTGGTAGTAGAAGAACCTTATTTGATTTCTATGTCAGAGGAAATGTTGGTAGGACCAGGAGGAGAGGTTCATCTGTTAGCTGTAGAGGGTTTCTTGAACCTTCTTGTTTGGAAGATTTTAGGGGAGGAAAGTAGTTTGAAGGTCTTTCGGAACAGGCTCAGGAGTTGCTCAAGGAATCATGGGCACCTGGGACTAGGAAGAGATATTTTGGAGTATGGAGGAAATGGGTTGGTTGGTGCTTGGGGAGAGATGTGAATCCTATGGAGGCATCTACCGTAGTATTATCAAATTATTTATCAAGTTTGTTGAGAAGAGTCTTTCTTATAGGATTATTAATTGTTATAGGTCAGCAGTGGCAGCAGGTCATGCCCCAGTTGAGGGTTTTTCCATAGGATGGCATGTTATGATTTGTAGAGTGATGTTGGGGATTAAGTTACGCAGACCTCCTAATCCTATAGTTATTTATGGGACGTGAGTATAATTTTAAGAAGGATAGAATTCTGGCCTTCTAAATCATTTTTATCCTTACGACAGTTGAGTAACAAGATTTCAACACTTTTATGTCTAATTTCTTTCAGGAGGGTATCAGACATTCATACATTAAAGGTAAGTAACAGATTTTATAACCCAGATGGGGTGATAGTTGACATTCAGCAGGTGAGATGCATACTATGTGAGCCTTGTTCCAATAGTTTACTGTAAATTAAATGTATGCTAACTACATGTAAAGATGTGAAAATTGCAAACATATTAGATATAATAATTGACAGCTTTTTACAATATTTTTCCGTTATTTTCCAATTTTTCCGTATGTGTTGTTATAGTTATTTCTTGTCTCCATGTGATTTCAATGAGTGTGTTGCAGTACTGGTGATTTGCTGTGTGTGCTGCCTGACTTACTCAAGGGCTTGCCTGGAGTGCCTTTCAGCCTTTTTTTAATCAGTAAGACACTTGTAATAGAAACAGAGGACTATTTTGTGAATAGTAATTGACTTAGTCTATTACATAAACACCACCCATTTAGTAGTTATTATTCTCCATTTCTGCATTGCTCCCCCTTGTCTCTCCAACATTACTACTAAAACCTAAACCTGCATGTGTGGAGAGCTCTGCGACCGGGATGGAGATTTCCTCACAGAAAAGATAGAAGAGGGGGAGCTCTAGAGCTTAGGTTTGTGAATTGTGTTTTGGAATCTGTATAGTTTTACTACTCTGAATACTCTAAAATAGCTTTTGTGAACAGGACCCTCTCCCGCTCCCTGATGGCAAACGATATAGCATCTCTGATGCAGCACTATTAAAAATGTAAAATTAGTAAACAGAAAGTAAATATACTTCAGCTTAATGAGATTTTGGGCTGGACAATGACTTATTGCAACAAGTGTGAATGAAAGGTTTCTCTACGTGCACAACAGGATCTTACAGACAGCAATGTCTAGCATCAGATTTGGTTTGGTTTGCAACAAGCACTGACTGCCTACTTATGAACATAATGAGCTTTCAACACATGCTGGTTGAGAAACAACTTTTCAAGTGAAGTTGTGTATTCTTTATGCAGGCTCTTGTACTCTCTCTGACCTTGGAAGTTCTCAGTACTGCTTCCAGCAGTAAAATATTTCTCTTTTGAACTCTTTGTGTCCTTGGAGATTACAGCCGCATGGGCTTGCTCGCTTTCATTAACTCCCTTCTTTTATATTTCACCTCTAAACAGTGTTATCTCACTTCGGCCCAAAAAAAGGTCTCATTTTTCAGCACTGTCGTGAGCCAGGAGTTCCCGCCATGCTGCCTGGAGTCAGGGTGACAGCTCTCCGTCTGAGTGAGTCCCCGGTATGCCGGACCGAGATGGCGTCTCAGCGCGTCCATGTCAGCTTATTAAACCAGCCCTCCAGACCATGAATGAGTTAATGGGCATAGGGCAGTACAGGTGCACCCTATCACATGCTCACTGATGACTGCAAACATGTTATCAGTGCATGTAACCAAGCCCCGCTGCCTTGGCACCGAGATCTGAGCCGTAAATCAGTTGAGGTCGTACGCTATTTTCAAACAACTTGGTTTCTCCGGACGCTTTATAGTTTGTTTGGAAAAACAATGGTTCTAAGTTATTAATTTAAAGTATGGAGAGGCAACGACTGAAGTTAGGCCACGAATGAACGACTGAATTTAGGCCTCAGACTTACTTTACATATGTATCTTATAATAAGATGTCCCTAGATGGGACCTTGCATACTCTCAGACTTGGACTAAAGATGTTTTTAATTGTTTCAAGGGAATTCTAGCTAAGCGTACAGTAAACATCAGGCTTTAAAACGTTTTGAATATGGAGGCGCCTTTGAAAGATTAAAAACAGGCTTATTGATGAAGAGTGAGGTGTAAAATTATAAAAGCACCCTCTAGCAACACTGTTTGCAGCTCAGAAATGATATCTGCGTGATTCGGGTAGTTTACTTTTAATATTATGGAGACCAATATATTAAAAAAATAATCTCCGTTTCAACTTGCCCAACAGCATCTGAAAGATTGACGAGGGCAAAGTCAGGTTTCCAGTTAACTCAATGTTACAAGATGCAATGCCGCAGTGGGGCACTTTCCTTGTACAAACCATTGCGTTTCTTGAGTTTGGCCTGCTGGTTTTATTCTGGGATAAACGACCAGAATGTATTTGTTTGTTAAATGAAAGCCATTGGCTGAAGCACTACGTCCCTGGTGACACGGAGTAATCTGGTAACCATGGGTAAAATGCAGCTGTTTCGAGACGTAACCCAGATACAACAAGCATAGACTACGTGCGATAGATTCTGCATTATATTAAGCTTGATAGCGTTTAGATATAGCTTCATTTCAAAAGGATACATGCATTGCTTAAGGGGATGGAACACAAAAAAATGGTGACTGGCATTATTTCATGTGCTTGGTGGTCAGCTAAGGCACTGATTGGTCAAACACCTTTTACCACCATATTATGAAAACTGTTTACTGGACCTGTTCAAGTGCGACACAAATGTGCGTATTTGTTGAGTGATGATGTACACGTTTATTTGTGTGGCGCATTATTTCAGTGTGATGTAATTGTGTTGTACTGTAGTTGTCTTCTGTTTTTATTTTTTTATTGTGCTGTGCCCCGTTACGGTTTAATGGTAGAGTTGACAAAAAGAACAACAAAACAACAAAAAAGTACAGGGCACATCACAGCAAAACAGTCAAAACGGCAAGCAACATACCAGTTGCTGTACTGTACAGCAAACCCCACACTGCAGTAATAGAGCACAAATACTCAGTTGTGCAAAAAGAACGGAATCACACCACCACCACTAATAATAAATGTGAAGAAAGGTTATTTTCGCACATTACCGCCTTCAGAATCCTGCTCTTATAATACAGTGGTAAAAGGTGTTTGGAGTAAGCAATGCCTCAACTTAACACCAAGGGCATGAAATAGAGTCAGCATGTTTTGTGATCCAGCTAGAGTCTAATATTGGGATGGCACCTGGCCTTTCTTCGAACATAGTGCATTCTGGGATTTGTATTCAGTGTTTGCCTTACATGAACAATCTATGCTAGTGTTCATGATCATAATGATTTGTAAAAGGAACTACATGAATGCAGCTCTGCTCACAAGAAGAGAGAGACATGTCTGCCTGATAAATCGCGCCTTTACAGTTCTTTATTGGGGGTGGTTAAATGTTTTCCCAGTTACTCCCCAGATGAACCGGGAGTATGAGAACACATGGCCTGACACTGGCAAAAACGTTTGAAAAAGTGTGGGCAGCGAACATACTCCCTGGGAGGCCGCTGCCGCCTTGAGTCCAGGAGTGGATCCAATGGGAGCTGTGCTCAGCAGGCTGTTAGCCTGCGGGAAGCGTATGGATGAGATTACACAAACGGCCTAGGGGTTGCTATTTATCATCATATTTCATATTTTATGGCATGCTATTTCACTACATTTCATTTTGCAGTGGATCATGCCATTTGAGGCGGGGGGGGGAAGATGCATGTAAAACCTTTACTCCGGTAAAGCTTTACGACCACTGTGGATTTCTCCCCCACGACTGTGGAGAAGCCTGCAGTGGTAAACCCCATGCAAGGGGGTGGAAGGGAGAGTGACAAAGTGTGATTTGCCTGTAACTTTGAGAACACTCTCAAATTTGTATGTTTGTGGGCATTCACAATTGGTCCGGATTGGAAGGGGAATGATCAGCCCTAGATTTGATTGTGGTGTAAGGGAAGAAACAAACAGCATTGGTGGAGCGGGCTCATTCATCAGGTGGTTAAATATACTCTGCGTGCATTCCTGTAAAGGACCTGGATTACTGCTATAGACTTCTGGTAATTGCATTTCTTCTCAAATCCCTGTTAAATGCTGAGTATGGTTGCCTGTATAGAATTGTGTTTACTTAGTGTTTCCTTATCTTATTCCTAGTTCTACAGGAATCTCTGGTGTTTGCTGGTATCATCCCTACTTGCAGAGTCCTGCCAGATAATCAGGGGAAAAGGCTGTTATTGTAGGTCATTTCTAATCGTCCTATAATACACTAGGGCTAATTTCCAACTAGCCTTTTCAATACGTTTCAATCAGTTCATGTCAGACTTGCTTAGGCCTAAAAACAAGCAATAAATAATTGTGAATTAAAATGGTTACTCAAAAGTATGAAAAAAATTGTATTGCAAAAATGTAGTGACTTCCTTCTGAATCTTGATTTCTAGCTATTCTGTAAAAGTCTGCCAGTGTGGCATCTTTAGAATCATCTTCAAAGACGGGGGGTGTTAATCACAAAATGCGTTTTAGATATTATTGATGGACAGAGTGAGTGAGTGAGCTCATGGTGTAAGAGCAACAGGGGTGATTGAGAATTTGGCAGAGTGAAAGCGCTGGCGCTCCAGCCCACCTAACTTGGATTTCCCTGCCCCTCTATTTGGAATCAGGGGAAACACTGGCAAAGCATCGGCTGGCTGCGCTTGAGTGCACCCTTGACCTGGGGACTTGTCTGCTACAAGACTGCTAGGTGGTGCATACGGTCGGGCGACTATCGGTTGTTTTCCCTACCAAGGCATGGCAGTTCCAGGTTACCCAAACACACATTGACCTTCAGGGGCATGGAGGACACTTTCTGCTAGCCAGGGCCATTGGTAAAAATTGCTGAGTTGTTGTATCAAACATGCTCTAAATAACCCTGATATGTTTTTGAGAAAAATCAAATAAACCAATTTACTCCTCAAGATTCAGGATTTGAAGTAATTAAAAATAATAAAACATCAAAAGATTACTGAATTGGTTCAGAAAAAGGAAATAACCTAGTAAGATCATTCAAGAAGATCGGAGTTACAGAAGATTTTTTGTAAATGTCAAGTAGCATATCAGTTACACACGAGTCGGAACTCTACAGCATTGAGCAATCTAAACACCGCACAGGATTCACAAAGCTGCTGAATGGCATATTCCTTACGCTAAAAGAGGCATCTCCCAAATTTACTGTATAGTACAGGAATGGGATAGACTGGATGCTACAAGTGAGAAAAAGTATGTCAGAAAATGAATAACAAAAATATTGTCTGACATAAAGATTGTGGCCTTAACATAATATGCAAAAATGTTACATTGGATGTATATTTCTTATTATTGACTCCCATAGGGCAATATTTTTGTAAACGATATATATGGACATTGTTTTATTCACAGATGATATTTAGGCTATAATGTACTGAAACTGTACCAAAAGAATCCACACGTTTAGTCCTGGCTGGGATTCAACAAAGCCAGATTTCTCAGAACAACTGCGATTTGAACCTACAGGCTCACTTTTGAATAAAATGAAAAGGCGAATACGGTAGCAAAGCTATATCAAGTGCAAACTCCAGAGTGTAGTCCAACAACATTTCTCAAAAAGACACAATCATCATCTATGGGCAATGGCATCTCGACCAATATTAAATGACTGATTGCAACAAGAAATTAATCCCAGTTCCCAGAAAGTCAGTACCACCAGGCGCGGTGCGTCCATTGGGGCGTGGGGCGTAGCCCCACTAAGCCACATGGACGCACCGTCAATGACCCGCAATCTCGCTGTCGCTGATGATTATTATATAATACGCGTGTCCCGGTACCTAGTAGTTCCGGGACACGCCCGACTGAAAATGCGCTGCGCCTGCTGTAGCCAGGGGGTGGTGCAGGGGCTGGGCTGCACTGCGCAGCAGCTGAGCCTGAGTGACAGTCCAGTCTCAGCTGCCTGCAGCAGTAGAGACAGTGCGCATGTGCATTTTTGGGCTAGGACCAGCCCGAACATGCGCGCAACAATCTTCCATTATCAAGGAGTCAGGGACCCAAGGGGGTGCTGCTTCATACAGCAGCGCCAGGGCCGCAGCCCCCTGGTATCATTTGGGCGAATAGTAACTGTGCCCCCCTAGCCAATCCTGGCGCTGCATGCAGCGCCAGTATTGGCTGGTCCACCGCGCAGAATGGCAGGCAAAATGAGGCAATGCATTTATTGGGTGCCGTGCCGCGGGGTGGTGGCACTGCCGCAGCCGAACTTATGTATGGCCAGTCACTGTGTGACTTCATGTGAAGGCATGCAGTGATTGGCCATTTTCGGGTGGTGACGTCACGTCCAGGCTGAGGCTCGCAGCGCAACGTCGATGATTCCCTCACGTGTTTGCCGCCAGTAGTGTGTCGTGATTGAAGCCCTACTACTTGTTGCCTCTGAATCTGAATCTCGGATTTCCAGCTTGTGTCTCCTCGGACCTCCGCTCATGTAGCAGCCTAGCAGGTAATCTGTTGTTGCTGTGTTTTTAGTCCCGCAAACTGTTTATAATAAAGATAAGTTCATGTTGTAACTTGTTCCCCATCCCCATCCAGGCCTGTCCCCTGTAGCGTTTCCAACGCTCTAAATTGCATAGCTGCGCAGCGGCGCTAAAGAAGACACAGGAGCCGGTATTTCTTAGTTATACATGCTGCTCCGACTGCCGCACCGAGGCCACGCCTCTTTATTTATATTGGCAAGCGCGTGAAGTCACGCGTCAGCGCTAGCGCACCCCGGCAGCGCGGAAGGCTAGAACGCCTCGCGCGCGCCGAACACTACACTCCTTCCAACCTTTATAAAACATTAAGCAAAACATAAAACCAGAAAAACCAACGATGAGTCTGTTACTAGTCTGCTAGTCCTTACAGGTTACACCATATAGTCCGCCAGCTGGGAGGACGGTGCCGGGTTCTTCTGCTAGAGCAGAGTTTTCAGTTTGAAAATAACTGGGTTTTGAAGCTCTGGTATGTCTATTTGTTATATTAATTTACTAATTATTAATTATTAATTATTTGTCTTGTGTAAGTGTTTATACTTACTAATCAACTCGTTTGTTTTAACAAGAGAGAATTACACGTGGGGATGCATAAATGTGCTTTTAACAATAATGTGCATGTTTTCATGTTTAAACGTTGCTGAGTGCTGTTTATTTTTAAGCACGAAACGCTTTTCGAATTAATGCTTTTCTATGTTGCAAGAGCTAGATAATTGCATACACATAAGGGTATTAGTGGGGTTAACACTGTTCAATCACTATGCTGTGGTAACGTTGTTTTTGTCTCTTTTAATTAAGATGGTCTATTGTGGCCTATTGTGGCCTAAATAAAGATGGCCGATACGAAAGGCCTGGCCTCGAGTAGAATTCGTGACGAGAGAGAGCCTTGCTGAATATGGTCCTGAAGTCAGCTGACCACAGTCCTTGCTTTGCTTGATTGAAAATTTCCGTGAGGACAGCAGCAGTTTTGGGCGATCTCCAAGTGAAATGAAGCGTCCTTGGCAGCTTTGGGAAAACAAAGGAGCTTTAAAGAAAGACTCTGAACTATGATCTCATTGCCGAGGAGACGTGGAATTACAAGATACAAATGTATTTTTTGGTTCCTGTTCCGTTATGTTTATTTTGTGATTTTTCCTGAGCGGAGATTTTTAAATGTAGCGATGCTACATCCTTTCCTTCTCGCTTTGCTCAGAGGTTTGACGGAAGAAGTTATTACAAATTATGTTTTTCTTTGTTCGACTTGCTATAAGAATTGTTAGCCTAGAGAGGGCTTTGCCACTTGCCATTTGCCTTTTGCCGCGTTCCGAATCTGCGTTGGTGAGGATCGTTGCTGAGAGGACTTCGTCTTGAGAGACTTTACCGAGAGACTTGTCCTGACCCGTTCTGACATTTAGCTAGAATAGGTAACTATGAGAAAAATGATTTATTCTGATTGATTTTCTTTGACTAATTTTAGATAAAGCAATATAACTTTGAGTATGGTGTTGGTTCTTATTTCTTGTCAATTATTGAGTATCCTATTTTGATTATTATTGTATAGATTGTTTAGATTATGTTTAAGGGCAGTCTCAATAACCAGATCTTATCGACCCCGATATAGATGCAGGGTGTCTAGGAGTTTTTCTTTCCACAGGTTATTGCTGGTAGAGTATTTGAGCGTATGTTAGTGAAATGGGCCCTAGTGTATGAAGAATGTATGTGCGTGTAACTGTGTGATTACTCTATCTGTGGAAGTAGGGATATTATATGCACCCTGATCTCTATCACTTCCTCAGGTTGTAGCGGGATGGGCCGCCTCTGGAAAGGGCCACATCGGGGGTTCTGCGCCTTGGGGTGTTAGGCTCTACCCGGGATGGGGAGCTGCCAGGCGGGTTACCCCTCGGGGTGGCTGGTATGGACTGGGAACCACCATCCTCACTCCAACTGTCCTCCCCCTCCTGATCTCCGCTCGGCTGGTCGGGGTCTGGCCCCTCTGGCTCGGCCCCGGGACGTGAAGGTGTTCCTGGGTGGACTTTTTTGAAGAAAGACACATCTCGTGTGACCGTTTCAGCACCTCTTTGAGCGGTCACCATCGTGCCTGTCCGCCGGGTGACAACCCATGGTTGTGGTTCAAAAGGAAGTCTGAACTTGCTGCCTGGGTAGCGGTCCTTCACGTACACTCGATCCTGCCGTTGTATCGTGGACTTCTTAGCTCCCCTTCGTCGACTGGCATGGTCATTCAAGCGCATCCGATTGGCTAGGGTCTTTTCATTGGTGGCTTGTGCCGGAACCCAAGTAGGGTGGTGTGGGATCGTGTCGCTTACGATTCTTCCCATGGTGGCTGTTCCTGGCGCTGCCTTGGTTGTGACATGGGGGGTCATCCGGTATTCCCTCAGGAAACTGTATATCGCCCTCTCCAGTGGAGATCCATCAGCCATGGCGATGCGAATGGTTTTGTTGAGTGTCCTCATAAACCTCTCCACCTCTCCATTGGCTTGGGGCCACCGTGGTGTTACTTTGCGGTGATGGTTCCCCCAGCTCTTGAGATATTCTGCAAACTCCTGCCCCTGGAAAGGCGGTCCATTGTCAGTCTTGACCACCCCGAATATGCCATGAGTGGCGTTGGTTTTCTCGAACTTCGCTATTACTTCAGTGGCTGTCTGGCTCCCCACGATTTTGACCTCTGGGTATTTGGTGAAATCATCGATAATGACTAACGCATACCGTCCACCGGGGAGATGTCCGAAGTCGGCACTCGCACACTCCCACGGTCTCAGGGGATTATCTTCGGTCGCCACCGGGGGAGGGCGTTCCGGCTGTCCTGCGGCTTGGCACCACATGCAGGTTCTCACCGTCTGCTCCACCATCGCATCCATGCCTGGGAACCATACTTTGGCTCGGAGCCTGCCCTTCGTCTTCACCATTCCTTGGTGTCCCCTGTGGGCGAGGTCCACCGCCTGTTGAGCGAGGCTGGCCGGCATGACGAGCCTCGGGCCCCGCAGAAGACATCCTTGGGCGTCAACGGACAGCTCACTTTTCACTTTCAAGAAGGATTCCAGTGTCAGCTTGGCTTGGGGAATCCTCCTGTTGAGCGAGTCTTGGATTGTCCTCCAATCTCTCGACGTGACGGCCTCCGCCGCTGCTCTCACGCATTCATCACCTTCTGATGCTTCTATGATTGCGGCCAGGCTCATTGGGAGGGGTCGTGACCGCTCCGTCACATACCGGACGTACTCCTCTGTATCCTCGGCCTCCTCCTTCTCTTCTGTTGTGGCTTTCCTCGGGTGCCGTGACAGATAGTCCGCCGGGTTCGTGGCCCCTGGTTTGTACTCCACCCGGTAGTCGTACCCTTATAGTTGGAGTATCCACTTTTCAATCCGGGGTGGCGGCTTCGAGGACGACCCTTGGAATAGAGGTATGAGTGGCTTGTGATCGGTTGTTACCGTGAAATAATGTCCATACACATACACGTGAAAATGCCGGCAGGCCCAGTGGATGGCGATGGCTTCTCACTCGATTTGCGAGTAACGCTGTTCCGTTTCGGTCAGGGACCTGCTGGCGTAGGCAATGGGGGCCCACTCTTCGTTGTTCTGGAGTTGTGTCAATACCGCTCCCAACCCAAACGGGCTTGCGTCGACCGCCACGTTAGTGGGCTTTGCCGGGTCGAAGTACGAGAGGGTAGTGTCCGCAGACAGGGCCGCCTTCGTTGCTTGGAACGCTTGCTCCTGTTCCGGGCCCCACTGCCACGTGGTGGACGACTTGGTCAGCTCCCTGAGGGGTTTGGTGAGGTTGGAGAGGTCCGAAATGAAGCGGCCGCAGAAGTTGACCATGCCCAGGAAACTCCGGGCCTCCGAAATGTTCGTCGGAGCTGGGGCATCTTGGACATCCTTCACCTTGTCCGGGTCTGGGGCCACCCCTTGGTCCGAGAAGGTGTATCCGAAGAAACTGATCTTGTTCTGCAGGAATTGACACTTCTCCCGGTGCAGGGTCAGGCCTGACTCCTGAATCCTTTTGAGGACCCCTCTCAACCGCTGGTGGTGTTCCTCTATGGTTGACGCATATATGAGCAGGTCGTCACTCACATTAAGCACGCCGGGGAGCCCACTGAGTACTTATCTGATGGTATTTTGGAATACCTCGGCGGCACTCGAGATGCCGAAGTTCAGACGCTGATACCGTCTGAGGCCCACATGGGTGGAAAACGTGGTGATGTACCTCGAGTCCGGATGAAGTGGTAGCTGGTGATAGCCTGATCGTAGGTCCATCTTCGAGAACCACCTGGCCCCGTTCAGCTCTCCCAGGATGTCATCAATGGTGGGCGTCAGGTGTCGCTCTCTCTTGACCGCGGCGTTAGGGAGGCGCATGTCCACACAGATGCGGACTTGTCGTGGCTGCTTCGGCTTCCTGGCGATGACGATCGTGGATACCCACGGGGTTGGCCCACTGACCTTTTTGATGATGCCTTGTCTCTCCAGGGCCTCCAGCTCCTCCTCGACCTTTTGCCTCAGGTGGAAAGCGATTCGCCTGTGCCTCAGCGCCACTGGTTGGACTGACGGGTCGATGTGTAAGGATACTTCCTTTCCTTTCAGGCACCCGATGCCGTTAAAAACTTCCCCAAACTCTTCCATGATGGTATCCAGTTCTTCCTCCAGGACTGCCATGGCAAACGAGATCAGTCTCAACTCTTCGGCCGATTGCCTGCTCAGCAGCATCCCGCTGCCCTCTTCCGTGACATAGACGGTGGTGCTGATGCTCCTCTCACCATGCTGTAGCTCTGTTTTGAAGCACCTGATGAGGGGAATGGGCATCTTCTGGCCGTACGCGAACACCCGAATCTTCGCCTCTCGCAGCGGGGGTTTGACACGCAGTTGGTGGTAGACATTGGCGGCCATCAACTCGATGGAGGCCTCAGTGTCAATTGTCGCTTTTACCTCTTGTTGTTGGACTAAGATGCGACATTTCGGAAGTCTGTGCTTCTTCTTCTGTGGCTGGTGGATCGCAAACACATAATGGACTGGGTACTCTTCGGTGTCGTCGTCCATGTCTTCACTGTCTGCCTCTTCCTGTACCGCATGGGCCGCCTCCTTCTTGACTCTGGTGGACCGGCACACCGCCGCAAAGTGGTTCATCCACCCGCAGGCACCGCACTTTTTCCCTCTGGCCGGGCAGTCTTGCATGCGATGGGGTTGGCCGCCACAGTACCCACAGTCTTTCTTCTTCGCCTCCGGTTGCCGTTTCCCTCCGGCTTGTCTCCCTTTAGGCCACACTACGTTCTCCGCTTCCGCCACTTGCACTTGCTCCGTCTTCACGGGGCGATGTAGGGCTGCTTCCATATGCGAAGCCCTCGCCTGCGATAGCTCCTTCGACCGTCCGAGAGTGAGGATGTCCGTTAGGGGCTTTCCTTCTTCCTGGAGGACCATGACACGAAGCTTGGACGAGTAACACCCCTGTATGATCTGCCCTCGGATCTCCTCCTGTTCGTCGCAGAACCCATACGTGCTGGCTAACTCCTTCAGCCTGCCATGGAACGCATCCAGGGACTCGTCCGCCTCCTGTTTGGCTTGACGAAAGATGAACCTTTCATAGTCTCTGTTCGCCATGGGCTCGAAATGGGCGTTGAGCACGTTCAGCAGTGTGTGGTACGTTTTCGGCATGGCTTCCACGAGAGTTTTGTAGATGCGGTGGATGTCTTTGCCTCCTAGGTGGAGCCCTCGAGATGCCAGCCCCTTCGAAGTAAATTTGTAGGCGGTCTGTCCAATCCCTCCAGCGCGGGGCAAGGGACGATGGGGCACCGTCAACGGCAAACGGCTCAATGGCGGGAATCTACGCCATCTTGGTACGTGCGCAGCACGCGGTGGAAGCCGGCTCCCTCTCCTCTGCGTCGACGCCGACGGGCGTGCACCCCCTATGGGCGTTGCGCGTTGACTTCCCTCGCGCTTCTACACCAACCGGTGGGCGCGCCTACCTCCAGACGTCATCCGCGGGACTCCTCAGGCGCTCATGGGATTAGGCGATCCCACCAGGCGTGGGCCTGCTCTAGTGGAGGGTGCAGTCGTCGTCAGGCACCTCGTGGCAGCAGGCGCGGCACCACCTGGGCGAGACATACCTCTCTCAGGCTGTGGAATGGAGCACCAGGGCTCACACAGAGTCACCACCGATGGCTGGATAGGCCTCCAGGGCACTTGCAGTGTCCCCCACCAGGCCTAACAGCAGGCACAGCCGGGTCACCATGAGGAGGGGCTGCACAACCAGGCTCAGGACACATGGGTGGCCAAAACACACACTGTGGGGTACAAAGGCAGCAAAGCAGGGCTCAATACACCCCTCGTCGCCAGTGTAGCGTTTCCAACGCTCTAAATTGCATAGCTGCGCAGCGGCGCTAAAGAAGACACAGGAGCCGGTATTTCTTAGTTACACACGCGGCTCCGACTGCCGCGCCGAGGCCACGCCTCTTTATTTATATTGGCTAGCGTCTGACGTCACGCGTCAGCGCTAGCGCACCTCGGCACCGCGGAAGGCTAGAACGCCTCGCGCGCGCCGAACACTACATCCCCATCCCCAGTCTGCCCCAAGTTATGCCGGTCGGGTAGGGTCTTTACCCCAGCTACCAGGGGGGACCAGGGGAGTTGAGCATGTGATGTCACGAAGTCCGCGCCTGTGAATGGAACCCCTGTGACAGGCGGGGCCCTCCAATGTGATGTCACGAGGTCCGCGCTAGCATGGAACACGTTGTTCCATTCACAGGATTCTGCAGTACCCTACCCTTCCCTTCTCACCTCTCCCTCCTCATCTTCCATTCCTTCTCGCCTCCCTGCTCTCTCTCCCCTCCCCTCCCCTTCTCTTCCCTCTTCCTTCTCCTTTCTTCCCCTCACCCCCTCCTCCCGCCTCCCTTTTCCCCCTCACCCTTCCCTTACCCCCACCCTTCCCCTACCCTCTGTTCCCCTTCCCTCTCTACCCCCACCATGTACCCTCACCCTCCTCGTTCCCCTCTCCCTCGACCCTCCACCTTCCAATCTCCCATCCCCCTCCACCTTCCCCTCTAACTCCCTCATCCTCACCCTTGCACTCTTACTCTCCCATTCCCTTCATCCTCAACCTCTCCCTTCCCTTTCCCTCACCCTCACCCTTTCCCTCTCCCTTCCCCTCTGCCTCACCCTCACCCTCTTCCATTCCCTCACCCTCTCTCTTCCCCTCTACCTCTCCCTCTAACCCTCCCTCTCCCTTTTCCTCACCCTCTCCCTCTCCCTTTCTCATCTCCCTCCACCTCTCTCCCTCTGAACCCCTTCTCCCTTCCCCTCTCCCTTTCTGCTTCACCTCTCCATTTCAGCTTCCCCTCTCCCTCTCCCTCACCCCTTTCCCCTCTCCCCTCTCCTTTCCCATCTCCCAAGTTATGCCAGTCTTGGCTTTACCACAGCTACCAGTGAGGGTGGTCCGGATGCTGGATGTTTTGTCAGAGAGGGAAAGTATGAGCTAAGTTTCATTGGCATAGGAGGTGATGTTGCTTCTTTGGATATGGGTGATGTTAGCGAGAGATGCCATGTGGCGTTGAACAGTGTGGGGCTGAGGGAAGCAAAGCGATTTAGCAAACGGCCTCCTAACGAGAGACAATAAAAATGTTATGATAATGCTGATGGTTAATGTTCTTCCTAGAGAGAGATCAGAGATTTGTCTAGTGGAAGTTTTGACTCATGGAAAGGTAGCGCAGAAGGTTAATGTGCCTGCTGCAAAGAACATGTACCTGATGCAGATCACAAACTGCACATGATGTAAATAGGTCAGTGAGTCACTGCTTTTGTCAGAGAGATCCTTTTGTTACTTGCAGTTTGTAAGTTAAAATCCTAACATACAACAGTGAGCTATTAACTGTCATCTAAGAGCTGCATGCAAACTGCAAGGAAAAAATTGGAGTGTTATGTTTTTCCCCCAGTCTCAGATTACCCTAGTGTTTCAAAAATAAATTGTTATCTTTTTATTTTCAGCACCTGGTAAAGCCTGACAACCTGACACATCACCAAATTTTGGGGACATTTTTCGGCGAAGAACAAGAGGCCCCAACCTCCTTTGCTGCTCTTTCACCCCAGCTACGACCCAGCAAACACCAGTGTTAAAGGTAAGGAAACTGATGCTATTTTTTTTTACATAGGAGTTAGGGCTATGTATGTGGTCACTCTCAAGGCTTTCAGGGAGTGTCTGTTTCAGTGCCTCCAGCAACCACTGTGGCACAGAGAGGCAGCATGCAGTAAGGCTGTATTTTTAGCAGTCATGTTGTGCAAAGGGGAGCTGTTGGAGATTTATTGCGGTACTGCACAAGATATATGTATTTATACTGAAATTTTATATTATTGCACCGCACCTTATACATTGTACTCTGATTATTGACAGGTTTCTTTAATATATATTGGTAAGGCCAGCATCGGCATCATGAATACAGTACAAGAGCTGATTACAAGGTCATTCCAGGCACGGCCACTTGAAGAGAAACTACATTTAAAGCAATTAGGACCTCATCAGCCTGACATAAACCTACAGAAAACTTCCCAGGACAGAGGAAAAATGTCCAAACGTACATTCTCAAACGCCTGGTACACAAAAGCTGATTGGCTTACAGGGTGACCTTTAAGAAATTCTCTGTTCTGCTTCCCCTGCTTGCTGTTTGGTGGTGAGTTTTCTTGGACAAATCAAGGAATAACAGACTTTTAAGCATTTGTCGGAAGAAATAAAGAAGCATGCTTACACAAGAAAGCATATGGAAAACCTGACGAGACTGGGAATGTTGGGGGAAGACGCACCGATTGAGTAGCAGATAAACGTTGCATACCGCAAAACAATACAGAAACACAATGAAGCCGTTGATAGGAACAGACAGATTCTATCCAAAATAATTGATTGCATTTGTTTCTGTGGTGCTTTCGAACTGGCATTGCGAGGCCATGATGAATCAGAAAGTTCCTCAAAACCTGGGATCTTCAGAGGCCTAGTGGATTTAATGGCAAGCATAGACAAGAAATTGGAAACACATTTAGCAAGTGCTTCAGTGTTTAAGGGCACGGCTAAAACGATACAAAATGAACTCCTTGAGTGTATGCTCGAAATTATGAGAAGCCATATTGTGCAAGAGTTGCAAAACACAGACTTTGTGGCTATTCAGGCTGATGACAACACTGATGTGGCCACTAAAACACAGTCCGTATTAGTGTTTCGGTACATTGACAATGACAGAGAAGTTGTGGAGAGGTTCTATGGTTTCACACATTTAAGAGACTCTAGTGCAGAAACCATTACTGCAGCTATACTGTGTCAACTGAACTTAATTTTTCCAGAGCTGCCTCAAAAACAAAAACTTAGCGCACAAAGCTATGATGGTGCGTCCGTAATGAGTGGAAGCCTTAGTGGAGTACAAAAAAGAATCTGAGATGTGTACCCTAATGCTCATTATGTGCACTGTTACGCCCACCAACTTAATCTTATAATGCAACAGGCAGTATCAAAGATCACAGAGATACAAATTTTCTTTTAGGATGTAGGAGGCATGGCAGCATTCTTCTCTCGTTCCCCCAAAAGAACGGAAGCACTTCATGAGATTGTGGACAAAAGCGTTCCAAGGTGATCCTCAACTCGTTGGAACTTTAACATCCGTACAGTCAACTTAATCTATGAACATAGGGAGGACCTTGAGAAATGTTTTGCCGCCATAGAAGCCAATATTGAGTTTGATTACAAAAGTCAGACTGAAGCCCGTGGCTTTGCTAGAACACTACAAGACAGAGAGTTTCAGTTCTTACTGTTTTTATTTCATGATATAATGGTTGCTGTCGACCTTTTATACCATCAGTTACACGCACGAGAGATAGATACTGTCAAAATGCAAGTATGTACCGCTATGTTTGTACAAAGTATAAGCAAAGTGAGAGATGGGGTTGACAATTTAGACAGCAAACTGCCAGAGCATTCTACTTTTTCAAACCTCAGGAAAAACAGCACCACTCTGGTCCAAATTGCAAAGGAGATATGTGACATTGTAATTGTGCAGGCACAAGAACGTTTTTCTTTCACTAAACATTTGGTGAGTGCCACATTATTGCAAACTGAAGCGTTTGCAAAATATGATTAATCCTTCCCGGAGCGTGCTCTGAATGAGGCTGTGGAAGCTTATCCTATGCTCAAAAAAGAGCAGCTTAGAACTGAGTTGACTGTACTGTATGCAATGCCTGTGTACCGGAAGGCCACAAGTGCCTTTACTTTGCTGGCTTTAATACATAAACTTCATATGGAAAAGTCACTTACAGAGAGAGTTTTTTTTCTCAAAATTGTCATAACCACTCCTATGACAACATTCGAGTCTGAACGATGTTTTTCAACCTTAAAGAGGATTAAGACATTCCTCAGGAACACCATGCTTGAGGAAAGACTCAATGCTTTGGCAATGCTCTCTGTAGAGAGCAAGCAGCTCAGAAAATCCCAGACTTTAGCATTAAAGTTATTGACAAGTTTGCTGCTCTTAAAGAGAGACGTGCTGATTTCATTTACAAAAAGTAAACAATGTTGAATGCTGCTACTTTACGACCAGTTTAGTTGTTTGTTAAATAAAAAACATCTGTGAGTGAGGTACTCAGAAATGCATTGTATCTCGAAGTCTGTTACGAAGCTCTGTGGTTATACTAAATAAGCAGCTACCTATGTTATATGACATCTCTTTATTAATGTAATAACTGCACTTTCACAATTGCTTTATTAACCTTCCTGCTTTCTCAAATTTGCTTGAAAATGCACCATTTTTCTACTCTTTTTTCAAATTTTTCTCAGGGGGGGGTGAACCCCCCCGAACCACCTTATGGTGCTTCGGGGTCGCTCGCTACGCTCGCTTGCAACGGTGCACTACACCAATCATTTTGTGCCTCACCACTTTCAAATCTCACCAGCCGCCCCTAAGTACCACAATACCTGTCTATTAAAATAAGACTAAAATGTGACCTACACAGCTATCCCCAGCACTCCAGGCATTGTTTGAGGACTACGTGAACCAGCAGACCTTGCTGCATATTCCTGCCAGTAGGCTGTCGGGCAGCGAACCGTGACCCTTGTAGCCCTCAAAAGGAGAGAGACTCCTGCAGCACGGGATGCACGTAGACGCGCCCACGCCTTGCCCAGACCAAGTCCGGGGAAAGGGTGGGCCATCTGCACCCGTCAGCGCCTGTAAAAGGCTGGGCTTGGCCCTCCTTCTTGGCCAGAGAAACCGGTTTGGTAAGAAAGAGAGCCAGCCATAAGGAACTAAGGGGTAAGCAAAAAGCTAGTGCCATTGCCACAAGTGCTAAGGACAAGCAGAGGTCGGCCTCTATAGCTAAGTATCTGTCCACCGCTATGACTGTGATCAACATGGAGACTGAATCTGTGGAGGAAAGGTAGGGTGCAGCTAGAAAATCCTTGTCTCTTCACAACCCCATTGAGCAGACCCCAGACTGCAAGACATTGATTCAGGTGGCAGCATTCAATTGAGAGCAGGGGGCCCTGCTAATGAACTTAATGTAAATAATGCTCATTCGACGAACTGCTGTGTGCTCGAAGGCGACTTGGATATAACCATAATGCCCCTGGAACCCCCACCTCATGTTGGGAAAAACTTAAATTTGGATGATGTTACCTCCCCCTAATAAAACACAAGAACAGGTTGGCAATAGGGTTACACCTCCTGACATGAACGTTGTTTTTTAGAACATTGCTGCCATTAGTAGTACATTGACAGATACCAACTGGGTAACACTACTATCTAAACAACAGATTGAATATTTTCAGGAAACTTGGTCATGTTCCAGCATTAATATAAATGGCTTCCTTTCTTTGTCCTCGCATGCAATCCCGGCTTTTTCTGGGCATTACAGGGGTGGTCTCCTAACTCTTATAAGTACAACACTAGCGGCCAAAGTGTTGAAGACTCATGTGGACTTTCCCTTTTTCCAAACAATAGCTTTAGCAGTGATTGGAACCCCCTAATCGTACTCATAAATTTCTATCAAACAATTTTGTTAGAAATAATGTACAAATTGTGAATTCTCTCACATGTACTATGGTCGCGATGTTACCGGGACAGAAAGGTGACTATAACAATTCATGGAGGGGTAATTTTAACCTTATGCTCTGTCCTGTTGCGGACAATCACGTGTGTGGGCTAGCTGATGGTCATTTCTTCAACTTTACGCATTTTGAGCATAAACCATGTGGAGTTACGCTCAATAGGCTCTTGAAGGCTATGAATTTATCTTGGGGGCAGACTTAGCAGTGAGTGATACCCTTCATCAGGCAACATATACAGATAGGGGTAAAGGATCAATAATTGATTTTGTCCAGTGGCCATGATGTGGGCCAGCAAAGTCTCTGATTTTCAGATCCTCAACACTTTTTTAAGTGGGCATAACCCTCTGGTCCTAAGCCTTAATGTAGGTCTTCCTATATCACCCTTGGATAAGATGAATTGTCCAATCAAATACACAGATGAATTGTCCAATCAAATACACCAGAAATAGGGGTGTGCAAAGAAAATGGAGGGACATTGACCAAACAGACTTTTTAGTACAACTTGTGGGGAATTGTAAGACTCAGTTTGAGCTCTGTCCTAGTGACAATCCTGACCCCGGGCTAGCTCTGGGTGCCTTCTCTGAGATCTGTGACTTGGCTAATGATCAATTGGCAGTATCTAGCAGCCACCCCCCTCAGAGACCTGCCAAATAGTTTCTTACACACTTTGAAAAGCTCATCAAGTGTCCCAGCAGAGATAAGGAAGTGTAGGACGCTCTGTAAAGAAGCCATTTGTCGATGGAAAGAGGATATCAGGGGGGGAGGCATGGAAGCTGCTGGTCAGTGCTTCCATGAAGAGGGATGTAATTCAGTTCTGGAAGGTAGTCAATGCCCCTTTCTTTGCAACTAACCCTAACACTGGCATAGAGGTATTTATGCATGAACATATCTGGGCCGATCACTTTACTAAGCTATACAACTGTAATTAACCAGTATCACCGGAATATAGTTTCCTTACAGATGCAGATGGTTTGACAAACACAGATGATTTAAACATTACATCGGGCAACGTAATCTCAGCAGTCAACAGATGCCCATCGAATAAAGCACTGCAACCCGAAGGGGTTCCAGTTGACCTCTTTAAAGATAACCTCACTTTCTGGGCCACTATATTGGTGAATGTGTTTAGGAGTGTGAATAGTGCTGCTCCACTGATCTCCTGGGCAAGGGCAACCATTGTTCCAATTTATAAAAAAGGAGGCAGAAGTACCCCCACAGTTATTGCCCCATATCATTAATCAATACCACAGATAAGACCTTGGGCAGAGTCCTCCTAGACCAACTGGAAAGTTGGACAAATGAAAAGTGCATTTCAACACCTGCACAGTATGATTACAGACAGGGCTTGCCTGAATCTGCACTTGGTGATTGATAAATATGTTATCATCAAGAAGGGATGTCTTTTCTTGGCTTCATGGATTAAACTGCAGCTTTTGATAATGTTGTAAGGGGCAAGCTGTGTGATATGCTATTAAAGAGGGGTGCCAACCCAAAAATGTTACACCTTATTTCACAACTGCATACCGATGTTGAAGGTAGGATAAGGCATGGGCCATATATAAACAACAAAAAGGGTGTCAGGCAAGGCTGTGTTCTGGCACCCTTTCTTTTCTGCTTTTACATCAATGGCATAGAGGATTGCTTAATTGAAGCTGCAGCTGACCCGCAGAGGGTAGGGACACAACACTTGCCAGTATTTATGCGTGTGGATGATTGCGTACTCAGGGCATGAATGGGGAGGGGCCTCCAGAAACTCTTAGACCACTTTGGGTCTTTTATGTCCGATTTAGGCCTCTCCACAAATAATGCCAAGTCCTATGCCATGATCTGCGGCCAACCGAGAAGTAGGCTAGCTCACTTCTGCATTGGCATCACTCCCCTCAATCGTGTTCCCACATTTTCGTATTTGGGACTACCGTTTGATAGCAGAAGCACCTAGGGTCACCTGAAGACTGCGAGGGTCATGCAGTTTGAGCAGGCATCAGCGTCCGTATGCAAATTTGCCTCCAAGCTAGGCTCTTTGCCCCTAGACCCTGCCATCACTGTCTATAAAGCCAGATCTATATCAGTCTCCTCTTATAGTGCAGGTGGCTGGGATCTTACCAACTGCTCATCATAACACATTAGTGAGAACACATTTTAAAGAAGATTGTTGTCACTTCCTGGTATCATCCATTCTATCATAGTGCAAAAAGAATTAGGACTGCAGCATCTAGGAGACATAGTAAAGATGGCACCAATTTGGCTTTGGCTTTCAGTCTGGTCCAGGCCTAAAGCAGCCGGACACAGTCTTTCATCTCTGACTGCCTAAATTTAGCAGTGGTGCAGAAGAGTAAGTGGCTCATGTATGTCAAAAAACATTACAATCAATTGACAGAACTGAGCTATTTGGCAATCCAGTGTATATAAATGTCCAGGTTACATCTCTGATTAAAAGAGAACTTTCAAATCATACAACTGAAGCAAGGAGGGAGGATGAACAAAGAAAAGGAATAGTGATGGCATATCACCCCCTATGCATGACCCCCAACAACGAATCATACCTCTAAAGGCTCCCCCGACACCAGCGATATTACTTGGTACGGTTAGGCTAGGCCTGGCCAATTTTCTGGTGACTTATCCGTCCAACACATACACTGAAAAATAATTAGCTTTATGCCCATGTGACTATTATGCCTCAATCTCAACTACACATGTTGTTCTTTTGTGGGTTGTACAAAGAGCAGAGAACTAGGATTTTTATTCCTTTCTTAAGGTTTTTAAATACTAGGCAGTGTAAAGAAGCATTAGTGTATTTAAAATTTCTCCAAACTGACCAAGTACGTGTCACAATGTACAGATGTATTTCTTCTGCTGTTAAAGCCAGGAAATTAGTTGAGAAGTGAACATTCATCTATCTATTTTGTTTTTTCTTTTTTTCTTTTCACGTTCAATTGGAAATAATGTGAATAATGAATGATACATGTACTGGATGAAAGTTTTATCTTTTCATCCCCTTTATCTAAGAAAGTTTATTATTGTTATTATGGAATATCAGCATCATGCTCTGTCTGACTGATTTGTTAATTTAAAGTGAGCCTCTGTGTATTTTCTATGGTATCAGCTGGTAAAGCCACGCTCATTTTCCTCCTGAATTTTTCCATCAGTAATTATTATGTTGGGGGTGCGTGGCTTGGACGGCAATGGGAGAAGTTGCCTGAATACATCGCTCTGCCGAACCTGGGAGCGAGCAACCAAACGAAAAAATAAGCACCAAACTAAGAGTGGGAAGAACTCCATCAAAACACGTCGGAAGGGCATGGGAAGAAGTTGATCTGGGTGGCCCAAACCCACAACGAAGAGAAATAGAGAAAACCACCCTCAAAAAAGGACCCCGCTGAGGGCAGAAGAACCTCAAGATGGCACCCATCAATTGAGAGCACCACCGCCGCCGTCACTGCCGCTGTGTCGCTGCACCCAAAAGGAAACACCATAATGCCTCTCATCATTCAGCGCGCCTAAGGTCAGTGCAGGGAGTTGCAGGGGGTTACCGGGACACCAGCGGGACGGGCAGGTGCGAGAAGAAGACGTCCTGATCCCCGACAAAGAAAAACGAAACTGAAACCGAGGAAAGGGGGCCGCCATCTTAGCTACAACTGAGAGTCTAACGTGGAGAAGAGGTATGGGACAAGGAACGCTGCGTTTGTGGTGGGAGAACAAGAGAAGCTGGGACGGTAGGCATGAAGAGCAGAGACTGTGCGCACATATAGCATGCGCCTGGCAGAAGAGTAAGACCCCTTCGACAACGCCAATCCTCCAGCGGCATAGCGAAAGAAGGAGAGAAATGAAACCGAAACGGTCAGTGCGGGCCGCCATTTTATAAAAAGAAAGATGGGAATAATCGGCAGGAAAAACAGCGCGAGCCCTATACAGGGGAGAAGAGAAGAGGAGTAGATCAAGGATGATTAGGACAATATGAGGACAGGAACATAGAATTTGACAGCGAAGGGCAGAGAAACAAAAAAAAAAAAAGTCGAGGAACACTCAATACACAGTCTGGATGGGCCGAATAACATACCAGGGAGCAGCAGAAGCAAGAGTGACGACAAGAGGTTTCGCAGACCACCAAGCCTTCAAAGTAGACACAGGCTGCCACTTTTGAAACCAGCGAGAACGTGAAACAAGGTCACTGCCTAGGAGGAGCGATCCAGGTGCACGTGGAAGAGGGGTTCTGATCCATACCACGCAGACCACCAAGCCTTCAAAGTAGGAACAGTGTCACATTGAGTAACCAGCGAGAGTGAGAAAACAAGGCCACAGCAAGCGCGAACTGAGTTAAGGCCACGCAACACACGAGCCAAAACCCAGAAAACTACAAGCTACGCATTGTAAAAGGGTCAAAAGCCAAACTCAGTGGGGAACATAACGGGGACACTGCTGGCGTGGAGAGCCATGTCACGGAGACCAAGAGTTTAACAACAATAATGCGGGAAGTCAATGTGACAGGAACAACACCAGCAACAGAGCACACAGTAGTAGAGAGTTAAGATACAGGTGACACCCACTGTCGCGGCCAACACAGAGGAAGAAAGAACAGATCCCGGGAAACTGCGACATCGCAATACAGGAAACCACCACAACCAACCACTTAAGAAAGATCAGACAAGCATCACACAACTGCCCATAAGGCGCAAGTACACTGGTAAGCCAGCGCACGAGGGGGGTCCAGCGGCAGTCAGCTACCGCAAATAGGGGTGGTGTTGACAAGAACAAAGTGAACAACAGCAGGATAAGGTCCCCAATATAGCACAACCCACCCTGGGCAGAGGATCGCAGGAGACCCCCGCAAAGTAACAGGGCAATGACACACAGCAAACGTGGCTGAAAGAGAAACTTAAAATCAAAAGGGGTCATAAAGAAACCTCACAAATACAGAGACGCCAATCCATAGCGCAGAAAGGGGGCGAAAGATTCAAACTACAACAAGTGAAGAGAGGCCTACCAATCATGGCTGGAAACAAAGGAAAAATCACGCAGCAGTCAAAGAAGAACAGGAGCGACACCCTAACGGACTCCCCCATCAAACAAAGACCTGATATCATTAGCACACTGGACATGATTCTGAAAAAATTGGCGGAGGTCCATGACCTAGCCAAAACAACTAAACAAACTACGGATGCAATCCAATTAGAACTGGCCGCGATTAGAGCGGGAATACATGCGGCAAACAACAGACTGACGGAAGTGGAACAGAGGGTTAGCGACATAGAGGATGGGGAGCAAAAGACAAACAAAGCACTGTTGGACCTAACCAAAACAACGGCAATACTTCAAAGACAAACGGCTGAACTGGACGATCGAAACAGAAGGGGGAACATTAGAATCCTGGGTGTCCCGGAGGGTGAGGAAGACAAAACAGGGTCATGCATGGCCTTTATAGAAGACATGATCCCCAAAATTACGAACCTCAAATTCGACCACCCTCTCGAGCTTGACAAGGCATACAGAGTACCAGCCTACAAACCCACGAATAGGGCAGTACCACACCCCATAATATGCAAACCACTCCGATTGCAACCTACAGAAGCTATTTTTGCTGTGGCTAGAAAAAACCAAACTATGCAGTGGAACGGACACAAGATCATCCTCACACAGGACTACTCCAAGCACACAGTTGACATAAGAAAAGGATTTCTGGCCCAGCGGGACAAACTAAGGAAGGAGAACATCATTTTCTCATTTGTAGGCCCTACAAGGTTCAGAATTAGTGACAAAGGAAGATCGCATGTCTTCGAAGATTCAACAGAGTTGTCCAGATATCTACAAGGGCCGTCACAATAAGAGATGGGAACTTCACAAGCGGGAACGAGCAAGAGGAGAGCCTCGCCGGAACCAAGAGTGGAATGACTGAAGGAGCAAAGTCTAAAATCGAACACGTAGGCGCACTCAGGAACAGCAACCGTTTCTACCTCAGTACACATGACCTACCTCAGGCAAAACAAAAGGTCCTAAATACCTACCTCGAACGGATGACTCACTTGCAAGAATGAAACTAGAATTTGAACCAGCACAAGAGGGGGTGAGGACAGAGAATCCACAGAAACAGAGACTGAAATGAGCATAACACCAGATGACGGGAATCAAGAGAGAACAATCTAACATTATATCCTTTCGGGGGGGGAACCAAAGGAACGAAATAAGGGGGAACGAAGTAATCAAGTGGGAAATACCTACATTTGGTAACGAAGGACAATAGAGAGCAAGGCAGATAAGGAAGAAGGAGGTGTATTAGTATTAGCAACACTAACATAAAGAATCAAGGTATCCCAGGGGGGCAGAACGGGATCTTGCTGTCGCACGTCTAGAATACGATGTTTTGGAACAGGGAGGGTGGGGTGGGGGGAGAAGGGAGGGTTTGTCTGTTATGTCAGTACTGGATGTCAGGTATTTCTACACTCCTGCATGCAAGAAGGAACATGTCACCAGGATCTGGGGGGGAGTACAGAAGAAGACCCAACAGGGAGAGACACAGACAGTACCCACCTAGTAGGCAGAGTACTAAAGGAGGAGGGTGGAGCGCAAACACATCACAAGGGAGGGTATGGGCGAACAGCGAACACCCATCGTAAGCAAATGCCGCAAGACAACCCAAACTCCTTAGCGTCCAACCTAAAGATAGTCTCCCTAAATGTCAAGGGTCTCAACCACCCAGTCAAGAGGAAGAAAATACTAGACTACCTAGCTAAAACAATAGGAGATGTTTTCCTGCTGCAGGAGACCAGGCTATCTTTAGATGATGCCGAACGAATTAGAGCGAGATGGATCGGACAGGTGGCCTGCTCTCCGGCCACAGGGAAAAAGCAGGGGGTGATCACTCTGATAAACAAGAACTCCAAATTAACAATAGAGGATCAGCAATGCGATGAAGAAGGGAGGATACTTGTTACGCAATTGAAAAGGGGGGAAGAAAGCATACATGTAGTGAACATCTCGAAAAGACTGGAAGCAATTCCACAAAATGACTTAACAGTGATGGCAGGCCACTTTAATATGGCACTAGATTACACTCTTGACAGGCAATCACAGTGCCACTCACTCCCCCCAAACGCACACACCACACTAAAGAACATATGCACCAGGCTCAACCTTAAAGATCCGTGGCGACTACAACACCCTGACACTAGAGACTACACCTTTTACTCCAACCCACACAACTCATACAGCAGGATAGGCTACATATTATTCTCAGGCACACACACCCACTTAATAGAACACACTGATATTGCGACAAGAACTGTCTCGGACCACTCGTGCATAAGCCTATTGCTGTGCGGGTGACACAACGAAGACCATCCACGTAGATGGAGATTCAATAGCGACATCTTGTCAGACCAGGCCAACAAAGATAAAATAGAAGAAGCCATTAAAGAATACATCAGATTTAATGATACACTGGGCACGGACCCTAAGACCATGTGGGATGCACTCAAGGCACAAATCAGGGGCACAATAATTGATATTAAGGCCAAAATTAACAGAAATATGAAGGCACTTCTAAACCAACTAGAAAAGGACATCAAAAGGTTAGAGGCAACCCATATCACAGACTCAGAGAACACTTGCGCACTGATAGAGCTCACAATGAAAAAATACGAATACAACAGAATCTTGAGCGAAAGGGCCGGAATGTGGATAAACAAGTATAAAGCAATTAACCTCTACGAGGCTAACAAAGCAGGGAAGATCCTAGCCTCTTACCTGAAACACAAACAAAGACAGCACACTATCTCATCAATTACAGACTCCCAAAACAACACACACACAAGACACAAGGAGATCCTACGAACATTCAGTGAGTTCTAGCAAGATCTCACAGAATACCTAGACAGAGTAAACCTCCCAAAGATAACGTCTGAGGAAGCACAGACATTGGGGCGGGCGATAAGCTCAGCAGAAATTGGGATGGCGGTGAAGTCTCTTAAAGATAACAGGGCACCCGGGCCAGATGGGTACACGGCCACCTTCTATAAGACTTTCTTAACACACCTGCAACCAACTATGAAAAAAGTATTCAAACACTGCGAGGGGGCGGGAGCGGTCTCACAAACCATGTCTGAAGCAAATATAATAGTTATCCTGAAGGAAGGCAAAAACACTCAGCTGCCCCAAAACTACAGGCCCATCTCACTAATCAATGTTGACTGCAAAGTATACGCCAAAATCCTGGCAACAAGACTTAACACGGTTCTACCACAGCTGATAAGCAACACACAGGTAGAATTCCTAAAGACACGCATGTCACATGATAACATCAGACTCCTGTACCATATACTCGAAAGGGCTGCCAAGATTGGCGACCCAGCAGTGACCATTACACTAGACGCCGAGAAAGCGTATGATAGGGTATCATGGTACTTACTGGAGCAGTGCATGCGGACATACAACTTGGGGGAATCATGTACACAGAAAGTTATGGCATTATATGAAAAGCCTAGAGCTTGAATTGTAGTCAATGGGGCGGTCTCAGAACCTTCACCCTACAGCGAGGGACAAGACAGGGCTGCCCTTGTCCCCCTAGTTGTTTCTGCTGGCCCTAGAACCGCTGATCAGAGATATCTGGACCAATGAGGAGATGAAAGGGGTCACCATCAATGAGGTCACAGTCAAACTAGCCGCGTACGCGGATGGCGTTCTCATTGTCACAGAGAGTCCAAAATCCTCCATCACGGCCCTCATGGAGACCATAGAGAAGTATTCAACCCCCTCTGGATACAAGCTAAATAAGTGCAAGTCAGAATGTAAGCCACTTAACATCTACACCACTCGAGAGATACTGGGGGAATCGGGCCTAGCCTGGCAAACCGGTTTCATTAAATACCTAGGTATACACTTCGGCAATGACCTCAAAAGCACGCTCAAACAAAATGAAAAACTAATGCTAGACAAGACAAAGACGCTGTTGGAGTACTGGTCGCCCAAATTTATAACATGGTGGGGGAGGATAGAGACAGTGAAGATGATGATCACCCCAATGGTCAACTACCTGTCGAATATGTTCCCTTTCATACTCATGGACGACTTCCATCGCAAAATAGACAGGATGATAAACAAATTCCTCTGGCGAGACAAAAAAGCGAGGATAAGCCTTAAAAAATTAAGGCTACACAAAAAACTGGGGGGACTAAATGTGGCTGACTTCAAAACATTCTAAACTGCCTTTTTAGTGAAACAGAGGATCTACTGGGTCCTGCCCAGTCAGGACTACACGCCGGTCTGGCTTATAATTGAGAGAGCCATGCTAAACAACCTTTAGCCAATCGCTCTCCTAACAGCTAATAAACAGACACTGTCCGCAAATCCAATACTCGAAAACACGAGAAATGCCATACTAAAAGTAGATCAAAAGATGAAACACAGCGTAAAAAACTCAAGGTGGCAATCACTGTGGGCAAACTCAAGGATAAAATACAGAGGTAAACCGCTATCTATAGACTCATGGAAAATACTAGGTATCTCCTACCCTGCTCAGCGAGAAGAGGGGGAAAGCCCCTCCACCTTCAGCATGCTAAAAAGCAAGCACAATGTACCAGAAATAGAACTGTACAACTTCCTTAAAATCAAAACAGCCCTGGCCAAAGCGAAACTCTCTAAACACAAGCCCTCAATCATCCAATACATGGCGAATCTCAACAGAATAGGCCACCAGGTATCACACCTTTACAGACTACTATGACCCAGCTCAACCAAACTTAATGAAAAGACACTTACTGGGAGTCTCAACTCAGTTCTACACTCAGCGAGAAAGAGATCCACATGCTATGGACTTCCCCCACGCAAAACAAAATATCCCCGGTTTTAGCTCAGACAATATTCTGGCTTTTACACAAAACCTACTGGACCCCGGCTCGCCTGGCCACCCTGGGCCTGAGGGTCAATGATCAGTGCTGGAATTGCGACAAGCAAAAGGGGGACCTGGTACACCTTATTTATCACTGTCCCAAAGTCAAAGAAGTCTGGGAGAAGATTTTCACATTCTTAAACAAAATGTTAGGTTGCACACTAAAAACGGAATTTGCTACCCTGGCAACTGCATTTATTACAACAGCGGTAGACTCACAACAAGACAGGGACCTACTGGATCTCCTTCTAACAGCGGGAGTCAAAATGATACTCACCAAAGGGAAAGACACTTCCAAGGCAACTTTCAAGGGATAGCTCAATTGGGTGACGTATCTTAGAGGCGCTGACACAACTGCCCTACGAGACTCACCATGGAGACAGCCCTGCAGGGGAATGTGGGCGTCCCTGGACAAGTACCTAGACCCATATGAGCCGCCCTGAGTAGGACTAGAAGAACGGCTCGAAAAGCACACCCCCACGAGATCAAGATACTAGCGAGGAAAATAGAAAACTTCTGGCATGCTATCTCTTTCTCTCTCTACCCTAATTCCTATCTTTGCCCCTTTCACTCTCTCTCTTTCCCATACGGTGACAGTGGATGGGGCCAGTCAAGCTACCGAAAAATGGACTACAGCTAATACAGACAGTTTTGGCTGCCCTGTAACAACAAAGCGTTGACGATCACATGTTGTATGTTATATGTTGTAAAAAAAAAAACAATAAAAAGTGTATTGAAATTTAAAAAAAAGTAATTATTCATGTTGAATTGCTGGGGGGAAACAATGTAGATTTTAGGGACGTGTTTGCTTTCTCAAATGAGACAGAGGAGTGTAGTGTTTAGACTTATTATGACTCTAACTAATGTTCATGCAGTGAGACTGATTGCAACAGATCTTTATTAATTTTAGCATATTCTGTATATTTGCACAGTCCGCTTTGGGGTTTAATCTCCATTTAGCCGGATTTTATATGTATGTATGCTTTTATGGTTTCTATTTTAACAGAATAAAGCTTATTGGACTGAACTGATCTACAGAGCTATCTTTTAATAGTGGAGTTGACCGAAGACATTTACACACCATGGGTCCCATTCACAAAAGTAAATTCAGTTGTAAATGTAAGTTTATGATCAATTTATCTTTATTATGCCTTCCGGGAATCTACACCGGGAATCTACAAAGTGATTCCTAACAGTCGTAAAAGCACTTACTACTGTAGATTTCTCCACCATGACTGTGGAGAAATCCACAGTGATAAATCCTGCTTAAGGGTGTCTGATAGATATGTTCCAAGGTGTGGTTTGCCTTGGAAGTTTGGGAATGCCACAGACATGTACGCTTACAAACTCTTCTTGAATTCCCTTCAACCCCAGAGATGGTCATAGATTTACCCCAGTCTAGAGCTAGAGTAACTCTGTCCAGGAAAGGAAAGGGAATGGATCACACACAGATTGACATTCTTTATGGAGCAAAATATTTTTCTCAGGAGAAAAAAAAAGTTTTTTTTGCAGAGCAGGCCTCTTTTCCCCTTTGCAGAGTTCTCCACAGTGATGAACTCTGAACAGGGGAAATAGGTGCTTTAGGAAAAGTCATATGCCATTCACAAAAGTATGACTCGAAATTGGAAACATTTGTCTACCACAGCTTTCCAGGTTTGGTTTTGGAAATGTTTGTGAATCCCAAAAAGTAGCAAATCTGCAACCGCATGTAGGTGTCTTTTTAAAGGTGCCTATTTACTACTCTTTTAGTGAATAGAGCTCCATATATATATTAGGCTGGTACAAATTTCCTAGAAAAGGAGCACACTACTTGGAGTACACAGATCTCTAACAGCATGTGACCTCTCAGAAAGGGTGTGATTTAATCATAACTGTGATGTTGTTTTCGCCATACATTTTTGATGGAATATCAGAATTTTCCACCAATTTCATACAGAGATAGAGTTAAAGTCTTTAAGCATCATAAGTGATGGCTGTCAGCACCAATTGATTTCAATCATCCTTGGTAACGATATAGAAATACCACCATGACAGTTACTTGATGGTTAATTTCAACTTAACATTTTTGGGGGTTTAGTAAAAGAAGGAACATGTTTGTTCAACTGCTTGTTTGGTAAATAAGACGTCATCAAAGATTATGAGAACATGGGAATATCATTTTCTTCTAATTCAAAATGGAATAAACATAAACATTATTTGAAAACAATGACGTTTTCAAGCATAAATTAGATGGACAACATCTTTTTGTTTATGACAGTATAGTGAGTTAGAGCACTGAGAAGGATTCCTCAAAGCATAGTGTCACCACTTTGGAATGGGAATTCCCAATTACTTTCCTTAATCTTTCTTATTCTGAGTCCAGGGCTTCCTTGTTGCAGTCCTAAACAGTTAAGGGTGAGTCCTCACAGGCAAGACAGGCAATGCTACTGTCTCCAACTTAAATACTATGGGGCTCATTTACAAGCCCTGTGCGCTGCTGGAACTTTAATGATGCTCTGGCAGCGCACACAGCAGAGCCATATCTACAAAGCCACATAAAGCTTCCCTGTGTGGCTTTGCATGCCCTTGAAAATATGGTGGGAGGCAACGCAGTGCAAGGCGCTGCATTGCCTCATACTACAATAGGGAAGTGTGCCATGGGCATTACAAAGGGTGTTCCCATGTAACATCCATGGCATTTAACACATTCCCAAGTGTACAACATGCTGTAAACTTGGGATAGCATCAAAAGTCTATGCCTCTCCAGAGGTGGCATAACGGCTGCTTTTGTGAAGGAAAGTGCCCCTTCCTGCATGAAAACAACCTGATTTCATTGCAGTAACCTGGCCTGTGTTAGCGCTAGGGCGCTAGGCAATCATTTGTACACCAGCTCAGTAAAAAAGGACAGGAATGTGCTGTATCTCATAGAAATGGTGCATTTCTGCCCTTTTCTTTTCACGCAGGGCAGTGCAGCAGGGATGAGGCCCTATGTTCAGTTTAGAACTGCTTTCTTCTAAAACATTGACACTGTCTTTTTAGTACTGCTGCCGCCCTTGACTCTTCGCACATTTCCATAAACCCGCACATGCAGGAAGGAAGTTCTAATTTTTCCTGTCTCTATCCGAAAACAGGCTTCTGTGTTCCAACACAGTAACATCTGAATATGTTTTCTGTTTTGCTTTTTCATCTGTGCACTACACTGTCTTATTTCTTTCAGTGAAGCCTGGATGCTTTTCGACCCATAGGAGAGGGTGCCAGCAACAGGGGATGGCAACTGTTGCTCCGAGGAAGGGGCCCTCTTTAGGGAGACCCTGTTGACCCCATCCTCCTACACCGGCTGTTTTCCACTGTAGTGAGGTCTGTGTTCTTGCAAACAGAGACGTTTTAAGGCATGGGCAAAGTGGGGTGTTGCCGAGGGACCCCCACCTTCTAAGGTGCCTCCTGAGAAAGTGTACGGGACTCTCTTTCTACTACTCTATGGGCCTACCTTCACATCTCAACCTCTCGACCATTTTTCTCTGCCTTACTCCTTTCTTTGCACTTTGCTTACTTCTGAACCTTTTGCAGTAGCTTGGGGGGGCGGACTCTCAATTTTCGCTTTAAACTTCCAATTTTTTTTTAGGATTGTATTTTACCTCTCAGCCCTATATTTCAATATATATATTTAGAACCCACTGGATAAACAGTAATTCAGGTGCATATTTAGCAGATTTAATTGTATTTATTTCTGTTATTTGAAGTGCATGAAGCGCTGCGTAAAAGACAGGTTGAGCTGTCCACCATGCCCATTAGAGTGGGTGAAGAAGGGCTGATAGGGTGTAAAAAACCCCAAGGGATTTAAAACTGAACACTATAATTGGGAAAGAGTTACATCAATTATTTACACCGCATGAGACACGGCATAAAAGACAGGTTAAATTGCACCCACAGCAAGTTGGGTGAAGATGGGGTAAGTGGGTGCAATACCTCGAGGAAGTTGAAAGGTGAGATCTCACTGCTCTTTTTTCCATCTCCTCTCCCTGTTTCTCTCCTTTTTTTACTTTACCTCTTTCTCAATCTCACAATCGTTTATACCTGGAAGTAGAAGGTTGATTGTGCACTGAAATCCACAGAAAATATTGTTGTTTCAAGAGAAACAAAATCTAGAGCCAACTGCAAAAAGAAATAGCTTTTCAAAGCTTGCTGAAGTTTTCTCTAGGTAGTATTTGGCTGATTGATGCCCGGAAACTCTAGCTTTCGGATGTTTTGCATGTCCAGCTGCTAAAGTACAATTCAGTATTTTTTGGCATCATGAGGGCTTGAACTTGCAGAAAATGGGTAATACATTCAAAATTGATCTGAACGGGGGCGGGTGGCAAATATCCTCAAAATTGCAAGGGTATGTGTGTATTGGTATTTATATGGATCAAACCTAGCTCTCGAGCAACTGAGATGTGTACATCAAGTGGGAATTACCCAAATACAATTTAAAAAGTAGGCAGCTCTAGCCGCTAAACCACATCACCTCCATGCATATCTAGGGGTTTAATAAAAGTCCCTTCAGGGTAGGTTGCAAAGTAAGCAGCTCCAGCCGCCAAGCCACATCTCCTTGCTGTATAGCTAGAGGTTCATTAAAAGTCCCTTCAGGGCAAGTGAACCCCTGTCTGTCTGTCCTGCACGTGACATCACTTACTATTACACACAGAGAACTCAATGTTGCTTTTGCCTGATGGAACATGTGGCTCGTTTGAAGGCTGTGCCTATTTAAAAGATTCAGGGCCATATTATGAAGTAATTGCGATAATGATCGCAAAGCGTGCTTAGCGCGTTATTGTCTATCGCTGTCTATCGCTGAATTACATCGCCGTGTTAACAGGCGATGTTCAAACCAGTGCTAGACGGCGATAAACATCATTAGCATGTGAAATCAAGCGATGATTTCAGAGCGCTAATAAAATACTTGTAAATATGGGAGTGTGGACTTAATCTGTCAATCCACCGCCAACTAAAAAGCTAAATCAGGATTTTACCTGACGCTAGATTCCTGCGATAACCGCGGCTAGTGCGGCTAATTTTATCGCATCGCATGTCCGGGTCCGGCTTGTTAATAGCGCGATGTTGTCTTTGCGACTATTTTGCTGTTGTTTTGTGAAGGAACGCCTACTTTGCATCTAATTAGCGATGCGAGGCGAGGAGTTAGTAAAACTGCTGCTAACATGCGCTAATGCATGTTAGCGGCGCATTGATGATA
Source organism: Triturus cristatus (assembly GCF_964204655.1). Lineage (NCBI taxonomy): Eukaryota > Metazoa > Chordata > Amphibia > Caudata > Salamandridae > Triturus > Triturus cristatus. The sequence continues at coordinate 542,779,539 of NC_140584.1, forward strand.
TGGAGATAAATATATCGCCGCTTTTCGGCCGAAAACGGCTGCTAAAGTGGCGATGTTGGGCTTGATAATATGCCCCTCAGTTCCTTCATTTTCATTGGGGCATTTAACTGAGTCCTGCTGTTTGTGCGTATGCTGGCATTATCAAAGTATGAGCATCGGTAAAGAGGATCCAGAGGGACACCATGGAAGTGAATGATGCTCATTTAAAGTACCCTCTGGGCACCCCTTGAGGGGAAGCACAGAGGACCAGAAACTCTGCGAGGATTACTCGATCCGGGGGTGCAGTCATAGATTGTCCCCCCTTGCCCTACAGAGGGTCCCTGGCCCCTTTCAAAACGGAGGTGAAGCTGTTGATATGCAGAGGCACCACTCACCCTGACCACAAAACTAGTTCATGGCGTACCTCAAGAGTGAGGTGCATTTTGGAAGTACACCTACCTGCCAGGGCTCCTCGAGCAGATGAACACTCTATGCACAGACAAACAGCGCTTGGTTTATCCATTCTTCTCTGCCTCTCTGCTGCAATGTTTTAATAACTGAGGTACTACCTTGGCCAGCAAGTGTGCTGATGCACTATGACGATACAGTTGGGCACTTGTGTAAATTGGGCTCTGCACCCTCTTTACAAATATAGCTATTGGCTTCCAAATTGACTAAAATATGACTGACAGAGTCACCTTTCACTTGAAATATACCCCACTCAAAAAAGGATCTACCCAGAGTTCCTGCCAATGCTTTGCATAAATAATGCACCACTCTGTGCATGAAATCGGAATATTTTTCTCAGACGAGAATTACTACACTAGAGTGTAAATACAGTACAGACACTGACCCTGAGCGCTGTGCATGTCGCCCACAGCCGTGTACTTCAGTACATTATAATGGTGGCAGTTTGCCCTTCGAAATCATTTTCTGATAAACAAAAATGCATGTTCAAAGCACAGAAGAGGGATGAATGCATTGCTTATAATTTTAAAATATGCACTTGGAGCAATGAAACCAGGGTAAGCAAAAGTTTATATTTTGATGTTAGTTCACTTTGTCTGACTGCAGAAAGATTCAAAAACACATATCAATGGTTAAAGTTTGAAAGGAAATAGTGGAATGTTATTTTAGGGCGAACTGGAGTCTTGGAGATTTGAGTTTAATACCCTTGATAAAGCACATCACTGATATATTAGTCATTTCCACGAAAAAATGTCCAATATAATTTTAGCAACTGTTCATTCTGATTTAGGATAGAATTTGAAAAAAGCTACTATTTCCTATTTACGTTGTATTTTGTTAAGACACTTGAGACGTTTCTAACTGCTTTGGGGTTACTTACTTCCACGCCCAGCCCCCTCTTGTGGCGTTAAAAGTATTTTCTTCTTCAAATGACAGTTAAACTGCGTTTGGCATTCCGTTGCCATCTTTTTATAATTTGGAATATGCCATCAGAATCATAAAACCTGGTGCACCAGCCATACTTTTGCTTGCTACATTGCCAAATCCTATTTCGTTGTTTACTACCACATGTGTTTTGATGAGACCCAGTCACCTCCGTTGCAAGGAATTAACAAATCATAGACAAAATTACAGTTTACCGTTTGAGCACTCCTGCCCTAGCAACAACATCATTTTGCAACATTTGCTGCAGTTTGGCACCTTAGTATGGCTTCCTGAGCTAGCTCTTTAAAGCATCTGCCTAGAGTTGCATTAATATCACTTCAATCTTTGGTCGCCTTGATGACATTTTATGTCATCAGTCTTCCAAAGTATCAATATAGAAGTATACAAAGTACCATCACATGTGTGGATACTTACAATTGGCATAAAAACATGAGCCGAGTTCAGGGCTGATACATTAAAACTAGCGATTAAGTTAAGGAATACATTATGTAACTGAGCATTAAACTCCAAGACCAGTATCTATACTCTGCAAAATAATAAGTAACCTAGTTAATATCATTCATTTTTCATTTGTGATAAAATATAGATCAGCTAACAAATAAAACAAGCATAACTCTTCGATATCTCTTCGGGCAATTAATGTATATCAAGATTGGTTCTCGTAGTAAGCTTCATAAGAATTTGCAAAAGAGTACCATGGCTTTTTAGGCTTTGAATGTTTTACTCAAGGGCTATTTTAAGCAGAAATACTGTAGAGGGGTAACAGCAAAATGTGCGTTGGCACTTTGGGTATGGGGCACTGGTAATTCCCGCCCCTATAGTTACTGTATCAACCCTTTTGTTAACTCCGGGCCAGGAAGAGTTGAAGCCTGATGCTCAACTGGAAAATGGGAAATAACCTGGGACTAGGATTTGCAGAAAATGTGATTCCCTAGGTTGTTCCTCATTCACAGCACATTTTTACCTAGAAATGTCAGCTACTTTGAGTAACGGAAGTGATGGCAGCAGGAAGAGGAAAGAACCTGTGTAGGCTTACAGTATTTCTGAATTGCTTTTAAAATTGATGGGCCCGGTAAATTGAGTTACTAAGGATAGCGTTCCTGTGTACTTTATACTGTATATTTATTCATTTTATATATTTTATGAGTTTTATATAGTGCTAACCAGACCCGAAGGTATCAGAGGGCTTTGCAGCATGAATCACTTGTAGAGTACAATAAGCCAATTAGTATATACAATGACCCAAGACGCATCGCATAATATCGACGTGGAGTGCAAAATATCACTCGTAAAGTAAGTTATCGCAGTAGAATGTACAGGGAATTTGAGGATAGGCATATTTCTAATGAGTGATATGGATTAGATTTAATCAGCTTAAGCACAATTGTTCACAAGGAACTCATTTCAGTCAAAACAATTTTCATTTTCAGCAAGTTTCAATTATCTTGTGATGATTTAAGAAAAAAAATCTTAGTTTAGTTACATATGTCAGGAGAGAAACAGCCCAACCAATTTACTTATTCAACACTCACTTCAGCCAAAGTGAATGCTTTTTAATTTACAACATAAACAATTATCCCAAAATTAGTGTTTTGCTGTGTATTGATAGTATTTACATATATATTTGTACGAGAGATTGTGACTAATATGACCCCAGTGGAGAGACCATAACCAACAAGTGAGTACAGTAAAGTCACAGTTTTAAAAGGAATTGGTTATTGGAATTAAAGGATGTCCGTTGTGTTTTTTTATAGTAAATCATGTGTTCTAGAGTATATTCTAGTGTTCTGGACTAACCTCTGTATGTATTCGACGACGATTCGACCCTCTGTCGATAGCGGGGTCTCTTCAGGACGGAAATTCTGGAGACAAGGACAATGGAGGTACGCGGTGGGTTCAGGTATGCATTATCTTTCAATTACAAGGATCATTTAATTGTGGAGTCTAAGGTGGAAGTCCGAGACTGTTGTTTAGTAGAGGATTATCAAGAATTCAACATTAAAGTAGTAAGCCCTCGCTTCTGTGGTAAGTATAAGTAGGATAGGCGTGATCAATTCGCCCTCTTGTAGAGGTACTGTTCATGGGCAGTATCCTGGCTAATGGCAAGTCCACATCCACACGGAGAAGGGTACAAGGGTAACCCTTTGAAAGTGGGTGTCAGAATCAATCCCACTGCCCGCTATCAATTGCTGGTGTGACTGTTGATACAGCCTACCATGTTGGTATTCCTTGAAGTCGTCATCTTCAAATACTCCATGCGCAAGCCACGGAATACTTCTTTTAAGTGCCAATTGCAGGCTGTGCACAGCCATCCATGTAGAACATACTTTTTTACTCGTCTATGGATAGTATATTTGAAGTTTGCTCAGTATTTTGCAAACCTCGAACAAGGAATACCAACAAGATTGCTGCATCAACAGTCACACCTGACAGAAAGGAATCAAATTCCCTATGTATGTGAAAATCACCATCAGTTACATTATAATTCCTGGCCCTTTTGCATATTGATGGGACATAACTGCTGTTAAACAATGAATAATTTGAGTTCATGTACCTCATTCGACAATAAGGGTCCCTAAAAATCATCAGGAGCGATTTTGTTTTTATAATTATGGACATCATTACATTAATGCATGGAACAACCCTACAGAAATATATAATTACACACAGTCACACCCCACCCTTCAATAGTCCTAAAAAGTTCCAGAATGGTTAATGGTCATGACAGGTGTGACCCATCTGCTTCTTATTTTTCCTAAGATCCAGAAACATTGAAAAATATGCTAATCACAAATCACAGGTTCATTTATTCTACACAGTTGTTCATTTGAAGATCATGGTTATGTATATCGGAAAGAAAGTATAAATGAAAATGTGTATGAGGTACTGCATTTTGGCAAATTAAGGTGCACTGAGATCCTGTTTAGTGCATGCATGATTCCCAGAGAAATTATATTTCTAGTCAGGACAGTACAACAGACAACTTGCTTTAGCTTTGCGTCTTTTAAAAATCTTAAAACACCATCAATTGCAAAGATTAGTTTGACTTATTTCATAGGCTAGGAATGAAAAGAAATTATGACCATTAGACTGGGCCCTTTCTGGAGGGTCGCCCCAGAGTTTTGCTGAACCAGTTTTTGTTGGCTTTTAGGACTCTGCACACTTAACCTCTACTAACCCGTAGTAATGGTCTTGTGCTCTCCCTTCTAAACATCGTAAAGTTGGTCTATACTTAATTGGATTAATTAATGTCTATGGTACCGCATGCACCTAAGACCTCTAAATTAAATCCTACTAGTGGACTGCAGCACTCATTATGCCACCCACTATAGTAGCAATATAAAACATGTCTTAGGCCTGCCCCTGCAGCCTCAAGGTGCAGTTTTTAAAACCTCCATTAAACCTTTTTTTCAAGCCTAAATCTTCCTTTTTAATAATTTGAATTCACTCCTAGCATCGGCCCTACAGGCTCAAATGGCAGGGTGCATGATATTTAAAAAGTAGTACATGTGTTTTTATGTTTTACATATACTCACAGTAAAAAACTCCTAAAGTTATGTTTTACTGTAGCAAGTCTTTCTCTCTCACAAACTGACACTGGGTTACCTTATTACACTTAATTAGTGAAAACTCCATTTGGGAACAGTTAGAGAAATGCTTCTTGCACTCATCTGAATTGCAATTTAAAATTCAGCTTAATGGTACATTCGGATTTTAAGTTACTATTCTGAAAATGACACTGGACTTTTTCTGCCAAAACCAAATGTGCCCGCTGCCAGTGAACAGGGTCACATGACCGTGAATGGCTCGCCTGTGATGTGTTGCGTATTTCCTTCAGACATAGGGACAAAAGGGCGTTGGGTGTGGGGCAGGGTGTTCCTCTCATGAACAGGATGTCCTGAGAGATTGTACTCAGCCCTTCCTGCACTTCAAACAGGAGGCCTGAGGGCTGTGCCTAATCCCTTCCTGACTACTAAGGCTGCCTGCCACTGAAAAATGCAGCCCACACCTAGGCTTGCCTGCCCTTTGTTACCATAGAAATGTAGACATCCCCCTGACAGGCTGGCACTGGGTATAACAATGACACCCTCAGAACCTCTCCGCAGAACACTCCTTGACCTGCAGAACATTCAGAAGAAGGACTGCCCTGCAGTCTGAAGGAGTAAGAAGGAAGATTGGATGTACTTGCCTTAAATCCTTGCTTGCAAGACGTTTTTGCAAGGGTAAGTGGGCTGACTTCCTGTTTGAGCTACAGGGACACAACAAGCTTCTAGAGGCCACCTGACCAGCACCTACAGGAGCTGCTTGAGCACTGCTGCTGGCCTCTACTGAAGTGAGTCCAGATCATTAAGAGGTGCCCCCCAGGTACTGGACCATGTGCTGGCATCTGGGTGAAAATACAGAAGTTTGGGCCTCTTTGTGAGTGCAAGCAGGCTCTTTGTGTCCGCAGCGATTGACCATCTCCCACCAATGCAAAGTTCTGATGCCCACCTGCACTTTGCGCCAAACAGCAACTGCCCACCTCTCCTCACCAGAAAAAACCTGGTCCCTGTATCCGACCCGTGCTCCATTGTGGTCAGCCTGAAGTTGTGACTTTGACCCAATCCAGCATGACCAGATAACAGCGAGTGGCGCTTTGTGCTTTTTGGTGCTATTTTCAGCAGAAAAGTAAAAAAAAAACATAACTCTAGTTCTACTCATTATATATTTGTGTTTTGTGTCATTTTGTTTATTGCATTTTACTCTATTTGTCTAAATTGGTATGGGATTTTTCTTATGTTATGTTTTCACTTTATTACTGTTTGAGTGCTGCATAAATACTTAACACCTTGCCTTTAAGTTAAGCCTCACTACTTTTGTGCCAAGCTACCAGAGGGTTAAGCACAGGTTTGTTTATTGACTTTTGTATTCCACCCTGACAAGCATTGTATTTATTACTTGAGCGAGGCTCTTACCCCACTCAACTATGGACTCAAATTCCTACAATCAATGACAGTAATTTAACTGTAATAATATAGAATGTGACATGCATGTTAACTATGTTTAGTTCAGATGGAAGGGTCTTGTGGCCAATGGATGCTGTTGTGTCTCTGCACAGATTTCTACCTGAAGCTGCTAGTTCATTAGCAAACAGACCATACCCCAGATGTAACATATATTTCCTTACAACTGTGACTATGTATAGCGTTGGCAAATTATGCCAAAGGTAGCTGTTGTATTCCAGTTTAAATGCTAGGAAAGAGAACCTGTCAAAGCATAGTGAAGATATGGATTTAAGTGATTTTCTCCTGACGCCAGGTCCCATAAGTCCCATAAAAAAAATCAAAGATTTATATACACCATAATATATGCTGCTATTAAAAAAGCAGACATACCCTGAAGAGAAGCTGAAGAAAGAATTAGGAAAACTGACATAGAAATAATGCAGAGCACATTTACAATTATAGACAATGGATTTCAAGCACTATTATAACATATACATAATCTCAACAATCATTTCTTCTGTTCCAAATCTTTTAAAATTAGATTCTAATCTATTGCAACCAGGGTATACTCATATACCACCAATAACACTTTTGAATTGGGAATTGAAAACTCTGAACAATGTTTTTCCCCCTATATTCTAACCTCAAAACAGATAAAAATCTCCAAGTAGGAGGCATTGTGAAATCTTTTATCAAAGAAGTTAGAGAGCACTCCATTCTCTGCAACCGAAGATCTTTAGTGGCTCCTGCATGGAGTAATCACATTGCTAAATACTGCTTTCCATTTTTATGACTGCCAAAAACCCACATTCTTGGGTTGATATGAAAAAATACATAACACGTCTGAAAATTCCCTTCCAAGTTCAGCTGGTGGAGAAAAGACAGTCCTCCATTCCTTAGCATTACCATATCTGCACGCACCAACCCACTCGGAGTTTCACTTTGTGATTCTATCACTCTGCACAGTGCTTGTAAACCTTAGAAGACTGGTTTTCCTTGCAAATTGCTTGCCGACATGAATTATTCACTGCTTTTTATCACACTCTCCTAGAGAATGGTTTGTATTGATAATGTCTATGGAATAACTGTTCAACAAGCAATGAAACATTCTGGTATTATATTTGATCTCCCCAGAAGAAACTATTTGAAAGAATTCCTTGGCCAAAAATAGACATGATGAATACATGAATTGATTAATTAAACAAGTTTGTTACCATTCTGACACAGAAAGAGGTGACTTTAAACTCTGCAGCAGAAACATTTGCCTTAAAATTAGCTAGGTCTGCATCCAAAATTCAATAGCTTTTGCAGACTCATATCATGACACATTTTGCTGATTTATTACACATCATCTTCCAAACGTCAAACACAATAGGCAAGGTAGAAGCTTTTAAAACAGGCATCGTACAGCACATTATTAGCAGAGTGCTGTCCACACCGAGCTAGAGAGTGACAAAGCCTTTTGCCAGTTTTCCAGCAAAGTCTTTAAGCATAGGATTGCTAAATTCCGTCCACTCCAAGCTGAAAAATCACAAAAGCCTTTTACCACTCCAGGAACAATATTAAAGCTTTGCATTGGTGAAATACCATCCAAGCTAACCTGGAAATAATAAAAGCAGCTCCTGTCACTTGTTTCGCACTAGTTAGAGCTCCTCAGAGAGATACAACTTTGTTCAGTCAGGGGTTGCTTTTATTCATTCTAGGTTGGCTTTGAATTATATATATTGGTTTAATAAAGGTATATGTTTCAAATATAAGTGCATATTTATTAATGATGTAATTCAATGCAGCGTGATAATGCAGCTCAAATCTATAAATAATATTGTTCTTATGTAAATTTTGAATTGCCTTTCAGGTGACTTATTAAATAATAAACAAGATTCAACAAAATGTAAATAAGTGGATGGCTAGAAGAGTTTTGCTACTAACTGTTTATTTTGAGAATGTTCAACAATGTATAAACTATAATAGAGCATCGGAATATAGAGAGGAACCACGTACCAGAGATTCAAGACTGAAGGCATACGGAGACATAATCCTCTTTCCATGCTGATGGCTCATCTAGCCTTCACATGGCTTATCTGCTGACTTGCTTACTGGCTGAACACTGGTTCTATTGTTCAAAAAAGGTATCCAGGTGTGAACCATCTCTGAAACTCGAAAGAGGCCTCTTTGGTACTAAGTTTAGCTTAGCCAAGAGAAATGAGGGGTGTTGTGATATTGATGTCAAGAAGCTTTATGATAACATCATATTGTTACAATATTTTCTATTATTCTGCCTCCTGACAAATATAATTGCCACTATCCTATTTATCTTTACAATGGTTATAGTTCCTATTGTGTGTACTAGGATACGATTTTGATTTTAATAAATCTTCAATATATATTCATTTTCTCCTAGTGTTCTTGAATGTGCCTATTCATGATGAGAGTAGGTTTGGAAATCCACTAACAGGACCTCTGAAATCTCACCGGTCTGATTGTTACCTAGAACATACCCCACTCATGTGATGCTCAGTGGTATGCAGTCCATTGTGTTTTCTATTTCAGGTTGGCATGTTGAATAAGTCTTCAGTGCCTGGACGGGTCAAAATTCAGAAAATGTACATATATCACTTCCTTTCTTCACTTAAGTGTTCATCATTCCACATTTTCAGTTCCTCAAGGATTTACCATTTCCCTGGCACTTTAAAATATGCATCATAATTTGCCTGACTTAATTAATGCCTTCTTCTATCTCAGCTTCTGCAACTAACCTGCTGATATGTACATCTTGAAACCCCATCACATATTGAATTAGAACAATTGGGCAATGCCTTCAAGCCATAAATTACTCAATATTAACCAACCACCCAAAGATAACCCCTCGAAAACTGTGATACATGTGAAAAAAGAACCAAATGTTATTTCACCACCATCTGGCCACATGAACTGAGTCCATCTCCAATCTCATCAACCCACGTGTAGAATTTGGAAGTTATTATAGACTTTGAATTTTCTCTTGAGTCACAAGCAAACCAAGATACAGAAATAATGTTCTGCATGATGTGATGCCTATACAGAATCTCTAGATTTCCCTCAAGGTGTACAGACCAAGTTTGCCTTGGTGCGGCTCAATTATGCCAGTGGGCTATACCATGGATCCACCAACTGCTTGTTTTACAGGCAATGGTGAATCTAGAATGCAGCTGCTAGATAACTCCTTACTTTTCCTCGTCCTCCATAGCATACAGCACCCTTTCCTCGGCTCCTTCCTCTAAGATTCAAAAAATGACAGGGAGGCATCAGAGAATGTCGAAGCCATGCCCCAGCATAAAAGAGCACAGATGGGTGGAAAATGAAGAATATGAAATGGGGACCCACTGGATGATCAATGTTTGCCAACTCTCCAAGTTACTGAAGGTTAAGCCAGACCATAGGGAGAACGAGAACACAGAGACATACTTCAAAGCCATACAGCCAGCAAGGGTGGGATCCATGGACTATTATTTTCAATAAAAACACCTAACCATGTATTATTGTTGCAAGAACTTGTTTCAGTGCACAAGGTACACCTGGTGTAGCATTGCTCAGTACACACATCTGTAACAGAGATGCAATAACATTCTATGCTAAATAAAGTGAACTTCAGGAGTTCAGATTATGGACACAGTTGTGCATTTGTGACATATTATCAGATAGAGGGTCTTGAAAGGAACATATATTTTTGTAATCTATGAAGTAAAATGTGAGATTGTATGAGGCAAGCAAAGTTTCTTTGAAAATTATCACTGTCCCTGCTAAATTAAGATTGTTAAAAGCAAATGAAACAACCACTAAAGTTGAAAGTATCATTTCAAATGGCTGTGCGAGCTTATATGGGAGCACGACCTATTATCTATGCATATCGGAAACTTATAATTACATTTACAGCAATACTCAGTGTACTGGATGAAGCAGCATTTGTACACTTGTCAGCCTTAGGATGGTCTTCACTCAAATCTTTTGCTTTCTTCCCTCCTATTTTTGCTTAATTTGTTTTTTTTCCCTCTGTGCCTCTGTGCACTTCACCACTGCTAGCCAGTGTTAAAATGTTTTTTCTCTCTTTCTAAAGCATGGTAATTATAACTTACACCTGACTGGCATATTTAATTTACTTAATAGTCCCTAGTAAAGTGGTATACCAAATACCCAGGGCTGGTACATTAAATGCTAGTAGTGGTCCTGCAGCACTTATTGTGCTGCCTACTTAAGTAGCCCCCTAAACATGTCCCAGGCCTGCCAATGCAGCCTGTGAGCAATTTTAAACTGCCAATTTGATTTGCCAAAAAAATTCCCCTGCCAGGCCTAAATCTCCCTTTGTATCACACGTAAGTCACCTCTAAGGTAGCCCCTAAACAGCCCATAGGGCAAGGTGGGTTGTATTTAAAAAGTGGGACGTATACTTTTAACAAATTTGTTTTTCACTACTGTGAGGCCAACATCTCCCATAGGATAACATCGGTTTCCCTGTTATAGTTAAGAAATGGTAAGTTTTGTTTCAAGAAGGTTTAAATATCATGTTTGGTGTCTAAGGAATTGTAACTTAAAATCCTCTTTAATGGTAAAGGCTGATTTTTAGTTACAATTCTGAAAATGCCACTTTTAGGAAATCTTGTCCTAACCAATTGGTGCCTGCAGCCGTTTTTCTGGGTCACATGACGAGGTGTAATTGGCAGTTGGCCTTTGTGTATTACTCCCAGACAAGTCCTCGTACCAGCCCCCCTGCGACAGTTCTTCTGTCCAGCTTTCCTGCGGTCCACTGTCTGCTTCTGCCTGTCTACCTACAGCCCTTTGTTTGTACCTCCTCTGCTTGTTTCTTGCTCTGTTGTTTCTGCTTGTTTTTGCCTTTTCAGCTTGTTTTTCTGCCCTCTGTTTTGCCCTCTTCTGCTCTGTTTTGCCTTTTTTGCTAGTTGTTCTGCCGTCTGTTTTGTCTTTTCAGGATGCTTGTTTTTGTGCCCCCTGTTTTGCCTTTCTCTGCTCATTTCTTTCCTCTTCCAGCTGTTTCCTCAAGACCTGGCTTTCTGACAGAGCCCTCGCACCCCAGCGCCCTGATACCCCCAGGGGTGACAGTGATGTGTCCTGCAAATGTTTGATAGAGACAGCCACAAAATAGAAACTAGGCAGGATGAGCCATCCAAGGCAGGATGTGGTGGGGAAGTTGCGCACAGCCCTATTTGCACTTAAATCATTCTGCATCAGCTCACACACAAGAAACTTAACACTAGCCTATTGTACCGACAGACATACTGGGGCCAGGACAGGGAGGCAGAAATTTCCAGAACTGTCCTGGGGGGGGGCTTCAGATGTTTCTTCCACTTCAAAAATGGGCACGAGGTATAAAAATAGGCTTTCAGACCCATTCTTCACTTACTTGTGGATCTGCGGAAGGACTCTCAGAGGACTGCCCTGCTGCCTGTGGCCTGTTGTGTACTTCAGAAAACTGCCCTGCTGCACCAAGAGGGCTGTTGTGCTGCTGGAAGCCTGCCTTTTGCCCCCAGAGGATTGCCCTCCTGCCTGAGACCTGCTTTCCTGCTTGAACCCAAGACTTCCAGCGTGACTGCAAGGGCTATTTGTCTGGCCTTCGGGGACAGAAGAGACCCCCGACTCTACCCAGTGCTTAATTGGTGCCAGGGATGTCCGGTGCTCAGTACCAGCACTTAATTGTGAACGCCAGCATTTACGTCAGCTGCAACATGATTGCGTTTTTGGTGCAATTAATAGATCGAACAGAACAATAGTTGTTGATTAATTTAACATACATAAAAAATAACTAATACTAGCCACCAAGCCATTTTTACAGCTTTAGGGACCTCAAACAGTCTGAAATGTCCCACTTGTAGTGTGATGGTTAGTAGTTATGTAGGTTCTGTCATTGGCGGCGCTGACAGCGGCAATGGGTGGTGCAAGCTGTGGGTGCCTCCCGACGAGAGCCCTGGCACTTATTGTTTTACAAATTAAGCATCTGGCTCAACCCATCTTGAACCAACCTGGGTGGGTTCTGACCCTTCAAGTGGTGCCCCTCCAGACATAGACCGCTGGATGGGGTGTTAAAGGTACCCAGATAGACCAAATCCAAAACTTGCGACTTAGAACATTTTCGGCCAAAACTTGCTCTGAGAACCAATAGGAGAATGGAACCTACCTGCTCGGCCGATCCACCCAAGATTCATTGCCAGTCAGCCTTACTTCGCAGAAGCTCCCACTACGTTCTTCTCTGCAGCAGCAAATCCTGTTCAGCGACTCCTTGCAGAAGGGACATCTGGCCTCATAGAGCCCTCGTGGGCTACAGCCTGCAGCTTTGCCCTACTGGAGATTTGCAACTTCCAAAAAAGAGGATAAGTCCGAACTTAGAAATCTTCACTGCAACTTCATTCAGCGGCTCCCTGGCGACTCCTCCTTGGACACCGCTGGATGTCATGCCCCGCTGAACCATACTTTTTCATTCATTTTTCTTCTAAAATATTTTTTTAAAGCCTGAAGGTAAGCAGAGACTTTGCATATTTGAACTGCACTCCATCACGGTTGGCCATAACTTTCAACTTTGCCCTGATCTTGTGCAACTAGATGTCTGTGATTGGCGCTTTAAATGTTAAGCTTTGAACTTTAAACATTCATATCTCTGGTTCTACTGATTGGATCTGTGTTGTTTTGGTGCCAAATGATTTATTAAACTGTACTCTATTTTTCTAAATTGGTGTGGGATTTTTCTTATGTTGTGTTTTCACTTTATTGCTATATACGTGCTGCATAAATATTTTACATATTGCCTCTAAGTTAGGCCTGACTTCTTTTGTGCCAAGCTACCAGAGGGTTAAGCATAGGTTAATTTAGTGACTTTTTATGGTTCACCCTGACAAGGATTGTGGCTGTTGCTTGAGTAGGGTTTCACTACCCTCAACCAACAACCCAATGTCTCACAAGCAGGAATTTATTTATTAAGCGCCCAAAATAGAAAATACACTTGGGAATTTAATCCTGTAGGACCACCCACATTACAGTGAGATGATTCACAATTCAGAGCCATCTGCCTCATACCCACAACACTGAAGGGAACAAGCTGCAACCCTTGTCATCCCCAAACCTGAGGCTCGCATCTTGATAGCTGACGCAGGAGAGGGGACGAATGGGTGGGCACCTAGGGGCTCATTTATGAGTCCTTGCGTCACTTTTGCGCCGCCGGTGCGTCACTTTTTGTGACGCATCAGTGGCGTAAAAACTGGACCTTGTTGCACCATATTTACAAAGTGACGCATCTAGGTAGATGCGTCACTTTGTAAACCCCTGCGCTACATTATACCTGCGTCAGGTATAATATATGCAGGGTGGGCTTTCCCACATAAGTAAGCATCGTAGAAGTAACGCAGCGAAATCTACGAGATTTCACTGCGCCACTTCTAGGGTGCAAATGCGTCAATATCTTGCGCCTGCCTCACAGCAGGCGTAAGACTGACGCAGGCCCTTTCACATGGGGCTTGCCCCATGTGAAAGGACACATTGCTAGAGTTGCGTCACTTTTGTGCCTACAGATACGTCAGAAATACTGACGTATCTGTGACTCCTTGCGACATGATGTGTCATACTGTAAATATGACGCATCATTGGAGTCACAGGGAGGGCGCAGTGAAAAGTGACGCATCACTGTTTTCACGCAGTGATACGTCACTGTTCATAAATGAGGCCCCTATTGTGGAGCCTCGCCAGCCCTGACACTGATGAAGAGTCTAGAACTGCCATGATGACCCTCAATGCATGCTAGAAGCACCCAGTGATGCTAAGCCTCCTCAAAGCTACCAGTTTTCTTTAACGCTATCTAATAATAGTAAAAAGCCAGCAGAAGCAAACCATCTTCACATCACATCACACGTTAAATAATCAAAAGTAAAAAGAAAAGATAAGGGGTCGATACAAGATATAAGCAAGAGACTCCACGAACCGGGATCTGAAGGAAACAACAAACGAGTTGCTGGACGAAAGGCTAAATTTCAGACTCCAGAAACAAAGGGTCAGATTTTCAAAGCCATTTGTGAATGCATTAGTATGACTAATTACTGCATCGGTCTTTACACCTATTGCACCAAATAACACCGACAAAAAAGAAGCCAGATGTATTGGCGTTACCAATGCTTGTTTTTCTGCATTTGCTAGGCAAGCTAATAAAGCTTTCAACAGGCTCGCTCTTTATCTGCAATCTTCACTCCACAAAGTAGTTTTTGCTGAAAGTTTTCGTTTCTCTGTCATCTTTGAGAATAACGGATATTGCTTTTTTACATCATTCGCACAAGCAATTTCTTTGCCATAATGTGTAATGAATCACCAAGATGCACGAGGCTAAAGTGATTAACAGCGACTCCCTACTGGCAAAGTGTAAGTATTCTTCTGTTCTAGCTATATCCTGCTAATAAACATCATGGCATCACAACACAAAACGACCCTCCCAGATGCACAAACTATTGTTTCCATTCGATGATCACTAGAGGGATGGCAAAACGCGACTTTCTTGTTTCACTCCAGCATCATTTCAGTATGTCAAATTTCTCATGTGTCCATTTGTTTTTTGTCTGCTTTGTAACATAAAAATGTCTCTCTTGTGTATTGAAATAAAGATTATGAGGCATATTTACAACGCGGCGATAGAAAATTATCGCCGCTTTTGCGTCCGTTTTCGGCCGAAAAGCAGCGATAATTTTATCGCCTAATTAGCAAGGTCACACTAACGCGTGAAACCTTGCATTAGCGCGAGAATTCTTAACCCCCAGCTTTGCATCTCTAATGAGATGCAAAGTGGGCGTTCCTGACCTGACATGACAGGAGAAATGTCGGCAAGCGACATTTCTCCTATCATCAAGCCCCACACTATGAAGCATAGCGGCAAGAAAAATAGCGATAACCCCTGTTATCGCTACTTTCCTTACGCCTGCTTCAGGACTGACTTAGCCATGATATCCTATGGAAGGTGGATATCATGGCTAAGTTTGTGGGGCCCTATCAACAAGCTAACGCCACATTGCGTGAGATTATCGCTTGGTTTCCAGCGATAATCTCACGTTAGGCAGTTAGCGCTAGGATTTTTGTCGCTTTTTGAGATAAGAGTTGCTAATAGCACGCTATCTCAGTGATAAAAATCCACGCTAGCCGGCGATAATTATCCTAGCGCTAAGTGCGCTTAGCGATAATTATCTCCGGTTGTTGCTGATATGCCCCTATATTTGTTGATAATGTGGCGAAACTCGTATCCAAACTTTTTTCGGTGCAGCTCTTGTGATTTAATTCAGAAGTCTTCATTTGTTGAACAACTCCTGAAATATTACCACATTGCGCACTTTCAGGGTGGCGTAGCTTCCGTCACAACTCTTTGAATGGTGCATGCCTCTGCTTCGTTTGGCACAAGTGTAACTCACGGTGCAACCTTTAGTCCGTCTGATGCTCAGTTAGGGGCATATCAACAAGGGCTGGCGATATAATTATCTCCGCATTAGCGTCCATTTTTGGGCGAAAAGCAGCAATAATTATATCAAATTATTTACAAGGACATGCTATCACGTGTTTCCTTGATTCAGCTCCTGTTTAGTTCACGCCTCGCTTTGCATCTCTAATGAGATACAAAGTAGGCGTTATCTGCAAAATTTAAGGGAAAATGATCGCAAACTGTCCTTCTCCGTATTTACAATCCAGCCCAGGACACCCATAGCGATATAAAAAACAGCGCTAACCGCTGTTATCGCAGGTATTTTAAGTCTGCTATTTTTATGACTACCCTATCTATGACAGGTGGATTCACTGGCTGAATCCACATCTCTCTATCATCAAGATTTCTTCTATCTCTCTGGGAATATCGCTGGATTAACAGTGATGTTCTCGCATAACGCAGCTTTTGATGTATAATTTTTCGCCCTGGAGTAACGCGTTGTTTATAACGCGTTATCCGGGCTATAAATTACAGCGATAGGCGGAAATAAATATAAAAGCGCTATGCACGCTGTGTGATATTTATCGCTGTCTGTTGCTGATATGCCCCTTAGTTTGGCCCGGTGTAGCTGGCCCTTCAGGTCCTGGACAGCTCTAAAACAAAGATGGCTGCACATGTTCAGTACTGAAGTGTTTGAAAGTGCAGGTACAATGTAAAGTGCGTGTGCCCATCGCAAAGATGAATGTCAGGTGTTCCTTCTTATAACCTGTGGCGAGAGTGGAGCGTGCATAGGGCTGGGTGTGTGCAGCGAGCAGTATTGCGCCAAAGCTCAGAAGTGGGCATAAGTAAATGATAACAATCTGCTTCCATTGCAGTGCATGGGCACTTCACCTTCACGCACTGAAATGGCACCTAAAGCGTCAATGATATTGATAGAAGCAGTGCTTAATTTGTAAAAAAAGAACTGCCAGTGCCGAAAACGTTGCCAACGAGGCCACAGCCCACATCTTCCTCTGGTGTGCCCAACTTTAAACTCCCGCACTGCCTCAGTCTCTACTCTGTAACCATGATTTGCTGTCTGTTCCCTAAGTCATGCCTTCTACTTCTTTACCTACACCGAAAGATGAGTACAAAAACAAAATGCAATCAATATTGAGACCACCACCTGCAGGGTCAAAAATCGTAGCCCCGGCCCTGTGAAAGAAGTGCCGGTGCTGAGCACCTGAAAGCACCGGCTCAAATTAAGCACTGGATAGAAGCCTGTGAAAAGGAAACACTTCCGTGGGCTGATCCACAAAAAGTAATAACAGTATGGGGCTGAACCAAAACAACCCAATGGCTGACGGGGGCAGACTTATCTTTGTCGATTTCATTAATGTTCATAACATAACGTTGGTAGGCAGCTAAAGATGTCATACCTTTCAGAAATACATTTTTAAAATAACATTTGACTTCCATAAACGAATTGAAATGTCACTTTAAAATGCATTTAAACCTCTGCTAATGAATTTGCATAAATAAATAAAAGGTAGGAAAAATGGACTTGCTTTATAATTGTAAGAATCACTTAAGAATGCGATTCAGAAGTAAGACGCAGGTAGGGAAAATGTACTTGCATAAACAAATGGGAAAAATAATGTGGAGCGAAAAATGTAGTAGGCTATCGTTTTCAATGTGCATCTGTAACTAGGCCCAATCCATTTCCTTTCGACTCTTGCTCACAGCTAAATTGATGTATTAATTAGAATATTTTGCCTAGCACCAGCATCCTACAAAAAAATTTGCTGACTTCAAGAATATGTCCTTTTTCTTCCTCACACCACATTAGAACACCCTGCTTTAACAATACATTTTGCTGTGGATTCAGAATGAATAGACTGGTAGAATGAAGAATAAATCAAATATATATTGTGTGTATGCTTAACCAGGATATTGTCCATACATTTGTTTCATTGTATTTTTACCAGCCCTTTGTCTTCACAACGGGACACTGAAAGCAGCTAATAGTTTAGGTATGAAGGTTCTGATGGGAACTTCCCCCCATGTATCCAAACATTGAAAAAGTAGTTAACTAAGTAACTGCATGAATGTTTACCTTGGTAATCAGAAGAAGCAACGGATGTTGATGAAACCATAGGATGAGTGGTTTCCATTTGCTAAAGACGACGTTTACCTACTAATTTTCATTACATTACTGTGCATTTCATAATATAATTGAGTGCTCCTAGAGAGAGAGGAGACAAGACTCTTTTAGGTGTGCTGTTCTCGTTAATGAAAGCTACTGCTGACAGTGACTTTACTCACATTTACCCCCACCCTTTTGATCAATGCTACTACTACGATCATTCCTCTGTCACTGATTTATTTTACAGTTGCTAATGCAGCTGTGGGGAACTTGGCTGAGTTTCCAGAATGACCCTTAATGGGAAGTTCAAGACTTTATCTATGCTCCGAAAATCTTGTTCTTTTCCAGAAGAGACTCTTCATGGGATCTCTATAGGGTAGGTTAGGCTCTTAGGAAGAAGAGGGAATGATTTCCTTTATGGAACACTCTGTATGATTTATGGTGTCACTAATCAACCTTTTTTCTTGATATTTCTGTAATTGGACTAATCTGAATAAAAATGACAAAACCATACTAATTCCTTAAAGGTAAAATAAAGGTTTTAGAAACTCCTTCAACTTCTCCTCATTGACTAAAAAATGTAAAACTTGACAGTTGATGATATACATGTCCTGTACTTCTGTTTTAGCTCCATTAGAAAACGGTGGCAAAGGTCTATCGATCTGATGAAATGCCACAGGATTTTCAGTATCCAAGATGTACGTTTGGGTGATTGATTTAAGACCCGATTTTTCAGCTTTTTGAGCGCTAACAGTTTCTAGTTGAACTGAGCTATAAAAATAATATTGAAGCTATGTTAAAATAACCATCAACTCCAGTTTCCAGTGTCCAGATACTGGCGGTGTGGCTGAGTGGAATTCTAAGGCGGTTGCGGTTTGGAAGGTGTGAGTATTAATAGAGTGAAAATGTTGTGGTTGTAAGTGTATTTTCTTTCGAGGTCTGTGAGTGATAGAGGACTCAAGAAGTCTGTTTAAGAGAAGACGTTTAGTTGCAGGCTCGCTGAAGTCGAATGATCCCGGATAATATAGAATTAAACTTGTTTGCAGAAATTTTAGGTATGAGATACCATCACTGCATCAATAACACAGGGACAAGCTGTTATGATTGATTAATCCTGGTTAATGTTAGGGAAACCTCATTGCACAAATGGAGAAAACTAAATTGATATGTGTGATATTTCGCTGGTCTAGAATTCACTTGCGATTGTAGCAAACTCTTGTATGGTTGTAATACTTTATTTCTGTTAGTAGAGCAAACAAGATGTTATTTAAAAAGTTATTCGAAGAGGTTGTGTGAATGCGAGAAGAAATAGTGAAGAAGGGTGACTGCTGAGAGGAATGAGATTGTACGTGATAGTGTTTCTCTGTAGGATTGGATGGTTAGTGTGCTTTTGCACTGCCTTTGGTTAGTGGATTTTCAGTACCTCGCTGTGATTGGAACTCTTCAACTTGAGTACTGTCTTTAGATTTGGTAGTGGATCGTATGGAAATAATAGTTGGCATTTGATTGGGGAATCAAATTTGTAGTGTGTGGAACAAAATCAAAACATTTGGCTTGAAGTAAATTTTCAAATTAAATTGTCATCATGAAATGCATAAAGGATTTCATGAAATTGGTAACATGGGATGTTACAAGTCTCATACGAAAAGGTGAGGAGGCTCCTCCTGAGGGCACTTTGGCATACATTATGACTACCAAATAGGATTTAAATTCATGCCTCTGGCTTCAACAATGGGTCAGGGTAACAGAAACTGAGGGTGCTTTGAGTTTTCCCGAGAAATGGGACATTTAATACCAGAATCCTAGATCACTTCAAGGGGAAATTGTATGAAATGAAGCCACCACCTCGACCTATGCAATATAAGGTTTTTACTGCTTAGGAAAAGGTTGTGAGACTGAAGGAGAAACACAAATATCAGAGAAAGACTGTACCTCTATTTTAGCTTCATTTGAAAATGGAGGGAAAGGTCTATCAACCCGACGAATCACCACATTTCGAGTAGCCAAGATGTAATCATGTGTGATTGATTTAAGACCCGATTTTTAAGACTTGTGGGCACTAACAAACGTCAGAGCTAAAAAGGTACATCCAGACTCATATTGAAGCTTTTAACTCCCTACCTTCTAACAAAAAGTTGCACTCAGTAATGTGGGAAAAGCAGAAGTGAATATGTTCATTTGCACTTCAAAGCACCCCACTGAGTCCAAAAACATTTAGCTCAAGGCTATAATGGCAAAGAGCAGATTCAATACTGAAATTGTACAGGTGCAAGTATGACCTGTGCATGAAATAATGGGAAGTTCTTTAAAAAATCTGATAAGTGACAGAAAAAATAAGCACATTTTAAGTGTGTCCATCTTCAGAAAGAACAGCTGAATGTGAGATTGGGTTTACTAAAGACAATGCGCTCCATTCACTTATGAATGTGCAGATGTCATATTCATTGTTCAAATTTGCACAAATTGCACTGGTTATTTAAGTGGAAAACAATGAAACACATTCAAAAATATGTTTTATGGATTTTCTATTAAATAGTACTTTAGGTATGTTTATTTGAACCCAATGGGTATATCCTTCCAATTATAGAAGAACCATAGCAGAATTCAAATGCAATAAAACTATAAATGTTTTGGCAAAAGAACTCTTTCTCAAGTCTTCAAAACTGGAGCCACAGTACAATGGGGTAAATATGTACATATCTTCCATGAGTATGTGTTATGCCATGTGTCACATGTCTTTCCCAGTGGCTCCTTGAACAACTGCTTGAAGGTTGAAGGAACAATTTCTGAGTAGTTTGGTTAAACTGCCCTTTTACTTTTGTTCTTCTACTAGGTTTCTTTGCAATAGAATAGAATAGATCTAAGGCTTTTATGGAGTAAAGAAAACAAGAAATAGGTTACTCTACACTAACAGGAAATGCAGGAAATGCTTGAGGTTATGTTTGTTGCACAGCCATAGAAGGTGGCATAACCGGAGCCAGCAACAGCGTGTTATAGCAAACAGAGACTTACCACAGGAACTGGTACGTTAACAATGAGGTAATAGGAATGTCACATGTGTGCACAAACACACGCACAAGCGCACACACACACACACACAACCATGTGACAGAACCAGCCATTGACCATATTGAAGTGTGTATTACTAGTCTAACTCAATGTGCATCTTGATACTTGATAGAGACAACCAAAGCAATTACAACTGTGCTTTTAGTTTCTTATACACATGCGCAAAAGTACCTAGACACACTGGGGGGATTGGTCTCTATGGTGTGTATGCGAACGCACACGTGCGTACATACACACACAAACACACACGCTCCCTGTACTTTGTGGCACTGGTGACGTGTTTCAATGACAGAAGGCATAACTGATAAGTGCCATCCAGCAAATAAAGTTACTTTATAATTGACATGGTCATCAAGATAAATTTACATATCTAATTTATTCACATGTAAAACAAACTCTGTTTAATAAGTTATTCTCTGCAACTGTTGAGCTTCCACTCAGGGCTAGAGTTCTGGATGGCTCATTTTAAAGCAAATCTAATACTGAGGCATCAAAAAGAAAATGGGGCACTATTTGGATATCATAATAGTATGTATGGAAAACAACATTAAAATAAACATCAGGACAAGGAACCAAGAAAGTGCCCCTGATTTATATGAACATATGGAATAACTGCTTCAAATATGCTGTCAGCCATTTTGCAGGTAAAGGTATTGTTGACTGTTAGGATATTACAGGATCTATGATAGACCATTATTTGTCATAAGATATTAACATAATTATAACAACAATATCTGATAGCTCATGTAGCATGAAGCCTTCAACACTTATGCTGTATCCTTTTACGATGAAAATTGATATACAAACCTGCCACAATAACCATACCTGAAATCAAGGTATTTAGAGCCAGATGTACGACCATTGGATATTGCGACTCGCAATTTGCGACAAATTGTGAGTTTCAAATTGCGAGTCGCAAAATCCAATGTACAACAGTGTCTCAGACACTGTTTGCGATTCCCAAAAGGCTCACAAATTGCATGCCTCATGAATATTAATGAGGCTGTTGCAATTTGCCACCCTAGTAGGAATGGCTGGCACTCCCAGGGATGGTGGCCTGCTGGGGTCAGCAGACCACCATGTCTGGGACTGCTTTTAAATAAAGCAGTTTAAAAAAAGAATCCTACTAACCATGGGTTAAGGAACAGGCAGTTTGGCTCAAACCCTACTATTCTGATACCAAAAAACTTAAGTATGGAGTCCCTCAGGCTTCTACCCTGAGACCCAGACTTTTCAGTGTCTGTATGACCCCCCACTAGCACATCTTATAGAATCTTTTGGCATCTGTGTCATCTCATATGCGAACGCCACACAAATCTTATTGATCTAAAATAGTTAGAAGCCTGAAGAAACTAACAACTTTGCTGCCTGACTATCTGCTGTGATCGGATGGCTGAGGGCAAATGCCCTACAGTGCAACCCCGATAAAACAGAGGTTCAATTATTTGGTAACAATCTGCTGCTAGGCTGTACCCCCCCTACTGAAACAGCCAGGAACCTGGGAGTTTTTATAGATACTAAACTCTTCTTCAATCCCATATCACAGCTTCAATTAAAATCTCTTGCGGGTTCTAAGGGGGCTAAAGAATTTTTCTATATTTCTGCCCTGGGATGCTTGGAAAACTGTGGTCCAAGCTTTGGTTCTGTCAAGACTTGACTATGCCAATGTCCTGTACCTTGGTTTATCAGACTACCTGATACAAAGACTTTAAAAAGTACAGAACATGACCATACACCTCCTGTTTAGACTGCCTAAGTGCTCTTCCCTATCTCACTACTGCAACCAGTTACATTGTCTTTTTGTGAAGAAGAGGGTTATCTTTAAAGGACTGACAATAGCTTATGTAGCCTTTTAGAGGACTGGCAAAAAATACCCTTAGGACAGAATGAGCCCCTACTGTCCCAATGGATCCCTGAGATGTCAATCATCTCTTCAGCTCTGTATCTCTCTCACCAGATGGAAAAAATTGGGTGGCTCCGCCTGCTCAGTACCAACTGCCAGACATTGGAATGTTTTACCTGTATCCATGAGAAGCATCCAGGATATTAATCCCTTTTATAAACAGCTGAAAACCCACCTGTTCATGGACTAAGTGGGTCTGCCTGTCTCGGGTAAAATACCAGGGTACTCTAGTAGTAGCTGTGCACTTTATAAGTCCAAAGGAAAAAAAGGAAAATAAATCTGATCATCTGGTCTGGGAATGTGCTGTCTAACCTCAGAGTATTTGGGAAATGCCAGAGCATATTTCTGCGGGCTCAATTTATTGATCACTTGTTCCTCTCATAAATATTCTTAAATGCAGATGAAAGATTGGAGGATTGGTGATTTAAGTTCCAGCTCTCCTAGACCGTGGTGGATCTGGAGTCTTTCTTCTTAATAAGTGGGCTTAAAAATACAATATTTCTGGTAGGTTCAAAGCATGGACTACACATCATTGATGCCTAGTCCTGTAAGAAAAATTACTAAGCCTTGCAAGTTTCAGTTGGAGCCCATAAAGAGATACTTTCTTTCAATGTAATTGCCTCACAACCACAAATTATGCTGTAATCTTTGGCCTATAATGGCAACTCAGACATCATTCTTACATCAACTAGGTTATTCATACTTTGTCAATGTCCTCCAACTTCTGTCATAAGCATTGTTTGTCTTCTATTAAATAGTGGGCACCAACAGAAGTTAACTTTGTACATTGTTCTCCTTCTTTAACAGCTGCTAATTTGATGCTGGTTCCTATTCTCCTCCAAGAATATGCTAAAGTCTTTGAGAAGCCTACAATTGTTTCTCTGCCTTCTCACAGAGAGTTTTACTTTACATTCCACTGGATCCTCAACTAGTTATTCCTTTTGGAAGGATATATCATATATGAAAAAGAAAAGCAAACATTGAAGGAATATCTCTGTGAAAATCTTCCAAATGGGCTGGCAGTTTGTTCTACCTCCCCAGGTGGAGTCTTGATGTTTTGAGTGCTAAAGAAGTCCCAATTTATTTGACCTTTCATTGATTACTATCTACTAAACAATGTAACTATCATATATTTTTACCCATTGCTGTTGATGAAAGACATTTTGGAGAATGTTTGGCGTTCTACAATCTTTACTACGCTCAACATATGTGGAGTCTATCACCTTCGCATAAAACAGGGGTACTT
This sequence comes from Triturus cristatus, assembly GCF_964204655.1. Lineage (NCBI taxonomy): Eukaryota > Metazoa > Chordata > Amphibia > Caudata > Salamandridae > Triturus > Triturus cristatus. The sequence goes on from NC_140584.1 coordinate 542,803,686, forward strand.
GTAGAAGACAGCTTTTTGTAATCCCTGTGAGATTTTCAAATATCAAATGATGCTCTTGGGGATATTTAATGTCCCTGTAATTTTCCAGAGATTTATGGATCATGTTTTCATAGATATCCTGAATCACTATGCGTTGGCATTTTTGTATGACATTCTCATTTTTTTAAATGCAGGAAAGAACATCGAAATCATGTTTCCTCTGTTCTGTTTAGACTTTAAGAACAAAAAACCTTCTTGAAAAACCAAAAAATGTGAAATGTGAGTTTCAAAAACAGCAAATAGAATGCCTTTATTTTCCATTAAAACATGAAGGAATACCCATGGATCAAAGTTAAAATTACTGCAGTTCTTGATTGACCCCTCCTACAAATGTAAAATAAACTCCATCCTTTCTAGTGTTTGCAAACTTCTACACACACTTTATTGCAGAGTTTTCTAAACTTCCTAGCAATATCATCAATTTTTCTAGAAGATCATATGAAGAAAGGATTGCCAAACTATAAATCTGGGGCTAAGATTTTAGAGTCAGATGAACAAAGCCTTTTGAGAACAAAAATCGTACAATTTGGAAAATCATAGGGTTTGTGACTGTAAAAGTGTTTTTAGGTTTGTATTAACCCCATTTTGTAAGTCAGAAAATCTATTCTTATTGTAAGTTGGAAAAGCCTTTCAAATCACAAAACAGGTTTATCGACCCACACCAAATCACAATTAGAAAAGGGCATTTCCTCCTAATTGCAATTTGGTACGACATGTCTTGCATCCTCAATTAGGGTTGCAAACCACTTATCAATACAACATCTTAAAGGAGGTGTTAACCTATTTGTAAAGGCAAAGATGATTCCATGGGGCACCTTTTTTATTGTGACCTCACGGGAAGTGGTCCACAGAACCAGTACCTGCTCCTCTTTAAGTTCCCTCAAATGGGGAACGTTTTGTTAAAGCAACACTAGTTCATTTAATGAATATTTATTTTATTTTATTTTAAAAGTTTTATATAGCGCTAGCTTGACCCGTAGGTATCAGAGCGTTTTACATACATACTGTAAAGAAAGAAACAGACGGAAATTGCATTACATAGTAGTCAGGCAGTAAGGAAGCAAACCAGGGCAAAAACAAATACAGCATGGAAGATAAGGTGGTTAACGCAGTCCGGTCACCAACTATCCTTGAAAGAGAGGAGTAAACTCGGATATTGAAGTCTATGTTAGTTGACGTTGGTCAGGAAAGTATTTGTTAAGGAGATGGATTTTCAGGTCCCTTTTGAAACAGGAAATGTAGGGGTTGCATCTGGGGACTCTAGGGAGAGCGTTCCACATCCTGGGAGCGTTGCCAGAGAACGATCAGTATTGTGGGCTGCTTTCAAAAAACAGTTCGCAATTTGGAATGTAAACACAGGTATGGTAGTCTGCGGTTCCTTACAGGCCACTATTTCTATGTTTGTAGCCAATCACAGGGGTTGTGACCAATCACTAAATGGCGACCCGTCTAATTAATATATATTATGAAAAATTGTTCTGCGTTCTCATGTGACTGGGCATTTTGTGATACAAATTCACATGTGTGGATTGGCAGAGTCTGCTAACAATCTGCCTTGCTCCGCAGAACGTAATTCAGCCCGTAAATGAATAAGCACAGAAAGCAGAACCAAATACAGGAAGGAAGGGGGAATGTAAGTGATAGACAGAAAATGTGATGTGATGTTATTGGCACCTGATGTTATTGGCAAACAACTGTAAGTTGATGTTGAAGTGTTCTATGGCCTCACATAGTGGGCTCAGATATGCAAGAAAAAGAGTGGGAGACTGGAAGGGTCTCTAGGGAACCCTACTATCCAGAATGCAGGAGGCTGAAGAAGGTAGATAAATATCACTTGTTGATTGTGCTTAGACAGCAATCGTAAATTAGGTGAGAGCACAGTCAGGTATGTCAATCCATGCTTTAGGGCAGGTCACTAATATTTTGTTATTTATTATATGGAAGGTTCAACACAGATCCAGAAGAGCGAGACTCACCAGCTAGTTCTTGTCCTTTTCTTTAAGGAGATGGTGTCTATTATTAAGAAGAGCAGGATATTTGCTGTGGGAAGGTCACAACGTTGGTCGATAGCTACCAAAGACATGGCTGTCCTTGTTATGCTATTTGTATTTGTAAATCACAATATCACCTTTGAGGGTATCCTGGTGCTGAGCAGATGAGTGTGCCTAGCCCTGCCTATGATAGGTTACTTCATTGAAAAGCCAGGTCTACAGCTTCTTGCAGAAATTAAGAAGAGAGAAGAATGGTCTGATTTGAAGTAGGAGGCCTTACACGCTTTAGGAGCTCTGTAAGAGAAAGCCTGTCTTTCTTATCTGGTTCTGTTTTTGTGTTGGATGTGTGCTAGGCTTTTAGGAGATCTGCGGAGCACAGGTGTCTGGGTGGTTGGTGGAAGTAGCAGTTCAAGAAAATGAGGCCTAAGTTGTGTAGTACCTTGAATGTGTGTTTAAGTAGTTTGAATTGAGTGTTTGTTGATTGGGAGTCAGTGGAGTTCCCTGAGATGTGGTGTGATGTGAGTTCTGTGTGGGAGGAACTTTGTAGTTAAGATCAAATCTAGCACCATGACCGTTGTATGTTAATTTGCTGCAAATTCAAATAGATACTCTTTCAATAAAATAATATAATTATACAGATAAATCAAAGATCCTAATGTGAGCAGTTTGCTTGCGTATTCCTCATTAGCTGAACATCCCGAGATTTTACTTTTTGGTCTTGTGTTGTAAATTGACTGGCACTTCACCCAAATATAAATAGGACTGGGTTCCCACACCTGGATTTCCTGCGTGCGGGAACACCAGATCTGATTTTACCAGCCAGAAAATCTGGCATATAAAATTACATTAGGTCTGGGCTGCAAGCGCTACCCTGTCTCAGCCTTTGGACCCTGCCCGACCTACTTCCAGATCAGTTGACTGGGGGTGAGTGTTTGATGTGCTCAAATGTTCCGTCCATCATCCCCTTTGGTATCGCTTTGTTCGCCCTAAGTTGGCAGGGTATGCCCAGACGTGGGTCCCTTGCTCACTTTGCCACTGGATTCAAGATAGCCTGGCTGATGAGGGTTATGAACCCGAAACCGGTCCCAGGATGCTTGTTTCTGGTCCAGGGAAGACATGGCTTGGCAGTTCGGGCTGGACTGTTCCCATGAGGCACAGGGTCAGACTGATTTGCATATGGCTATGTCTGAACTGGGGTGATGGAGTGAGCTAAAGAATGATGATGGATTAAACCCAGATCAATTGACTGGGGGTGAGTGTTTGATTTGCTCAAATGTTCCATCCATCATCCCCTTTGGTATCGCTTTGTTCGCCCTAAGTTGGCAGGGTATGCCCAGACGTGGGTCCCTTGCTCACTTTGCCACAGGATTCAAGATTGCCTGGCTGATGAGTGTTATGAACCCGAAACCGGTCCCAGGATGCTTGTTTCTGGTCCAGGGAAGACATGGCTTGGCAGTTCGGGCTGGACTGTTCCCATGAGGCACAGGGTCAGACTGATTTGCATATGGCCATGTCCGAACTGGGGTGGTGGAGTGAGTTTAAGAATGATGATGGATTAAACCCAGATCAGTTGACTGAGGGTGAGTGTTTGATTTGCTCAAATGTTCCATCCATCATCCCCTTTGGTATCACTTTGCTCACCCTAGGTTGGCAGGGTATGCCCAGACGTGGGTCCCTTGCTCACTTTGCCACTGGATTCAAGATAACCTGGCTGATGAGGGTTATGAACCCGAAACCGGTCCCAGGATGCTTGTTTCTGGTCCAGGGAAGGCATGGCTTGGCAGTTCGGGCTGGACTGTTCCCATGAGGCACAGGGTCAGACTGATTTTAATATGGCCATGTCCGAACTGGGGTGGTGGAGTGAGCTAAAGAATGATGATGGATTAAACCCAGATCAGTTGAATGGGGGTGAATGTTTGATTTGCTCAAATGTTCCGTCCATCATCCCCTTTGGTATCGCTTTGTTCGCCCTAAGTTGGCAGGGTATTCCCAGACGTGGGTCCCTTGCTAACTTTGCCACTGGATTCAAGATAGCCTGGCTGATTAGGGTTATGAACCCGAAACCGGTCCCAGGATGCTTGTTTCTGGTCCAGGGAAGACATGACTTGGCAGTTCGGGCTGGACTGTTCCCATGAGGCACAGGGTCAGACTGATTTGCATATGACCATGTCCGAACTGGGGTGGTGGAGTGAGCTAAAGAATGATGATGGATTAAACCCAGATCAGTTGACTGGGGTTGAGTGTTTGATTTGCTCAAATGTTAGGTCCCTCATCCCCTTTGGTATTGTTTTGTTCGCCCTAAGTTGCTAGGGTATGCCCAGACGTGGGTCCCTTGCTCACTTTGCCACTGGATTCAAGATAGCCTGGCTGATGAGGGTTATGAACCCGAAACCGGTCCCAGGATGCTTGTTTCCGGTCCAGGGAAGACATGGTTTGGCAGTTCGGGCTGGACTGTTCCCATGAGGCACAGGGTCAGACTGATTTGAGTGAGCTAAAGAATGATGATGGATTAAACCCAGATCAGTTGACTGGGGGTGAGTGTTTGATTTGCTCAAATGTTCCGTCTATCATACCCTTTGGTATCGCAACCTCCTTCCATGGCACAGGGAAGTACGGAATGCTCACCCTGGCAGCCAGGGCTGGGCTGGACTGGGAACGAAAAGCAGCCCAGGCAATTGTGTAAGACCCCTCCCCCTCCCGGGACAGAGGGACAAATGGGGGTGCAAGTGTGAAGCGCTGCTAATATTGTTACTAGGGGCCAATATTGCAGCTATGCTGCAAAACCAGCCCCCTGTATCAAAAAAACGCCCCCCACTTCTGCAAAACCGCCCCCCAGCCTTCCAGGAAAACACCCAATGGCCACTATGTCCAGTCCAGCCCTGCTGCCAGCCCACCGCCACTGCTTTGCCCTCTCGACCCTCGCCTCTTGCCACCAACCAGAATGAGGACACTGAATATGGATTTTGGCCAGGTAAATTGGGGTCCATGTGTTATTCCTCATTCCTGGAACACATACTATAGCCAGACTTATGTGTAGGGATACTGACTGAAAACATTATTTCCAGCCACTCTATATCCCCACACATAAACCCGGTCACCTTGTAATCAGGGCCTCAGTATTGTCTAAAAACAAATCGAGAATAAGTGTGCATACAATCCTATATAAAATAGCTACCACTTATTAGTGTGCGCTTGGCGTAGATACTGGCCTTTGAGGGGGTCGTAATCTTGACATTGTGTTAACATGGCACTCATACCATGCACCTTTCACCTGATTTGATTTGATTGAAAGATTTATATAGCGCACGAATGCCCATGGGCGTCTAGGAGCTGTGCGGAGGTGTCCTCTTTTTTATGGGGAGCCAGTGCCCAGATTCCTCACCTTACATACTGGGACTGGAAGAGTTGCCATGCCAGGAGGCCACCAGTTCTGAGACCAAAAAGAGGTATCGGATCCCAATAGGAGAACCTCTATCTTGCTTCCGTTGAGCCTTAGGCAGTTTGCTATCATCCATTGGTTTACCCGGGACACACATTGGCTAAAGCGTGCAGCGGTTTCCTCCGAATTATTTGAGATAGACACCACTATTTGAGTATCATCCGCGTAAGAAACCAATGAAAAGCCACACTGCCTGATGATGTCAGCTGAAGGGGCCACATACAAATTAAACAATGTGGGGCTCAATGAGGAGCCCTGCGGCACCCCACGCGGAAGAGTAAACTGCTCTGAGCAGGAGTCATCTCCCTTTAAAATATTCACCACATACAATAACATCAAGCAGGAAAAGCCAAAAGTTCTGAGTCCTTTTGGATTTGTTGTCTCAGAATGAAACTAGAAATCAAGCTCCACAATGTGTTGGCCACCTCTCTTGAAAAAATCACAGCATTCATGCCAGAGCGTAAGACAGAAAAAGGATCTGCCCCCCACCCCCCCGGGGGATGGGGGGCTTCTTGTCTCACTGTCTCACTGTCTCAGCTTGAAGCCTGCAAAGGGCTCGTTCAGTTAATTCTCAATGCAATATAGATGTGCACAAGTATATCGTGAGTTGCAATGAACCAACTAAAATTGGTGAGAAATAACGAACATAAGTGAGTAAGTGTAGGAAAAACAGAAACCTCTACAAACTACGGGTAAATCAATAAAAATTACACTAGTCTGGGCTTGAGTAATAAAAACTTCACTCTGTTCTAGTTCATTCTATCTAAGTATAACTAGTGAAATTGAGTAGGCTTCATGTATTTTAATTTAAATAATGAAAAGAAGTTAGAATCCTGGTTATGTTTTCAATTTAATCTTTATTCAAAAATAAGCATTTCATTTTATGTACCATAACAGAAATTATATTTAAATAATTTCATTGCTTTTAATTTAATAGTTTATTTAATTAAGGGTTAGAGGTAATTATTTAAATTAAACAATTTTTAACTAAGGATTAGAGTTAGGATCAGGGTAAGGTTATGTATTTATTCCATTTAACTTAATTTAGTTCAAATTGTTTAAGAGGTAGGCGTTCAATATTTACAAATTATGGTATTAACTCATTATGGGCTAGGATTCTTTTAAGATTACTTATTATTTTAATTCATCTTAACATTTAAGAGTCAGAGTTTCAGTTATATATTGGATTTATTTAAATTAATTGAATTTACTGATGTGGCATATTATTTTTTTTTATATATATTCCTACACATTGATAAATGGTTAGGGTAAGCTTGGCATTAAGGTTAAATTAAAATTGAATTGGTGGAAGCAATTTGCAAATTAATTATGAATTAGGGTAAGTGATACTTAATATAAAATAATTAATTTTATACAATGACATAAATATTTATTTAAATATTCGATTTTAATAGCTAATGGTGAGGGTTAATCTCGGCAGTACTAATTACAATCATGTTACTCTAATTTAAAATATCTAGTTGTAGGGTAAAGGTGGTCAGGTCGCTGAAGTTATAAATACACTGGACACCTACTTTAGAGATGTAGATACAGTCTTGTGGTGATATCAATGTATTCATAATTCCGTGTAGTGGACATCGAGAGACTACAATACAACCAAGAGAAAAATTCAAGTCACAACTGGAAGTGCTTGAGTTGGTGAATGCTAATAGAGTAATTGATTGGGGGCCAGATGTACAACTGTTTTTTGCGGTGGCAAAGGGGTTTTAGACCCGTTTGCGACTGCATAAAATGTGTGGCCAATGTGCTAACCCTATTTTGCAAGTTGCTAATCAATTAGTGACTCGCAAAATAGAATTAGTGTCTTGCTAGTTGGAAGGCGCGTGCCAAGGGCGTACCTTCCTAATAGTGAGTCAAAAACCTATGTATGAATGTTTTCCGACCGCAATTGCAATTTTAATTTAACCTTAATGCCAAGCTTACCCTAACCATTTATCAATGTGTAGGAAAATATGTAAAAAAAAAATAATTAGCCATATCAGTAAATTCAATTACAGGACCGTAACCAGGACCACACCTTTCCCTCTACTCCAATCTGGGAGAAACGAAGAAGAAGGATCTCATGAAAGATTGTGTCAAATGCAGCCGAGAGGTCTAATAAAATTAGCGCTGCATTTTGACTTGCATCCAGAGTGAGTTTGATGGAACTAGTGATTTTCATCAGAGCAATTCCGTGCTGTGATGGGCTCTAAAGCCAAATTGAGATGGATGTAGAAAACTATTACTGTGAAGAAAGTGAGTCAATTGTAAATTCACCACTTTTTCAATTTCCACATTAAAGTCTCATAGAGGCCCTACTTCTCTCTTTTTCTTCTTCAGGTAGGGGGCCCCTAGCTGTACCAATTTGCAAGGGCCCTTCTTGAGAAGTATCTGTCTGTAGATGTGGATTCCACCTTAAAGGAGATGGTTCTTGCCAAACATACATGACTTAAGCCCTTTGGCCGATATGTTTCAATTCTGAAAGAGAGTTCAAGTGAGTGTTTCTCATCAACTTGCCTTTTATGCCTTCTTTGTGCCTCTGTCTAAATAGGGTCCTCTGAGTTTCAACTCAGCTTGTTTTAGATGTTAGAGGACAAAAACAAGGGATGTAAGATAAGTCCTAACTTTAGGACTCCTAAACTGAGAAAAATCCTAATTTTTAGACTTTCGGTATTCACAGAAGGCATTTAGGAGTCCTAAAGTTAGGACTCCTAACTTCTGTGAATACCGAAGTGAGTAAGTGTCTTCTGTGAATACCAAAATGAGTAAGTGCCTTCTGTGAATACCAAAATGGTAGTAAGTTTAGGATTTTGTCTGAAGTTAGTTCTGTGAATCGGGCCCTTCATTCTTAAACACACAAAGTAGTGACTTGGGTCTCCAGGAGTGGTCACTGACAGAAGGAAAACCTCAGTGACATAAAACAAACTCCTATTCGAGAATTGAAAATCCAGAACATAATGGGTGAAGTAGGAATCCTAACAGTCTATCCACTCCAAGCAGGGAGGAAGAGGAATTGATCAATGCCCAGGGTATACTACAGGTTAATGTGGCTCTAGACTTGAGGCAAACATAAGCAAAAAGAGGGACATAAATCAGTGGCGTCAATGGGTGAAATTCACACCAACAAAACGCTACTGGAGCATTAATGACACATGGTATGGTAGGTTGAAGTTAAAGAGTAGAAGAGTTAGTAAGTGGCATACAAAAAACACCACAGCATGATAGATTGGGGAAAGGTAATTGACGGGGAATTGACAAACAAGTGCCACACTCAATATACAGAGGCTTTTTGAAGAAAACAAGCACAGTGCACTACCGTCCTCAGTCAGAGTGTGGAGCTGGCTACCGCCTGATAAAGCAGCCTGAGCGATTGGGGCTTTTTGCTCACAACCCCTGCTGTGAGAGGACCATCAGAAGGGCAAGGAATCTGAGTATGAAGATCTGACACTTTCAGCTAGCCCAACCATGTACTTTGTAAAAACCTGTATAAGGTAGAGGGACAGTTCCAACTACTGAATCAACCAAAGACAGGGCTGGCCTCTTTTCATTTTACACATGCCAAAGTAATTACACTGTAGGAAGGCACCAACCACAAATGTGCCAAAGGATCAAAACCGCAGAACCCTGCGAGGGGGGGCACCAAAGAAGTGACTAGGGAGGGTATGTTTTCCTTTGAAGGGGAAAATGCTGTCCATAGTTTGAAAGGGTGGACTTGGAGGTGGGCTTGGAGGAGTAATATGGCTGTCTCTCTTTTGCTTTTGCTAGCAAGTAAATGAAGTACTGCAAAAGCTAGGTAGGGTATGATTGGCAGCTTTACATTTAGAGGTTTGTAAAAAGTTACCAATCATTACTGGATAACCACTATAAAGTAGAGGTGTCACCTCCTTGAAATAGTATCAGAAATAGGATGCCTGTATGGAATAATTCATACTCCCTCTAAGTCAACCTGATGAAGACTGTGGAGTGATTGACTTCAGCTCGTCCATGAATCTCTGCTTCTAAGAGCTATTTTCAGGCAAAGGAGAGCTACTTCTGTGCTAATCAAAGGATATGAAAGGGGGTGCCTACTGCTGCGCCCTAACCTTTCCCAGACCTGGGATGAGGGGAGAGTTACAAGTGAGAGTAATTTGGACATCATGGTGAAAATCAGGAGGTTTGCTTGAAACTGGACTTTTGGCTGAGGTGTCAGGAAAAGAACTACAGCTATTGACATTTGGAGCTTACAGGAAAAAATGTATTCTACTTAAGATAAAGTTGGGTGATAAACCTAAGGGAGAAAGACACAAACTCAGTTGGGGTTGTAGATGTGCTTCTTATAAAGCAGCAACTCGCTTTCCACTAAACATCTCATTAAGGTAGTAAACTCTATTTAAATACAAATGAAAGGCTGAGAAATCTGGTAATAATTCAGGGTTCCCTGATTGTGTCTGCATAATTTATATAATTTATGCTGCACTCTAAACCTACAAGGGTGTATCATATTTTATATGTGTGAGTGTGGGCATGTATAACAAATGCTGTGGGGACTGGTTCAGGCATCATAACCTTATCAGAACCCAACAAATACTATCTTTGTGAGGACTGGTGAGTCAGGAGGACTGGTCCCCGTAGTGTATTTAGGTACGCTACTATCAAAGCACACGTGGAGTTAGAATAGTAAATACACACTTCATTCTGGTCAAAGGCTGGTCCTAATAATGATAGGTATGTTATGGTGTGTGTGTGTGTGTGTGTTTGCTCTTGTGCAGGAAGCATTGTGTGCTCTTGGCTGCTCAATGTTCCTTTGCCTAATAAGGCTACCTTGAATGATAGGGTGGGCATTTTGCAATTTCCTATGCTAACCTTTCAAAATGCAAGGTTTGCTCAATTTGGGGATCCATTACAATTCACAATATAGGACCCAATCTACTGTAGCATAATTAATCTTAACACTCAGAGGTAATCGTCCATAACACATAAGTGTCATATGGGTCATCTGCGCACATAAGTTCAACTTTGGTGAACAAATCGCAATATTTCTATGATGAAATGAATGCTTTGTTATCACAATGCTTGAATCTACACTTCCAAATTTATTAACATGCAAAGTTACAAGTTTGGTGTCCTTTAAATGGTGATACATCTCTTCATATGAGCTGTGAATGCAATTTCCTACCAGGTATGCCATGGAAAGATGGTGAACTCTTGCAAACCTGTGAATTTCTGGGCATTCATAAACTTTTTAAGAGTTAATTCCTATTCCAGATAAAACTGGGAATTTAGGGCCTGATTAATACCTCGGCGGAGATGAGCTCTGTCGCAATGGCGATGGAGTACCCCCCTCCCCCCAAGACTGTGGTCCACCCACTGGATTTAAATTCAGGTGGACGATAGTTTGATAGTGGCGGAGACTACTGTGTCTCCACCGCGGCCAAATTTCCCCGAAAGGCCCAACAGAGTTTGGTAATATGTTCTCCCTCCTAATTTAGATGGGCAGAGATATTGATGTTTCAGGAAAAACCTTGTGGTAAGGGGCATTGAAAAGTCCTCAATGCCCCCTAGTACTGGGAGGAAACTCCAATGACAAGGAAGGCATTTGTTTATTTATTTTTTTAAAGGAAACCCCACTTCGAGATTTTCTTTTTGAAAATAGAAAAAAAATGTAACTTTGCCAGACGGCTCCATCAAAAATGACAGCAAAGTTATGATGCACTGGCAGGATCTGCCATGATGGCGGATCCTGTCAAATGTCTGCTGAGTCAGTGGCATTTATTATTTTGGTAGGCGGTACCTCCAATTGGGTGATTGAGTAATTTACTCTGTCTCCCTGGCAGAGAGTGGGCTGTTCAGCAAAAATTATATCAGGGACTTAATCCTTTTAAGGACAGGATTCATCGATTTTCAGTTCAAATGGGGAGCGAACATCTCCAAAAATCATTCAAAGTTTAGGCAAATAGGTTTTTCCAGGAGGAAAAATATATTTTTCGTGGACAAAAAGAAAAAAATATATAAATTGCAAATGCACATCTACTACGCTTCTACACATGTACAGCAGGTACATTTACACACTTCTCAACTCACTCCCCTTTGCCGGGTGTCACACGCTGGTTCCTTTCCTTCACCAATTCACCAATGAACCGTTCACTTTCACCAGCCACAGTGGGGATGGCCTTATGTTGCCAGGACACCTGGCATAAACTTCAATACTGGAGACTGCCCCATCATGATTTCATTGTGATATTGCGAGCGCCGCCAGTGGCTCTTTTGCTTCAAGAATCTGCTGTATACTTGAGGCTCACACTTCACTGAAATCAAGAAAACATCAGAGACACATACAGCTCCGAGCAGGACTCTGAGTGCACAAAAACCTCACTGCAGTGGTGTGAGATGAACAGACAGAAGAGATTGAAGGAAGATAATATGCCCAAAAAAACTACTAACCCGGGTTCTGGTTGTAATAATAAATACAAATTACATAAATATAATAAAGGGTGAAGGGAGGCGGAGGGGGTTTCAATCTTGTATATAATCTGTATGGGATGATGTACATACCTAGTTCATCATATTGATATCAAAAATAGATACAGAGTAAATCAATGTAAGCAGAGAAATCGTTTATCTCCCCCCCAAACATGTGGCTATAATCTTGGTACATTTTGATGCAATGAGACTCAATTGCATCAAAATGTCCCATAATTAAAAATGATTGACTAAAACTCAATGCAGAGACTTTGCTCAGGTCTCGCTTCCCTAAAAAACATGAATCAAATGCAAGACTTAAAGAGAACTGAAACCCAATGCTCCTTCGAAATGCAAATGGGCTCTAGTGGTGACTGTCAAAGCTGCAAAGGCAGATTCAGCTTTGCTCAAGTGAGTACACGCTGCAAGCAAGACTACCTGGCTCCAAACACCGAACTGCACTATAAGGGCTAGGTATTGCCACACTTTTTTTTTTTTTTTTAGTCTCTTTTTATAAATTCTTAATTTGAATGTTTTTTTTAAGTTTCCAAAACCTTTATTCAGCATGAACTCAGAATACACAGCCCCACGCCTACAACCAGCTTGTGGCCGGCGGCTTGACACGAGAAGGAGAGTGAATGGTGAACACAGCTGCCTGCCTACAACCCTCGAGGGGCCGGCCGCGGCATAAGGAAGAGGGGTAATCAGCACGCCAGTGTGAGCAACCCCCACCCATCCACCACTGAACACCTTGCCCCTAACGATCTTTCCACAGTAATATGCATCAGGTATAAGAAGGCGCCCCTCAGTCGCATGCCATGACCGTCCCATCTCCCATCCCAATGTGTTGCCTGGTCAGGGGACAGAAGGAGATCTACCCACGGTAAGAAAAAATGGAGGACATCTATCCCACCCACGACGACCAACCCCCTTCTCCATCCCTTCAGCTGGGTCACTTTTCTAGCAGTAGTGTCTTGGGGAGTTAAGGGTAAAGCGGGCATAAAGGTTCGTTATGTCTGTGGGTGTGACAACAGATACGTCTGCAGTGGACCCCAGATGTCAGTTGGCTTGGATGCGGAAGGCAGAAGTTCTGCGTATCTAAATAAATTATCCTGACAGTGTACCATGTCACTAATCCAATCCTTAAATTTGGGAGCCCTGCCCTGTCCCCATCTACAGGCTATCAGTCGTTTCGCCAGAAGAAGAGCGATTGTGGCAAATTTGCGAACCGTTTTTTTTTATAGTTTTGGTGTAGCCCAGGAGGGCCTGCATCGGAGAGGGTGTCAGCGGGACATCTATCATTTCCGAAATGCCAGAATACACTCGATGCCAATACTCGGCTATTTCCCGGCATCCCCACGCCATGTGAAGGAAGTCTGCCGCCGGAGTGCGGCAACGCCAGCAAAGATCGTTCTCTCGAAGGCCTACCCTATGCATGTGTGCTGGAGTACAATAGAGCCTATGTAAGAATCTATAATGAATTACCCTGAACCTGCTGCTGGAAGAGATTTGTTCTGTTTGTAGGCAGCAATAGCTCCAATGTTCGTCAGCTATGGGCAGTCCCAGTTCTTCCTCCCATTTGGTACGCGCCCTGCAAGGCAAGGAGTCCGGTGTAGTGCGTAGAGAGTGGTACAGGGTAGAGACTGCATGTGCAGGAGTGGTAGCCTTAAGTAACTGATGCAAGGGTTCCAGCGTGGGTGGCTCACTAGGAAACTCCCCCGTCAATGCTCGAATACCACTACGAAGCCTGATATATAGAAATGTGTCCATGAGAGTGGGTGTAGAGCTAGCGAACATGTGCGATTGGGAACGGAATTGTCCGTCATGATAGAGGTCTCCCCACGTCGTAATGTGGAATTTGGCCATAAAGTTTTTGAACAGTTGCTCCTGGAAAAGAGGCAACAGGGGATGGTATACTAGGGGAAGCAGTGGAGAATAAAGCAGCGGTGTGTGGGTTAACTTTGCAATGTATCGCCATGCCAGAATGGAGCTGGAGATCGTGGTGCGATACGCCGTGCGCGTCTCTGGTGTACTGAGTATTGCTCCCTCCAGTGGGATGGGTGCAATCAGCCAATGTTCCACAGCCGTCTGTGGCAGGAAGGGAGTGGGGTGAATCCAATGATGAATGTAGTGGGCCTGCGCACTATGATAATACATCTCAAAGTCTGGAAGGTCAAGCCCTCCCTGCGCGTACGGACGAGTCAACACCTCCCAGCGAAGACGCGGCTTCTTTCCTCCCCAGACCAGGCGAATAAGCTCCGACCTCAAAAGTTGAAAGAAGGACTTGCCAGGGTAATAAGGAATATTCATGAAGAGGTACAGGAGTTTCGGAAGAACCACCATCTTGATTAGGGAGGAGCGGCCTGCAAAAGAGAGGGGCAGCGTAATCCATCTAGACACGCAGGCCTGGATATGGTCAAACGTACGGCCATAGTTCATCCGCATTAGCTCTTCTCGGTCATGGGAAAGAAGTATGCCTAGATAGCGGACCTCATCCATGTCCCACCGAAGGGGGTAGTCCAGAGGAAACGGTTGAGCGGCCACAGTCAATGGAAATATAGTGGACTTTCCCCAGTTGATATGGATGCCAGACATACCCGCGAATCGAATAAACTCCCGGAGGATAGGGTTAAGGTTGGTAGCGGGATCCCGGATGTAGAGCGTGATGTCATACGCGTATAGGGAGATGAGAACCTCTCGCTGAAGACAACGCAAAGCCTTGTCTCGGTGATGTTGACGGAGCCTGGCCGCCAATGGTTCCATGGCCACCGCAAACAGAAGCGGAGATAAGGGGCATCCCTGGCGGGTACCCCGCGACACCACAAAGGCGTCCGATATCCGCCCATTCAACCCCACCCTAGCGACCGGCCGGTCATACAGGATATCAATCCAGCGAGTGAAACCCAGGGGCATTCCCATATTGCGCAAAATACAGCGAAGATAGTCCCATTCCAGAGAGTCAAAGGCCTTGGTGGCGTCTAAAAAAACCGCCACCAGTGGCAAATCAGGGTCTACATTATGCATAATGGAGAATAGCGTCCGAAGATTATTGGAAGTGGCCCTGCCAGGGACGAATCCCGATTGATCCGACAATACCAGGCCTCCCAGCAACAACTGCAACCGGTTAGCTAGTATTTTAGTCAGGATTTTGGCGTCGCAGTTGATTAATGATAAAGGGCGGTATGAGTCGCAATATTGAGGCGGCTTCCCAGGCTTCAACAAGGAGGTAATCAGTGCCTCCTGCATGGACGAAGGGAGCGTGCCCGATTCATGCGCCTCCATGAAAACCTCTCGGAGCACTGGAGCTAGGATATCTATAAACGACTTGTAGAAATCCATGGGCAGCCCGTCCAGACCGGGGGCCTTTCCCGGTGCCATTTGATTGATCGCATCTCTAACCTCATCCAAGCCTATCGGCTCTGCCAAAAACTCACGTTGACGGTCAGAGAGCCAGCCCAATGTGAGCTCCCTAAGGTAATCGTCCATGTCCAACGCGCCAACCCTAGTGGTAGAGTATAGCCTGGAATAGTGTATAGTGAAAGCCGCCAAAAGCGAGGGTGTGTCACGTATAGGAGTCCCATCCTCCCCCTCCAGCTCCAGGACAAAATTAAAGCCCCGCGGTGGGCGGACCGTTCTTGCCAAAGATTTACCGGGTCGCTCACCTTCCCCGTACGTACGAGCCTTGAAGTACTGGCCTCGGAAATTTACCTCTATTTCAGCGGTGGACATGTAGTCCGATAGCGTCTCGCGGTACTTTGCCTGTGCCTCTGTATTGTCGGCGTAGTCTGGACTAGTTTCCAGGGTGTGGAGTGTAGACTCCAGTTTACACAATGTAGCTCGCAGAGTTCTCAATACCCCGGAGCTCTTAGAGATGCAGAATCCCCGTATTGTGACCTTTAGCGCTTCCCAGAAAGTGGCCGCCCGGTCTACCGAACCCTTATTACAGGATAAGAAATCTTCTAGTTCTTGACACAATTCGGCTCGAAACAGTTCATCGAGTAAGATGTTGGGCTGGAGTCTCCACGTCGGGGGTCTACCCAGCATTTCCGGCAGGCGGAACGTGGCCATCACCTGAGAGTGATCGGAATACGTACGACCTACATGTTGCACCTCTACCAAGGAGGGGGCTAAGGCTCTATTAACCATAATATAATCTAGTCTGGCCCATGTTGCATGTGTATTATTCCAATGTGTGCCTTCTAGGGAGGTCGGGTGTAAGTGACGCCAAGTATCCACTACATCGTGAGTGTCGCAGATGTCCTTAAGGTATCTATGCGTATTAGTATAATGGTGCATGGATGGGTTCGACCTATCCAGAGCGGGGTCTAAAACAGCGTTGAAATCGCCCCCCCAAATGAGGTGCGTGGAGCCCACTTCCATAATCTTGTTCCAGAGAGCAATGAAACTGCTCGGGTTATCGCAGTTGGGACCATACGAGCAGGCCAAGGTGATAGTCTCGATACCTATCCTACCCCACGCCATACAATAACGACCCTCGCGATCTGTAGCGTTGCCCAATGGAACATAGGGAACTCCTCTTTTTAACTAGGATGGTGGTGCCTCTCGCATAAGACGAGTAAGGCGCATGAAGGGAGTGTGTCGCCCATCTGGCAGCGAAGGTAGCTGTGCGGAGGGGGTCCATATGAGTCTCCTGAAGGAATACAACCTGAACATTCAACCTGTCTAATGCACCCAAAATGCGCCGTCGTTTCCTCGGATCTCCCAGTCCCCTGACATTCCAGGTAAGAGCAGTGAGCAGCCCTCCCCCTCCCAGCTCAGAGCGCGCGGTGCTGGTCATGGTTGCCGATCGAAGAATTGCAGGTGAAGAGGCTCAACTGGCCACAAGTCCACATATGTATCTGTCTAGTAGAGGTGGCCTACTGTGCTATTTCGACAGGTATATGCGTAGTGTACATGCTGAAACACAACAACAACCCCAAAACATTCCCTTGTGAACCCACCCACCCACTCCGCCATCCCAATCATGGCGGGCATCCCCATCCCCCAATCCACCCCCTCCCACCGCAGCAGCCCAATCCTGCCGGAATTTAAGCCCCCTCCCACCCTTTACAACAAACATATATGCAGAAGTGGGGTATACCCTCTGGGGGACTCGCCGGTGTGCCGGACCCGCCCTTCCCAATCCCTTCATCGCACCCACTGCACCATCACCCCAGTGGGTGAGGAGACCACGTGGGATAGGGGGGGAAGTGCCTAGGCGAATCTTAACGTCAATGATCAGACCAGTACCTTATTACCAGTAGGTGACAGCATATATAGGTCCCCAAATAGTAATGCCTGCTCATCCCCTACATCGGAGAGAGAGGACAAAGGGCAAATGCAGTCTTCCACCGGACAGAAAATACAGACCCTCCCATGACCACGGTCCCTCCAGCTCCACAGCCACGGAACCGGACAATCAAGGAGAAGGAGCAAGAGTAAGGGGGAGCAAGCAATGCCAAGGAGGAGGGAAAGACACATGAAGGGGAAGAGAAATAGACCATGAATCAGAACAGTGGTACTCATCAGTCCGGTGCAGACGTCGGAGAGCTGGAGCCCGATCCCGTCCCAGGACCGCGTCGCCTAGCGGCCGCAGACGTCTGTTCTTTCAAAAAGTCCTCCACCTGCTGCGGATTGCCAAAGAAAAGGGGTTTGCCATGATGGGTGACCTTAAGCTTGGCGGGATACTGCATGGCATATGGAATTTCTCGCTGCTGCAAGTTCTTCTTTACTCCTGCAAACTTCCGACGTGCATCCTGCACTGCCTGAGTAAAATCCGGATAGAATGAAATGGTGGTGTTTTCATGCAGGATAGGCTGCTTCTCCCTGGCCAGGCGCAGCAGGGCGTCACGATCCCTGTAATTAAGAAATCTGATGATGACAGGGCGCGGCGGGGCCCCAGGGACCGGGCGAGGCCCCAAGGAATGGTGGGCCCGCTCCACTACCAGCTGTGGAGAGAAAGAGTCCCTTCCAAATTTATCGATCAGCAGCCGCTCAATGAAATCCTCCATACGGCCCCCACCACTGGACTCCGCAAGGCCAATCAGGCGAACGTTGTTCCGCCGGGAGCGCGCCTCCAAATCTTCGTTTTTGTCGGCAATGACCTTGAGCAACCGGTCCATCTGTGTCACCTTAGTTGCACCAGTCACCGCGCCATCTTCCAGCTCTGAAATTCGCCCCTCTGGCTCCTTGAGACGCTCCCCGTACTGGTCCAGCCGGTGCACCGCCGCCTCCAGGCGCATGTTCATGTTGTCTATTTTGGTGTCAATGGAGGTTAAGCTCTTCTGAATGCCGAGAAGGATAGCCTTCCAGTCCACCTCCTCCTCCTCGCCAGGGCCCGTCTCTCCACCCTCCGCTGTCAGCGCACGTGTTTTCTTTTTTGGGGGGTTGAATTGTAGTGTTGCCTGTTTTGCGTCCGACTTGCCCATGGCGGCTGTTGGCTAGAGCCTAGATCCCCAATAGTCAGACCGCGTGGTGAATTCAATATCCTAAGCGACTGAGTGAGCACCAGCTCGAGGGGGCAGCCAAAATTCGAACCTCCAGTACCAGGCCCTAGTGGAGCACACCAGACGACTGGCCCTTTCTAGCCCCCAGGATTAGTCAGCCCCAACTCTGCGTCGAGGCGCTCCGTTCAGCCACGGCACCTCCTCAGCCCACGCAAGGACAGGGCTGCGACACTCCGCACCCCAGGCAGCGAGGTACGAACCCGGGGGGAACACCAAGCTAGGCTCCAGATGAGACGTCCGTGGGGCAGGGCTGCCGCCACCCTCCAACGCCAGTGGAGGGGCTCTGCCGCCAGCCCCCACCCTGATTCAGCTCCCGGTGCCTCCGTCCACAGCTCCCCCACGACCTCCGGGTCGAGGAGTACGCTCCTCCGTCTCCGCCAGATCAGGCCAGGCAGGCAAGGTAATGGCACGCACTCCACCCGTAGCCCGATGCAGCGCAGTTCCCTACGTCTCTCCCGCTCACCTGCTGCACCGGGTAGGCATCAGTAATTCACAACGCTGGGAGGGGGGCGTCCAGGCCTCCCGCAGCAGTCCAGCAAATCGTCCGCGGCGCCTTCCACATTTAAAGGCTCATCTGCGGCTCTCAGGGCCCAGCGGATCCCCGGGCTCGAGTTGTGAGGAGCCGCCGCTCTGATGTTCCGCTCTTCCCGTTGCCCCGTCCTCAACAGGCAATAACTTCGCCGCCGGGACGCCCAGTGACCTGAAACTTGCACCGAGTGGACCCGCAGCCCTTAGCTGTCCAACGGAATCGATGGAATGTGGGTAGCTGGCTTGTAGGATACGACTGCAGGGTGTATTGTCGCCCGGCCGGCGAGAGTCTCACTTAAGCGCAGCCATGACGGTCAGGCGCCACCTAGCGCCCCCAGGTATTGCCACACTTTAATCCTAAGGTCGATGCACTTAATTGCTCAGAAGTGGCCTAGAAGTTTGGGCTGGACAACAGCTGACATGGGGTCACTGTAATGCAAATTCCAACAAGCATTACTAAATACATTAGGTTTCGCCTATGTGATTAATAATAAGCTTTTTTTAATTGTAAGTTGTAGCTTCTAGATAGTTGTACAATATAAGTTGCAAAAGTCTGCTAAAGTGTTATTACTTGTATATGTACACTAAGGCAGTATATTGTGCTGTTACTAGTGGTATTATAAAGTGGGGAGATTAGGTAAATGGTGCAGGACAAAGATATAAAAAACACATGTACCTGATAAGTAGGCTTGAAAGTGGTGCAGCTATGGGGAGAATAGGTAAAGGGTGGATGGAAAACCATACAAGTTCAGCGTAAGTGCTGTTTTTGCAATTCCAAAAAAACAAGATTACGAAAACTAGATGAAAAGGTATTGTTTGGTTACTGTCCATTGTTAAGATAAACAAATTCAATTTAACTTTACATTTTTCAAATGAGTATTTTAGCAGTTGTGCTATATAAGTAAAAAAAAATACTGAAAGTGAGATTATTGATTTACCGAGATAGGCAATTTTTTTTATTACAGATTTTTCTCACAAAGTGTTTTTTTATCTTGCACTGTACATTTATTTATTATTTTAAAAAACTTAAACATGAACATAAACTCTGAAACAATAATGGGAATATAGTAAATATTCGCACTTACATTGTCATGGTCATTGTGTTACTTATGGTCTACAATTTTTCTTTATTTAAACGGTACACTGTGACATTTTCGATTATTGTGCTATACATTTTGAAGTTTGCATATTGGAACAAATACTGCATTTTTTTCAAGGCATTTGTTATAATAAGTCCTGATGCCAATGTACCTGCTGCACCATTGAAATCATGACCCAAGTACCTGCTAGATAACTGCACTTTGCCTGTTTTTAGAATGTGCAGCTGGTGTTCTTTATATTATATAACAATGAACATACAGAAGACTGTTTAAAAGGCTTTGGACAACTCAAACTTCTTTTAGCAATTATTAAGCTAAAACACTAGGTGTATAGTGAGCTAAATTAGAACAAGAGTGTGACTATTTTAAGAATGTGCGGTTGATGTTCTTTATATTATATTATATAACAACGAAAATGCAGGAGGCTGTTTAAATTACTTTGGAGAACTCAAACCATTTTAAAATTATTAAGCAAAAATACCAGGTGTTAAAAGTATGCAAATAAATATTAATGCATTTTACATCCACGAAAAGATGAACGTCAAAATTCTCACTATAAGGAAATAACTCCTGCTTCAGTTTACAGACTGTTGCTCAATTACCACATTGCTTATTCATATAGCCAACAGAAAATACAGCAAACAATATAACATGTTTTAGTGCAAGAACAATGCAATCTGCACAGTAAAGGCCAGTCCAAAAAAAAGTCTTACTACTTACCAGCTAACAAAGCTGAATGCTTGTTGTTAAAAAAGTGGAGAACTCATGCCAAAGAAGAAAAAACTGTTTTTTTTAAATGTAAAAGTATTCCAAAATAATAGATACCTTCTGAAAAAAGAAGAGCATCATAAATCCCATCCAGTCATCAAACATACTTGTTCACAAAGACAGGCTTTGATGCAATGTGACAACAATGCCCAGCAGCTGGAATTTTAAAATTCACTGCTCTTGAACCTATAAAAGCCTCCCTTCCCGGTCAGTAAAAGGAACAGGCTGCAATCACAAAACTCAAGGAATACTTTTAGAACAGACACATGGCTGTGTTTACAAGCTAAAACTCTGCAGCAGTTGTCTGGCGCTGTAATGTTATACAGAAACTGCCCTAATGGATAAAGAAAGTTAAATCATCAGAGCACCACTGAGGGTGCTCATGTAAAGCAGTACAATCACTTTGTTCGGGTTTATGCTACATAATGCACCAACAACAAACACATGACAGAAAAAACTATTATATTAGCAACAAACACATGACACAGAAAAATGTCAATTTTATTAGCGGAACAATATCATAAAGGATGTGAATATTAGTTAAGAGTTACACCCACTAAAACAGAGATAGACAAGCACGCTTTAAATACGTGCAGCCAGGGAAAGATAAGTCTTAGTAAAGAGTAAACGCTGTGCAGCCTTAACATAAGAAAAAAAAGTTCCACAACTTTTGGGCCAAGTGCAACTGCACTTGTTGCACCATTTAAATCATGACCCTAGTGCCTGCAAGATAACTGGACTTGTGACTGCCTGTTTAGTTGTAATATATAGCAATAATTGGTGTTTAGTGGTGTGCCTGGAGCCTATGGTCCTGGTGTCACTGCGCCTGCTGCACAATTGTATCATGACCCTAGTGCCTGCTAGATAACTGCACTTGTAACTGTCAGTTTAGTATTCAAATTTAGCAGTATTCTGTTTTTAGTGTGCTCCTTAGAGCTCTAGGCCTCGGTGCCATTGCACCTGCTGCACCATTTAAATCAAGCCCCTTTTAACTGCAAGGTAACCGCACTGTGACTGCCTGCTTACTAATAAAATATAGCAATATTAGGTGTTTAGAGGAGTTCTGACAACTTTTGGGCATGGTGCCACAGCACCTGCTGCACCATTCAAAACATGACCCTATTGCCTATAATATGACCCTAGTGCATGGAAACTGCACTTGTGACTGCCTGCTTAGCAGTAAAATATAGCAATATGTGGTGTTTCTAGGGGTCCCTAGAGCTTTGAGCCCCGGTGTCACTGCACCTGCTGCACCATTCTAATCATGACCCTAGTGCCTGTAAGATAACTGTATTTGTGACTGCCTGTTTAGTAGTAGCATATGGCAATATTAGGTGTTTAGTGGAGTCCCCAGAGGTTTGGGCCCCAGTGCCACTGCACCTACAGCACCATTTACATCAAGCCGCTTTTAACTGCAAGGTAACTGCAATTATGACTGCCTTTTTAGTAGTAAAATGTAGCAATATTACGTGTTTAGAGAGAAAGATAACAAATTTAAGAAGATACAAATTCGTCCCGAGATTACAATGCCGGAACAGTCACTATATCGTTTAAATCGCTTCTTGCCTTGTTAATTTGAAGCCGTGAAGCCGTGAAAAAGAAAATGTTTCACTCTGCTCTCACAGGACTGACGCCCGTGAATGAGTTACCTTGAGATCAAATTAACCAGCCATAACCTCACATCCAGACTGGGTTGTTAAGATTATATATATTGTTACAATAAAACATATTTTTCATGGCTTCAAATTAACAAGGCAAGAATCGATTTAAATGATATAGTGACTGTTCTGACATTGTAATCTCGGGACGAATTTGTCTCTTCTTAAATTCAATCTGGGTCCAATTTCATTACAGGACCGCCGCAAAGGGTCTTTTTTGTATGCAATATTGACTGAACGTCCTGAAGATGGTCTGACGGACTAACGCCACGACAGACTGAAACGTAGACCCCTTCATCTATTTCCTAAATATTTATTGTATATAAGTAACTGTACCTTGTATCTCTAGATATGTTACTTCTTTAATTATTTTGGAATAGATGTATGCATTGATGATTTGCAGGTCAATTTGCACATCCTCTCTCATGATGTTTTGCTGGATTAATTTCCTTTGATTGTACCCTCTCGAACTTTATTTATATAAAAAGTTTGTATTTTTTGAAGTTAGATCTTCCAGTGTTTTTCTATTCTTTGATTGTTCATATTTTTTTAATTTGATGTATATATTGATTGTTCAAAGGCTCAGAATCTAATTGGACTGAACCACTAAGTTATTATGTGTATAGTACACCAAAAGCAACAATTACCAAACAAAATCCCTTGCAGGCACCGCTTACTCATCATTTACTTAACTGCCCAAGCCTCCAAGGGTTTATTGGGTTTCTCCACGTTCTTAACCTTTATTTAAAAAGCAAACACAAACATGGGGTCTGGTGTTCTCAGCAGGCCACCATCGCTGTGTTATTGCCCATACCCAATGGGTCACAAATTGAAACCTGCCTCATGAATATTGATGAGGCTGGTCATTTGCGACCCCATTGGGAATCGCAAAATGTGTCAAAGGCACGGTGGTATATTGACTTTTGTGACTCGCAAATTGCGGGTCACTAAAATTGGGAAATTGCAAACACATTCACACCTAGTGAGCCATGGTTCCAAAAGGCTTTATTCACAGTGTATCGTATCTTTTAGTGGCTCTGCCCTTTTACTACAGAGACCTTGAGGTCCAGGGGACCACTGGAGCTAGATATGAGTGTTTGGGGCAAAAGTTAACTGTACAGAAGATATGATGATTCCCAGGTGTGAGACCCCATCACAGTCAAGAGTAGGGGTGTGTGAAATCTGCATAATTTGCTGTCGCGTAATTGGGTGCAGTTTCATGGAAAATTAAGCGAAATTACACAATTATGCAAAATTCAAATCCAAGATTGAGCACTATATTTAAGTGCAAAATGCATCCTTGTGTCAATTTTTGACACAAGGATGCATTTCGTGCTAAAATATGGCACCAAAACTAAAGTGCCTTGAACAACATCCACTTGTGTTCTGAATACTCGTGCTATTGCTGAGCTATAATTTTGCCACTAAAGGAGGCGTAATTATGTGACATCCCATAGTGATGTAATATCTGGAATTTTGTGGAACAAGCATGAGTAGAAATTCCCATAATTGCACGAATTACACCAGCATAATTTAAATTTCACCCAGACCTAGTCAGGGGAGTTTAGGATGTCCAATAGCTAGAATGAGTTCCAATGATGCATGTCTGGCCTGGAAACAATCACGTTGCTTACACTAGAACCAACACCTAAGATTCCCACACAAAACTAGTTAAAGCAGTAGGCCTAGTGATCGGCAGGTTTAAGTGCTATAGAACTAATAAAAACATACGAATTTATGAATACTCTTCATTAGTTTACATTACAATATATCCTGGGTAAATGGGGTAACTTCCTCATGTCATTGGATAACAGATAATGTGATGTCTCTTCTTTTGATCTACTTTTCTCTGCTGGATTAGTATGCGTCAATTGTTGCCTTGGAAGCTTGTGCAGGAAGGGATGTGTATTGGGACACTAAATTGTCAGGCATCTTTCAGAAGATATGCTATTGTTACTGCGTATTTTGATGATAACTGAATAGCCTCACA
Organism: Triturus cristatus; assembly: GCF_964204655.1. NCBI lineage: Eukaryota > Metazoa > Chordata > Amphibia > Caudata > Salamandridae > Triturus > Triturus cristatus. Next base: position 542,828,143 of record NC_140584.1, read on the forward strand.
GCAAAGGAGGCTAGATGTACTGTTTAGTTTGTCATGTTTTAGAAGCCAACATTTAGGGGCATATTATCAAGAAACTGCGTTAAAATTATCGCCGCTTTAGCGGCAGAAAACTGCCTCTAAAGCGGCGATAATGAGCTTGATAATATGCCACAGAGAATTCCCATAGAAGCCCATGTTCTGGGGTCAACATGGGCTTCTATTGGAATTCTCTGCGGCGTATTATCAAGCCCATGATCGCCGTTTAAACGGCGATAATTTTAACGCCGTGCTTGATAATATGCCCCACAGTCTGTACTGCCAGTCACGGGCCTTCCTCTTACGTCAGTATGTTTAACTCTCTCAAGATTGTAAGTTTCAGTATAGCGGACTGATTGTATGGACCCCAAACCTGCCTGTTCCCGTGTGGTCTCTTTCTGGGTCATGCAGTACAAGGAAAGACAAAAACGCGATGTAAATCTTCCACCTGCACGAAAGAGTGAGACTTGCCTCTTGCCATGCCTTCGCAATTATACTTTAATGTACAGCTTATCAGAGTTGTCAGAGGTGCACGAGGCGCTTCTTGGATAAATATTCCTTTTCTGTGTAAGCACGGTCTCTCGCTCCAAGTTCTCTTCCTGCATTCCGCCAGCACAGAGGTCAGGGCGCTGCTCCAGCACATACCGCCGGGCCCTGCTTGATGTGCCTGCAGCTGGTGGTACCACTTTGGCTTCTCTGCCCTGCCTGAAACTCCACATTTCTCCAGCTCCTCTGACCGCTCTTGGATAGCATCCCATTTCTGTTCATAATACAAGGCGTACCTGGGTCTGCACTGGAAGCCAGCCAGTCTAAAGAAACAAAAACGGAGAACTCTGGACAGTTAGGTATGTGCATACACGTTTCTTCAATGTTACGATTCACGTTAACAAAAACCAGCACTGCTGCTTGGAAACTGCATGCTGACATTCTGCATTGTTTTCCTATTTAATGTATTTCAATGAACAGCTTTATTTGTGTAGTGAGTTGATGTGTTTTTCTTGTCATCTATTTCTTTTCATATTTTTAATAATAGTTGTACTTTATGTTGCTCTAAATACCACACCTACCGTTTCTATGGCTCAATTACAATAGTCTGGGTGGAAGGTGAGGTATTTACCACACTTGGGGTAGATTATTTTCTAAGCCTTTTTATCGATTAAAGTAAGGGAGGTTAGATAACCTGATGAAATTGAATGGGGTGCAAACTTTATGGCACCCAGTAATTATTTGTGATAAACATAGGGCCACTTACAATTGCATTTCTGGCAAAAGTGCTTTGATAAGGGTGGCAATTTACTGGAGCACTCATAAACAGGCCCTTGGGAGACATGATTACCTCCTGGTAAGGTATTTAAAAAAAACTTTTCACTTGGAAATGAAGTATAACATGCAGAATCAGTATTTAAAGCATCCCATTCCATATGCTGTGCCCTTTTTCATCAATTTGCCTTAATAATTTCAGCAGATTTGATGTGCCAGAGACCTGTTAGGGGAAAACAGCAGATTATGATAATTATCACACAACTGGGAATTACTATGCCTGCACAAACTCCTGTTTGCTCACAGATTCAAATGTTCCTCCTAGCTTGTAAGGGGGCCCAAAGGCTGTAAACAACAGATGCTACTCTTACCTAGATCAGGGAACCCAATTGACCAACCTTGGAAGGCTCAGGCTGCCTTGTTGAGATTCTGACTCAAGGCCTCAATAGCTCTGCATTAGCCAATGGCCTGTGCTCGCCTTACTATACCATCCTTTTCCATTATTTAGTTCAGCCTGAAGCTGGTAAAGGATCTGCACTTCATGATTGTTCATAAAACTACAGCAGGTGACATGACACATTCCTTTCACCGGGGAGGGCAATTTCCCACTGAAATTCATATAGGCCAATTAGTGCGTGAACAACATTTATAAAGGATTTAAAAGCATGTTTTATTCAAGTAATGAATATATCTATTTAACTACTTATAACTTAAAATTGGAAACATGGAAAACCTATAATGAAAGGTTTTCAGAAAGGTATGAGAGACCCTACTTCGTTAAACAATGAGCAACAAAGTGACATAATTCTAAGTATCAGGTACTTAGGGATAGATTACATAAACCGACTTGGTTCTGATTTGCACGATGTCCTGCTTAACAGCATATTGCATTGCGTAAGGTGTGATGTTTGGGCATGGAAGAGCAAGGTGTGGGTACAAGTGTGAATAAACATGTCTTTAAGAAGCTTGTTCACTTTGTGTACTTCTGGACAGGGCACAAGTCCTAAAAAAAATGAAGTGGGGGGACTAACCCGGTTAGTCAGTATGCAAGTGAAATCATGACGCATACCATCGCAGCGCATGATGTCACTGGTGCAGATCGGAGCTTCCGAATCCCCTCTACTTCCACTTGATGGAGTGATCTCACAGTCACACACGCACACACACATCACACGCTGGTGGGGCCCATTACACCAACATTCATCCTACCACTCTTATCCGTGCCATGTATAAGGGGAAACACTTTCTGATACCTAACCAATCTGCATGTACTTTAAGGTCAATGGCATCAACTAGTTGCTTATAATTCTAGCGAAAACATTTCAAAGAATATGCAAATAAATTCAATAAACATGACAAGAAAATAACCACCCGACACAGAGATTCAAACAGAAAATTCGTTTATCTAAAATTTGTAGGAAAAGCCAATTAAATGCAAATTCATTTCTCTCATATTTACCTATTCTGTCTAAATGTCAGATCCTAAGTCAGAACCGGTCCTCAGTAGAAGAAACAGAGTTTCTTGCCGTCATGTAGAGTCACCGTCCTCTCCGTCAGCATAGGGACCTCGGATCATCAGTTCGGGAAGAAGTGGCGCTAGACCTCTCTAGCCTACTAATATTTATACTAAAATTTACATTCTGTAATGTTACAATTTATGGTTCAGAACGGATGAATGGCGGAAATAATGTCATCTTGGTACATTTGCGATACTGTGCAAGATTTTCTCACACTTAGATTGTCCCAAATAATGAATAGAAAATTTAGATGTCCATGACTAATTCGATACTTCTACGGAGGTCTTTTTTAGATAATTTGTATCCCAGTGGTGGGATCATCAGTTCATAAGTTCAGCATTCATATTTGAAACAAATTTCATGTTCAGGGGCTCTTGGCATCCGTCCTGGATTTGTCGTCATGATCATGGCTTTTCAGTTTTGTCGAGTGGGCAAGGTCACAGACAGCGCGAAGCTTCCTTGCAAAAATTTCCATCAACTCGAATGCAGGCTGCGGGTGGTAGCCATTTTCTGGTAGGCCACATTGGTTAACTTAAGCAAAATAGAACATAAAACAGAATTACTGCACAGAAATGATTATACAGTGTTATTCCCCTGCTAATACCCTTATGTGTGTGTATTTATCTAGCCATTTGCGACATCAGAAGCCATTAATGCATATTATTTATAAGCGCAAAACACAATAATGTCACATAAGCAACTTCTAATTCGTCAATTTCTCACCAACTTAGTTCACTTATTATTTTAGCCATGCAATAGCGTTCCCACGTGTGATTCTTCTGTTAATAAGGTTGGTTAGACATGACTTTAACATCTCTTTAGTAGTTAACAATTAATCAGTAGTACTTTTAATTATAACATGCGAAAATGAAACAGATATTCGGTTTTAAAGGAAAAACCCTGCTCCATCAATCCCCCCTTTGGTGATATCTTATCACCACAAAAATCAAAACCCCAAAAACCAATTTCATTTCCCCTTTTGGAAGAAATTCAAAATATCTTCTTGTTCATTTTTCAAACCCTTGTTTCCAACTCATCTTCTTTCTTAGTTTCTATATACATGCTTTCTTAGCTCTTCTAATTCTATTTCTTGTGGATCTCTTTCTGGTTTCTTTTGTCTCCTTTTAACATTTTCTTTTGTGATTTTCTTTTTATTTCTTCTATATCTACAACACATACACCCTAATCTAAGGATCAATAATGCAACAATTACGCAGGTTAATGGAAATAATATCTTACCAAAAATGGTACTACCTATTTTAGCTATAAAATTCTTATTAGGAATCATCTTATTAGCCATTCTAGTCCAGATACTTTCAGCTTCTAGTGGTACTAATTCTTCATGCAAATCAGTAATATTTTTGATATAAACTTTTAGATCTTTACTTTCGTCAGGAATGTAAGTGCAACAATGTTGAACTTTCAGCATTCCACAGACTCCACCCTCTTTTGCCAAAAGAATGTCAAGGGCAAGTCGATTTTGCATCGCCATAGCACGCAAAGCAACCATTCAAGCGATCCACCACTGTTGACAGCTTCCGAATGCCAAATGCATTCAAAGAAATTCCCACTGCTGGAATTAAAGCTCCAAAAATATCTCCTACAATTTCTGTCCATGTTTCTCTTCTATAGCGTGCTAATGTATTAGTATGTTCAGCATCATCTACTCTATCCATTTGGAAAATCTTTGGAAAGACCAGGCCAACATAACATGTACCAAACCAATGGTCAGGCAAACGGTAATAAGCCTTGTTCCCACAAATATAATACACTCCCGGGAAAACTGGATCTTCTCCTCCTCTAAATCCCCATCCGGTTGCAATAAAGTATGTATCATGGCACTCACTAGTCCCTATGAAATAATAATCATACTGGGATCTCTTCCTGGTGATGCACAGTTTGCCTTTCTGTGGGGCATCTATAGCCATAGTTGGACTGGCTCCATTTTTCAACTCCTTTTCTTTCTCAATATCCCACATTGTCTCACTCATTTTATGCCCTTCTGCTTTCTTGTGCATGTTCAACCTTCTTCTCTCAACCATGTCTAGAAAATTCTTCTCTTCTCCCTTCAAACTGCAAGTTAAATTGTTTCTAAAAACATATTTTAAGGTTACTTCTTTGGTTTCTAAAAAAATCTCACCTAAAGTGTTAGCTTCTTTTGCAGGATTCAGTGCTTTATTCATAGGCAGTTGCCCAAGAATATTATCTACATTAGACATATTATAATCTAATTTCCCCAACTGGTATAATACACTAATTAGCACACTACAGGAAATTCCATACGTAGCCGGAAGATGATGATAAGTCACTCCTTCCAAAACAGAGGCAGGTAATTGCATGCAAACATAGCAATCCCTTACTTCCATTGTCTTTACGTATTCATACAACAATTTAGAAAAAACATTGCTTGAAAAATCATTAATTGACCTATCCTTATGTATATGTACATTACTAGTTCTAGTTGGCACTATTTTCTGTGAACTTTTCCCTATATTAGTTCTGTTCTCAGTATGACCTTCTAAAGTGTCTATAGTGACTCTAAATGAAATCAAAAGAGCAAGTACGCTCCAAAGCAGCATTAATAAACCTGTACAGCAGCAGCACATTTTGCACCATCTTTTCAGAAAGGTACATCTACTTTTATTATTCTCAGTGTTAGCCATTTTGTTAATTTGACCGTGTCTTTTGACTTAGCCTCTTCTACTCCTCTTCCGAACCTATTAGGGCAGCAAGTACCCACCAGATTATTACAACCTATTAGGTCTTAATTTTACTTCTTCACTTTCTTCTTCAAGTGACTTCCTTGGATTTTACTCAATTTGGATTTTCATCACTTTTCACTGTTTCTTCATCATCATCAAACTGTATCAGGTCCTGAACAGCCGTCTCCTCTCCAATGTCGGATAAGATAACTCTCAGGATTCCCACAGCTTCTTCTTCAGCAACTTCTTTCAGTAAAGTCTCCTCTGGACTTCCTTGACTGTCTGCCTCTTCTCCTTCTTCAGGCAGTGCCACATACATCCATTCCGGTGACTTGTACCTCTGGTTTGGTTTTCTTATTCTTTTAGTTCTCTCAGGTATCTTTGATTCTTCTTCTTAAAGTTGGATTTTGACTTGACACTTCGTTCACTTGTTCAGCTTTCGAAGAGTTAACTCGTGTCAGTCTATACCTCAGTCTCTTTATTTTATTCGGCCAAAGATCTCCTTTAGCATTTCTCTTTTGTTTTCCTTCTTTATTGTTTCTTTCTCCAAGCCAAGTTCTCTTTCTCAGAACTCGTCCTCCATGTATCTCATTGTCACTTTCATCAGACTCTGTTTCAGTTGCCTCTTGTTCATCAACAGCTTTCTTTTCTCCAACAACTTCCTTTTCTCCAACAGTCTCTTTTTCCACCAATTGAGATTTCCCTACTTCTGTCCCTCCTCGGGTCTCCGACACGCAATCTTCTTGCTGTCTACTTGTCCCTTCACCTAGCTTGTTGTTGATGTTCCCTACACCTCCTCGGGGTTTTTCCGCAATCTGTCCCTCTCTGTCTTTGTCTGTCCCTTCTTTTTCTATATTTATCTCAGGCGGAACTTGTCCAATTTCCTCATTTGATTCAGGTGTCACTTCTGTTGGAATGTTCTTTTCTTTCCTTTCTTTCTTTTTGTGTTGGTCACTGTTAATTGGAACCTCAGGTACTTCTTCAGAATCTGAACTTGCCTCTGCGGTTTGTACTGTTCTTTTCAAAACCTCTTCTGGTGGGATGAAAATTTCCCTTGACTCACTTTCCCCACTTTCAGGATTCTTTTTCCTTCTTACTGTCTCGCTGTCTGCATCATCACTGGAATCTGATTCTTCAAAGTATTCTTTTCCAGTACCATCTCTTGGATTTGGAACTCTCAGTGTGTGACTTGCATGTATCCAATTTTTCACTCCAGCATACTTCACAGCAGTCGTTGTGGTCAATATGACTTGTCTTGGCCTTCCCCACCTTGGAACCAGGCAATTCCTTCTTCTGTGGACTTCTATCCTTACCCAGTCCCCTGGGCTCAGATCATGGGCTGGTTTCTTTTCAAGTGTGGTGGCGTCTTCTCCAACCTGGTGAAACACAGAATGAACTGCGTCAGCCAGGCCCTTACAGTAATCCAAAATCATGTCATCAGTTATAGTCATCAACTTGTTGACTGGTACAAATGCATGTCTCATAGCACGTCCCATGATAATTTCATGTGGACTCAAACCTGTAGTTCTGTCCGGAGTAGACCTAATGGTCCATCAGGACTAGAGGCAAGACATTGGGCCATTTAATTCCTGTGGCTAGGCACATTTTGCCAATTCTATTTTTGATGGTACCATTCATTTGTTCAACCACACCAGAAGCCTCTGGTTGGTAAGCACAATGTAGCTTCTGCTGTACACTCAATGCTTCACAGATTAGACCCATGATTTCATTATAAAAATGTCCTCCTCTGTCTGATTCAATGGTTACTGGGAACCCGTACCTTGGGATGAACTCTCTTAACAGTAATTTGGCCACTGTTATCCCATCATTTCTTCTTGTTGGATATGCCTCCACCCACCTGGAGAACAAACAGACCACCACCAGGACATACCTCAATCTGTTGACTGGGGGCATTTCAATGAAGTCTATCTGCATTCTTGTGAAGGGTCCTCCCTCCCTGCCTATTGTTCCTAGGCTCACCACTGTTTTCTTTCCAGGATTGAATTGCTGACATATCAGACATCTCTGACAGAGACTTTCTGCTATCAGCCTGAACTTTGGACTGTACCAGGTTTGCTTAAAGGCTCTTATCATAGCATCCCTCCCCAGGTGTCCTTGGCCATGATACATCCTTGCCATCGTTGATAGCATGCTATTTGGCATGACTGGTCTTCCATCCCTATAGACCCATACATGATCTTTTTCTCTAGGTGCACAACCTGCTTTCACCCAATCTTTCATTTCCTCGTCTCCTGCCTCATCCTGCAATTGCTTAACCTCCTCCCATGTTCCCACCTCAATAGTAAACATCAAGGAACAAGAAGATATTTCTCTCTCTTTACTCCTGTTAATGGAATGATTGTTTCTTGCACAGTATTGTGCTATGTCATTGGCGAATTTATTTCCCACTGTAACAAAATCATCACCTTGACCATGAGCAGCACATTTTACAACTGCTAGTTCTTTTGGCAGCTGTATCGCCTCTAGCAATTTTCCAACCACTTCAGCATTCTTTATGGGAGTTCCACTTGAGGTCAGGAAACCTCTTTGTAGCCATAGCTGGCCAAAATCATGGACAACTCCGAAGCCATACTGGCTATCAGTCATCACAGTCACTCTTACACTCTTCCCAATCTTGCAGGCTTTTGTCAGTGCCACCAATTCTGCCACCTGAGCGGATTTAACTCCTTTCAAAGGTGATGCTTCCACAACTCCTGAAACTGTACACACAGCATAAGCAGCACTCAGTGTTCCTTCATCCGTTCTCAAGCAAGATCCATCCACAAACAACACATGATCACTTTCAGGCAGTGGCAGATCTCTTATATCTGGCCTTGGTTTTGTACAGTAATCAAGCACATCCAGGCAGTCATGATCAACTTCATTTCTTATTCCCACACATCCAGCATCAGGCAACAGTGTCGCTGGATTCACATTCACACATTACTCCAGGCTCACATTGGTTGCACCAAGAATGACTTTCTCATATTTAGTCAACCGACTATGAGACATGAACTGTGTCTGGCTCCTTGTTAAACGGATTGCCACATCATGAGGTACAAATACCCGTACAGGATATCCCATTATGATTCCCTCACTTTGTTCCAGACTTTTGCAGGTAGCAGCTACTGCTTTCAGGCAACCTGGTAAACCCACAGCTACTGGGTCAAGAGTTGCTGAGAAATAGGCAATTGGCCTCCTCAGGCGTCCATGTTTCTGGATTAACACTGAAAGTGCACATCCATTTCTCTCACTACAATACAGCTCAAATTCCTTTTCATAATCTGGCATTCCTAGGGCAGGAGCTTCACATAGTCTGTCTTTTAACTCTCTAATGCAGCCATTTCTTCTGGGTTTAGTTCTAATGGGTCTTTCACCTCACTTTTGGTCAATTTAATCAATGGTTTGGCAATCAGGGAAAAGTTACTTATCCACTGACGACAGTAACCCACCATTCCCAGGAACATTCTCACCTCTCTCTGTGTCATTGGGGCTCTCATCCTTCTAATGATTTTAATCCTGTCAATGGTCACTTTTCTCAGACCTTTCTCAATGTTATGTCCCAAGTACTGGACTTCTTTCTTGCAGAATTGCAATTTGGCTGGAGATACTTTTAATCCTCCATCTGCCAAGTGATTCAATAAAGCTATGGTGTCTACTTCACAGGCTTCACGGGTTTTTGATGCCACAAGCAGGTCATCAATATACTGGACCAAGACTGAATTTTCAGGCATTGTTAGACTTTCCAGAGATTTCTTCAGCAATTGATTAAATATTGAAGGGCTCTCGGTATACCCCTGTGGAATTCGGCACCATGCCAAAATCCGCTCTCCAAATCTAAAAGAAAATATTGGCTGGCTGTCATGATGCAATGGAATTGAAAAGAAAGCATGACACAAATCAATTACAGTATACCATTCTGCATCATGGGGAATTTGATACAAAATCACTGATGGATTTGGCACAATGGGACAACATGACACAACAATCTTGTTAATTTTTCTCAAATCCTGTACTATTCTGAACTTTCCATTAGGTTTCTTCAGTCCCATTATTGGTGAATTACATGGGCTGCTCAATATTTCTCTTAACACCCCCTGCTGAATCATCTTCTCAATTATGGGTGTTATTCCTTCAATTATTTCAGGTGTCAGTCTGTATTGCGGCATGTTTGGGTAAGCCACTCCCTCTTTTACAGTGATCTTTACTGGATCTACATTTCTCATCAAACCCACGTCTTCTCCAGTAAAATCCCAAACTGCTTCTTTCACTGTCTGTTTCAATTCTGGGGGTAATGCATCTGGATTAAATATAGCACATGTTCCCAAAGCCTCACATTCCCTGTTATCCATGGTCATTCTGTATAGAACATCCTCATCTGGTGTTTCAAAGGTTATTCCATCTGGAGTACAGAAAATAGTGCAATTCATCTTGCACAGCAGGTCCCTACCTAGTAAGTTCACAGGACTAGTGTCACACACCACAAATCGGTGCATGTCTGAGAATTTCCCTATTTTAACCCTAACTGATTCAGTAAGTAGAGTTTTAATCTGTGTGTTGGACACACCAACTACTTGGATTGCTTCGTCCAAGAGAGGAAGATTCTTTATATCAGCTGACCTGACAGTTGATCTCGTGGCTCCTGTGTCAACTAGGAAAGTAATACTTTCACCATTAATTTTCCCATCTACAAAAGGCCCTGCCTGGTCTATTTCTAGAGTCACGCCAAGTACGCACTCCTCCTCCTCTCTTCGGCACCGTCAGAAGTCTCCCTCAGAGTCGCTTCCCTCATTTTTCAGCCAGTACTGAGAAACAGCGCTTGCGCGTTTTGGTTTGATTACCTGCTCTTCATCGTAGAACCCCGACTCTTGGCTGTACTTCTGGGATCCTCTTCTCTGCGGCAAGGGTGGTTTTGGCACCTGATTCTGCTGCTTAGCAGCCTTCTGCTGTTGCTGATACTGACCACACCCCTCACTCTGCACCTGTGAATTCAATGATGGATTGTCATCATTAGTAGACGGTGGATTCTTACACTCGGATTTCCAGTGCCCTAATTTTCCACAGTTGTGGCATGGGAACTTCTTCTTCGCTTCTTCAATATTTCCTTTCCCTTTTCCTGAACCAAACCTGGGTTTATTTCCTGGGTTATTTGCTTGTTCAACCAACTGAGCTTCCTGTCTTTCTGCAACTTTCACCTGTGCCCACATTGCCTTTTCTTTTAGCTTCCTCTGCTTTGCCTCAATCTCATCACTGAAGTATTTTGCGTGTCTCAGAATCACATCAATCTTCTTGCTCTGCCAGTCTACGGTATGCTGCCTTATCATTTCACTGATTTCCGGCCGCAAACCATACACAAATCTATATACAAAATGGCTCAGGTCCTCGTCACCCAGATGTTCATCTCCACTGAACTGTTTGAAAGCTAATATTAGTCTTTCATAATATGCATGGACTGATTCTTTCAATTCTTGATGTGTTCGATCTATTTTAACCCAATCTGTTTCCTTGGGGGGTACCTTATTTTTCAAAAAGGCCATAACCTGCTCGTACTTCTTCATTACCTCCGGATCTGGAGCTCCTGTCTTTGGATCTCTCGGGTATTCCTTGGTGGGCCAGTCTAAAACTATTTTACATTCTGCCCACAGGTCTGCTGGTACAATTATATCAAACAGAATATTTAGGTCAATCCACAGCACTTTTGACAACTTCACAAATCTGTCGACCTGTCTATACCACTCGACGGGCTTTTCCCTTAGTCGAGGAAAATCATTTGTAAATGACAAAATATCCTGTCTGGTCCATGGAACATGAACATATCCACCTCCTGGAATCTCCCTCATAGGGTAGGCTGTTACTGCTTTCTCCTTTTCTTTCAGGGGGAATGTCGAGTAAGTTCTATCTGTCCCATCCTCTCGCTTTCTGTACCACCTGTCTTTCCATCTTTCTACATCTCCCCATTTTCTCAACAAAGCAATCATCTCCTTGATCTGCCCTGTTCGGCCTGCAGTGTTCAGATTCTCAATATCTTTATCTGTAAAATCCACCCGGTAAGGCTTTTGTAAAGCTTTTACCTTATCCATGTCAATTCCCAATTCACTGGCTATTCTTTTCAACCTGTCATGTATGTTCTTTGCTCTCCATGTGATGCACTTACACAGGAAGAGAATCTCCCCTTCCTGATAATTTTTCAGCGTTTCTGTAGGGATTGTTCCTACAATCATCTCTTCCATTTCCATATGTAGCCTAGCTACATCAATTCCCTGGGATTCTTTTTCTTTTCTCTGCAAAGTCTTCAGCCAATCATTCAAATCTTCAGCAGTTATTCCCACAGATTTTTCTGCACCCGCTGGTTCTGCCACTCTTTGTGGTTCTAAGATTGATCCTCTGTTCCCTTCCAAACATCCAGAATTCAAACTTGAGTTAGTCTGCACACTCAATTCTCCTCCACATATGGTATGTCTCCACTGATTTTCTCCTGTTCTCCACTGTGTCTCTCCTGCTCTCATTTCTGCCTGCTCCGGAGGAACAATCAATCTATTGCCCACATATGGTACTGTCAAACCACTTTCGCCCGTCCTCTGCTTGTCAAAAATCGGCATAACCGGGCCTATTGTCACAGGCACTGTAACTGCCTCAAGATTTTTAGTCAGTTCTCTGATTTTCTCTGTCAGTTCAAAGGTAGTTCTTGCTAGTTCTCTAGTCTTTTCATCCTCAAGTTCATTCTCCCTTTCTATCTCTCTCTCTCTCTCTCTCTCTTTCTCTCTCTCTCTCTCTCTCTTTCTCTCTCTCCATCTCTCTCTCTCTCTCTCTCTCTCTCTATCTATCTCTCTCTCTATCTATCTCTCTCTCTTTCTCTGTCCGCCAGAGAACAACTGCTTTTCAACCCAGGGGTGGTACCATCTGTCTTAATAATCCGCAGGGTGTCTCTCATCGGGGTCACTGCTGTTCCTACCTCTGGTTCTCGTCTATACGGGGGTGGTCTTTTATAGAGCATGTCCTCTACGACATCACCATCAGACTCATTTGCCCCATATCTCCTGGGTTCTACATCATGTTCTTTCTCTGTACACTTTCTCCCTTCTGATTCCTCTGCCGTTCTTACAGGATATAATCCCTCGGTCATACTGGCGTCACGCCATCGTCTCATCCGGTCATGATGGGTTTCACGATCATACTTTCGCCCAAACATGTACCTGTAACTACCCCCACCCCTCTGCTTTTCTCGTTCATGCATTTCATCCTCCCATTCAGTCAATGCCTCAAACTGCGTTGGCCTAGGCCGAGGCTCTAAACTCATCATCCGTTCCCGTAAATTCCTCAATATGGCCAGATTAAATGAGCCATGTTCCGGGAAGGCTAAAACTCCATCTTCTTTTGTATACTTCACCCAGTTATCTAACCAAATACAGGTATGATACCCATACTTTGCAACCATGAAGGATGCAGGGGTTCTTATCGGAGGAAGTAACTGTCCTTCCCTAGTCACAATATCTTTATCCTTGTCGAACCAGTTCTTTACTTTACTAAGCAAAGATTTATTTTTCTTTCCCTCAGCGTGGTAGTACATTTTCTTATTTTCCGTAAGCTGTTTATCCTTTCTACAGCTGTACGATCTCCTGTCCAATTGCAGCGCGACTCACACTAACCTGGAGCGTCTACGTCACTGACTCAATCCACAAATCCCAGCGCGACTTACACCAACGCACCAATCCTGGAGTGTCTACGTCACCCTGTATGTCTCCCAATCCTAGCGCGGCGTACACTAGCACACCAATCACCGTGCTTCCACTGTTCTAACCCACTGTCCAATCGCAGCGCAGTCTCCCTGACGTCAGCAGTCGCTGCACTCGCTTCTGCTCCTGTCTCCTGTCTCTCTCGTCTACCCCTCCTTTACAAGACTACTCGGTAGACTTTGTTTCAACTTCTACGAGTCTGTTAGTTACAACATACAAACATCTCCATTGTCTGCTTTGCTAGCCACAGAACAGCAAAAGATCTTTCCCACGAGAATTCTGCCTCTCCCGAGAGCAGCGCTTACCTCTGCCCTACTTCAGAATCGTTACTTCCGTTGATAAAGTAGCACATCCCTCTACTCTACCCTTCTAACAAGCACCAATTAACTGTTTTCTCCGGAATGCTCCTAAGAGTTTCACAATTAACCAGAATGCCTTCTCATTCATGCACTTTCACACCAGAAAATGTAGTTAATTCACACAGAATTCTGTCTTTCCCGAGAACAGCGAACAGTCTGTCCTACTACAGAATTATATCACACGTTAACAAAGCAGCGCTTACCTCTGCCCTGTCCTTCTAACAAGCTCAGAGAATACCTATTACCTTTCTATTGATAAGCTTTAACGGAATGCCATACGGATCCCTGAGACCTAAGACCAGAACTTCACAGATAACCTTCGCTATCATATACACTTCTCTCACACAGAAAATAAGTTTCTAATGGCAACACACGGCGATGCTACCTCATCGAACCCAGACAATGCGACGCGCAACTTCAATTGTCACACGTTTTCCCCTGTCTGCATACAGGGCCAACAATCCCGCCTTTTTCCGAGAGCAGCACTCCCTCTGCCCTACTACGGAACTGTCACCGACTCCCTACGTCCCAGAAGCCGTTCACAATACATAAAACTCAACACAATTTCAACATACAGTGTTAGTACAAATATCAATCAATATTCAACAAGCCTATATACACGCAATTTCGCCAGACCAAGACAATAGTTAACCATCATTCTGCTACCAAGAAACTGGTGCAGATCGGAGCTTCCGAATCCCCTCTACTTCCACTTGACGGAGTGATCTCACAGTCACACACGCACACACACATCACACGCTGGTGGGGCCCATTACACCAACATTCATCCTACCACTCTTATCCGTGCCATGTATAAGGGGAAACACTTTCTGATACCTAACCAATCTGCATGTACTTTAAGGTCAATGGCATCAACTAGTTGCTTATAAATCTAGCGAAAACATTTCAAAGAATATGCAAATAAATTCAATAAACATGACAAGAAAATAACCACCCAACACAGAGATTCAAACAGAATATTCGTTTATCTAAAATTTGTAGGAAAAGCCAATTAAATGCAAATCCATTTCTCTCATATTTACCTATTCTGTCTAAATGTCAGATCCTAAGTCAGAACCGGTCCTCAGTAGAAGAAACAGAGTTTCTTGCCGTCATGTAGAGTCACCGTCCTCTCCGTCAGCATAGGGACCTCGGATCATCAGTTCGGGAAGAAGTGGCGCTAGACCTCTCTAGCCTACTAATATTTATACTAAAATTTACATTCTGTAATGTTACAATTTATGGTTCAGAACGGATGAATGGCGGAAATAATGTCATCTTGGTACATTTGCGATACTGTGCAAGATTTTCTCACACTTAGATTGTCCCAAATAATGAATAGAAAATTTAGATGTCCATGACTAATTCGATACTTCTATGGATGTCTTTTTTAGATAATTTGTATCCCAGTGGTGGGATCATCAGTTCATAAGTTCAGCATTCGTATTTGAAACAAATTTCATGTTCAGGGGCTCTTGGCATCCGTCCTGGATTTGTCGTCATGATCATGGCTTTTCAGTTTTGTCGAGTGGGCAAGGTCACAGACAGCGCGAAGCTTCCTTGCAAAAATTTCCATCAACTCGAATGCAGGCTGCGGGTGGTAGCCATTTTCTGGTAGGCCACATTGGTTAACTTAAGCAAAATAGAACATAAAACAGAATTACTACACAGAAATGATTATACAGTGTTATTCCCCTGCTAATACCCTTATGTGTGTGTATTTATCTAGCCATTTGCGACATCAGAAGACATTAATGCATATTAATTATAAGCGCAAAACACAATAATGTCACATAAGCAACTTCTAATTCGTCAATTGCTCACCAACTTAGTTCACTTATTATTTTAGCCATGCAATAGCGTTCCCACGTGTGATTCTTCTGTTAATAAGGTTGGTTAGACATGACTTTAACATCACTTTAGTAGTTAATAATTAATCAGTAGTACTTTTAATTATAACATGCGAAAATGAAACAGATATTCGGTTTTAAAGGAAAAACCCTGCTCCATCATCACAACGCGTAACATTGCATGTGACATCACAGGAAGTGACCTCACTGGAAGTGACATCACAAGAAGTGACATCAGATATTAAGACCTCAAACATATGTTTATCAGGTATATAATGAGTACATTTAAGCACATTATGAGATTTAACAAATGAGATTTGGCGTTGGGGTTGTGCCAAAAAAGTGGCACAATCCAGACGCAAAATCTGGGCCTCAACTAATACATTTATCTTTTTAAACCCTGCCACGAAGAAATAGGCAACAAGGAGAAGCATGGCAGTAGATTTGTTATGCTAAATTGGTACAAAGTCTACATTTTAAAATATTTGATTGGGTTAAGGCATCTGCTGTGAAGGTAGCCAGTAATTCTCAAGAATTGTAATAATGGTGAGATAACTCTGGTGGTTACACAGGGACAAGTTCAGCATTTCTGTGGGGCCAAATGGCAGTGGGGATGGCATTCACCACGTGAAAAAAATGGGTGGACGCCGTGTACCTGTGTGTACCCCCGACTTGTGCCCTATCTGTGGCTGCCTTCTTGACCCCTGAGGCCATGCATAGCAAGGACAGCGCAGGGCAGCACTGGGCAAGCCAAGGTTAGCCGCTAGTGCCATGGATACCAACTAAACGTCCATCGCTCTTAGCCAAGTGCAAAGAATGACCTTTTCAAGACGTGATGTGCACACCTCAGTTAATGGAGGAACACATTCCTTATGGGTTGACTTGCGCTCCATGTCTCAGTGGCTTCTGCATGAAGAGCTTACATCCATCACAAGCAGCAGAAACAATGGCGCTGCTTGTCGGCTCCTCTATCTACTCGCTGCCTGGCGAGCAGGCCTTTCCATCACCTCCAATGAGGGCAGTAGCTCCCCGCAGGAGGAGGCCGGAATCAAAGGAAGAGGCATCGACGTCACCCAATGACAGATCTGCTCTCAGCAGCACACGGCTGTTACAAGAAGCGCCTGCCAATGAAAGTGACCGTAACAATAACAAAAGGAAGCTTGCCGAAATACGTTATGATCTCTCGTCTCAGATTCGGGTTAAAGATAACTAATGTTGCGTTTATTATTATGTGAAAAAAAGGAAAAGAGGCTATTGTAAGCAAACTGATGTTGTCAGTAGCAATCATAATTGACAACAGATTTACTAAGAGGCTCACATGATGCAAATCATTGCTCTGGTTTTCTGCTGCACACCCAAGTGCTTCTTGCAATGTCAAAACCGACATTGGGACCCTGCTCTAGGGCCCATGTCAGCGGCCCCATTGCAGGTGCCGAAAAAGAGTCACTCGATTCCTTGGGAGATTAAGGGGGGAGAGGGGGGCAATCCGACACCAAACACTTTATTGTGTGTGAAAAAGGCCGCTTTATTGAAACAGGTGCATATCACAATTTTAACTCCTTGGCCACTGCCTTACAAAACTAACGCCTCGCTATACAATAACCTCCTGACCCCTTGTGTTTTCCCCCCACCCCTACGATCCCCCCATCATTTCCCCCATCCCCCAAAAATACAACATAACATTCCTAACCAACATATAACCCAATCCTACACCATGTAGCCTTTCCCAACTCCCAAACTCCCCTGACCGTAACCCCTACCTGCCTTTAATGCAACTGTAACTATCAAACCTCTAATCTAAACTTATCCAACCTGTCTACCCTTTACCTGTCCCTGGACCCACATTACCAAACCTCTAACAACAAACTCTAGCCAATCCCGGCCAACTGTCAACCACCCCGCTTGCACCTGCTCCAAGCGACAATACAACCAAAACGCCCCTATGTACCTGTTCCAACAAATGCTGCCCCAAAACCCGCAAAAATGCAACCCCAACACCCCCAGAACCCGGACCCCTAAACCCCACAACCCATAGGGAGGGAGGGTGGGAAAAACTTTTAAACTAGCGCACCCAGCCACCAGGTCACCAAGTCTAAAATGGTGGCTGGGATATCGCGCGTTTTACTTATATACCTCTTGGGCTACTGCCCCTGGATTTGGGCTACATTTGGGCTATCCCTCAAATGTAGCCCAATTTACTACAAAATGGCCGTTCGGCCACGCCCCCCTCTCCCCCCTCCCAACCTGCCCGGGCGGCAGACCTCGCGGTGCTCGGCTGCCCCCCAGGCTCCCATTGGGAGATTAAGGGGGGAGAGGGGGGCAATCCGACACCAAACACTTTATTGTGTGTGAAAAAGGCCGCTTTATTGAAACAGGTGCATATCACAATTTTAACTCCTTGGCCACTGCCTTACAAAACTAACGCCTCGCTATACAATAACCTCCTGACCCCTTGTGTTTTCCCCCCACCCCTACGATCCCCCCATCATTTCCCCCATCCCCCAAAAATACAACATAACATTCCTAACCAACATATAACCCAATCCTACACCATGTAGCCTTTCCCAACTCCCAAACTCCCCTGACCGTAACCCCTACCTGCCTTTAATGCAACTGTAACTATCAAACCTCTAATCTAAACTTATCCAACCTGTCTACCCTTTACCTGTCCCTGGACCCACATTACCAAACCTCTAACAACAAACTCTAGCCAATCCCGGCCAACTGTCAACCACCCCGCCACCCAGGAAAAGGGGGGAAGTGTCGGCGACTGCGCCTCTTCCTCCCCTTTTTCTGCCCCCCCACGCACCGCGACCCCGCAGGACCTAACGCCTATAAACTCCCAACAGACGCGCCAACACTTCTCTCAACTCCAAAAGATACAGATCCATTCCCATCCTGGACAAGTGCACCCCGTCATCCCTGAACATCTCCCGTGCATCGTAACGAATGTCCCCGTGTGCTACGCGGTCAATCCCCAAATGCCGACAAAACCTCACCATCTCAGTATTAAGTTTTCGCCGCGCCTTATCTACCGCACCTGGGTTCACCGCCCCCCTCCAACTCCTCCGGGGGACGAACTCCGTCCACACAATCGAACAACCCGCCCATCGCTCTTTGATCAACGCCAGATCCTTCTTCATCGCCCGCATTAGTGCCAAACCAGTCTCCCTTACCATGTCGTTCTCCCCCAAATGAAGAACCAATACATCTGGGCACCGACCTGCCCTTAAGATCCCATTCAACACCGGCACCAGTTCCTTCCAACGCATCCCCCCCCTACCCCTCCACCCCACAGAGAACACATCTTTATTAAAACCCAACTGTTCCCCAAAATAACTCTCCTGCGCCTGCAATTGGGCCCTCCTCACGAACGAGTGCCCCACAATCCAGATAGACATTTCTCGGGCCAGGGGTCCCATAACCGAACCTGAAAAGAAAAACAAGAATGAAAACCTATCCACAACCTCTGAAAAAGCTCCACTGTCCTGTGTAAAGTCCCTCTTTTGCCTCTTTTATAGTGGCGCCCCACCCCCCGGCTCGCTGCGCACATAACGCTGGTAGCAATTTGAAGACCATCTTCCCAACTTCATGATTTCGTCCCTGTCCCAGCCCCTCGCATGCGCCTCCGACGCTGCCCCGATGCGAAACGAGTGCGTGCCAAAACCCTTTTCCTCGACCCCCAGAGTCCTAAGTGCTTTCCTCAGTACTGCCAGCAATTGTGAAGCTTTAACGCCTCGCCCCTGCTGATGGGAGAAGACCAGTCCCCCCAAACCCCCAGCGCACGCCCTCCACCGCATACCCCAGCGGAACGGACACACCCCCGGGGATCGCCCTTTCCTCAACGTAACCCACTTCCCCCGACTCTTCTGGTCTGTCTTTGCCTTTCGCAGCCAAATGCTCACTACCCGGTCCCCAAATGATACCTCCTCCCAGGTCAAACCCCGGTCCCCTTTCGACCCCAGCAGCTCCGATACCCGAAACGCCCCAAAAAACATCCAAGACATGAGTGTGGCGAACAGCAAGGCCTCCCCACCGTCCCAGCACACCGCTGGAAGAACCCCCATCACCCTACCTAAGAGTTCCCAGGACAGAGGCCTCCGCACCCTGGCCACTCTCCCACATTCCCGCGCCCAGCCTTCCAAAATCCGCGCCCCCAGCTCCCCCGCGGATGGCGCATAACCCCACAACAGTTTGCCGATGAACGCAACCCCCGCCAACTTGCCCACTATAGTCACCCTTGTCAAACCCTTCTCCACCAAATCCAGAATAAATTGCACCACGTCCTCCCGTCTCTCCGCCTCAGAAGCCCGCCATCTCGCCCCTGAGTGAACAAACTCCTCCCATGCCGCCCTGTATGCTAGTTTCGTTGACCGCGCCAATGAACCTAAAACCAATTGTAGCATCCGGTATTGCCTACTTCCCAGAGTTGGTTCGGCATCCTGGTCGGGTTCACGTCCGCGTCCTTGGCGAGCCCACGGAATCTCCCCCACTGTGAACGAGACAAGGCATCCGCAATGTCATTGTCCACTCCTGGCACATGCACCGCTCGAAACGCAATATCATGCCTCAAACACCCCAGCACAAAAACCCGCAACAGCTTCAGCACCTGCGCATCCCGCGCCGACTGCCTGTTCACCACCTGTACCACTGCCATGTTGTCGATCCTGAACGTGACTTTTTTGTGGGCCAGCAAAACCCCCCACAGTGTGACTGCCACCACTAAGGGAAAGAATTCCAAAAACGCGATGCTCCTGCCTCCCGCTAACCAGTCCTCGGGCCAGGGCTCCGCACACCATCTCCCCTGCCAATACAGACCAAATCCCTTGCTCCCCGCTGCATCCGAGAAAATCTGTACGTCCCATACCATGTCCACTTCCCTCATCAAAGGCACCCCATTGAACTGGTGCAGGAAAAACTGCCACATGCGCAAGTCCTCTCTCACCCCTGCTGACAACCTCACATGATGGTGCGGAGGCCTCTGCCCCTCCAGTGCGCGCCCCAGTCGCCTGCAGAAAGTCCGCCCTACTCTGACCACCCTACAAGCAAAATTGAGATGTCCCAGCAACACCTGTATGTCCCTGACCGTCACCTTCTGTCGTGCCAACACCTCGGTCAGCAAACTCAACATGTTCCGTTTCTTTTCCTCCGGGAGGCGCGCCTCCATGCGTACCGAATCCAATTCAATACCAAGGAATGCCAGTGCCGTACTGGGGCCCTGCGTTTTTTCCGGGGCCAGCGGCACGCCCATGTCCCCCATGATCTCATGGAAGCTGTCCAGACCCTGCTGGCAGTCCGCGGAGTCTGAGGTGCCGACAAAGAAGAAGTCATCCAAGTAATGTGTGACACCTTGGTGACCCGTTCGTTCCGTAAACAACCATTGTAGGAACGTGCTGAAGCATTCAAAAAGTGCGCAGGACATGGAGCAGCCCATCGGCAATGCCTTGTCCACATACCAGTGACCGCCGAATTGTATGCCTAACAGATCCCAGTCATCTGGATGCACTGGCAGCAACCGGAAAGCTGACTTGATGTCGCACTTTGCCATCTGTGCCGTTGCGCCCGCGGACACCACCAGTGCCATGGCCACGTCAACCGATGAATAGGACACAGTGGCCGCGCTGTCTGCAATAAAATCATTGACCGACCCACCTTCTGGCCATGACAAATGCTGAATGAGGCGAAACTGGCCCACCTCCTTTTTAGGTACCACACCAATGGGCGACACAATCAGATTGGGCAAAGGCCACTCGCAAAATGGTCCCGCCATGCGGCCCTCCTGTACCTCCTTGTCTAGTTTTGCCTGTACCACTTGTGGATGCTCCCTCGCTGATCGCAAATTATCTGCCCATCTCCGAACCCTCGGCCCCTCGTACCCCAGTCTGAACCCCTCTTGAAACCCCAATCTCAGTGTTTCCGCCGCCGCCCTGTCCGGATAGGCCCCCAGCGCCCCCACCAGCTGCTCTACCCTAACCGGAGTACGAGCACTTTGCCCCAGCCCCCCTCGCCCCCCTCCCTCCTCCTCCCTGCTGTGACTGCTGCTGAGCTCCAGCCTTAGGGGCTCCCGACTGCCAATGCTGCCCGCTCTGACCCGGACCTTGCGTCCCCCAACACTTGACCAGCGGATGGCGCTTGCCGCAGCTCGAGCATTCGTGCCGAAACTTACAATATTCTCTCGTGCATAGGCCTTTGTTAAAGTCCCAGCAAGCCCCTTTGTCTCCTGTCGTCCCTCTGCCGGCTCCCCCCACCCCCCCGCGGGTGGGACCCCCTCGAAAGGGCTGGTACACAAGCGGCAGCCCACTGGCAGTAAAGATAGTCTTCCCCGACCCCGCCAGGCCCATGGTATGCTGCCAGAGATCCGTATCCAACTCTCCCCATTTTGCCTCCGCATCCCATGCCATGCGCGCCCGGAATTCCTCATCATACTGAGCCCAGGCATATCCGCCCCCAGTAATCTGTGCCTTCCTAATTACGTCCATGTATTTAAACATGGCCACTGATCTCTCCGGAAACTTCTCGCAATACACGCTGGCATATATCAGAAAAGCCGCTGTCCAATTTTCTATTGTCAGCGGCACCTTAGGCCTTTTCGCGAGCTCGAATTCCTCCTCCTTAGAACCCTCCTTCGCCCTGACCTCTCTGTGCAGGAGTTTAAGTATCTCCACATACTCCCCTTTCCAGATCCGTTCCTTCGTTGCCAACATCAAGTGCGCCCCCAAGGGCTTGGTCACTCCCATATATGGTAACCTTTTTACCTTCAATTCCTTACTTTCCCGTTTTGTCTCCTCTACCTTTGCGTCCCCTGTCCCCTTCTCGCTTGTCCCCTCCTTCTTGGTCTGCCCGCTGTCACCCTGCCCTACTCCGTCCGTGCCCACAGCCACATCAACCACATACGTACCTTTGCGCAATCTTTCCCCCACCCCCCCCCCCCACCCCCGCCCCCCCCACACCTCTCGACACCATCCTTGGCCGCCCGAGCAAATGTGCATTACCTGGCGCCAATGTCTCTGTCCGTCGCTCCTCCCGACGTCCAGTCCTGGGGGCCGAGCTGCTTTCCCACCTCGATGTCCGACCCGTGGGCTGCGCCTGGCGTCGTGACACCTGTAAGAAACTAGCCACAACATTACTCGGCCCCCCGTCCCTACCGTCCCCCACCTCACGCAACTCTCCCTCCTCCATACTCTCTTCCTCATAGTCCAACTCCTCCTGTCCTGCACCCCCAGCGCTCCCCGCTGGACATGCCACCTGCTGCTTAGGAAAACAAACAATATTCCTATCGGTGTTCCTCCGTCTCTGCCCCCCGGGGCGCTGTAACCCCGTGGGTGTTGGGGCCGGCGAGCCCGTCTCGGGCCTACTTGTGCCAGCCGCGTCGGGATCCCTCGCAGGTACTGGGCACGCCGCCCGAGGCTCCACCCTCCCTTCTCCTTGGCGTCGCCAGGCCGCTCCCAGCCCTGCCAAGTCCGGTACCCCGCGCTGATCCCGCTGTCGCTCCTCCACCTGTAAGGGAAAGGCATGGTCTGGTGTGCTGGGCCTACCTACTTTCCTCCTGCCATCCCATCCCCGCTTGCCGGACCCCGACGCCTCCGCGACCCACGCCTTACCCACCGCGTTCATGTCCGCCACTTCATCGCCCTCCCCATCGCCGTCGTCCCCATCGCTCCACTCCCCCTGCCTGCTCCACCCTGCACCTAGGCCGCTCGGTCCCCCCCCGTCCGTGCCACCCCCAACACTCCTCTCCCCCCACCCTTCCGTCTCCCCCACTCCCAGGCCCCCGCCCCCTGCCCCCGACGCCCCCTCCAACCCCTCCGCCCATGACTCAAAAATATCCAGGCCGCCCCAGTCCCTTTCGCTGCCCTCCGACTCGAATAACACTGGGGATGCACCCCCTGCTAACTCCCCCCCCACGGCCCCCTCTGTCTGCCCCCACCCGTCGCCACCGCGCCCCGCCAAACCCCTGTCCCCTGCTCTCCTTTCCCAAGCCCTCGCTGCGCCCCCCCCCCGCCCCTCCCCGGCTCCACCTCATCCCCCTCATGGCCTGCCGCGAACGCCACCCCAATAAAGGCCGCGCTCCCCTCCTTTACCTGGCTCCCCACCGTCTGACTGGCCTGCCTGTCAAAGCCCGCCCTGTCCAGGCCCGCGCCGCCCGCCCCCCCCGCCTCTCTCCCCTCCCCCGCTCCGTCACCTGCACCCACGGGGCCGCGCGCCTCTGCGCTGTGCCGGCCCCAGATATCCCCCCCAACAGTGCTCTCCCCCCGGGCCCTTCTCCAATCCCCTCCACCTCCCCGACGTCGGATCTCTCTTCCCGCCCCCGCGCGCTCCGCGCGCCTCCCTTCTGTCCTGCCCGGCCCTCCTCCGAGCGTCCTCGCGCTCCCGCCGTCACCGTAGCAACGGCCGCTCCCCGGCTCGAGGAGCGGCCCGCGTACGACCTGGGCCTTGCCTGACACCCGTCCGGAGCCTTCCCCCGCCGCGCCGCTCGACCCCGCCCCCTCCCCGCCTCCAGCCCCTTCGCGCCCCCCTCCGCTACCCCTGCAGACCCGGAGGCGGCGCTCCTGACATCCGCGCCGCCTCGGTCACTCACCGCTCCTCTCCACGGACTCCCGGGTGGCGAACAAGCCGCGACGGCGGCCGCCACCCCCGCGGACGCGCGCCTCGCCGGGCGCCTCGTCCAATTAGCGTCTTGGACCAGCAGGTCCATTCTCCCCGCCTCGCTCAACAAGCGAATCGCTTCCAAGACACGAAAGTCCCCTACCGACATGACTCCAGGTACGTTCACTTGCTCTACCTCTACCCACAAACCGCCAAAAAACTTTTAAACTAGCGCACCCAGCCACCAGGTCACCAAGTCTAAAATGGTGGCTGGGATATCGCGCGTTTTACTTATATACCTCTTGGGCTACTGCCCCTGGATTTGGGCTACATTTGGGCTATCCCTCAAATGTAGCCCAATTTACTACAAAATGGCCGTTCGGCCACGCCCCCCTCTCCCCCCTCCCAACCTGCCCGGGCGGCAGACCTCGCGGTGCTCGGCTGCCCCCCAGGCTCCCATTGGCTGAACAGTAAAAACAGCCATTATGGGGGTGGACTGAGTCTATTTTGCCTCTAGGCCCCAGTGCCACTGCGCCTGCTGCTCTCCATACATTGAAACGGGACTTCTCTTTTTATGGTTCTGTCACTTTCACTTTCTTTGCAACTGCTTCATCTAAAACGTATTTTAACTTAAAATATACCAGTTATATCAAACTATGCGTTCAAGATGGAATTCAAAGCGCTTAGTCTGACCTGTGTGACCTCCATCTTGCTTGATATGTGGCAGATATGGACAAAAGTCCAAAAAAGCCATTGGTTGCTCGTCCCAAATGTATTGATGATTCTAGCTAAATTCGTAATCTTGGCTTCTGTAAAAAGATATTGGTCGTTTCTTACTGTGTGAATAATCAATGTATAATATTTTGATTTTGTCAAAGCGTTTAGTTCAATTACATTGTATTTTATTTTTATTGTTTAACCCCTCCCCTGCTCATGACGGAGCCATTCCGTCATGAGCCACGGTTGCCGTGTGCTCATGACGGAGTGGTTCCGTCATGCCGCGACCGTTGGCGGCCGCTCCGCCCACGCGGCGCTGTTTCCCCGCCTGTGCGGGGGGACAATGCAACTGGGCGGAGTCATGACGGAACCACTCTGTCATGAGCACAGCTCAACCGTGGCTCATGACGGAGTGGCTCCGTCATGAGCACAGCGCCACAGTGCTGCCCCCCCACCTCCCCGCAGCGCTGCGGCAGAATTGCCGCCCCAGCGAAGGGGTTAATAGGCCATGGTGTCAACAAACATTATAAACAAATAATAATAATAAATATACACATGCTAGTAAAATGGCTCAGGTGTTAGGGCACCTCCTGCAGCAAATTGTTTTTTGATCCACTGAGTATGCCAATGGCAAGGGAGATCAAGTCCTTGAGGCATGTGCTACTGTGATCCATCTCTAATCAGGTGGTTGTTCGTCCTGATCATCATGAACAATCTTAGGGGCATATTATCAAGCACGGCGTTAAAATTATCGCCGCTTTAGCGGCATAAAACTGTCACTAAAGCGGCGATAATGGGCTTGATAATATGCCGCAGAGAATTCCAATAGAAGCCCATGTT
The DNA here is from genome assembly GCF_964204655.1 of Triturus cristatus. NCBI lineage: Eukaryota > Metazoa > Chordata > Amphibia > Caudata > Salamandridae > Triturus > Triturus cristatus. The sequence continues at coordinate 542,853,722 of NC_140584.1, forward strand.
GACACCAGAACATGGGCTTCTATGGGAATTCTCAAGAGCATATTATCAAGCCCATTATCGCCGCTTTAGCGGCAGTTTTCTGCCGCTAAAGCGGCGATAATTTTAACGCAGTTTCTTGATAATATGCCCCTTAGATCGATAATGTGCATGCTGCAGAACACTGTCTAATCTGCAGGTCACTTGTTCATATCCTCATAAGTAGAGATGGGCACAGCTCACATAATTTGCTGTAGCATAATAACGCAAAATTACAGCAAAGATTATGCAAGGTTACGCAGAATTATGCAAATTTGGTAACCCAGGACTTAGTACTATTTTCTTAGTGCAAAATGCAGCCTTGCATCCAAAATAGACTTGAGGATGCATTTTGCAATAAGAAAATGGCACTAAATGCAACAAAACATGTAAAGCAGCAGCAAGCAGGCACTCACACTTGCTAAATTCATTGTTCCTGTGCTTCTGTGGGAGGATTGTGTGCCAAATTAGTCATGATTAAGCGAACCGCCATAATCATGTAATTTTTGGTAATTTTGCTACAAAAAGGTAACATGAATTTACCAAAATTACTCCAATCACTTCAGCTTAATTAAAATTTCACCCAGGCCTACTCAGAAGGTGTTTTTGCATAGATCCCTCTGATGCTGATAAGTTGAGTACTAGTGAGTTGGATATGTATGTGCATTGGCAGCCATCATGGAATGTTTTTTTTTTAAAGTGAAAAACCCATTTCAAGTTTGTAGGCAAAATTGACAACTATGCAGGCACATTTGTCTTGATGCATTAAAGCTCTACTTGTAACTATTGTCACAATGATCCATGAAAAGACAAGCATTACCCATATGTACGCTGATAATACCCAACTTTAACTGAAAATCTTCAACCTAACAAACAAATAACTCTAAAAGTACTCCTTGATAACATAACTATTAGGATGAATGACTTCTCCCTAAAACTGAACCTAGCACAAATGGAATTATTCTACCTCTTTTCGAAATAACCTTTTCCACTGGTTCACATGTGGCTTGATGAACTGTCTTATCTAGTTATATCACCCACATCTACTTGGTTTCATCATTGAGCAGAAAATTACTGTTACCCCAGAGTTCCATACTCGCCAAAACCCCCTCATTTCAACTCTTCTTATGCAAGCCTTGATTTGATCACACCTTGGTAGCATCACTGGCACCTCGCATGCCTACTGTATAACAGCAACATACTAGTCAATTACGCCGCAGAATTGGAACATACCCCACCTATTTAGACAAGTATTTTACTTTCCTTGGTCCATCCATCTATCTGAGAGCGTTCCCCCGGGTCTCCTGATAAAAACGGTGCCTCACTCGTGTGGGAGGCCTAAGGACCCGCCACGGGCAAGGGCCCAAAACGTAGTGAGGCGCACTACGTTTAGGACCCTTGCCTGTTGAGGCGCACTACGTTTTGGACCCTTGCCCGTCGCGGGTACTTGGGCCTCCCATACGAGTGAGGCACCGTTTTTATCGGGAGACACGAGGGAACGCTGGGTGGTAGGAAATTTGTGTCAGCCCAGTGATGGCACAACTTTCCCACACAAAATGTGTGGAAAACGTGATTTTTTCAGCTAAATTTGAGGTTTGCAGGGCATTCTGGGTAGGGAAACATTGGGGTATCCACGCAAGCCATACCTCCCTGGAATCCCCCGGGTGTCTAGTTTCCAGAAATGTGTGGGTTTGGTAGGTTCCCCTAGGTGGCCGCCAAGCACCGGGCCAAAAACCCAGGTGACCCCCCTTGCAAAACCAGGTTGTTTTGAGGTAGGCAATTTTCATGTTGCCTCAATACGTTTTGGGCCCTTGCCTGTCGCGGGTACTTGGGCCTCCCACACGAGTGAGGCACTGTTTTTATCGGGAGACCCGGGGGAACGCTGGGTGGTAGGAAATTTGTGTCAGCCCGGTGATACCACAACTTTCCCACACAAAAATGTGTGAGAAAGGTGATTTTTTCAGCTAAATTTGAGGTTTGCAGGGCATTCTGGGTAAGGAAACGTTGGAGGATCCATGCAAGCCATACCTCCCTGGAATCCCCCGAGTGTCTAGTTTTCAGAAATGTGTGGGTTTGGTAGGTTTCCCTAGGTGGCCACCAAGCACCGGGCCAAAAACTCAGAGGACCCCCCTTGCAAAACCAGGTTGTTACATGATAGGTAATTTTGATGTCTCCTCAATAGGTTTTGGGCCCTTGCCTGACGCGGGCACTAGGCCTACCCCCGCAAGTGAGGTACCATTTTTGAAGACTTTGGGCAACGCAGGGTGGGTGGAATTTTATGGACCCACGCAGATTCCAGAACTTTCCACCACAGAAATGTGAGGAAAATGTGTTATTTTGGACACATTTTTAGGTTTGCAATGGATTCTGGGTAACAGAACCTGGTGAGAGCCAGTGAAGTCACCCCATCCAGGATTCCCCTCGGTGTCTAGCTTTAAAGAATGTACAGGTTTGCTAGGTTTGCCTACGTGCCAACTGCGCTAGGGCCCAAAATCCACAGGTATGCACATTGCTAAAAAAAAATCGGAGCCCAGTGGGCTTTCTGCCGCCTTGGGGGGGGAATTGGGGAAGGGGGTTTCATCCTGATATGCCCCTAAAGGGGCAGAAAGACTGTGGCTATTTTTTGTGGGGGTGGGGGCATTGGTATGACCATTTTGGGCAGCCCCCACCCCCACGCATAAAAAAAACCTGCGTACTCGCTGGCGCCTAGTGGGCTTTCTGCCCCCCCAGGGGGCAGATCAGGGGCCACTGCCACCATCTGCCCTCCGGGGGGGCAGAAAGACTGGAATTTCTCTGGGGTAGGGGGGGGGGTACTGTCATGCCCATTTTGGGGAGCCCCTATCCCTACACTAATAAAACAAAAAAATCCATGGTTTCTAGTGGGCATTCTGCGCCCCCAGGGGGGGCAGATTGGGGGCTACAGCTCCCATCTGCCTCCTTGGGGGCAGAAAGACTGTCATTTTTGTGGGGGGAGGGTGGGGGCATTGGCGTGTCCGTTTCGGGCAGCCCACATCCTAAAAACAATTGCGCAAAAAAAATCCCTGGTGTTTAGTGGGCTTTCTGCCCCCCAAAGGGGCAGATTAGGGGCCAATGCCCCATCTGCCCCATGGGGGGGCAGAAAGACTGTAATAATTGGGGGGTGGGGTGGGGGCATGGGCCTGCCCGTTTTGGGCAGCCCCCACCCCTATTTTGTGTTTTAATTCCCTGGTGTCTAGTGTTCTTTTTGCCCCCCCGGGGGCAGATTGGGGGCCAATGCCCCATCTGCACCCCAGGGGGGGCAGAAAGGCTGTAATGGTGGTGGGTGGGTGGGGGCATTGGCGTGCCCATTTCGAGCAGCCCCCACCCTAAAAAAAAACTGAAAACAAATCCCTGGTGTATAGTGGGCTTTCTGCCCCCCCCCGAAGGGGCAGATTAGGGGCCAATGCCCCATCTGCCCCCCGGGGGGGCAGAAAGACTGTGATAATTGGGGGTGGGGTGGGGGCATGGGCCTGCCCGTTTTGGGCAGCCCCACCCTTATTTTTATTATTTTTGCAATTCCCTGGTGTCTAGTGGTCTTTTTGCCCCCCCGGGGGGGGGGCAGATTGGGGGCCAATGCCCCATCTGCCCCCCAGGGAGGGCAGAAAGGTTTTAATGGTGGTTGGTGGGAGTTAGGGAATTGGCGTGCCCGTTTCGGGCAGCTCCCACCCTGAAAAAAACTGAAAAGAAATCCCTTGTGTATAGTTGGCTTTCTGCCCCCCCCCGAAGGGGCAGATTAGGGGTCAATGCCCCATCTGCCCCCCGGGGGGGGCAGAAAGACTGTGATTATTGGGGGTTGGGGTGGAGGCATGGGCATGCCCGTTTTGGGCTGCCCCCACCCCTATTGTTATTTTTTAATGAAATTCCCTGGTGTCTAGTGGGCTTTTTGCCCCCCCGGTGGGGCAGATTGGGCGCAAATGCCCCCATCTGCCCCCCAGGGGGGGCAAGAAGACTAAATAATGGCCAAATCATTTGGGGGGAGCAAAGGCCCTTGCCCAAGGGGCCGCTCCCCCTACCCTGGTGTCGAGTGGGTGGATCCCTGCTTGGGGATCACCCTCCTGTGGCGATCCCCAAGCAGGGATCCACTGCGGAGGGGTACCATTGGAAAGGGGAGATTCTCCCCTTTCCAACAATACCTCTCCCGTCTTTCTACGTGCCCAGGGGGCTGAGATAGCCCCCTGAGCATGTAGAAAGTGAAACTGAAATGAGCCTCTTGGCTCATTTCAGTTTCACTTTCACTGTAATGACGTCGGCGCGACGTGCGCGTCGATCGTCATTACAGTGAAAGGGGGGGGGGGGGCCTCGGGAGCTGGGGAAACTCTTCCCCAGCTCCCGAGGCTATTTTGCATGAAAGGGAATCCCTCTGGTGCCCGCACCAGAGGGATTCCCCAGGGAATGCCTCATGATGAGCTGGACCCGTCATGGGCACAGCGCGACTGTGCTCCATGACGAGTCCAGCTCGTCATGGGCATACAAGGGGTTAAGGTGGAGGAGTGTCCCCCCCATTGAGCAGTTCAAAACAAAAAAATAAAATTAAAATAGCGCAACGTTGTTATCATTTTACTTTACAATACTGGCTCAGTTGGTTGGTGGCAGGGCTGTTTAGAGCAGGGGGAGGAGTGGTGAGCACTTTCTAAGTGCATATGACAGTTTGACCGCCTGTCTTGGGCCGGCCAAACAGTCATGTGCACTTAGCATGTTCTGCACCAGGTGGTTTGGAACAGCCTGGGAAGAGAACATGCTCAGCCTCCCAGCCCCTGTCTGAGTGCCGAACCACGGTGCTCAGACCTTTCACAACACTGCTGTAAGGCTACGTTGTGATTGGCTAGGGGAATCTGGGAGCCTGTGTGCTTCCTGCTGCTGGAGAATAGAGGCTGGAGGAGAAGCTGCAGGCCGGCCTACCCAGGTAAGTGCTTTTATTTGTTTTATTTCTGCCCCCTCCACTCCCATCTACCCGCCTCCCAACCCCATTCTGTAGCAACCAGTACTTGCATTCCGATTTTATGTTATGATCTTTTGTTTTCTTCACAATGTATTCTGTTGGTCCATGTAATTCGCTCCTCTGTCCACGTGGCTATATCCATGATATTTAAGTATGTGTAACAAAAAAAAATGAAACCCCCGTTGAAGGGGTTTGTGAGCCTGAAATGCAGTGGAGATGCATTGAGAATTAAAAGTCAGACATTTATGTATTTATAATAGCCTTGATTCCACTTCCTGTCTCCTTTTCCATGGTTCCACACTTCTTGTCTCTATCTCATTCTTGCGGGTTCTTTTTATCCCTGCTTTCTTCCTTTGTCGCTGTTTTCTCATCATTGTTATCCTCATTCATTTTCTCTTTTCTGCTTTTCTCTCCCTGGATCAAAGGATGATGATGGAAAAGTCCAAGAACCCAAACATGTGTGCCACCAACCATCACCGGCAACAATTAAACACCGTACAGTGACCAGAAGCCTAGGAAGTTTGATAATTAACTCTATTTCAATTCCCAACTTAAACTTTGAGTGATGAAGGAGAAGACTTGCTATCCGAAACTGGTTTCCATATGCGTGGGATTTGTGCAGGTAGAAATCCAAACAGTGGAGGTGTCTGTAAGGTTTGTGAAAGCAGATGTGATTGTTGAGGTATGCTGGGCCAGTGTTACTGGCTATGTAGTGGGATTTAGTCCTACTTACGTTCTGTGTCACTATTCAAAAACCTTTATAATTTGACAATTGAGCAACTCTGGACATCTGTGCCTTGGCTATCTGTCTGTGGTGCTTATTTCCCCTAGTTTTGGGACTAGAATACCTTTTAGGGAATGTATTACTTAGATTACCGTGATTAGATCATCACTTATACAGTCAACGTTACTAGAGAGTTTCTTATCATGTACAAATCAAGGCCCACAGTTACTATGATTTTGCATCAGGGTTTCATCAATTTTGTGGGGTAGCTCCAATACAAAATCCTCTTTGCGGGGTTTTGTAAACACAAAGTAAGTCAAAGCAGTGCATAGCACTGCCTTGCGTTAATTTGCGTTGGGTAGGGGTTATATAGGTGGAGCATAGGCGCTTCCAATGCATCCTCCCATGTTTTTTGATGCAAACCCAAATTTACAAAGACTTGTAAACCTGGGTTTGCATTAAAATGGTGTGCCTACCCAACAGATGCATAAGGAGGAGAAATATCTTTATTTCTCTCTCGTTATTTCTCCTTTCCATGTTTGTTGCATTCTACAGCACACATAGAAAGAGGACCATACCTCTAAGTATTGCTTTTGTGCTGGAAGGTTTTCCTTTCTGCACAAAAACAATCCTGCCCATAATTGAGGTGCACTTTCTCTATGGTGTCAGGTCCCTGCATTGGCACTAGGCAGCAAAAGGAGAGAACAGAAATGCTCTGTATCTTTGGAAGTATCGAGCATTTCTACTCTCTCCGGTTCACACAAAGCAGCGTAGCAAGTTACCCTGCTGTGCTGCATTGCCTGTAATAATTGTGAATGTGCCCCTAAATGTCTCTGGTCATAAGAGGAGTGGAAGCTGCATACAAAGATACTTGATCCAATGGCCAATGTAATATTGTATGTCAATTACCAAGACAAGGGCTGCACACTTTGATACAGAGAATAACATAATTGCCCTGCCTTACACAGCATATGCAATCACACACTCTGCAATATGAAGAAAGACCTTTCCTGTTGGTATAGGCCCTTGTCTATAATGCTACATCTACTTACTAGTATTTTAGCAGATATTTAGATTGTAAGAATACACTTTGCAGCCTTCACTGAGTGAAATCTTAGGGGTTCATTACACAATGGATTATTTTGATGTAGGCAGTGCACATACCTGATTAAGGCTGCTCCTCAGTTTACAGCTCCACATCTGGCACTCCCTCTATTAAGGCATCCACCCTACCCTTAGTTTCCTTCTTCCCTATCCTGTCCCTGTCCTCCTCTTGTTTCTGCATGATCTATACTCAGATGATTGTCCAGTTGTTCATCAGTTTACTGCTTTATAGCAAGGTTCACATTATACAAATTTCCTATGTATTCACACAAGGCTGGCCTGAACAACTTCAACATGCTTTACATGGACACTTAATAAAGTACAGTAACACTTTTTTTAATCTCATGAGAGCGATGCAAACTTAGTTTGAATAATCTGCAGTCAACTGGTCATAAAGTTGAAACACGTTTGCCATTATTATTTGTTGGGCTGGAAAAAGGTGCAGTAATACTACAGCAGCAATTATGGATACAGCAGGACAATTCCCACCTCATATATAGGATTCACTCCCCGCTGTATCAGCATTCCTACTTACATAATCATTGTACGTCATAATTTGACATGCATTAAAATCATCAGGATTTTACAGAATTATTGCAATCTGTATGTGGTGGTACATGGAATGCACAAAAATGTGGAATTCATGTTTTCACCCATACACATCATTACAGTTTGCCACCTGCATGTCAAGAGTTACTTAAGCCAGAAAAAGCCAACAAGACACAAAAGCAAAATCACAGCCTGATTCAGTGATGTAACACCATCAAAGAGGCAGTCATTCTGAGTGTACTAGAGTGCAGCATCATTAGGGAGAATATATTGTCATGATCTCTCTGAACTGCCATCTGGTAGTCAGGAACGTCTAATCCAAACACCATGGCTGCCTGCAAATAGTGAAAAGTGAAGGCTTCAGAGAAGGATATGGAGGTCCTTGTTTTGAAGGTATTTAAAAAAGCTGCTTCTTCTTTAGGCTCCTTATGATGAAAACGTTTTTGACAGTGCACGCTGGATTCTGACAGCAGGTCATTGATAAAGCTAATTCAGTTTCATTGTTGCCCTCAAAGTTGAGGATATTAAGAGCACTTCAATAAAAGGTGCAGGGCATCTTGATGCAACACCCTTGTGAGAGCTAGGCTTCTGGTGGTGGCCCTCTGAATATTTCCTTAGAACATGTGCTGCAAGGCTCCAATTCATGTTGGAACTCTTTGACATTGAGGCTAATTCCAAAGGTTTAAGGCTAGCGGGTTCACTCTTGCCCTTACAAATGAAATTGTGTTACAATTCAGGTGAAAAGAAGGGGCAATCCACCGCAACATCTCACAGTAGCAGGCCAGTAACACCATCCAGTACTCCTGCACCAGACAGAACTGCACTACTAGCTGCTCTCATGGCTCCAGTTACTGTTGAAAGCACAGCTGAAGCCCCTGACAGAACCAAGGCTCTACCCCTTGCAGCATCCACTTCTCCTGCCGCTGTTGTTACCTCTGCTGTCATGACCCGCAAATCTCCTTCAATGTTTGTGGACGCTGCATGCATCTCCGCTACCATTCCCCTAACAAGGCATTCCATATATACATTAAAGATATTGTGTTGATTATAGATATCCAACACACAGAGTCATTTTGAGCCCAGGGTCAATTCTAAAGGATTATGTGTTCTTCTGTTTTACGTTCTATGGGGCATATTCTCAAGGACTTCTCGCCGAGTTAGCGGCACTTTATTGCAGCCAAATTCGCGATAAATTCATCGTCCTATTCACAAGCTGGTGCTAACAGCCCACATCACCAGTTTCCCTGCGATAGCAGCCACAGAAAATATCGCCACGGATGACACCGGCAACTAACGCTAATGAGATGCAGAGTAGGCGTTCCCATGCAAAAACTCGCGACAACACCATTTCGCAACATTCTCAACGACCAGCCAGATCGGCGATAAGATCACAAAACAGGCGATAAGGTGCATTAGCAGCAGGGATTTAACACCTGCTCTTACCTGGTGCAAAGTCAGACGACAACCTGCACCATAAAAGGGAGTCTAGCCCAGAGCCACACCAGAAGAACAACAGATGCCATGGAGCTCGTAGCCCCAAGAGGGCCACAACTCCCACCACCACCACACCCAGGCCCGCCACCCCCCCAGACGCCCCCGGACCCCACCGGACTACCACAGAGGTAGCTCAGACAAATACAGCGGACCTACAGTATACGCACCAGTCTCAGGGACCTAACACCAGAGGATGACATTGCCCAGTACAGGATCAAAAGGACAACCATCCTCCGCATCCTGACCATCATTGCCCACAGGCTGATGGTACCAACACAGCGGACAACCAACATCCCACCTGAGACAAGGCTACTGGCCGTGCTGCACTTGTTGGTCTCTGGTACCTTACAACCAACAACCGCCAGAGTCGGAGGAGTCTCACAGCCAGGCCTATCAAAGTTCCTCACACGTGTCTTGGATGCCATCATCAGCTTGGTACCCCAGTATCTTTACTTCCCACACACTGCGCAGGAACAGCTGGAGACCAAGCAAGGCTTCTACGCCATAGCAGGCTTCCTGCACGTGTTGGGGGCAATTGACTGCACACATGTCCTACTTGTGCCCCCTGCCAACACTGCACACAATTGCCGCACAGAAAGAACACGCATTCCATCAATGTGCAGGCAATAGTGGACCACCGGGGGCTCTTCACCAACGTCGTCACCAACTACCCAGGCAGTGTGCATGATTCCTACTGATGGGGAAATACTGGCACCTTCCCAGGACCAAATGAATGAAACTCACCAGACATAGCAGGTTTGCTCAGAAACAGAGTGACATTTATTTATTGGTACCAAAAGCATGCATCATTGCTAATTAGCAAGGAAGAAGTCAGGTCTCCTGCCTTAGGGGCTCTCAGACTGTTTCTTCCCTGAATGACTGGTTTCTGGGTGCTATATGCATTTAAGAAATGCCAGTGAGCAGAACTAGAATAAGGCATCAAGCCAAATATAGCTAACAGGGATATGCAAGATCTGCACCATGCCAATTATAAACAGCTAGATATGGGCAGACCAGAAAGGCTGGCTCAGCATTGTGTAAGCAACTTGCACAACCAGATAAAGAACTATCATGAAGTAAGGATAAGCAAAGTGACCTCTAAGGGGGTTCAGAATAGCTGTTGAAGCTTGACCATTCAAGGTCAGATAGGAAGCCCTTTGGAGCTCCAGGCCTCATGTTAGTGTGATATATATAAGACTGATATCTTTTGAAGTGCCTACAGATGACTTTATATGGATATACATATATTTTTTGCAACAATACTCCCTTTTGGATAGACCTATCTAACATTAGTGTAAAACCCAAAATATATATATGTATATATGAAGGAAACATTAGTTACATATCTTTGGATGGCATTACACAGTGTTTGCATAAAATGCATATATTGCCACATTGATACATCCTGATGAGATCCTTATTACATCAGCAGGCTTTTGTGATACCGGCAGCATACTCATAAATAAGTGTCCAACAAATATTGTTTGCTCAATGAAATACATAGTGTTACAGTGTCACTTTAGTCACTCAGTTCCCGGGCACTTTCCGAAAGTGTCAGTAATTCAAAGGCACGCAGTGAGCGGTCATCTGCTTCTCCTCCTGGTCCACAGTCGTCTTGTTCAGGGGCGGTTTCACGAAACTGCCCTGCGTTGTCCTCTTCAGTCTATTTTTCTGCAGGTGCAGACCATAACTTTTCTTCGAGACTGCGTTGTGTACTTCACTCAACAGCATCAGTTGATGTCACGTCCCTCTGACACTTTATGATGGGCCCGCATGGATCGTGGAAATGGTCTGGCCTGTCCTCTTTTTGACTGTTGTTGTGTGCAGGTCCTCTGGTGACAGATGGTCATCAATTTCTAGTACCGTCCTCTCAGGGGTTGGGGTGCTGCCCTGCATCTTGTCCCCTTAAACCATTCATGGCGTTGGTTCACCGTCTGTGGTCCAGTCCACCTAGAACTAAAAGAAACAGCTTTTATTTTTCTCACCATGACCGTGTCTTCTTAATCGCTTTAGAAGTCTTTGCCCCATTGCAGGTAGTACTAAAGTCAGAGCATCAGGCCATTTCAGGCCTGTTCCATCAGTTGCCTTTGCTAATAATCTTTTCTTCTTTTTTGAGCTCATTTACTCCTTCTGGCCTCAAGTTGGGGGGTGGTACGGGGTATGCATGTTATACTTCATTCCCCAAAAACAACCTCTTTAGCATAAATGTAGTCACTAAGTGATCTCCTTCTATCGCTATTTATGCCCTAGTGGGTCCTAACCTTGGAGAGCTGATTTCCTGTAGCACTGCGCCCCATTCTTCCCTGTTGGACACACCTCCATTCATTTTGAAAACGTATCCACCCACACCAGTAAATATTTAAATTCATTTACTGGGAAGCAACATGCATCTGCGCATGCATTCTCCCTTGTGCAATATCAGATGGTCCCTGCTCCAATCTTGTAAGGGAAAGGAACATACTGCATGGGGCACAGGCATCTCATCCTGGTAGGCCCACACTCTTCATTATTCGGCTCACATCCAACATCAGTCCACCCTCTATGTTCATCTGGTGTTGCAGACCATTGTGCTTCCTTTACATTAGCTTGCAACAATTGTCTCTGAATGAGCTGTATTTTTGGGAATGCTTTATTCATTAGTCCCATCTGCACTGGCTGTAACATGCTTTCATTTAATGCTGTATCAGCAATGGCATCACCATTGGCTAACTTAGTATCAGCTCCTGTGTAGGCTTCACATTTTATCACCGCTATCCTGGTGTATAATAGTATTGCTTTTAACAAGATCCTTACTAAAGGACCCTTTTTACTGAGGCGCCCTGCTTCTGTTATGAATCTGTGATACTTCCACAGCTGGCCAAAAATAAGAACTGCAAAGCATAATGTGAGTTAGTGTAAATGGGAACAGTTTTACCCTTGACTAGTATTCATGCTTTTGTTACAGCATACAGCTCATCTTATTGTGTAGATGTTCCAAGTGGCAGAGTTGCACTTCAGCTATTGTTATAGCATACCCTGCTCTGTAATCAGTGTCTATCAGTCTGCTGGAGGAACCATCAGTGTACCACTCATATAGTCTGTCTTTCCTAATAGTGTCTAAACTTGGCGTGGTGCCGTTTTCTACAATCTCAACACCAACTTACTTAGGGGTCTCATCTGTCTCTAAGAGAATGGATCTCATCAGAATAACCTATTGCAGGTAATACTTTGGCCAAATTAACACGTGGGCATCTTAGTATGACATTACTATTAGACCTGGCATTTCTTGGCATGGTTACCCCTGACATTTTGCCTCTACCTCCTCTATTTTTGATGCTGTGATGGATTTCGTTTTGCTGGCTTAAATGCTTTGGGCACTTTGCCACTGCTGATCAGTGTCAAAGTGCAAGTGCTCCCCGTATAAAGTGTTATGGTAATTGGTTGTCCATAATTGGTATGTTTGCCTTACTAGTAAAGTCCCTAGTAAAGTGCACTATGTGTGCCAAAGCTGGTAATGCAAATGCTACTAGTGGGCCTGCAGCACTAACTGTGCCACCCACACAAGTAGCCCTAAGAAGAGATCTCAGACCTGCCACTGCAGTGCCTGCGCGCAGTTTGTTAACTACCTTGTTGTCCTGGCAAGTGCACCCACTTGCCAGGCCTTACCTTCCCTTTTTATGCACATCAGACACCCCTATAGTAGGCCCAAGGTACCCCCCAGGGCAGGGTGCAGTGCATGTGAAAGGTAGGACATGTGCTGAGGTGTGTACCATGTCCTGACAGTGAAATACTGCCAAATTCGTTTTTCACTGTTCCAAGGCCATCTTGCCCATAGGACAGAATGGGGAATGCTGAGTCCAGTGTTTCCAACATATCTTCCCATAGGCATAAGATGGAGAGATGGAGTTTAGTGTGCCTGAACTCAGAATGTAATAACACATCTTTTTGTGGAGATAGTTTTTGAATTGTGTGTTTAGAAACCACGCTTTTAGAAGTGTCTGGTTTCTTGTCTTAAACCATCCCGTGTGCCTCTGCCTGGTTGTGTATTGCCTGTCTGGGTTTGGATGTGACAGGGTCTGGGAAGTGTCCTGACCCCAGGGATGGGTAGGTTAGACAGCAACAGGCTGGCCTACGTTTGATGTGGGGGGGAGAGGTAGCCCCCTGGATGTGAAGAGGGCTGTGTTGCTGCCCCAGGAGGATGGCTCCACCTCCTGCTGAGCGTCTGGGCCCCAGACCCTGACTATCAAAGGAAGAGGGTGTGCACTGGCAGGAAGACACCCAGGTCTGGTTTGAACCTGGGTCAGAGCCCCCTGAACACAAAGACTTCAAAGGCATTTAGGGGTATAAAGGTAAGAGCTAAAACCCCTGAACTCAAGACTGAAATCCATACTGAAAAAGGATTGAAACTACTTCGTGATCAAGAGGAACCCCTGCCAAAGAAGAACAGCTGAAGAGACTGAAGAGAAGGACTACCCTTGCTGTGTGTTCTGGGGTGGGCCAGCAGTTTGCTGATTTGACTGAGGAGAGGACAAGGGACTTTGCTGTGTGCTGTGTCCCCCTGCGTGAGAGGACTTTGTTGTGTGCTGTGTCCTGAAGTAACTTGTCTCAAAGGGCCCGAGGAGAGCTGGTCCCCTGTTGTGGAAACTCAGAAACATAAAAGTTTCCAAGTGTGTCTCAGTGACGTTGTGTGCGTGTGCTTTTTGCACTCCTGAGTCTGCCATGTGGTCCGTGGTGCTGTTTACGAGGTGCCCCATGACCGCATTGCCCCCGCAGCGTGAAACATCGTCCACGCTGCTGCATTGCTGTTTGTGAACCGAGCCGTCATCGTAACTGATGCTGTGAGTAAAGATCGCTGCCACTGGACTGAGCCGCAAAGTGCTAAAGGATTTCTTGAACCTAAGGAAGCTACAAGGTGAAAGGGCTCGTGATTGTTGTTCATCGAAAGGAATCTGCCCAAGATCGTCAATGAAGGAGAAGGCAGCGCCGTAACCCGTCCGGCTATAGCGTCGCCTAGCAACAGAGCTGCAACGTGATTGGGATAGCCCAGCATGTCGTCCGACGAGGGGAGAGAGAGAACGAGGCAGTGTACCCCCCCAGGTAAGGCTTGTACTCTGGTCAGGAGCCGCAAGCGTGTGAGCCCTGGGGAGGCATGAAGGACAATTACAGGAGTGTTCCGAGCTCTCTCCCGCTGCACCGAGTTAGACGCGCTGAGTCACCGAGCGGCCCGTACCTGCCCAGCAGTACCGGGGCTGCCCCTGTAACCTTACGACCATTGTCTCTGTTGTTGGGGCCTAGTGGTGCCCAAGTTGACCGCGCAGATTGGCTTACCGCATTATTCTTGCATTACAAACTGCCTGATTCTTACATTACGAACCGCATTATGAACTGCATAGCATTGCGTTAGGACTGCATTAGAGATAGTGAATTGCTCATTAATACTGCAAGAACCTACAAGTGATTGCTGGCCTAATAACCGGCAAAGCGAAATATTACGAATATGCATATGTTGGATTTCTATCGTTTGGTCTCATCGTATTCCTTTTGATAAAGATACCGCTATTTTTATGAAACCAGTGTGGTGTCCATTTGTGGTGTTATCAGTGTGTTACTGGGAGTGTGGTTGCAAATACTTTACACATTACCTTGGAGATAAGCCTGGCTGCTCCTGCCAAGCTACCAGGGGGTGAGCAGGGGAAATCTAGCATGTGTCTCTCCATACCCTGACTAGAAGCAAGGGTCCCTATTTGGACTAAGCTACCTACCTCAGCCAACTACAGAGCCCCAGTTCTAACAATTAAAATTAGACAAAATGATGCCATTATAACCTGTGTGCCTGCCAGCAAAAAATGTTGTGTCGATCCAGACAACAACAGCAACCATACCAAATGCATCCGCACCAAATGTAGCACCTAGACAATACAAGCATAGTCCAACACAATGAGAGCCGTCCTCTCCACCATCACAGCTGCTGACCCCTAATTACTGCAGAAAGCAAAGTCACATAGTTGTGTCCGCACAGGACTTTCTTTTCTAGCTGTGTCAGCACACCATTGGCAGCACCACTTCTTTTGCAATGTTATTTTTCTCTGAAACAGAGATGGAAAGGCAATTTGTAGTCAGGCAGTCCCCATGATGGCGCAGTACACAATGCTGTTTCAATTTCTTGAAACAGTTTGCAAGTTCATTAGTCATAGCATCTGCATTCAGAGACCCATTGGTGGCAGCGGTTCATTATCTTCAGGAAGAACATCATTATTTTCTTGGTGGGCAGGAGCTGAATGCCCTGAAACAATTTTATTCTGTCAGGTGGCATGTGGAATATCGCATAATCCAGGTAAGTCACCTCTTTTTGGCAGCGCTGGCATTTTGACAATGAGACTTTGTGTCTTCTCTCCTGGAGGTAGTTCAGCAGAGCTACAGTGTCTTTTTCACAGGCTTTCACAGGCCTCAAGTGATGGAGATGTCACAAGGAGGTCATCAGCCTACTGCAAAACGATGCTACCACCTTCCAGGCATAGGGGGTCCAAGTCTCTCTTTACTGCCTGAGCATTGACATTCGGACTCACAGTGAACGAAGTGTACTGGGTATCCCAGCACGACGGCAAAGAGGCTTTCACTCTGTGAATGGGCTTTACTGCTAAAACCCACTGAGGAGAGAAAAATACTCTGCCTCTACAGGTATAAATAATAATATAGTACTGGTGTCAGGCACAACAGGCTCTAAGGGAACCACAAGTTCATAAGGTAATCACTTTATGGGGACAGCATGTTTTCACCACCCTCTGTTTTTTTTTTTTTTAAATATCACTTTATGGGGAGGGTATTTTTCCAAATCTCTGAAGTTCCCTAGTTCTCGAACCTCACTGTTAGTGATCTGTACAGCCCCTTCCCTTTCATATTCATGAAGCTGCAGTCTAACAGCATCATCCATCATCTATCAACACATCCCTAAGTGCACTACAGGGGGTGCATACAACAGAGAATCCTTCTGGAAGCTGCAAGCAGTACTTGCCCTGTTCCAAGCTATCCTTAGGTATTTGTGGGTAAATTCCATTTATTCAAAAAAATATACTGCTGCAAAAATGTGTTTCCAGAGGCCATATTCATTTATATTAAAATTGTGAAATGTATCCCTTTATCTTCCACCTCAGTGGAAACATCTCCTACCTTAGTGGAAACATGACATTTCCTCGGGCGTGTCTGATACCTTCATCCTGAAACACTGTGCAACAATAACACTAATACCCTACTCTTATATACTCTCTGGTATCTATGCTGTGCCCCTTGATAATGTTATTCAGTAGGATAAACCCCACCCTGCATATCTTCTACTCTGGTATTATGTCTTAAGAAAACAGTGATATCTCCATCTGCTCCTAACAAATATGCAATATATCCTTTAGATAATGTTACCTAAAACAGATTTGTGGTGTCCAATCTAGTTCCAGTAAGGCTTAATCAAGGCCATAATTTCATTGAAACAACTATGTAAATTCTTCCATTTCTTAAATGTAGTTAAAATACTAATGATGCTAACCTGAATATCACTTACATGAATTGAGCATTAATTTGACCCTAGGCACATGATAGCCTGAGACATCATCAGAGCTAAGTTTATTTTAACATTCTCATAAACGAACACATTTTGAAATGCTATGATCTTATTTGTAAATTACCTGCAGTGTTTTCTCCTTCAAAGTTAGAATCAGGAAATGTAATTAATACAAAGGAATTAAGGCCCACATGCATCAAAGCAAAAACCGGTCACAAACGGGCAGATTCTCAGAATCTGCCCCTTTGCGACCGGTATTCTTGCATTTGGGATGCATCATCCCAAATGCAAAAATCGCATTTCAAGTAATCTCTAAATTGCGATTACTTAAATTGCGATTGCATTTAAGGAATCTCAAATTGAGATTCCTTAAATGCAATGCATTAAAGTAAAAATATTAGCAATTTCGCTAATAGGAGGAGCAAATTACCATGAAGTTGAACTTCATGGTAATTTGCAAAAACTTAGAAAATTGCACTAAAGTGCATTTTTCAAAGTTCCATTTTCCACACACACATGCCCTTGGGGCATGTGTGTGTGCAAGATGTACTCATATGCAGATTTCAGGGGTGCAACAGGGTGTCCTTTTGACACCCTGGCACCTTGAAATTGTATGAGCAATTTGCGATTCTCTAATTGAGAATCGCAAATAGAGAATGTCTTCCCACTCATTCCTATGGGCCTCTAGGCCCATAGGAATGAATGGGGAGGTATTCCTTAATTGCGACTCGCAATTTGCGAGTCGCAATTAAGGAATGTTTAGAAATCGCTATTTTGTAAGGGATTTCTACATGCATAGCCTTTTGCTATTCCTTATTAGCGAATCCTTATTTTTCGCTAATAAGGAATCGCAAATGGCATTGTTGATGCATGTGCCAGTAAGTTGTTAAACTACTCTTCAACATTACAAGCAGGTATTATATATCTATGTTTTCCCTATTTAGAACAAGTGGCATTGGAGTGTGAGTTTGCTTAACACGTGTTATTGCTGTAGACCAAAATAGAAGCAAATCTGCTGAAAAGGAATATGTTCTCCGTTCAATCAAATACAGCCCTGTGTATTTATTTATTTGTGTTATTACTACAAGGGCTATAGACTAAATGTACAACTTGCATTTACACAATTATATATGTACATGTACTCATTAGGAAATGTTGTGATGCTTTCATAGTCTAATGTAGGCCCCTGAAAATGGAAATCACACACAGTCACAGTGGCTTCCCTCAGATAAAAAAATGCTCAAAACCCCCTGCGCCGGCATTTTGCTTTCAGCAGTGCTAGTTTGTTAAATACAGAACTTGGCCTCTGACCCTTAAACCTGTTGTCCCTTGTCTGAGCAAAGGTATCCCCATGTGGCCATCACAATTCAAAGTAACTCTTCGAGAAGCATGACTGAGGGGCATCCCTGCTCCGTGCCTGTGTGCTGATATTTTAAAGATAGGATATAACTTTTGTTCTTTATTTTTTATTCTTGTGCACTGTGCTTTCTAGCACCTAAAGAACTGGCTCATTTTAGTTTTCAGAATGCCATAATGCGCCCAGAACTATTGTGCATTAAGGCGTGCGATGTAATTCACATGTCTCTAGAGCTACTCTTTGTGCACAACTTTTAATTGTATTTGAGACTGCAGCCATTAGGCCATACTAGAGATCATATTTTAAGTTTGTAACTAAGATACAGTAATATTGTCATTGCTAGAGAAACTAATATTCACCCTTTTAATTTTGATGCACAACATATTTAACCATTTAGACATTGAAATCTTAATGCGCACTTTGCACATGGTAATTTTTTACATTGCTAAATATTATTGAATTTTCACAGTAGTGCTATTAGACATTAGAAAGATCATATTACTTTTATCCTTTCTCTTTTATCCAAAACATTGACATTGTATTTCTAACTTTCAAAATTAGTAGTCTTTAATGCACATGCTTTTATGCCATTTTGTACTAACTTAAAACCTAGTTGCCACAGTGTTTATGCGTAGCTTGTGCCTGGGTAAGGCCTGTCTTATTTATTTAGCCGTGTTTAATGACCGGCAGGTGTTAGCTTCTAAATCTTTTCAGGAGAGAAGGCATCCTGTTCGAGGACCTATTAAATCCTGTCTGACAATTAATGATACAGTGCCCCTTTTGATACTATCTGTTTCCAATATGACAGCAATGTGCTGTATTCTAATGTCCTCACAGAAACCCCAAAAGGTTGATAAACCACTCATTACCTCCCTCTGCTCTGACAGACAGCTTCCTTCGGACAGACAGCTTGAGCAGCTGTTTAAAAGTCTCTTTCTGGTGCTGGGAATGAGGCTCAGTTCATTCTATTAAAAAACCAGGCATTCCAAGCCAGTCAAAATCTATCGTTTGCAGTGTGGTAAAAGGAGGACGCTTTTATTTTAGCAGCAACCAATTACTCATATAATGTGAAAGCCTTTTAATATTTAATATGATGTATCTAAGGATAGTGCTGTAACATTTTGCACAGCTGATAGGCAGTACTAACAAAATGTTTTTAATTTTGTTAAGTCCTAGTTGTGTAAGACCCACAAATTCGTTTTTCTCTGTAAGGCCTACTTTTTCCTATTGAGTGCCTTTTCCTAGGAAAAGTTAGTTTTAACATTACCATGTTACAATTATTATTATTTTTAATTTTACATAGATCTAGCTATCTCAAAGGTTTCAGAGCGCTTTATTTGTTATGAGATAACATTTACAAGTGGTACATAAAACATGAACAATCCTTAATACATCAATTAAGTACATAAACAAACACAAAATATCTTCTATGAAACACAGGACAATGTATGCAAAGTCCATTCTCTTTTTAGATGGAATGCTAGGCAATTATGCCTCGAGTTTTAATTCTACTTTTTACGATTGTGGGAATATAATAATTGAATGTTCACACATCTATACTTTGTTACTGCTTCACTTTCCATAGTAGCATGCAGCTACTTAACATATTTTATATAATTAATATTCACATTTATCTGCAGGGCTATCTAGTGAGGATTTGTTTTGAACTTTTTTTTTCTCCTGCTAGTTTTTAAACAATTTTTTAATGGGCTTACCATGATTTTCTTCTGAGATCCACTCTCATGAAATGTGTTTTTTTTTACTCACAATGTGCACTTACATTCTGAAAGATAAATAAAAAAGGTGCCCTAAAAGGGAAAATTTGTTAGGTAGTGGATAGAACGAGTTAAAAAGAAGAAAATCAACCATTATGGACCAGCCAAAGACATCACATTAAAGCAACTTTTTTTCTAAAGCACTAATGCACTCCATTTTTACATAACTCAAAGAACATTAACTCAAAGAAACATTTCAAGGAAACATAGAGGTCCAGTACTGAAGATCAATACCCTATTTAAATGCAGTCATTCATCCATGACATAACTATGCATATTTCAAAATAATTTCCCTCTGTTCCGGTGCAACCCGCAAATCAGAAGCTCCACTCACTATATTCTGGGAGGGTTTCTTTTTGTGGGTAGAATCAATACCCCATAGGGTCTCCTGCAATGGATTTTTATAAAATCCCCGAAGGGTCTAGCCATTTGTCAATATTTCTTGACATAAAGTAACTTAGTTACTTATCAGTCACCTGTTTCACTACTTCTTCTATGTGTAGGTACACGTCAATTATTTTCTAACCCAGGCTCTCCTGCAGTGTATGCCACATATCAATTGGTGTATTGATTCAGAGAATATTTTAAAAACATTCTCTATAGTCCCCTGTTTATTTTAAATGCCTGTTAATGCCCCTTTTATGAATACTGTGGGTTAAATATGCATTTGAAAGACTGAAAGGTCACTTGCAGCAAGGCAAGTTAGTTATTTAGCTTACATCTCACTTACCGACTGGTGACATCACAGTCCTCCAATATCCCACTTCTGACACCATTCTGATGGGGAAATACTGGCACCCTCCCAGGAGCAAATGAATGAAACTCACCAGACATAGCAAGTCCCACTTCTGACACCATTCTGATAGGGAAATACTGGCACCCTCCCAGGAGCAAATGAATGAAACTGACCAGACATAGCAGGCTTGCACAGAAACAGAGTGACATTTGTTTATAGGGACCAAAAGCAGGCAACATTGCTAATTAGCAAAGAAGAAGTCAGGTCTCCTTCCTTAGGGGCTCTCAGACCGCTTCTTCTCAGAATGACTGGTTTCTGGGTGCTATATGCATTTAAGAAATGCCATGTCAGCAGAACTAGAATAAGACATCAAGCTAAATATGGCTAACAGGGATATGCAAGATCTGCACCATGCCAATTATAAACAGCTAGATATGGGCAGACCAGAAAGGCTGGCTTGGCACTGTGTAAGCAACTTGCACAGCCAGATAAAGAACTATCATGAAGTAAGGACAAGCAAAGTGACCTCTAAGGGGGTTCAGAATAGCTGTTGAAGCTTGTCCAGTTAAGGTCAGATAGGAAGCCCTTTGGAGCACCAGGCCTCATGTTAGTGTGATATATATAAGCATGATATCTTTTGAAGTGCATGTACATGAATTTATATGGATATACATATATAATTGGCAACACCTACATCTTCAGACAGCCCATCATCAACCAGCGCTTCCAGGATGGCACCATTGGAAATGCACTGCTCGTTGGTAAGAACCAAATGAACACATCACACACCTCAACTTCACAATCATGCAACTCACAACTCTGGGGATGCACACATTACAAACTCACATACAACATGCCAAACAACATGCCCACCTACCAGACACAACAGCACAATTTACCGTGGTAACCTGGGCTAGACATGTACATAAGCCATCAACGGCATCGCACCTCACCCACACAATAGCAGATTGTGGGGAGAGGTGGATTAGGCTTGTGCGAAGGAGGCAAGTGACCCATGAATAAGAATGTACACAATGCCAAGTGTGGCGTGGATGTGCTGGACAGACTGCAGTATGCAGACCACAGACAGGTCCATGTCGACATATACTGCTGGTGTTTGGAGTGCAGTGGACAGTGGACGCAACCATGTTACCTCAGCCAGTGGGGAAGATCACGGAAAAGTAGCTTGTCACATCCCCCCCTGTAAGTGTGAGCGGAGTGGGCTGGCCTGGCTTATGCCGGGCCAGCGTAGGGGTGTGAATAAAAATTATGTAACTCTGAGCGTGGTTCTCTTCCGGAATGGCCAACGTGTCGGCCAGGGTGGTGCCTCTCACCCCGTCACGAGGCCGACGCTGTGAGCGGTGGTGCCTGTGCTCCCGTCCGCCTGCTGCATCCCGGGCCGCTGACCCCAGCGCACACTGGCCTCAATGCTCACCTGCAGACACCGGCGTGTGTCAAAGAGGGCCCACCATGTGCCGGTGCAAGTTCCATGCCTGAGGCCCGTGACCTTGGCAGCCTCCTCCGACCATTACGGCCTCCGCGACACAGGCCCGCAGTACTTCTTTCTCGTTGACGTACACCACCACTGCCTCCAGCCTACACTGAGGTCTAGTAGGTCCCACATTTGGAACTGAGTCTTGATTTCTCTATGGCAGAGTGCATTTCATTAAACGCAAGGAGAGGAGTAAGAGGAAGACGGGGTTAAGTCCGGAGGGAAAAAGGATCATCGTTACGGAGGTGATCGAACACTACCAACAACTGATCTGGTGGCACTAACACTGTGTTTCGCAAGCCAACAACATGTGGCTGTGGGCCCCTGCTGACCGCTGCCTACGGCATACACTGCGGTCAAGTAGGTCACACATTTGGAACTGAGCCTTGATTTATTTATGGCAGAGTTTATATCATTGTACAGGCCTTATCGCAGACTGCATCCCCTTTCAGCTCTGGTGCCACTAAGTCTGTGCCCCGATATTCCTGGACACTCTATGGTTGAACTTTGGTGGCGTCTCAGTCTGTGGCCTGGGGGTTGTCTTCATCATCATGTAGGTGATATTGACGTGGTGGTAAAAAGTGAGGCTGTAGCATTCCACTCCTCCATTTGCCTGTTTCTGCCGGCTTCTGCCCTCTGCATCATGCCCTGGAAGGACACCTTCCACTGTACCCCACAAACCTCTGCAACATTCACCTTTGACATCGACAATGACCCGCTCAGCTCGCTTGGCCCTACCTCAGTGCACTGCAAGTCACCGTCCCGTGGTGTTGGGCCTGTGCTGGCCGCAGTGCATCCGGGGCCACTAACTCTGTGCAGCTCAAGTCATGGACCCTGTCTGATAGAATATTGGATGGCCTCTGGGTCGATGGCCTTGGGGTAATCAACTCCATGTGTCTGTGGCCTGGCGCTGTCCGCTGCCTCCAGCCTCAACTGCGGTCCACCAGGGCTCACACATCAAATCGAGTCCTGACTTGCCCGGACATCGCATCACCGCAGGATGCACACGCCACCACCACCAGGACCACCTCCAACCAACAATTGCCAGAGCCGAAAGAGTCTTACTGCCAGACTATCAGAGTTGCTCACACCTGTCGTGGATGCCATCCTCTGCTTGATACCCTGCTCTGCTCTTCACGTGCCACTGACTCAGTGCACCACAACTCATGGACCATTTCTGATTGAGTTTTGTGCTGTGGACAGCAAACGCAGCAACGTCACCTCAGGCAGTGTGGAAGACCTGTGACGATGATGAGGAAGTCGATGCAGGTGTAACACACCCCACTGCAGCTGCAGCAGGAATATCCCCAAGGGACACAATCCTAGACAATTTATTCACATGAACACGCTCAGCTCTGGTGCCCCAACCTCAGTGCACTGCAACTCACGGACACTTCTGATTGCATATTGGGTGACCTCTGTACTTGCTTCGGCTACCACCATGATGCTTCGCAGTTGTTTCTGTGAAGCTGGTGTTTTCTGTTTCTGCTTTAATAGTGATCACTGTTCAAGTTGTTGCCAGCACCAACCATTCCACGAGGGCTGGCTTACACGCACCCCACACACATCCAGCACAGGCGTCACTGTACATGTGACCCTGGCAATAATGGTGCCAGGCGCACGTGCCCGTATTCAGTTCCACAAACTATCTTAGTGTGTCCGTGTGGTCAGAATGTATGCATGAGGGCCCCCGGCCCTACAACATTACATTGTGCTGTGTACAGCGTACGCAACCATGTCACCGCAGGCAGCGGGTAAGACCTTGGACTTGTAGCTTTGTCGTCCCCCACTCAATACGTAAGTGGACTGGGCCGGCGTACGCAAGTCCAGCATGGGGGTGTGAAAGATTATCCAGGGGCTCAGGGCGTGGTTAAGTGCTGGAAATGTGCATGTGTCTCTGTCGCAGTGTGGGTCTCCGTTGGGGAGTGTAGGTGGTCCCTGATGGGACTTAGACACCCACGTATGTGATCTAGTTCGGCTTCCATGAGGTCGAACCCCACCGCACCTGTCCTGCCATCTTCTTCTGGCAGTCTAACACCTGGCCTTGGAATGCGATGTGTGCTTCGGTGAGGTGCTGGGGGCCAGCTGTGGTGGTGGGTGCTTCCTGCTGTGTGGTCTGTACAGGGGGTGGGGTCTCCTTGATACAGCTGGGCTGCCCTGCTCCTAGAGGTGGGTTGCCTAAGATGTCCATGAGCTGTTGTAGGGTGTCGGTGTCGAAAGTGTGGAGGTCCTCTTCAACATCACTGATGGGTTGTCTGGTCTGCTCTGCTGGAGGTGTTATTTGTCCCTCTGCAATGTGAAGGGGAGATGCATTTTGTGACATTGTGTTGAAATGTATGTTGGCTCATTGTTCATGTTTACATACAGACTGTATGACTATGTACATTGTGACTGTTTTGGAGGATCTGACTATTTGATGCGGGACAGTGGACATTTGCACTACATGACGGAGGTGTGGTTGTACATGTACATTTTCATCTCACAGTTTCCTGCTATGTCAGATGTGATTGGCCGGTTTCTACGCACAAGCGGACCCAGTTGTGTCCTCTGTTCTACAGTGTAATTGTTGCACTTTGTACCACATTGTCGTCAATGTGGATGTGCTGTTATTGCTATGTGTGTGTGCTGCATTGTGGGGGAGTCGCCCTTGCAGCTGTGATTTTGCTGCCCCTTATCCCTTTGAGGCGGTGTGCCTTTGAGTTTTGTGCTTTTACGGTGCTGAGATGTTGGCGACTTGGGTCATTAGTGCTCTTGGATGGTTATTGTACTCTTGTGCATTGTTTGTATGCAGATGTATTGTTGACGTCAGGGGTTGTTTGTGCACGTGGATGTGTCAGAGTGTGACCAGCTCCTTTCCAGATGTGGTCCACACTCAGTCACCTCAGTGTCGTGGTGTGCATAATGTCATGATGATTGTACTTCAGCTATGCTGATCATCATCTAGTGTCAGTTGCATTGTCATTGTGGCTCACAAACACGCATCTTTGCTGGGTTTCGCACATGTGCATGTGTTGTTGTGAGATTGGTGATGTGTGGGGTGGGACCCCTTTGGGCACTTGGGGGCCTCATGTAGGAAGCCAAATACCGGTCGGTAACGGCCGATTTTCGGTAATTATACCGTTACCGACCGGTATTTTGGCTTATGAGATGTAGGGGGAGAATTTCATGATTCGGTATTTACCGAATCGGTAAAATTACCGAATCGGTAATATTACCGATTCGGTAAATTTACCGATTCGGTAAATATCGAATCATGAAATGAGATGTAGGGGGAGTGTGTGGTGGGTGTGGGGATTCGTTATTTACCACCAACTAAAGGTTGGTGGTAAATGACGAATAGGTGAAAAAAAGCATTTTTGTGCACGTTTAAGTGTGCAATGTGGCAGACATACATGCCCTTAGGGCATGTATGTGCGCCACATGTGCACACATGGCCGAATCAGGGGTGCAACAGGGTGTCAATGTGACACCCTGCCACCCTTGCATGTGCTCCCCCATTACCGAATCGGTATTTACCGATTCGGTAATGAGGCATACCTTCCCATCAATGGGAAGGTATGCCTCATTACCGAATCGGTAAATACCGATTCGGTAATTACCAAATTTTTCCGATTCGGTAATATTTACCGACTCATTACCTACATTGCATTTACCACTTCATAAATACCGAATCGGTATGATTCGGTATTTATGAAGTGGTAAATGCCAGCCCACCTACATAAGGCCCTTGGTGTTTGTATGTGTTCTGCAGTGTGCCACGGGGAACAGGGACATGATCCAGGGTCATTGTGGGTGTGCAGTGTGCTACACATCATTGTGCATGTGTGCCATTGTGCCTGTCTCCACCGTCCCTCCAGTCCCTGGTCTTTACTCACCCTGTTGATGTTGTGTCAGGTCATATCGAGCTGTGTCCGGACTCCCAACTCCTTGCACCGTCTCCACACTGATGACTGTGGCCACCATTTCCTCCAGCTCCTCCTGTGGCGCAGGACTCCCACCTCCAGTCGCCGTTGCTGCCTTCCTGTTGGCAGAGGGTTTCTGCTTGGTTTGGCTTTTCACATCATGCCAGCACCTCTTGACCTCCTCCATTGACCTCCTCGACACTATGACTGCATTCACGTTGTTCACGATGGAATGCCATATTTCTGTTTGTGTTGCCAATGACACAGTGTGGGTGACGAACAGTTGTTGGTAGTGTTCTGTCACCTCCGTGACGACGATCTGGTTGTCATGCGGACTGTACCCCGTCTTCCTCTTCCTCTTCTCCATGGCCTTCTCCAACCCCGAGATTCCTTGTTGGTGGTCTGTGGGGCTTGTGGGAGGTAGGAGAGAACTCTCAGATGCAAGCTGGGTGGCAGTAGAATCTAGTGACATCTGAATCTTCTCTCCCCAGATCAGATCTGCATCTGTGTGAAAACCGCAGTACAGGGTTAGCCCCTCAAGAGGGAAATGGAAGAGGGGAAGAAAAAAAGAGATTGAAGTGGAGATTTCTGGTTCTCAGACCTGGTGAACACTCCCATCTCATAGGTGAGTCAGCAATATTGGAAGCTGTGGAAGCTCAATCAATCAGTAGATTTGAAGAGAGCTTCTTGTCACCCGTGAGGGTATTTAGGCGCTGGCAGGGTCCCCTTGATTAGCCGAATAGCCAGGGACTTCAGAAACTTTTGGAACTGTGAAAGAGATGTCAATGTCCTTAGATGAAAGGGTAGCTCGTTCCATGTCTTTGCTGCGAGGTAGGAGAAGAAGCGACCTCCGTATCTGCTAGGCCTGGGCTAAAATTCCGTTCCGCTCGCAGAAATTGCGATAATTTGTCATTTTCGCGTTCCACGGAGAGTGCGAAAATGTAAAAAGTTCCGCAATCCGCATCTTACCGGAATTTTTTTCTTGCTCGCGCTGTAAAAATATACATTCTCGCGTGTGCGCGATCGCCTTACATGAATCCCCGCGTTCGCCGACAAGTTTTCCCGATCCGGTCGCGTTCTCCACGAGATGTTGGATTGTTGGTAGCCTTTTGCGCTGTCTCGCGACAGTTCGCGCCCGCATTAACGTCATTTGTCACGCGATCACGTATTTCTTCTCGCGATCATGCACCGCGAGAGTATGAGATGATTGAGATCTCGCGCCCGTGAGCAACCGCATGGGTAAGTTGACGAGCCGCGATCACGCCGAAAATACCGCGAACGGGCGGGAAAAAAACTTCTGCGTCTTCGCGATATTTCTAGGGGTGGGCGGAATTTGCGAAAGCGACTTTCGCAAATTATCGCGAAAATGTTTAAAATCTCCACAAACACGCGGAAATATCGCGAAGATGCCGAAGTTTTTTTCCCGCCCGTTTGCGATATTTTCTGCGTGTTCGTGGCTCGCCAACTTACCCATGCGGTTGCTTGCGGGCGCGGCCATCTTGTTTTCACTCTTCTCGCGGTGCATGATCACGAGAAGAAAGACGTGATCGCGCGACGCATGACGTTACTGCGAGCGCGAACTGTCGCGAGACAGCGCAAATGGCTACCAACAATCCAACAACTTGTGGAGAACACGAGCGGATCGGGAAAACTTGTCGGCGAACGCGGGGATTCAGGTAAGGCGATCGCGCGCGCGCGAGAATGTATTATTTTACAGCGCGAGCAAGAACCAAATTATCGCTAAACTGCTGAATGCGGAAATTTTGACATTTTCGCACTCTCCGCAGAACGTGAAAATGTCAAATTATCGCAATTTCCGCGAGCGGAACGGAAATTTAGGCCAGGCCTAAATATTTCCGCGTGTTTGCGGAGATTTTTAACATTTTCGCGATAGTTTGCGAAAGTGAATTTCGCAAATTCCGCCCACCCCTAGTATCTGCTATATCAGATGAGGGGGTGAGGGTTAGAGAAAGGGACGCAGAGCATAGATATCTGGTGGGCTGATGGAAGTTCGGGCAGTGGTTCAAGTAGGCTGGTCCACAGTTGTCTAGGACCTTGTATTAACGGGTAAGAACCTTGAACTGGCATCTTTTCTGCACAAGGAGCCAGGGGAGTTCCCTGAGGTAGGGGGTGATGTGGGTTTGTCTAGGGAGATCCAGGACGAGTCTGGCTGCAGCGCTCCTTATGATCTGTACTTGTTGTCGAAGGTGAGTTGTGATCCCTGCATAGAGAGCGTTTCTGTAGTCCAGTAAGCTGGAGATGAAGGCCTGGGTGATGTTGTGTCTTGAGCTTTGGGGTAGCCATTTCAATATGTTACAAAGCATGCAGAGGTTGAAGAAGCAGGAGGATGAGATGGAGATGACCTGTGTCGTCATGAATAGCTTGTTCTCCAGAATTATGCCTAGGTTCCTAGTGTGGTCAGTGGGAGTAGGAGTTGGTCTGAGTTCTGAGGACCACCAGGATTAGGGGTGGGCGGAATTTGCGTAGTCGCGCTATGCAAAGCTCCGCGAAACGGTAAAAAATCTCCGCGAGCACGCAGAGTTCCGCGAACACGCGGAATTGCTTGTTCCGCCTGTTCGCGATGCTTTTTTCCTGTTCACGAATGCTGTTTGCGTGCTCGGGGGGAGATAGCTCGCGAACACACAAATTGAAAGCGCGAACAAGCAAAAAATTCCGTGAAGCCGCGGATCGCGGAATTTTGGGCAATTCTGCGTTCTATGCAGATCGCGAAATTACCCAAATTCTGCAAATTCCGCGAGCGGAACGGAATTTACCGCCCAGGCCTAACCAGGATGCGTAGCATTGGGAGCTTTTCCTTCTGAAAATCAGAACCTCTGTCTTGTCTGAGTTGAACTTCAGGCAGTTGTCCTTCATTCAGTTGGATGAGTTGTGGAAATTGGTCTTGGTGTTGGTGGTGTCTTCGGAGATGGAAAGGATAAGTTGTGTGTCATCGGCGTGGGATATAATGTTTAGTCAGTGGGTTTTGGCCATGCTGATCAGAGGTGTCATTTAATTATTGAAGAGGGTGCGGCTGAGCTAGGTTCCTTGGAGTACTCCACAGAGGTTACCTGTAAAATACAGTATAGTTTGAAAGATTGAGTACCAGTACATAGCCACAAAGCCATCAGAGATATGGAAACAGTGATATACAACTTAGTGGACTTCTCGATGAAGTAGACTAGAACTAGTCTTCGGGAAGACCTGGATACTAACCAAGGAAGCGAAAAGGCAGTCCGGTAACACATATTAAAGAGGATACAAAGATGAGCACAACAACCTACAAATAGCATAAGACTACAGAAATGGATAGAAAAACCCTGAGCTAAAGGGCCCAGAGAAGGGAAAAATAAAACAAAGATGAGTCACCAAAAACAGGTGTGAAATGGACACAGCAGTTAGAGTCCATACAGCAGCTAAAGTTGCTAGACACTAAATTACTTGGAGTACAAGTGTGACTTGTGAGTATTTTCTATCTAAGTCCACCTTCTCATGTGCCCTAGCAGCCACTGCCTAGACTGTCATTTTCTTCTTCCTATCAAGTCTGGTGCTGTGTGATGCTCATATGTGTTGTTTTTTATCTTCAAGTGTCTGCCATGCCTTGCTCTTGGTAAAAGAGTGTGTTTCCCAATGTTCCCCACAGTAAACGCCTGAAAAATGATCCCTGGAACTAGGACTTGGAGGTTTATGATGACACTGGCACAGGAGAGATTTAACTGAGCCAGGGACATGCACAATATAACCTGGTTCCCGGGACCAATCAGAGGCATCATACCCCTTCTACACCATTAGATACTGCAACTTTCCCATGGGAAATACGAGAATCCAGAATTGTCTTTACCTTGTACTTCAGAGTTCAATCTAGCCACATTGGACACTAGGGGCCCGATTCACAGAACTAACTTAAGACAAAATCCTAAACTTACTACCATTTCGTATTCACAGAAGGCACTTACTAATTTTGGTATTCACAGAAGACACTTACTCACTTCGGTATTCACAGAAGTTAGGAGTCCTAACTTTAGGACTCCTAAATGCCTTCTGTGAATACCGAAAGTCTTAAAATTAGGATTTTTCTCAGTTTAGCAGTCCTAAAGTTAGGAGTCCTGACTATACTACTACTAAACTGAGAAAAATCCTAATTTTAAGACTTTCGGTATTCACGGAAGGCATTTAGGAGTCATAAAGTTAGGAGTCCTAACTTTACTACTACTAAACTGAGAAAAATCCTAATTTTAAGACTTTCGGTATTCACAGAAGGCATTTAGGAGTCCTAAAGTTAGGACTCCTAACTTCTGTGAATACCGAAATGAGTAAGTGCCTTCTGTGAATACCAAAATGGTAGTAAGTTTCGGATTTTGTCTTAAATTAGTTCTGTGAATCGGGCCGTAATATTTCGGCGGATAGGATATCCGTCACCGTTGTGGCTGAGTAACCCATCCACCAAAATTTAAATCAGGCCCTTTGTCTCACAGAAGCCTTCCAGGTTGACATAAACTTTAGACTCTTCTCAATAATGATTTATGAGCACATTTACTGAAAGAACAAAGCCTAGGGATTTTTTCTTTCTCTTTATTTCTCAGTATCTGTACTAGCCATGCTGAGCTCTGTAACGTCCCCTGATTCAGATCGCAAGACGTCATTCTGCAGCTATTTCTTCTGTTATTTTCCATTCTACTGATGCAAACTGTTTAGTGGATGAGCATCCTTCAGAAAAGAGGAGTAATGACCTGCCTTTTAGGTCCGTTGACAGACAGAAGAACACTCTAGTTATTTGAACTTTCTTTGTGTTCTTTTCTTGATCTTTTTACCCATGAGTTACTGGGAAAGATGAATGTTTTATTTTTTTATTTCAGCTGCTTGAAAATAGTCTCTTCAATGTTTTGTAAAAACAGCAATATTTGTTTTTTGTCAGTATCTAGTTATGAAAATTCTACCTTCACCCCAATATCTTTTGCTTGTGTTACTTTATGGATGCTAACGTTTACAGTAATTTGGTGTTACATTGAGTCCAGTTTTATAAATGTTCAAATGCCTATTACTGTCCGGAAACATGTACAATCTACAGAGAGGCAATAAATCCCCAAGATCTGGAACATTGACTGCAACGGAAATTTCACTTGCACATGATTTATGGAGGTCACAAGTCAACAGCAGATCCTGCATAAACGCACTTTTGCCCAGTATCCGAGTTCTACCACTTTTATCTTGTTTTTCAGAAACATAAATGCTTTCAACCTTTGCTCGCTCTTGACCAGCAACTGCATGCTGTTTGCTGTTCTTGCATGCTGGACTATAAATAATCATTCTATATCAAGCATAAGAAGGGTCTTGAAGAGTTGAGGCTGTTCTTTATCTGAAATTCTGCACAAAGTACGAGGCATTCCGTGAAACTGTGCAGAATGATTTGTGTGTGGCTTCTTTTATATTATTATTATTATTGAGTTCTTGTATAGACCTTAGCTGCCGATAGGGTTCCCCAGTGCTTAGGAACTGGTTCAGCATCCTCGAAATGTGACCTAAAATAACCAGGTTTTTAGCTCCTTGCGGAAGGTAGACCAGGAGGAGCGGCCTCTGAGGGATTCAGGGAGAGCATTCTACAGTTTGGGACCCAGAAAAGAGAAAGAGCGGCCGCCCATCCGGGCATACGCAAACCTAAAAGGTACTCATTACAAGTGTGCTAGAAAAATCCCTGGTATCTCCCCCATTTCCGAAATTACAGTTACTGGATGTCCTGGTGATTTTGATGGGGATCATTTCATGCTTTTGGGGAAAGATATGCTGGAATCAAACATACCATGTCGATTTCTCCATGTTTTCCTGTGGTATTTTGCTCAGAGTCTTAGCCTGCTTTTAGCAGAAGAAATCTGATGGAGGAATACCACTGAGAAGCATTATTTCCATTGTATTCATAATTCGGATGGGCCAGGTAACTGTTTACTGGCGCCAACAGAATGAACATGTCATGCATAATGAGGGCCATAGAATGATATGTTGTGAGTAAGTCTGATATGTGGAGTGGTGCACCACTCGACGTTTAAGACTAGCGGTAGTTAATTAGTCCATGAGTCTTGTGATTTAAAAGACTGAAATAATTCTTTATTTTTCAAAATTGTCAGCCAACGCGTTTCGTTCATGAGAATGAACTTCTTCAGGGCTGTGAAGTTATAACAAAACCAAATGAGAATGTGCACCAATAGCATGTGCACGTGTATAATACATGGTTATCGTGACTCAGAGGTGAGAACGGAAACAGAACAGTGATGTGGAGGGGAGGATGTGCTGGATTTTGGGAAGGGGGGATTGTGATAAAAGCAATTGTACCTTGTGGAGGTGTCAGTGGGCAAGAGCGGGGGCGGAGGGATAGGGGAGTAGAGGGTAATAGGATCAGTGTGCTGTAAAACATTATGATATCACACAATCACAGAATGCGCCATATTACTCAGAAAACAAGTCAATGTAATATTTTCAATGGAGCTCCCAACGTACAAATTACGCAGTGTATAAAACATATATCACATAATTACAATAAATGAAAAAGCAGATAAAAAAGTTGTTATGGACCACCAGAGCCTGATGAGGAGAGGTTAATGTGTGTGAGGAACTGGAAATGATAGAGTCCCTATGGTAATGCCAGCAAATACGAACAGGCCCATATACAAGAATACAAAAAATTTAACTGTGGAGCTGCAGGGTGCGTCATGGTGCCGAGGCCACCAGTGGCGGTTTCTCTTTGAGGGCGTCGGGGCTCCGCCCCAGGTACATTTCTCAAGAGGAGAGATTAGATCACATTTTTTTTTTTTTTTAAATCCCCAAAGTAGAACACAGGGACTGCTTAGATCACATTTTATTTTATAAAAAAAAAATCCCAAAGTAGAACACGGGGCACTGTCTCACTGCAGAGTCTGCAGTCTCACCAATACTGGCGCAGCTCTGCTGTCACGTCACGTGACTGATTTGCTCCCGGACCCAAAGAAGCCTGCTATGTGTTTGCCGGGCCGACAACATCACAGCCCTGAAGGCTGTGATGTCATCAGCTCGGCAAAGACCTAGCTGGAAGGCCCAGTCTCCACCCCCTGATGACGTGGAAGTTAAGTTAGCCCCGGGCGTTTTAAATACAAGCCCGGGATCGCTAACTCTCCACGTCAATCAGAGAGTGGAGGAGAGCTTGTCAAGGTGTCACCCCACCCCTGACCGTCTGCGCAGGCTCGATGACGTCGATCTGACTGCTTCCCGCGTGCGTGAGTCGGCAGTTGGAGTATCAGCCATTTTACTCTCCACTCCAGATGGATGGACTGCAGAGCGGAGAACCAAGGTCGAGGAGGCGAGGCAGTGTGTCCTGAAGCATCATCGTGTGACTCGTGCCATTACCAGCAGCAGCAGCTAGTCCATGTTGCAGGCCGCCAGGTTGCTGTCCGGAGTAGGGCAGTAGTAGGAGGAAGGACTTGTGAACTCAAACAGTTCACACCAGGTGAGGCCCAGGCTGGCAGTTTTTAACTTATAGGCCCACCGCGTTACAGCTGAGCCTGCTGCCTGAGTGATTCGGATCGTTTAGTGACTGTACGATAAACGTATTGACATAGGGTGCCCATGTGCGACGCTTCATAATGCATTATTAATTCCATCTCCGTATGCTGCAAAGGCCACATGCTCGCGAGATAGGCAGGTAAAGGACTAGTTACAAAAAGAGTCATTTTAGTAATGAGGCTTAAACAAGGTTGTGCAGGCTGTGTATTGATTTCATCTACGGATGTTCATATTTTTATAACGTGTGTCAGTCGTCCAAGTAGAAGTATACATTGCATCCTTTAGAAACGCGTCACTGCAGTGAGGGCACTCAAGGAACATAGGTCGACCATCTGCTATAGAAAGCTTTAAGTTGTAAACATGCGCAGCAGACAATGTCCAGGTTCATCTTATTACTTTTTGTTGAAGTTCAATATAGCCTGTGGAAGGTATTGGTGTGCTTTTTTCTTTACCTTGGCAGACTGAAAAGTACAATGCAGCAAACAAATAGGTACTTGCCATATACTTAGCAGATTCTCATGAGGAAACCGTTCTTGCCACTGCATCAAAGGAGGAGCCATCGACTGCTCTTCAATATAGAAACAAGCATGCAGGGTTGAAAATGTACCAGGTCCCAGTATAAAATCGAAGATGTTCCTTTAGAAACGCTTCACTGCAATGGACATTAATTACTTTAAACATTAGTCCAGATTAGAATACAGCGTATCATGCAGGTTTTGCATAACAAGAATTGAAATAAAGGGCATTGGCGTTTCGACGTTATATTGCACATACTGTGAATTTGTGTATTTCCACTTGTTTCACTGCTCCCGAGCAATGCGCTGTTCAGTTTTAGATGGTACACCAGTTGTACTTGTGTGTGTTCGATGAAAAACCAAAACATAGGTTACACTGGACATAAAGGGAACCTGTGGTGTTTAGTTAATTATCACTGCAGGTGAATTCATAGTTTGTGTCTGCCAAAACATTTAAGGTATTCACTCGGACTGACCCAACAGAACCATTGTTCTTTCCTAGTATCAGTCTTTGCAAGCAGCCATCTACCCTGTATGTAGCCCATCGGGTAAATGCTAGAGGCAGAATGGACCGTCCAGCCCTGAATGCACCATATACTTTGTTTTATCTCTCCTAGATAGGGCCACAGTGGCTGTAAAAGAGAGAATCTCTGCATGGCATTCAGTAGGGCAATCATGGAAAGTTTTGTAATCTTGGAATTTCCAAACCAATGATGCCATAGGTCTGATCTGTTACTATGAAAAGTTATGACAAAAGCAGAAGGACTGACTTATTTATCTTGAAAAGCACATTCTAAATTCAACAGGGCTGTATGGGTGTATTGTTATTTAATCCATACACAGGTATTTTGTTACAGATAATCTCACAGATATCATAAGTGCACAAGGATTTTGGTGTCGGTCACACTCTCTGACTTTCCCTTGAGATAAAAGACTGTACCATGGAACTCCCATTTCGGAGGGGTTGTATGTTAATTTGCCACCTGTAAATTTGATCGAATGTGTAAT
The DNA here is from genome assembly GCF_964204655.1 of Triturus cristatus. Taxonomy (NCBI): domain Eukaryota; kingdom Metazoa; phylum Chordata; class Amphibia; order Caudata; family Salamandridae; genus Triturus; species Triturus cristatus. Next base: position 542,888,405 of record NC_140584.1, read on the forward strand.
GCTATGACTGTAGGCTTGTGGGAAAGCATAAATTCAAAATAAGTGCACCTGAGTTGGTTATGTGGACAAGCTAACATTAAAGGCTATAAGCTTGAATGGTTCATTGGGGAAAATGTAAGTCAGATGCCATGGTCTGTTTATTATGAAAAGTTACAACAGAGGCTGTAGTAGGACTGCCTTATTTATAGGGATAACAAATTTTAAAAGCAATATCCCTTTAACGGTGAATAGTTATTGTACAGTGGTAAAGTCTGTAAATGGGTAGTTTTACACAGAATTTCACAGATTAGCGCAATAGACAATGATTTTAGTGTTGGCTACACTCTCCACCAAAACTCGTGGGTAGAAGATTTGTACTGTGAATAGCCTAGATCCATTTAGGTGGGGTGTGTTTTAGCTTGTTAACTCTAATCTTGTACAAGTTTATACTTTTGTGACTGAATGCCAATGGTTGCCTTATGGGAAAGCTTATGTTCAACGCCATAGGCCTGAGATGGTTAGTGTGACAAGCCAAGGATAAAGGCTATAGGCCAGTGCTTTATTTTTAAAATAAAAAGTGCCGGGGCTCTCCTCAGGAGGCAGCGCTAACAAGAGAAATGTGCTGGTGCAAACTGCCTCCTGACTAGAGCCCCGGCACTCATTATTCTGGAGAGGACTTGGCCTAATGGCTAGAACTGCCGATTTCGGAGCTGGGGAACCGGGTTTGAGTCTCAGCGTGGCTCAACATCCTGTGACTCTGAGGAAAATCACACACACTCTGAATGAGTGTGTCCTTAACTAATGCTATAAGCACCGGTGCTGAGCACCGGAAACCAACATCTCAAATTAAGCACTGCTATAGGCCTGACTGGTTCATTGCAAAAAGTTAAGTCAGTCTCCATGGTCTATCTCTTTAAGTTGAGCAGTTACCACATGGCAATAGAGGTGTCCTATTTTTAGTGGAAACCCCAAATTAAAGCCAATAGGCCTATAGGGGTGGATTGTTAATATGCTGTGTTAAAGCCTTCAAAGAGGTATTTTGTTACAAAGAATCTCACAGATTACCCCACTAGATGGGTTTTGGTGTCATCTGGCACTGATGATAGTTTGAGGGGAGGCAGTGGCCTGTTTCTGTTTAGCACAGTGGCTTCCGAAAGTCTTGAAAATGCACAATTTGCCTACTCATTTTTCAAAATTTTCTCGGGGGAAGAATCCCCCCCCCCCCGAACCCTCCTTATGTGGTTCGGCCTCACTCGCTACGCTCGCTCGCCCGGTGTGCTCCACCACTGATTTTACGCCCTGCCACTTTTAAATGTCACCAGCCGCCACTGGAGGCCACCAATGGTGTTGGCTTGCATTAAAAACAGTCTGGGAGGTGAGATCTCTAGTGATGGCCCAGTAAAGCCCCATAATGTAATCTAAGCTAACCCTCCCATAGATACTGTAGAAAATAGTAAAAAGAAAATAGAGACTAGGTGGTAACATGGGTATCTGGTGCACTTACATACCATGCGTATCAAATCCTGGTTGGGGAAAACGATAGTGTCGAATGGTAGTCCGGGCTGCGCGGTCCACCTTGATAAGGCCCGATGTGCGCTAAGTCTGTGGGAGAGAAGACTGCGAGTGAGCGCAAGTACCGTGTGACTGAGGAAAGAAAAAGAAGGTGGTGAGAGCGGGATTGTGAATACTAGGTCCCGGGTGAGGTCAGAGTGGCGTCAGTGTAGAAGGTCCCAGGGGCCACCATATGGTGGGGGACGTGGTGTACTGCAGGATGGGGCGCATCCGGGTATGCAGGCCTGGGCACCGGGGGTGTCACTCTGGTGTGCGCTGGGTAGAAGCACAGGTGGTGACCAAGGGAGGTGGTGTATATGAGGTGAGTTAAACGAGTAAGGTTGGGGCTGCGTGTGCCCTGGGTATTAATGGGTGCGGGTGGGGGCCTCTGCAAATGGGCCTATGCATAGAAGCACAAGTATGGAGCCGAAGGTGGGGCCGTGGTGAGGGAAACGGAATTCGATCACGAAATCTGCGCGTTGCCAGCGTTCACAGGGGCCTGTGCATATGGGCTTTCACGTTACGGCACAGGCTGGGAGCCATAGGTATGGCCGAGGTGGGAAATGGTGAAGCCGATCGAAGAATCGGCGTGTTGCCAGTGTGCGCCACGAGTGAGGGAGGGGGGGCATCTGTGGATATGGCCACGAGCTGCACCAAAGGAGTGGTGATGCTCTGTAAATGGCAAGGATGAGAGGGAAGACGCTGCGGATGCCAGCCCCTGATGCGGGGTGGCTGTAAACAGTAAAAGCGACTGCGAGGGAAAAAGGGGGGGGTGGCGGGTAGGAAAAGTACAGAGCATGGTATTGAATAAAGCAGAATATCACGGTGTGGAGGGAGGGCCGGCCTCGGTGCCTACGAGAAGAACACACACACGTACCTGTTATTGAGGCTGAGAGTAGAGCTGTCCGCTTGTGAAGAGTGGTGGCTCTCAGGGGATCAATGCATATCAATAATGAGTGGTGAGGCGGGAAAAGTGGATGGCATGCGGAGATGCACGTCACTGGAAAGACGGCAACAGGAGGTCCGCTAGGTGTTATAGTGGCGAAGTGAGATACAGATGTATCCGTTGCTCCAGGGAACTATGGGCCCTGGGGGGCAGTGTCAGCACTGGTGAATAATCTGGGGGAAAACCAGGGGAGAATAAGGCACTGGGTGATGATGCTGAATCCGTCACATCAGTGTGCTATGAGCCCTGAGGGGCAGTGTCAGAACAAGTTACTGTAGATGGGACAATGTCAGCATCGGCTGACGCTGGGTATATTCTGAAATACTCCGGTGGTTGGCACATGGAGGCAGGCGGGGTGACTGAATCGTAAAGCAAAATGTGTTAATGCCAGCTGTAGAGTCCTGAATAAAAAGGATGGTTGGGAACGACTCCGAAGAGACTTGAATGATGCTTGGGCTGGGTGTTAAAGAGCGACTCAACAGGAGTCTAAGGGGGTAGTGTGTGGCGACTTGGCTTGAGCCTAAATGATGAAGGCACTAAGAGAAAAGTGGTGACATGGAATACAGTTACCGCAGTAAGGTTCAGAAAATAGGAGTGGCAAGGGTGGGTGGAAACGGGGGTGAGTAAAATGAAAAAGTGGGATGCTCGGTCAGAGAGAGTGGGAAAAAAGGAAGGAAAGTGTGGCAGGGCTCATGTAGGAGTAGCGAAAAAACACAGAGGTCTAAGCTAAAGGGCGACTAAGTCATAGGAAATAGTGAAACTCATAGTCAGAATTATGTCCCCTCTTGACCGTGTCGAGTCTGCATATCCACTTAGCTTCTGCTCTCCTGAGTGACAATTCCCTGTTGCCACCCCGGTTGTTTGGTGGGATATGGTCTATCCCAAAGAAACTGAATTTAACGTGTCCCTTATGTGTGGTGCGATAATGTTCTGTCATGGGGTACCTGTCATCAGTGTTGATGAGCGCCCTGCGATGTTCTTGGATTCGGGTCTTAAGATTGCGGACGGTGCTTCCCACATAGATGCTTCCACACGGGCATTCCAGGATGTATACAACATACTGTTTGTTGCAGGTAATGTGATGCCTGATTCTGTGTGTGCAACTTGAGTTGTACCTTAAATTTTTGCATTTGTTATGTCCCAGACAACATACATTGCAATTGGTGCATGTGAAGAAACCCTCTAGTGGACGGGGCAGCCAGGTGTTGGTGCTGTCTCTCCTAGTTGTGACGTAGCTGGGACATAAGGAACTTCTTAGGGTGCGCCCTCTTCTGAAGATCAGGGATGGGTGGCTATTGATGAGAGGGCGTAGTGTGGGGATTTCCACCAAGAGGTGCCAGTGTTTCCTAAAGGCCTTGAATATGTTATTGCTGTGGGCCGTGTAGTTGGTAAAAAAAGGATATCCTATCCTTTGTCAGTTTATTACCATGGGCACTTGTCCCCTGTGTGTGTTTGTTGGTGAGTGTGTCCGCCCTTGGTAATGCTAGTACTCTTTGCTCTGCCTTGTCAACAACCTTTTGTTCATACCCCCTGGCCGTGAAGCGATATGTTGTGAGTAGAATCTTGAGAGAGCTGTGTGTGAGGGGGTAGTTGAGCTTGTCTTTATTAAGTGCAAGATGAGAAGATTAGGTTGCTCTAGATTTACTGCTGACAGGAGCAGTTAGAACTGACAAGACTAGAGTTTCTGAGGCTGATGAAAGAAAAGATAATCAAGATAGTTGTGTATGAATTGAAAGTAGTTTATTACCAACAAATAGCAGACAGGTACATAACAAACCAAGTACTTCGTCTTCCTCAAGACACAGTACAAAGATCACAGTTGTCAGTTGGTACAACATCGAAGACGCCGCGGGTACAAAGAGTCTGTACTCTAACAAGCGGTGGATAGAGCAAACAAAGTGAAAAGCACAGAAACATTGCTACCTAGAGTTAAGCTGAGCAGAGAACGTTTATAACTACCAATTCAACTTTGAACCAGGAGGTGTTTAAAATTCAGAAAAAGCAATGGCATCTGCTAAAGGGGTTACCAGGGGTGGATCATCTTCTCCAACAAAACCCGAGTTTTGTGTATTGAAGATGCAGGACCATTAGAGAATTAGTGTGTCCCAGCTATAAAGGTCCTAATAAGAAGGTGCAGGATACTTGACTCGCAAGTCCCTTTGGCTTTTACCCATGTGGCGGGTGCAATATTTGCCATTTTGGACAGAAAATAAAGACTTTTGAATACAATGTGAGAAAGACATACACTATTAGGCATTAAATAAATTGCTTGACACGGTATGTAATTTATGTTGTTATATGTGTACGGGGCAAAATTTATGTGGGGAGCACAGTTCATCCTCTCAAGACACGCATTCAAGAACACAGTAGAGCATGTCTGAACAGGGACACATCATATGCATTGGTGTCCCACATGTGTGATTCAACCAGCAATAGGTCAAATTTCAGATTCTATGCAATTGACCTATTGCCACACACACAAAGGGGTGGTGATAGGGAACTTCTTCTATGTCAACTGGAAGCAAAATGGATTTGTAGATTGAGATCAATGAGTGACGGACTCAATCTGGATACAGAATTGCATTACTTCTTATGAGTTTTCACACAGGTCTGAACTAATGTATCAAAGCCTTGTTCTTGTCCTGATTTACAGATATGGAAAGCAGTATGGTACATCTTACTGTTTTGCTGTGGCTTAATTAATAGGAGACAAGCAATATAATACATATTTGTCTATTCTAATAATAGAAACTGATATGCAACTAAAGGTCTACTCCCTATGTCTTTTATCATCCACTTGGAATTTCACATGTTTATGTGACTACGAACCCATTTACGTTCTGACTTTCTAGACCCAACACTATAAGAATATTATGTTCTGCAACTCCCCATTGTCTTTTACCATCTACTTAGAGCAGCACATATATGTGTTAATATAATTCCACACATGTTCTGTCTTTCCAGCCCTAATATTATAATAATTCTATAGTCTGGTATTTTCCCACTTCTATACGAAGCATACATTCTGTATACTTTAGATAAGGTTGATGGTTTACATAAGATAAGGTCGTTGTTGATGTGTAACTACACTGGTATTTTATTTTGTGATCATCCATCCAGTAAGGAACAGGCAAGCAGAACTGAATAAACACTAGTTAAACTTATTTGATTTAGAAAGGTCGGTCACTATGTAGTAGCATATGTTAACATTAATGATGGACGCAATTCCCGCTATTCCGCCATCGTGTTTGATCATCCCCATTCTTTCCACTTTAGAAACATATTGAGAGACCTACCAATTGTCTATCTAAAAATATGTAGTGCTACTGCTGGACGTATTTCATCTGATGTCAATATTGTGTCAGATTATGTTATTTTATAATCAGAGATATGGATTTGGCAACACCAGCGACCCTCCATAGGCACTTAGGCAGAAACAGCCAAATACTGATGTATATTTCACTACTACGCTGTAGACGCGTGTGTCAGGCAGGGTCTCTGAGCCCGTGAACCTTGGGAACAGCTGCCAATTGCAAATTTTGCACATTAATAACTGTATGCTCTGTGTTTTTAAAGACCTGTTATTTTAAAATCAAATCTCTTGTTTCCTTTTAATCTTTTTTGCCGACCTGCGGGCCCGCACTTCAGGTCGAGCCCGCCCTGCTAGGGGTCAGCGTTCTAGCTCCACACCTTACGGGCTATAAATACCACTCTGACGCGACCACGCAGCGTGTGTCAGGCAGGGTCTCTGAGCCCGTGAAGCTTGGGAACTGCTGCCAATTGCGAATTTTGCACATTAATAACTGTATGCTCTGTGTTTTTAAAGACCTGTTATTTTAAAATCAAATCTCTTGTTGGCTTTTATTCTTTTTTGCCGAACTGCGGTGTCCGCCTGTCAGAGCGAGCCCGCCCTGCTAGGGGTCAGCATTCTAGCTCTATATTCTTATGGGCTATAAATACCACGTTGGCGCGACCGCGTCGCCGGCGCGCCAAAGGCATGCCCGTCTGTGTCCGTCTGCGCCCGGAGCGCGCCCAGCGCCAGAACCCCTGGTCCGTTTGGGCCCCGTAGCTTCACCAGAAAGGAACTACTTGACCTCAGGAGAGGTGAGTGCTGTGCCCCTGATGATCTCCAAGTGGGTGGGAAGCATGGAGAGTCTAATTGTACAAGATGCGATTTTCGGCTTAACCCAGTACTGAGTACTGTCAATGGTGACAAGCACGCAAGGAAGACAGGGATGAGGGCAAACAAAGGGGAAACCCTAGCCCCTGGGAACTGTGTGAATGCCGTGTTGGCATCCAGTTTTAGCAGTGGTCATTTGGGTAATGGTGGCAAGAAGGGGTGGGACCAGTCCTTGAAATGCATTTTATTAAACACACACTCAGTGGTCAAGCACAAATATCAGCTAGAATGTCTGTTACAGCTTGTCAATCCGGATATAGTTTTTCTGACCAAGACCTGGACTGATGAGTCTTCTGACCCTGACTGAAATATGCCCCCCCCCCAGGCTATGTAGCGACCAGACAGCACAGGACTGGGAATAAAGGAGGTGGAATTGACTTAATGCACCGTGAGCACCTTAAGGTGCGAGTCGAAGCAATCGCACTGCTTCCAGCAGAGGTGATAAGTTTCTCGTTCAAGCTAAATAACACCTCCACGTTCCAAGGCCTACTCGTCTATAGGCCTCCGGGCCCTAGAGCGGCTTTTTCCCAAGCCCTTCAGACCCTATTAGAGTCTTGTCTGGACTTCCCCACACTCACGATTTTGGGTGACTTCAACTATCACCTGGAGTTAAGTACCAACTCAGACACCGCCAGTCTCCTGGATATTGCAGCAGCTTACGGTCTTACTCAATTAGTGTCTGAACCCACCCATTCAGCCGGCCACACGTTAGATGGCATATTTACCAACAACCCAGATATTAGTTTGACTAAGACCTCGCCACTACCCTGGACAGACCATAGGGCGATCTACTTTGAGATGAGGACTATCAAGCCTATCCTCTCGATTCCAAGGAGATCTTCTAGGGTAAGGACTCGGCGGTGGAATAAGATTCAAGGGAGTACATTAGAATATACCCTAAATATCTGCCCCCCCACATTGGTCAGGGACAATGATGAAGCAGCGCACCAGTTTGACAACTGGATCCGCACAGCAATTAACCGTGTAGCGCCTGAAAAAACTATCTCAGTTAAAAGAGGCTCAGCAACCGCGCTTTGGTATGGGCCAGACATTAAATGGATAAAGGTCAATTGTAGGAGGAGCAAACAAATCTGGAGATCGGACTACAGTAAAGAGCATAAAGTGGCCTACAATTTACAGTTAGAACAATATAAGGAGGCAATTATTGAGGCAAAACGGGTTTATTTCACTACAAAAATTGAGGCTGCCAGTAATTACTCTAAGGAACTGTTTAAATCTATTCAAATGTTAGCCAAATCACAACAGGCTAATCAGTTCAGACCAGACCAAGCCTTTTGTGACAAACTGGCTACTTTCTTTCAAAACAAGGTGCAAACGATCTATAACGATCTTTTTAATTCAGCCAGTGTTACGGATGGCGGTAACAGTCCGGCTATGGAGGAGAAGATAGCTCATTGCCAGCTAACTTGTTTCTGGCCGCTTTCTCAGGAAGAGGTCAACAACCTCCTCCTATCCAAAAAGTCTGGCTTGCCAAATGACCCCTGTCCCCCGGCCACCATGCACCTAGTGTTCGGAAACATTAGCACACATTCAACCCCTCTGTTAAACCAAGTTCTAGAGTCTGGTATACACCCCTTTCATTGGAAAAAAGCATGCATCAGACCTATCCTTAAAAAGTTGGCCCTTGACCCAACTGAGACAAAAAACTATCGTCCAATCTCAGGGCTGCCGGTTGCTGACAAAATTCTTGAAAAAGCTGTTAACAAGGAACTAACCCATTACCTCGAATCCAATAATCTGCTTGATCCTACACAGCACAGCTATAGGCCATGCCACTCCACTGACTCGGCCCTGATAGTGGCAATGGAGGAGATATGGAAAGTGATGGATGGGGGGCAGAGCTGTTCTCAATCTCTTAGACCTATCAGCAGCATTTGACACCGTGAATCACACGGTGTTAGTGCAGCGGCTGAGGGACTTGGGAATTGAGGACACAGCTCTGGTCCTTCTCTCCTCCTTCCTAGAAGCAAGGGAGCAGAATATACTTTGGGATAATTTACAGTCCGACTCCTTTTATCTCACGTGTGGAGTACCACAATGTTCGGCCCTGTCCCCAACACTTTTTAACATGTATGTCACCCATCTGGCCAGACTTATCAGAAAGCACGGCTTTACCTTGGTCTCATATGCTGATGATTCCCAGCTCGTAATATGTGTGTCTAAACAACCAGAGACAGGCGCCAGTGCCTTTCATGCGTGTCTGACAGAAATTATGAGCTGGATGAGCCGAAACTTCCTCAAGACAAACACCGACAAGACGGAGGTACTAGAGTTCGGCAAGGGCCTTTCACTATGGAATAAAACCTGGTGGCCGACAGAGGCAGGTGACTGTCCTTGCCCCACCGAGAAGGTCAGGAACCTAGGAGGGATTTTTGATGATTAGCTCAACTTCTCGGCCCAGCTCAATAGTCTGACCTCCTCCTGGTTCTTCCTACTAAAGTGTTTACGGAAGATTTTCCCTTTCATCCCAGGGGAGCTTAAAAAAATTTTGGTAGTAGCGCTCTTTCGAAATTAGACTCCTGCAACGCGCTCTTAATGGGCATTGATAAGTCGCAGACCAGGAAATTCCAATCACTGCAAAATGCTACGGCACGATTGTTAATAAATATTCCCAAATGCCATTCTACCTCGGCGGGTATAAGGTCTCTCCACTGGCTCCATGTCCAGCAATGAGTAGAATTCAAGGCCCTTTGTCTGGTGCACAAGGCTCTTTATGGAGGAGGGTCGGTGGAGATCCAGAAGGTGTTTTCATGGTACTCTCCAACCAGAACCCTTAGATTTACAAACATTGGCCTCATCCATACCCCTAAAATCCGTAGAGAAAGATGGGAGGGGTCGGAGTCTATCATACTGTGCAGCCAAGCTATGGAATCAACTGCCTTCTAGCTTGCAACTCCAACCAATTGGCTGATGTTTAGGAAAACGCTGAAGACCTGGCTGTTCCCTCCAAACGAAATCTCCGGTTCTACAACTCAGTCTCCTCTCGTTCACACCCAGCTCCAAGACGCCACGGCATTTGACCGCTCTAGAAATGACTATCCTATCCTACCCTATCCTATCCTAGACCAGCTTATTATTTGCATTGGTAAATGTATTGATGGGCAAATTTATATAGTGAAGGAACGCATGTAGAGCAAACGAGGGACGTTTTTCTTTTCTTTTTATTATGTTATCACATGAGGGACGTATCTCTTTGTATTATGTTACCACTCAAGAGTACTTGGCTTTTGAACCATGGACGCGCTCCTCGGTGTTTCACTAGCGAGGTACTTTTTAATATATTTTTCACTCAGGAAACAGTTTGACATATCATATCCAGAAGCGGATGTTTCCTTTTACAAGTTGAACAAACGTAGGGCCCTGTTGTGACAGGGATGCGTTCTAGATGTTTCAGACGCCCTGGATCAACGTTGATTATGTCATCTTTGATTGGGTATTTAAAGACCTCCTCCACCGTCATGGCAGTTTGAATTGACAAGGATGTGACAGTGAAGCTTTGAGGCGAGCGTAGATAGAGGGTGATCTTAACATAAGAAAGCAACATCTGGGCCATATGCCTAGCTCACTATACAAGATCATGTGGAGTTTTTTGGTTCTTTTTGTTTGGTGCAATAACAAAAGTACTAACAATTGAACATATATGTGTTTGTATTTCAGCCTTTGGTTTTATAGCACATCACTTCATGCGCTCTAGTTCTTGATTTTACAAATCTTGAACTTTACAATTTAGTCATCAACATTGATACTTTTTAGTATAATGTACCGTTCTTTTTCTTGGATTATTTGTTTTTTGGGAATTATTCACGATACTCACGGGTGTAGGGTGATGATTTCTTTTTTCTATACTTGTTACACCTTGCACGCGATCACGATTTCGGTGGGTTTAGTCACAGGCATGATATTTGCAAAGTACTTCTATTGGAAGTGGACGCATTGTTTTAAACTGTGTAGTTGTTATGCTACCAAGCCTGTTTTACACAAAGAAAAGCCTTTTACTCTTCATGGGTGTAGTGTTATTTGTTTATAAGTACTAGTCAGTATATTGTGGAATTCCTGTTTGTACATCGAATCCCCCCGTTTGTTTCCTTAGATTTGAACTACATTTTTAAATTAAGTTTCGTCTTATTTCCGGGTCAATACCTTGTAGGACATTACTGGATCAGAATTCGGTGGGTACCATTATCAGGATTTATTTTTCTCTTTTTTCTTTCTTAGTTTTCAGCTTTCAATGTACGTGCATACAGACAACATGACTCTCAACTGATGGACCTTTATGTACTGACAGGGCACCATCATTGCCTAATTTGAGGTGGCCTGTGGATATGGGTTCTTGTTATTGCTTCTGAAAGGTGAGACAATCTAGGGTAGTTTCACCTAGGTCTGACATATAAGTATGTCTTGGGCTTTTCAGTTTATTTCCCTACTGTTGACCCTATTTACACCATTATTTGACTCCAGTTGGTAAATAGGTACGGGATCCTTTGCACAATTTGTGAGAGGAACTATGATAGTTACATTCAGGCTAAATACATATGTTTGCTTTCAGTTAGGCAGGGTATTCCATCATCTTTGAAGCATTAGGACAGCTAGAATTCTCTCCTTTTCTGTTCTTCTTCATCAGTATTGTCTTTTGTCAATAAAGTTTTAAGTGCTTGCCACTTTTTGAACACAAGCGTTATTGGAAATATGTATTTGTACTGTTAGCCTGCTATTAATATTTGTGAGTCAAGACATTGTTCGTTCTGTTAAGTATTCGCTGATTTGAGACTTGTCTGTAAATTAAACATCACTTTTATATGTTGTATATATGTGTTCTATATGATTGGTATTTATGTATTTAATGATATGTGGATGTGTTTGTCTGTATATAGATGTATGTTGTTTAATATTGTGACAATGTTGTATTGTTATGTTTACAGCCCTGAAGAAGCCCGCATGGGCGAAACACGTTGGCTGTGTTGCAAAATTCGCTTGTATAATCCAAATGATGAATAAAAGGACTTATGACAACATTGAGAATAATTTGCCTCTGACATCGTGATTTTTGCTGGCCTATTGACTAACCCAAGGATTGTATTCAGATGTCTCTGTATATGTGCCTCTCTTATTGCGTGTTTATATGTTGTATTAAGGACCACCGACGGTGGCTGGTTCTGAGAGGTGGGCACGTGCATGAGACCATTAAGGAAATAATAATTGAGTTTCCAATACATTGGTAGTGGTGCGGCATTTTATACCCTGCCACGTGAATCAATGTGTTTGTCTTCCTCAAGCTGTCTAACTGTCCCTCTGAGAGATTCCATTATGACTTCCTATTCTATATTCATAACACATCCCCCTTTCTTCATTTTTCTTTTTCCATATATACATATTTACCCACTTAAAAAAAAAAAACTTAACATAAAATAAAACAAACCTCAACAACAACAAAAACCATGCATGTGTACATAACTTCATAACATAAAATTTTCAGAAATATATTCCTTCAACCATGCATGTGACTTTCATTCCCATTAAGATTCCTTGGGCAACGCTATACTTTCACTTGAAAGAGTGTGAAATTGATTTTGTGTTAAAATTCTTATCACTTGGTAGCATTTCATCATTTGTTGTGGTGAATTATCACCAACATCGTTCATGCAAGAATCACCATCACCACTCATACCTGAATTCACGCAATCATTGTTCTTAATCCTCTAAAATATCCTCAACCACCAAGTCATTGTTCAAATGGTAGTCTTTCGTGGACGAAGGGGCAAAGCACTTCTTTTCATTTTCCATACCTTTCCATCTGCTAGTTGCACAGAATTATTGAACCCTTTGACAGCTTCCATAGTTTCACGGACCAGATTCCTTCCTTGGAAACCTTATCAAGTTTCTTAACTCACACCCCACTGGCCTACCATAATCTCACACTTTCTCTTCCCATGTTTACTATGACGCCAGCTCTTTCTCTTTGATATCAAAAACTCAAATTTACCCTTTATCAATTCTTCTGATCAATATACAATAATGGACCCAAACAGCCACCCAGGTGTATATTTGGTCCTTTGTTTTCTACTAAGCATTAAAAGAAAGGGAGAAGATCCTGTTGCCTCACACACAGAGTATGTATGCCTAAACCATTTTTTCCAGTTGAACCTCCCATTCTTCCGGGTTATTAACAACATATTGAATAGTGTTCTTTATCACCCTATTGAAGCGTTCACCATTCTGTCACTGTAAGGGTTGTATAGTGATGCAGTTCTGTGCTTTATACCTAGGGGGATATTCTCAAGGACCGGCGATACCTACCGCAAACGCCAATTAACTGCAGTTTTCTTATCGCCTCCTAACCCTAAAATCTATCGCCATGTTAGCGATGTATTACCAAGCCATCGGTACATGGCGATAGTATCAGTGAACAGCAGTGAAAACTGCCGCTAACATCAGTGTGATGGCGATAGGAAATCCGGTGTTAGCGGGTGATAACTACCGTTAGGCCCTTTAGCAGCAAAAAAACTCACGTTAGTCAGCCCAACAAGCTTTTTTTGTCTCTAATGCATGAAATAGCCTATCAGTCAACCTTCATTATAAAATAGGCATAACAACCAATAAACTGCAGAATGGAGCAGCCAGGGCCAAGTGCAGCACACAGCAACAACCCCTGCAAGCCAGCCAACATCCAGGATGAGAGCTTTGATGCCTCTCTGGGCCTGCGCCTGGAGCCTGGATGCTTCGCTTGACCTGCGCCTGTAGCCTGGATGCCTCGCTGGACCTGCGCCTGGATGCCTCAACCTGCGTCTGGATCCTGGATGCCTCGCCGGACCTGCGCCTGGAGCCTGGATGCCTCACTGTACCTGCGTCTGGAGCCTGGAGTGGGATGCGGAGGAGCTATGCAGTCGATGAGCTGTGGCGGTAGACATTGAGGTGCGACGATCGCCCGTACCTGGTGGTGAAGTCTGGCAGATCGCATGGAGACACGTTGGTGACCTGTATGAGAAGACTGCCTTGCGCACCTTGGAGCTGTCTATAGTAGAGGTGCTACTGCGCCCTAATGTGGGGAGGTCTGCATTGCATACTACGATCCACCACTACACCGGGGTGCACGGGGGGAATTACCAACGGTGGGTGCAGCCTCTCTGCATCACAGGCCGGATGATGTTGGGCTGGCCTGACGCTGTGGAGGGTGAGGCCCCTGAAATCAGCCAAACTTGTGTGGCGTGAGCGCTGCAACTTTATGCCCGAGGGGGTCCTACTGCATCAACTGCATCGGGAGGTTCACCAGCAGATTTGGCAGCGACTGTTGTAGCCAGGCTTGTAAAATCCCTCCTGGCTGAGGCTCCTGCTGGCTGAGCCACAGATTTGAAGAGAGTGCAGAGGATTGCGCCACGGTGTCAATGTCCAGGTAAGGCGAAGGTGGGACACGTAGCACAGGACGCCTGGGGGTTGAGTCCCCCAGGCCTAGCACACGTATATGACACACCCCCAGTGTCGGCTCATCCGCTATGGCTGAAGAGCGTCAACCCATTGCTTTCAAGCAGTGCAGAGGAGGAACAATCTTCACATGATGATAACTTACTGATGTAACCGTTTGTTTCTCTTGCAGGTGAGAGGGTTGGTAGGACTGCTCCAAGCATGGGGCACGGCATGGGCTGATTGGCATGCCCACTCAAATGCGCAGTGACTGTTTGGTCGGCCCACTCAGGCCACCCAAAGCAGTCATGCGCACTTCCCTGTTTGTAATGCAGGCTGCATTACAGCCTGCATGGAGAACATGCCCACCCCTCCAGCCCCTGGCTGCATGACTTGTCCCGTTGCCAATTACCAATCCCACCGCTGCATCGCAGCATTGTGATTGGCTCAGGGGAGGGAGCCTGGCTGCCTACTTCCTGTTCCTGGAAGCAGACGCAGGAGAGCAGGAGCAATGAAGACACGGGACCCGGCTTTGAGGTAAGACTTCCCTTATTACATTTTTTACAACACCCGCTCACACACACATCCCCGCGTCCGCGCCCAATCCAGTGTTCTATCCAGGATTTACCACCTCACAGCTGTCCAGCCCCCCAGCACTTCTCACAGGCGGCCGCTGTGCGCCCATGCACAGCGGGTGTACCATGTGTGTGCCAAAGGCACATATGTGGTTGCGACGCACGACATAACATTGCATTCCATTCCCATGCATACTGATGCTAGGCACATTGCAACAGTAGAGTAGGTGTTGCATAGAGGAGACATCAATATCACTATTCCCACATCAGTGAGTGCAACCCAAAACTAACCTTTGAACCCCAAACCCAACCGTGAACCCTGGAATTCCTTTTTGAGCATCCATAAAACATCCAAAAATCAAATTTGACCCAAATGCACACCCCAATTTCCATATTGTACCCCAAAACACCCCCCAAATTCCAAATTGTGCCCCAAAACACCCCCCAATTTTAATATTTTTCCCCAAAACACCCCCCAAATTCCATATTTTACCCCAAAACACACCCCAATTTTCATATTTTACATCCGAAACCCATACCCACCCAAAAAACTTTAAATTACCCCATTACTGACCTCACAATGCATTGTAATCAAATGCAATGTAAAGACACCTGCGTTGTCAAAGTTGCTTTGTTGACGATGTACTGGCTGTGTTGTAATGGTTGTCTCCCGTGCCAAAGGCAACCCATAGGCTATGCCGTTTGCATCTGTCTGCCCCTGGACCGCGCTCTGCACCAAGGGTCCTTCCTCTTGGACACTCCACTGCTACGACGCCAGCACCCTCCTCGCCATCAACCCTGGATGCCACCTCGCCTGCCAGGACCAACCTCTGCTCTGGACCAGACATCGCCATCGCCATCACGGACGGCTGCATTATCGCCCACAAGGAGCACCCCGACCATCACAGAGGAGGCATTGCCATCACCTACAGAAGCACGCACTCTAATGACCCAAAGGTGACCTTGGTCCACCTCAACTCCCAGATCCAGACCAAGCCCAAGCACATCCTCTGCGGCACCTTCATGTGCGGGCCCCATGGGCCATGGCCCCCCATTCTCCAATACCATTGTAGAGCTCATTGCACCACAGAGTCTCCCATCCACCGACGACATCCTACTCAGTGAACTCAAGTTCCACCTGGACAAGCCAGTGACCATGACACCACCCCCTTCCTGGGGAAGGTCCCCTACATCAGACGCAAGTAGCAAGTCATCTCAAGAAACCACATAGCAGGACACACAGTCAAGCAAGTCACCTCCGCCAGCAGGAACTTCAACTACAGTCACAACACCGGACTCTCGTCGGACCATCATTGGTAACATCATGACTTCACCTTGCCCACCGGACGCCGCCGCCATCATCGCACCCCCTTGCAGCTGGATCAAGGCCACTGAAGAACGTTTGTCCACTCCCTCTACAACAGCACTCCACCTATGCTTCCAAACGATCACACTACAGCGCACAACCACCACCGATGGATCTCCAACAGCGCCGACATTCGGGCACCTCTGATGAACGGCACTGCGTCAGTACCTTCCGCCTGCCTGATGGCAGGCGTGAAGGTGACGCAGTGCCACATGGATAGGCTGGCACTATGCATTGCTGGAGTTGTGTCATGGATGTGACACGACTGCAGCAATGCGTGACTTTAGCGCAGACAGATATGTCAGGATTCCTGACGTATCTGTCATTACTTGTGCCATGGAGGGCTGTCCAGTGAATACAGCACATCCATGCTGTCACAAGAAGGGCATAGTGAGAAGTGTTGCAACGCTGTCTTGTTGCAGCGCTGCAACACTTTTCATGACTGGGGCCCAGGAATGCGTACTATCTTATTGATGGTGCACATTCCTGCACTGTAGTTTTGTCGCAGGGCAGTGCTGCAACATTGCTTGCAGCGCTGTCCAGCACCAAAACATGCTGAGATGTGGCCCAAGCGTTATCACCATTTTAAGACGAGCTATTTTCTAGTCTTAAGTAACTGGCTCTAACTGCAGTTAGAGACAGATTTTTTGGTCTACAGAAGTTCAAGGATCCCCTTGTGAATATGGAGTAGTGTTGTTTGCGGGTGTTTTTGCATGGGAATGCCTCGCCTGCATATAATTATCGCTAACAGAAGTAGCGATCTTTGTAACAGGTGTTTTCACCTAAAAACTGTCGCTAACGGCTGTTAGCGACCGCTTGGTAAATGGGCGATGAACTAATCGCCGCATTAGCGACAGAAAAGCGGCAATAAGTCCTTGTGAATATTCCCCTTAGTCTGTTGAAGTACTTTTTAGTCTTTTGAGATACAAATAGTACCCCATTGTTGCTTAGCAAGTTAGTTGGCATGCTTTCTAACAAAAATATCTGATCCAGGAATTGCAGCACCGCATCCGTGTCCACCTCTTACACAACTTTGATAACAGACCATCTTGAAAACATATCAATTAATGCCCAAACAAAACGTATGCACTATTCCCATTGATCCCACAATGTTGATAGCAATACACTCCCATGGTGACTTTAGCACTGGAAATACTCCCATGGAGGTTTCAAAGTGATTAATGATTTGTCAGCTGTATTACACACCTTACAGTCATGCAAATATCTTACTATTTCCACATCCATGCGAGGCCACCAATATGATGTCTTAACTGTCTGCTTAATCCTGAAAAATCCAAAAAGTCCTTCATGGGACAATCCAACAATTCACTTGTGAAAAACGTTTGGGTGAATTACTTTCTCACCTCTCCAAATATTCTCTCCTTGCATACACAGTTCAAATCTCACTTCCCAAAAGGGTTTCAATGAATTTACTAAACCAACTTTTTTAGGCCTTTATGAGCTATTCTCTGATCTTAATTAATTCTTCATCTTTTGTGTACACAAGTTCCCATACATCCTTTTTGATACAAGGGTTGTCATGGTCCTGCACTCACGCAATTGGTCTACATTCCACAATTCATCTTTGCACATATCCAATTGTTTTCGCATTCTCGAAAGAAAATTGGCAATTACATTCTCTTGACCAGGTACATTTATAATCTTGTAATTATAATCTTGCAATTTTATTGATAACCTAGCAACTCTTGCTGAAGCATTAATTGTTCCTTCTCTTGTGAGTACCTTCACTAAAGGTTTGTAATTGCACCTCAATATAAAACCCCACACAAATGCTCTAAAATGGTCTGCAGCCCAAATGCAAGCTAATGTTTCTTTATCTATGATGGAGTATCACTCTTCTGTAGGGCACAAAGACCTGGAAGCATACACGATTACGTTTTGTTTTCCATCACTTTCTACCTGAGTTAGAACTGCACCTAACTCTTTGCTGGTAGCATCTATTGTGATCACATAATGTACTTCAGGATCAAAACGTTTAAGTGAAGCTACATGTGCGATACATTTCTTCACATTACGAAAATCTGATTCACATTCTGACCATTCAAATTTGGTCTTGTTTTTCATTAATTGTCTAATGTTGTACCTTCTAGCTTCAAATTTTGGAATACATTTTGAACTGAACTCAGCTAGACCCATGAATGACCTCCCCTCTTTTCTGCAACATGGTGCTGGTGGGTTTTGTATGGCATCCACTAAAGATAGGTTTGGTTTAAAACCATCACAATTGAGTATGTATCTTAGATCACACTACTTTCGACAAATGTATATTTAGAATACTCAAGTGTCCAACCACAGGACCATAGGTTGCTCAATACCTCTTCCAATGATTTCTCATGTTCTATTTTACGTATTCAAAAAATGTGTACCTCGTCTTGAAAATACTTTACACATTTTCTCTTCCCAAATAATTGGTGCATTACCCGTTGAAAAATGGCAGTCTCCGATGCCAAGCTAAATGGCATTCCTTTAAACAGAATTGGTCCACTATAATATTTCTATTCAAATTACATAAATGTACACATAGTCTAAGCCTGCCATTAATACGTTGTTCCACTACCAGATGTAAAATTCATGCAGATGCTTCTATGGGCTCTATTATATCAACAGCAACTAACTTGTTAAGTTCCCTTGCTACTTCCTCTCTTACTGATATAGGAACATTCCTGACTTTATATATTTTTGGTACAGATTCCTCTTTAAGTCTGATTCTCTGCTCAAATCCATTTAGCTTGCCAAATATTTATTCAAATACAGAAGGAAAGCTCTTTAACATCTGTTCACCCACTCTTACACCCTCATCCATCTCAAGTACTGTTCCCTGCCATTAGGATCTAGAATTATGTGTACGTTTTTCTGATCACTCCATCCCAGGACGGACAGATCTTTCTTTGAAACATACAGTTTTCCATATGTGTGAGAGTTTTTTAATTCAAAGTTGAGCCAACAACATCCAGTCATGCCAATGTTCTCCCCTCCATATCCTTCTAACTATATATCTGTAGGAAATTATTTTGTACCCACAACATTTTTTCTCCAAATCTCTTCATTTATAACTGTATAACTCTGCAAAAATGTTAATGCTCACTTCCTCAATTTTCATCCAACACTCAGGTTTGTTCTCTATTAGCAAGCATCCATGTTGTACATTTAAAATTAGTTTCTTCTTGAATTCTGAATGGCATTCCAATCCTTCCTCATCATTTCCACTAGAATCATCCTCATTATCCACATATTCCTTCATGCATTTTGCTAAACTTGGTTTTCCGTCTACATGCTTTTTCATAATAACCTATAATGCCGCACATGTTACAGTTTCTTTGCAGGACATGACTTGTCAAAAGCCAGACGATTCGTACTCCCACATCTGTCTTCCTTAGGAAATTTTGAGCTATTCCGTTCAAATCTTTGTTTTGTGTTGTCTTTTATTTAAGCAACTTTTTCTGAACTTTTGCCTCTATCCTTAATGCACTTGCATACCTACTAGATGTTTCAGCTTTGCATACTTAGCAAGTATATAGTCTAAACATGTGTCACCATTCATCAATAACAGTTCCTGAAAAGCAGGGTTTGAGGCATGCATCACCACTTGATCTTGAATGAAATCGTCTAGTAATCCCCCAAACGCACAATCTATAGCTGACTTCCTTAACTCACTGAAACACTCATCAATCGATTGAGATTTGATTTGTTTTCTCTGAAAGAATTTTTACTGTGTGATACTGATACAAAGTTTTGGAGCAACATGCTTGTCCAAATTTGCTAACTCAGCATCAACATTAAAAGTATTACTAGCCCTACTACCAATAACAGATTTGTTAATCTGATTGTACATTGTTAGCCCTTGCGGACCTTAGAAGTGCAGTAAAATGCATTTCTTGTGCTCTTAAAACATCTTCTAATCAGAATTCAAGAAGTGAGGAGGGGGACGTGATGTATTGGGGAAGGTTGTTTCAAGCCTTTGCAGCAATGTGGGAAAATAAACGACCACCAGTTCTGCTTCTGTTGATGCAGTGGGTGCGTGTGAGTGAGAGTGAAGCTGAGCTCTGTGTCTGCTGTACCTTCAATGTGTGGGTGAGAAGCTTGAAGTGCCAGCATTTCTTGATGAGGAGCCAGTGGAGCATCCTGAGGTGAGTTATGATGGGAGTGTGGCGTGGAAGGTCGAGGAGTCTAGCGGTGGTGTTTTGGACAGTGTGGAGTTGGGGAGGAGGTGGATACAGATTCCGGCTTAGAGTGCGTTGCTGTAGTCCAGTCTGCTCATAATGAATGCTTGTGTGATGGCACATCTAGAGTTCTGGGTGGCCACTTGATGATCTTACACAGCATTTTTAGGATGTGGAAGCAGGAGGAGGTAAATTATAAGGCAAAAATAAATTGCGTGCCATGGAAATACCTGAACGTGACTGATTTATTTTTGCCTTATAATTAAACATGCATACAGAAAATAATGGTGAAAATAAAAGACACGATTTACACAATGCCAAGTATGGAGCATTTAGAAAAATTGCTCCTCACAGTAGCTGAGACACAATTTGCCACATGGCTAATTCATGGATTTATTTCTCTTTCTACGTTTCATTTTACATCTTGTTTGAAACATTTTCAAATAGCAAGATATGAAGTGTGTAGGGAGGGATTTGTTCATTAAACCTGGGTCTTGCCTTTTGATAACAGGTGTCAGAATGGAGAAACTGAAGTCTTTCTCAGAAGAAACAAATGCGAAACTTCGTTTGGTCCTTCATTAATATGTAAAGAGGCAACACTTCAGGGAGCGTGCAATGCATCCATGGCCAATTTGACGTGTTATCTGAAGGGTGTCCCTGCTGCCTTTATTCGTCCATTATTCAGATTAGTTTCCAATGGAATTTATTTGATTCTGAACGACCAAGGTTGCTGTGGGATGAAACTCGGAGTACCTTATGTGGTGATGGTTTCCAGGGTTGTGACCTGATGTAATAATGTCTTATTCTCACCTGCACACAAAGTCAGAGAAGTTACCGTATGGACTTCAATTGCTTTTTTTAATGTTAACTTTAATAAGTTAAGTAGACTGAAAGTCTAATTGCTTCAAAAGGATGTCATGTTAACATCTGCTAGAAAGACATTTGATCTCCAAGTTAGATGGTCTTCCTCTGAAATACAATCGCTATTTCATACAAACATTCTTCAACATTTAGGTGAACTTGTGCACCGCATATTCAATGCTTTCAATACCACAGGAGTGATGCACTTTTTTAAAGCGAATGGGTCTGACTTTATCAGCCTGTTCCATACTGTATTTGGAGTGATTCCATCCTTTTTACACACTTCGGTTTCCAGTGCATTTGGAGGCATACCGCTAGTGTTATTCCTGATTGTTGGAATTTTGGTCCTATTTATGTTGCCCTGAAATGGATGTTACACCTTGAGACCAAATGGTAATGGAACTACCACACATCCTGCTGTGCCACGAATGCATGATACAGAACTTTTGAGTGTCCTTACTTTGACAACTAGTCTTTATCCTTCCAACCTATATGTTTAGACTGTGCACAGCCCATGTTCCAGTGTCTGTTGTGCACTTTTGAGTTTGCACTGGACATATGTCTTACAATGCAACTGGTTCAATCTATGGATATGGATCTGTAGATGCATCAGCAAGGGCTCATTTTCAGTGCTGTCCTAAGGGACTACCATTGCTACAGGATGCTTACTATGAGCCATTTCTGGTTGCTCTCACTTTGGAGTACAGGGTCATGGCTCCTCCGCTGTGGTTACATTGTTGACTGGCACACCATCAGCGGCTGCACATTGGGCTGGATACAACCATGTTCATTCTTTGAAACTTGCAGTCCGGGCCACTGTTGAAACATCGTTTGAGGTAGCGGATTCCTTCCTTGATCCTACTGACTCTCCGAACATGGAAAACATTTCATAAGCCTTCTAAAATTTAATTTGGCATCTTGTTTTTACGTTTAATTTGATCTTTTCATTCGCTTTTTATATTTTTTTGTTTTTAATTGCCATTTTTATGCATTAATGGCTTTTATTTTTAAAGTGCATTTTATATTCATTTTATGATAATTAGGTTGCTAGATTAAGTCTGACATTTTTAGACCATCTTCTACGTTTTAGTTTGAAGCCAGAGGCTCCCTCCAGCCAAGGAGTGGGTGCTCTAAGGTCCAATAGGTCCCAAGCACACAGTCTCCATTTTAAACTATGGGCTTAAACTTGACATCTTTTCTAACAGTGTCTTTCTTCATGCTTTGCACGTATATGATAACATACTTAGAAAGTATTTTGGTTGCGGCATAGTTCTTGGTAAGCATTTTATCATGTCGTTCATACTCTATGTCCAAGGCCAAGGAACATTGAATACTGTAGGAGAGTAGGATCTGCTTCACATGGGTACCCCCACTTTTTGCTGGTGTTTCACTGTTGTTCGACCTTAGTCTGGCTGTGGCCCTGCTAATCAGGACCACAGCCTAGCTGCTTCCTCCCTAAAATGGTTTCCATGTACCTTAGGTACATATCTAATTGGATTCTGGAGTGCCTTATAAGCCCCAGGTATATGGTATATTATGTACCTAGGGCATAGGTACCTCAGAGGCCTACCAGGGGCTGAAGCATGTATTATGCCACCCCTGGGAAGCACTCCAAAATGGCACCACAGGTCTGCTACTGCACCCTGGGTAAGGGTGTGCTTGCACCCCTTACTGTGGTATAGGCTACCTATATCACTACCCTATACAGACACATATAAACCTATAAGCCACTCCTATGGCAGGCCTTGACAATCCTGAAGGCAGAGTGCTTGGTTTTGTGTGAGAGGGTGCCCAAGCATGAGCAGGGTCCCTCTGCAGCTTTCGGAAATACTTCCTTTTGGCTGTTCTGTGATACAACCATACCATATACTCTTAAGTGCATTATAACCTTGCGGTAAATGCTAACTTTGGGATGGCTGCATCAAAACATGTTGTGTTTGGTGTCAAACACTTTTTAATACTGCCCCCCGCCACCAATTCTGGCAGCGGGGGGTAGCATTCCACCCTTCTAGAGGGAGAGACATGTTCACACTAGCTAAACCCGGCAGGACTTTCCTGTGCCCTGGCATCACAAAATGGATGCCTCTGCCACAGACACGGGTCTGGCCTCCTGCTGCTGACTGAAACTCCGGCAGGGGAGGCCTGGACAATAGGTTTCCTGTCGAGGGGAGGTGTCCTCACCTCCCCAGACAGGCTGATGTGTATTGGGGCAGGGCGGGAGCACTCTCTGGTGCTTTGAAGTCCTGCACTGGGGGCACACTTGGTGTCCCTGCGCATACTCCAGTTCCAACCAGTTGCAGGGGTGCCTGCCCCTGCTCTGGTGCGAAACTGGACAAAGGAAATGGGTGTAACCACCCCTTCCTGGCCCACCCATGGGTGGGGCCTTAGAGTTAGTCTATCCCCTAAACTTACTATAAGTATAGAAATCCAGTCCATAGGACTTTAGATTACCCTGGACGAAACTCTGCTACATATATCCTGGACCTTCGACATTCTATCCTGACTAGAAGACTGAAGAAATCTCCCTTGGGGTCAAGGAGTGACTTCCCTGATTGGCAGGCACCAAAGAAGCAACTGACCGGTCTGCCTTGCTGAAGCTCCTGCCTGACGCTGAAGTCTTTGCATCACCAGAGGTAGGTTTCCAGACTTCCCCAAGGCTACCCTGAGTCCACAGCAAAGCTGAGGCCCGTGGCTATCGTGGGTGACGTGGAACCGTGACCCCCTTTGCAGCAACACTATCTTCCTGGTCTTCCCTGAAGTTGTGCTTTGGGGTCCGAGTAGCCCCAGCCTTGAGCACCTCCTGCACCGAAGATTGTTGGCTCCCACTCCACGAGTGACCCGCGGGCCAGCTTCAAGTGCGACCGCTCGAGGCTCCTTCGCGATCACTAGCCCGTTGGCTAGCAGGTCCCCATGAAGGCAACTCCTCTTCTGCTTGGGCTTTCCTGGTTGCTCCAGATGTGCCCTGATTTACCCTTGCTGGGTGAGTCCCTCAGACCTTGTTGGTCAGCACCGCAGTCCTTTCTCTAAATTCCAGTGACTTGCCGTTGCCAAGGCTTGTTGGGTCCTTTCTGGTCTCCGACACCGCAGCACTTGACAGACTTTGTGGGACAGCTCGAATCCGGCTCGTGAACTTTGTCAGTTGTGTTTACACACTGCATACAGTCCCAGTGGGTCCCCTGTGTCACTACCTTGGGGTCCTAGCGATTCTAGAGGCAATAGGCCTAGTGCCTGTTCCAGTCGTGGTTCTTATACCACTTTTTTGGTATTGGGTTGGTACGCCCCCAGGGCCCAAATGTGTATTTGTGCTTTTACTGATGATTGCTATCTTGTAACTTACGCACTTCAAAATCCAGTCTCATAAAGAGACTAGAGGGGTGTGTGTTAACCTAAATACATATATTTAAAATATATACCTGGTGTGGTTGTCCTTTCATTTGATCATTCAAGAGATTATAGACTGGTAAAACAAGCTGCTTTACATTCCTTCAAGACTTAGCCTGAAGGCTGCTCTCCATAGCCACCACTAGAATAGCTTTCAATAAAGGTTGTCTTTAACCTATCACCATAAGGGGTTGCTTGGACTGATACAAGGTGCCCACTAGAACTAGTGGACAGCATATATCAGGCCACCTTCTCACAAATACGATGCCCTTGAATTAGGCTGTCCAGTTAGAGACAGTTCTGAGTCTCAAGACAAACAATCACATTAGCTCTGCACCTCTGACACAATGTGATTGGAACAGTGCATTTTTTACATAAACCACCTTTGGGCCAAATTCAGCAGAGGAGCAGTACTGCCGACTATCCTGGAGCACTGTGCCTGTGACTGATATGCATCCCTGATGACTCTACTCTGTATCCTGCAAAGGACGGTAGACTTCTCTACCCCAGATCAGCTTCTTGGTACATCATACACAGGTATGTGGGTTGGATTGTCCCAAGAGATATGGCAGAGGGCACTCCCACTATGCTCTTGATAGTGAAGGTAGAATTAGGTAGGAGTATAAGCATATGCATAATCATATATTCACCTAATCCAACAATAGTTGAACCTCATTTCTGTATTGCTGGTTACAATGCTTTGCTACACCGGCCTAATAATTGCAGCTTATATTTCTCATGCTTCAATAAATATTTGAAGAAACCAAGTCGTATCATTCTGGTGTCTCTCTTTGGGCATGCCTGAGTAACAACAAAAGGGTAGATGTGTATCCCCAATTTCCTTGGTGAACTAGAGTAGTCATGTTCTGAAGTTGCAGATACCATCTGGTACCCTGTAAGGTTAGGTTCCAGATAGTGCACTGTGAGCTAGCTATGAATTGGGCCAACATGCTCCTATGATATGTGTGGACTCCTCATATTCTGCCGGTTATATTGCTCGGATACATAGTCTACTTGATTCGCAGTAACCGTATGACAGGTGTTGCCCTGTGATTTCTTCTTGAGTTTGTTGTCCAGGATAAGTCCAAGGTATCTGGCTTGGTCTGTTGGAATATGTGTTGGACCTAGCTCCATACACTCAAGGAGAAATCCCAGGGCAAGCTCTTGTTCCCAAAGATCAGTACTTCCGTCTTGTTGATGTTGAGCTTCAGGTACTTCTCTCTTTCATCCAGTTTTCCATGATATTCATGCAATTTGTGAAGTTATTCCTGGTGGTGTTAGTGTCATCTGTCAGCGATAATATGAGCTGTGTATCATCTACATAGGAGACAATGTTGATGCCATGTGAACGGATGATATTTGTGAGCGGTGTAATGCACATGTGGAAGAGGGTTAGGCAGAGTGATGATCCTTGCAGCACTCTGCTCTTGGGATCCAAGGAGTACGGAAGAAGTCTTACTCTCGGGGTTCTGCCTGTGCCGAATGAGGTTTCCACTTCAGTGG
Source organism: Triturus cristatus (assembly GCF_964204655.1). Lineage (NCBI taxonomy): Eukaryota > Metazoa > Chordata > Amphibia > Caudata > Salamandridae > Triturus > Triturus cristatus. Next base: position 542,914,344 of record NC_140584.1, read on the forward strand.
TGGTCCTTGTATTCCTGTATGGTGCAGTCTTGTAATGAGGCTGTGGTGAGTAATGGTGTTGAAGGCCTCAGAGAGGTCGAGTAGGAATAGTGCTGCATTTTCTCCTTGCTTGAGGGTGGCCTGGATGTTGTCTGTGGCTACGATGAGGGCTGTTTCCGTGCTGTGGTTGCTGTGGAATCCTGACTGAATGCTGTCCAGAAGTGGGTGGAGTTTGAGATAGATGGAAAGTTGCTTTTTGATTGCCTTCTCCGTGACTTTGGCTGGGATGGATGGCAGAGATAGATGCTGATTTTGCTTGGGTTGGCAGATGGTTTCTTAAGGAGGGTATTGACTTCTGCGTGTTTCCAGCGCTCTGGGAAAGTTGAGGTTTCGATGGAGGAGTTGATGATGGATGTGCATGCGTGGCTGACCATAGTTGATCCTACGACGCTGTAGATGTAGTGGGGGCACAGATCCATGGGGGTCCCTGAGTGGACTGACTTTATGATTGAGGCTGTGTCTTCGTCAGTGAGTGGCTTCTAGTTAGGTGTTCGTCCTTGTTGGTCATAGTGGACAGCTGGTTGATGAGGTCCTGTGGGTGGGGCTGGGGATTGAAGGTGCTGTAAATCTTTGATATTTTGTTGTGGAAGAAGTAGGAGAGGTTGTTGCAGAGTTCTTGTGAGGGGGTGATGTATTGGCTGTGGCTGCAGGGTTGGAGAATTATTTAACGATTGTGAATAGTTCTTTGTCGTTGTTGGAGCTGAGTTCAGTTCTCGGTGCCAGAACACTGTTCCCTGTTTTCCTCAGTTGGTGGTGGTAGTGGCTGAGTCTGGCCTTGTAGGTGTTTCTGGTGGTAACTTCATGGCAGGTTTTCCATTTCCTCTCTAAGAAGAACCAACAAGCAAGCCAGGTGGTACACTGATGACCTCAGGCAATCCAAGCACTACTGCAGTAGGAAGCAACCACAATCATGATTTTGCCTTGTTGGGCTTCATTAGTGACCTGCCACTAAGGGAAAGTTACAGATGAAGGCAGAAGGTGGGCCATAGAATGCTCGACTACGAATAATTACTGATAAACTACTAGTTCAAGTCTATCCGCCCACTGCACCACATGCGATCAAAGATAAATGCCTTCAGTATACTTCACCAATTGTATTATAGGACAGCTGACTTCAATGCTATACAATCCTTCCATCCTGCCAGAAACTGCCCTACCAATAGAGATGAATTGTCCATACAGAGGTTTGACAAGCCCACTGCTCCCCAACTGCGTGACAAATATTAACTATCGATCCTTCTATTTCTTTTGTATCGCATATGAAAGCACCTTCAAATACGTGATTTCATAATGCCAGCTGTACCAAAATCGATTGTGTTTATTAGACAATAATGTTCCTTTATCTGCAAGATTCTGGGCCACATACATGTTTGACATGCTAACTGTCTTGCCTCGTTCTTCTCTAATGACACTGTCGTCAGAAAGGGTGCAGGAAGGGTTCTAAATGCATGTTCATGTTTAAAACCAATCACTTTTACTAAGTATTTTTCAGTGTAGTGATATAATTTGATGTATTAATGTCAGGGCTTCCACGTGTTAAAGAAATACACTTTTTTGAATTTTGAAGAGGCTTTCTCATATTTTACGTAATGTTTGTTGTAGGATTCATATTGTTACCTAGAAGGGTATCAAACAGTACATAGGAACAGTGGTCCCAGTCGATAGTTTCATGTACATGGAAATAAACAGTACTTTATCAAGAAAGAATAAACAAAAAGGCGTATTTATGGTTAGTACACAGTGTTATTTAATTACACTGGACTCATAAATGATTCATACATTTGTTATCACAATGTTAGGAACGGTGCCCCAGGAGGGGAGGGGAAAGGTTGGGGTGTGGTGATTTAGGGTGAGGATAAGGAAGTGAAAGTACGGAAGTGTGATTCATACAATATAATAATTTTTACACGACAGGAAGGCTCATAAATAAGCCAAGTTATTCACATAGTATCCATAGTTCCAGAAGCCATGATAAAAAAACACTGTGATTTATCGCTGTTGTTGTAACTAGCCAGTGTTCTCAGATGTCGACGTTTCGACCATTATAGGATTGTAGGTAAGTCCCTTACGCCGGGGTCTTCCTCAGGACAGTGGTAGTGAGACGGGGGAAGACGTAAATACCTGGGGAACAAGTTGAGAAATCATTTAGACCTATATTCTCCCAAAGCAGGGAAATAGAATAAATCAAGGGTGAAGGACAGCTTCTTTACCCTGGAAAGGCCTTCGTGTGCCTGGGCGTTAAGAAGATGGGTGCGTGGGCTCTAGTGAAATGAACGAGAGCAAAAACTTGCAGGGAAATGAGCAGGTTCAGTAAGGAATCCAGGACCCACTGTAATCAAATAGATAAACCATTTGATGCGTAGGGCCCTTGGGTTTTGCCAACGGAATCCAATGATGTTATCCATCGATCATTTTGCATTTTGTGTTTTCAAGCTCTATTGCTGTTTCAAAGTAATTGTTGTTATGGACATACGGCTGTTATGATGGGCCCCTTATAAACTTTGTTTAAAGATGTTTTACATTGTAAATAATGTTGAAAGAAGAACTCCATATGTTTGTTAGTTCTGGCTTGCATGTGGCGCTTGATACCTGCTTGACTAAATTCATTGCGAAATTTGAGAGAAGGACTTAGTGGCATGTTCTGACTCAACTGAAGCAGCAAAACGCAATAATAAAAAAAGACTTTCTCCCACATTTTATTTAAAAGTGCTAAAAACGGTTAACACAAGCTCTGATCAGCATCTAACGTATATGACCTCACACTTACCTCAGAAATAGATAACTAGAGAGACAGATGTAGACACACAAAGGGGCAGATTTGTCAAAATGGGACACAACGCAGCAAGACAACTTGCTGTGCAGCGTTGCATCACCAGGAGAGGGCAGGAAAGATACTATTTTAACATTATATGGAGCATTCCTGTCCTCAGCTTGCACTGGTGCCACAATGTGCTGCCTAGCACCAACAAAAGCACTCTTGCACCATGGTGGAACAACTTCCTGCACAAAACCAATCCTTTGAGGCTGTTTCCTCTTTCTATGTGTGTTTCAGAATGTATCTCACTATAGAGTTAGCTACATATACAGTTCTTGCAATGCTATTTTTGTAAAATTTAGTTCACAGTAAAAAAATGGCACTTAATCTGAAGGAGAGCAAACGGAATTAAATCTATGCAGCAAGAAAAATACACACTAATCTTGTAACTGCAGACCTCTCAATTACCTTCGTACTCTTGTAATGAATGAGCAAATGGATGTTTATTACAATAATTGTTCGGCATTAAATGTTTATTTGGCAAGCAAGGTCTAAATGAAGTGGTCAATAGAAGGAGCCTCAAATTAGAAGAAACAGAAAACTGAGGTGCCCCACTAAAGCTGAAGCCAAAGCTTCGAAATACTGATAACCTCCCTCAGTCCCCCCAGACTTATTTGGAATTCTAACATGCTTTATTAATAAAACTAATAAAGCTAAAAATCTATGGGTCATTTGAGAACAGAATTTCAGGCCCACAATATCACAAAATATTGAGTTGTAAATATCAGGTGAAAGCAATATCGGGCAAAAAAATATTGTGATACCAAAAAATTGTAATGCAGAATAAATATAATGTAAAATATATATTTGTAATAATAGTGTTACATTATATATATATATATATATATATATATATATCAAGGCTCGTAGGGGTGACCAAAGGGCAAGCAGCACTCGAACACGACACTCTTTTCCCCAGTAAAAGCATTTATTTGGTATGCTCAGCTTCGCTTCTCAGTCTATTAGCATACGACTGCCACCTGACGCGTTTCGTAGTTCACTTCCTCAGAGGCACCGCAGTCGAAGGAAGCAAGCCGGGCCACATCCTCCTTTTTAATCCAATCGTCCGCTGATATGCAGCTGCTCTGGATGAGACAAAACGCAATGATTAATGGGAGATGTAGTCCGTAATTACTTATCCATAGATGGTTGCTTCCTTAATAATTGCCAAGTTCATAGCTCTGCATTGAGCCCCTAGGAGTGAAGCTGCGCTCAATCCATGTGCCGTGCTCCACATTGAGCCCCGTGTTTTGGAACTCGTGGCCCCCTTCACATGGGGTGGTGCTCGCTCAGCGGCTGGTCTGCCGCTTGTTACATCAAGGCTCGTAGGGGTGACCAAAGGGCAAGCAGCACTCGAACACGACACTCTTTTCCTCAGTAAAAGCATTTATTTGGTATGCTCAGCTTCGCTTCTCAGTCTATTAGCATACGACTGCCACCTGACGCGTTTCGTAGTTCACTTCCTCAGAGGCACCGCAGTCGAAGGAAGCAAGCCGGGCCACATCCTCCTTTTTAATCCAATCATCCGCTGATATGCAGCTGCTCTGGATGAGACAAAACGCAATGATTAATGGGAGATGTAGTCCGTAATTACTTATCCATAGATGGTTGCTTCCTTAATAATTGCCAAGTTCATAGCTCTACATTGAGCCCCTAAGAGTGAAGCTGCGCTCAATCCATGCGCCGTGCTCCACATTGAGCCCCGTGTTTCGGAACTCGTGGCCCCCTTCACATGGGGTGGTGCTCGCTCAGCGGCTGGTCTGCCGCTTGTTACATCAAGGCTCGTAGGGGTGACCAAAGGGCAAGCAGCACTCAAATACGACACTCTTTTCCCCAGTAAAAGCATTTATTTGGTATGCTCAGCTTCGCTTCTCAGTCTATTAGCATACGACTGCCACCTGACGCGTTTCGTAGTTCACTTCCTCAGAGGCACCGCAGTCGAAGGAAGCAAGCCGGGCCACATCCTCCTTTTTAATCCAATCATCCGCTGATATGCAGCTGCTCTGGATGAGACAAAACGCAATGATTAATGGGAGATGTAGTCCGTAATTACTTATCCATAGATGGTTGCTTCCTTAATAATTGCCAAGTTCATAGCTCTACATTGAGCCCCAAGGAGTGAAGCTGCGCTCAATCCATGCGCCGTGCTCCACATTGAGCCCCGTGTTTCGGAACTCGTGGCCCCCTTCACATGGGGTGGTGCTCGCTCAGCTGCTGGTCTGCCGCTTCTTACATCAAGGCTCGTAGGGGTGACCAAAGGGCAAGCAGCACTCGAACACGACACTCTTTTCCCTAGTAAAAGCATTTATTTGGTATGCTCAGCTTCGCTTCTCAGTCTATTAGCATACGACTGCCACCTGACGCATTTCATAGTTCACTTCCTCAGAGGCACCGCAGTCAGCCTTTGTCAGGGGGTCCCAGAAGGACCCCCAAGGGCAAAAATTAATTGTAATTTTTTTTCGAAAAATCGCCGAATCCTCCTTTTTAATCCAATCGTCCGCTGATATGCAGCTGCTCTGGATGAGACAAAACTCAATGATTAATTCCTTATTAAGGAAGCAACCATCTATGGATAAGTAATTACGGACTACATCTCCCATTAATCATTGCGTTTTGTCTCATCCAGAGCAGCTGCATATCAGCGGACGATTGGATTAAAAAGGAGGATTAGGCGATTTTTCGAAAAAAAATTACAATTAATTTTTGCCCTTGGGGGTCCTTCTGGGACCCCCTGACAAAGGCTAGGGGGTCAGGAACTGTCCACCCTGCCCCCTTTTCACGTTCTCCACCTTTGTTTTTCACCCCCTCAGACTGCGAGAGACAAAATGGCGGCCGACACTTCCTGGTTTCGACCGATTCGAATGTTTACTAAGATCTAACAACCAATCAGAATCGCGCTCGTGCACGGCGGCGTGCGCGTACGGTAAGCTTAAGGTACGCGCTCGGAGCGCGCCTATAGATATATATATTGATTTAAATGCTATTTTCTCAGGAAATACTGAACAGATTTACACGAGACCTTCAAAAGGCACATCCCTGACCTGAGGGCTACCTCTCTGCCAAATTTCAAGTAATTCTGTTCAGCCGTTCGGGCTGTAGCTCGGACTAAAGGTCCTATGGAAAAATGCATGGGGAAAACGCGTTTTGGGACCCCCCCTTTTTCTCAGCCCCCGCTTGACGAATCCCCCCGAGACTTTCAGGGAAGGAGCGGAGCGCTCCACCTATTTTGAGAATTTCGCGAGGATTCGTCAATTGGCGCCAAAGTTATTCCAAATAGAATGTTTTGGATTTCCTATTGAAACACGGTCCTAACTATAACTATCTACTGGCGACCGCCAGTAGATAATATAGGTATGTATATATATATATATATATACGAATTCACACATATATATGTGTGTGTGTGTGTGCGCTAGGCTGAAACACGTCTTGTGGTTTTGGTGAAGTAAAGTGGTACCTTCCCCCCTCCCCCAAAGAGATTGTGTATACTTTTTTGCTCTGGACTGTGCATACTTTTGACTGGCTGCTCTTCTAGTCTTTAGCGCTCCTCCCTGAAGTGGTCCCGTATTCTGGCCGGAGATCTCTGGAAATTAAAGTATATATCTATATATAGTGTTAAATATTATAAAAATGTATTTAATTCACATTATGTTAATGTTATATATTAAAATGTTTAAGATTTAGTATTTTAAACTGTATATATATACATACACATATATATATATATATATATATATATATATATATATATATATATATATATATATATATATATATATATACATAACCTACTGGCGGTCGCCAGTAGGTAGTTATAGTTAGGACCCCTTTTCCATAGGAAAACCTCAACATTCTATTTTGAATAACTTTGGCGCCGGTCGATGAATCCTCGCGAATTTCTCAAAATAGGTGGGGCGCTACGCTCCGCTCCTACCCTGAAAGTCTCGGGGGGATCCGTCAAGCGGGGGCTGAGATAAAAGGGGGGTCCCAAAACGCGTTTTTCCCATGCTTTTTTCCATAGGACCTTTAGAACGAGCTACAGCCCGAACGGCTGAACAGAATTACTCGAAATTTGGCAGAGAGGTAGTCCCTAGGTCAAGGAAGTGCCTTTTGTAGGTTTGGTGTAAATCTGTTCAGTAGATTCTGAGAAAATAGCCTTTAAATCAATATATATATCTGAGCCCGCTTACGGTACGCTTACCGTACGCTTACGGTAAGCGTACGGTGGCGTGCGCGAGCGCGATTCTGATTGGCTCTTAGATCTTAGTAAACATTCGAATCGGCCGAAACCAGGAAGCGGCGGCCGCCATTTTGTGTATTTCACTCTGAAAAAAAAGAGTGAAAACAAGAAAAGGGGGCAATGAGGAGAGTTACAGCCCCCCTAACATTTGTAAGGGGGTCAAAGAAGGACAGAAAAGTACAAAAAAAACATTTATTGATTTTTAAAAAAATCACGGGGTACGCGTACGGTAAGCTTACGGTAAGCGTACGGAAGAAAAAATAAAAATGAATAAATGAAATGAAGAATTAAGAGTTAAGATATTAGGGAGCTCTAAAAAGAGCTGTTGTGTTTATGAAGTCATTTTTTTAGTGGTACCTACAAGTAAGTACCGATGCAGAGTCTAAGGTTCAAAAGGAAGACTCTGTTCCCTTCATCATTGAAGTGCACACCATCTCCTCTATAAATGTCTTGCATGTCATAACGCAAGTTGTTGTGGTAAATGGCACCCATACCATAGTCACGGAGGAAAGCAGAAACAGATTTGTTGACGTGCTTTCTTGCTTTGTCAATCTGTGGACAGAAATGATTGGACCAGTTCCATTTTTGCCTTTGGCATATGTTGGAAAACACAAAGGCAGTTTTAGGGAAAAGTGAAAACAGTTGTGCAAAGGTGTCCTTCATAAGCATTTCCAGACCTACCCCAGTCAAAGTGCCTAGGTCATTGCCACCACAGTGCACTATTATGAGGTCAGGGTGTTGGATTTGCATGAAGGATTTCACCAATGGCATCAATTGGTGCCACTTTAACCCTCTCTGACCAATCCATTTAATGTCTACATTTGGCAAAGCAAGGTCTCTCACCATATCTGTTTTCTCTGCAAACTTTTCACTCCAGAAGACATAGCTGTGCCCTACAATCCACACTGTGAACATCTTCAAAGGAGAACTGGATGCACTCAGGAGGTGTCTTTCAGTAGAATGGCAATATGAAAAGAAAGACAGTTTGGAAATGGAGGCATACATATTTTTTTCAAAACAAAAAGAACTGATTGGCTGTTTCATACCATTCTAGAATAAAAACTAGGCTGTAAGTGTAAATTAATAGAAGCATGTTTTGTATTGGTACAAAAAATGTGTAACCAAAGAACAGTACTATGGATTTGCTGTTAGGTTTGAAAAGTCAAGCACTCTTGCTCTGTGGAATTGAAACATTGTTTGGCGAACTTCTGACCTAACTCAACACAGCAGTGTTCCATGAGCTGTTGCTATGGTAGCAGGCAGAAGTCAAGTTGGGGGAAGGGTACTAGGCAGAAGTCAAGTTGGGGGAAGGGTACTTTTGGAAAAGGGTTGGTTTTCAACCAATAGAAATGTGTGATTACATTTGAAAAAAAGGGGGAAGCACTGAGATTTGAAACTTACATGTATATGTGTGGAAAAATAGAGGGAAAGTTTGCCATTATCTGGTTCTGCTGAGAGGAGAGAGGTGAACACAACAGAGATCCTGGCTCTGATAATCTGCTGTTTGAGTGTCACATTTCTTTCACAACTAACTAATTTTAAAGGTGAGTTTAGAGTTTGAGAGGGGATGTATGTGGTAACTTAAGAAATGAATAATAGAAATGGAAATTGTTTTGTTTGTAGTTGCGTTTATCATTTTCTGTTTTGGGAGAAATTTAAATGTGAGGAACATGTAAAATAATATGGAGTATGTTTTCACAACAAATTAAGGTGTACTGGAAAAAAAAAGAATAGTTTAAGGGTTTGAGGTTGGACTCAGTAATGCAAATACATTCAGCATCACTAAGGCTGGTTGCCCTTGCTGGAGTGTAGGCAGCCACCCAGGTTACACATGGAGATGGTCTGAAAAAGAAGTTTGGACATGTGCATTTAAGAAAATCAAAAAAAGTGGTTTCATAATGTGTCAGTCTGTAAAAGTGATTTTCACTTGCCCCGAAAAAAAAAGAGCAGTAAGTGTGCTTTCAAATTGGCAAAGAAATTTCGTTTTGGGACTAATGTGAAAACATGACTCTGTGTGCAGAGAGGAATTATAGGCAGAGATTTATTGCGTATTGCTCTGGTGATTTCACAGTTGCATTAGATGGAAAGGGGGAGCGAATTTTTGGGGGAAGAAGCAGACTCTTAGCACACACCCATGTGCTTGCCATGTATAATCATGCACAGTATTTACAAGCGAGTGGGGTTTTCAGGTTTCAGTCTGTAATGCAAATACATTCAGCATCACTATTTTTTTTTGCCCGCTGTAAAATGATGAATGCAATTGCTTTCACAATTTATAGTGAAATGCAATATATTCTGAAAACAGCAAAAATAAGGCAAAAATATTTTTTTGAAAAAAATGTAAATATGTGTACTATTTTATAAATTGTTTTAAAAATATTAATACTTTTTTCTTTTTTTCCAGATAGATATAGAAAATTTTCAAAAACTAGAACCATTTTTAAAACTATTTTTTAAAAAAACAAATGAATAAATATTTTTTTGAGTGAGTATGGTAAGTCAATAATAATAATAGTAGTCTCTCAAGGACCTTGTAATGTGATAAATGATTTTTAGTGTTTTTTTTAAAAAATAAAAAAAAAGTACGCGCACCGTACGCGTACGGTAAAAAAAAATAAAAAAAAGTTTTTAAAAACATATGTAAAAAAAAGATGAAAGATAAGGTTGGCTCTTAAAAGAACCGTTGTGTTCATGCAGGGACAGAGGAAAGGAAGCATGGGAAAATTATTCAAAGCGACAAATGTGCTGATCTATTTTGTTGTTCACTAGGGAAACACTGGTCTCCCTATGGCAAATTAGATCTTGACAAAATGTGCATCGAATATCAACCTTCCGAAATCGAGGGTTCATTTCCAGAGGGCCAGCAAAAGGAGATTCTCCCCCCACAGATGAAGGGCTCACCTGACCTGCAGAAGAAGGAGTCAGCCCTGCAGATGATGGTCCAGGCTGAGCTGCTGTGGATGTACTGGCTTGTCTTTCTGAAGAGTTACCTCCAAAAAGATGACCATGTGTCCTTTTGTGTACATCCTTGAGGTGTCTCTTCATGGTGTGATTCCCAAAGGAATACTTCCTGTCAGGATTACCTCTAGAAAGTACACGCTGACACAGCCTGAAAGTTACTAAGGGTGCATTCACCTTTTGCTGGCCTTCAGGAAAAGTAAAATAATCCCATACATAAGAGGGCTTTTGTTTCCTCGATCTCTGCCTCAAGACAGTGCTGCTAGTGCTAGCCTCACTCTCAGAAGAGCTCTGCTGTTCTGCCATCGTATCCCAAAGACAAACCAGCTCCTTCTCCCAAGGGATCACAAGCAGAAATGAGGGGAATGGGTGTGGTGTAGGAGAGTTCTAGAACTGAAAGTAGTTTCAACCAATCAAAAGTTGTGTTTCATGATCACATGACCTACCGTACGCTTACGGTACGCTTACGGTGCGCTTACGGCAAAAGTGCGCATGCGCGTAAAAAAGACACGCGCTTGCGCGCATGCGCATAACAGTCACTCCCCGGCACTTCCGCGTAACGTGCGCGTGTAGCGTACACGCGTACGCGTCCCACGCGGAGTACGCGCGGCTACGCAAATTGCGTAACTATACGCAAGCAGCGTAGAAAAATTACGGACGTTGCGTAAACCGTACACTTACCGTGAGCTTACGGTACGCGTACTAAAAAAATAAAAAAAAATAGAAAAAAAGTACTGCAAATAAATTTTACATGTTTATTTTAAAAAATATATTAAAAAAAACATATTAAAGAATTTAAAAAATTTAATCATAGTCTTTATAAAAGGTAAGAAAATTAAAATAAAAATATGTTAGAAAAAATAGAAGAAAAAAAAAAATTAGCATTTAAAAAACCTTGCAAATTCACTGAAAAAACCATGGGTTTCACACACGTTATAGTTAGGAATTAGCATTTAAAAAACCTTGCAAATTCACTGAAAAAACCATGGGTTTCACACACGTTATAGTTAGGAATTAGCATTTAAAAAACCTTAGAAATTCACTGAAAAAACCATAGGTTTCACACATGTTATAGTTAGCTGGACATTTTACTCGTAAAAAACCATTGAAATTGCCCCGTTATAGTTAGTTCAGCTAACTATAACTCGCGCGCCCGCAATGCACTGTTGATGACGTCACATATTACATCACTCATGACATGGTCAGTAACATCACTCATGACATCACTGATGACATCTCAAATGACATCACTGATGACCTCACTGATGACATCATCCAGTGAATGTGTGTTTTTCTGAAAATTAAATATGTTTTATATATGTATATCTCAAGGTCGATGGAAGAATAAATGGGTATATTACTGTCTAAATGGATGATTTCTTTTTGAAAAATTGATTGTGTAACTGACTGATTAAGTGTATCATAGTGAATACATGGCTTAGTGAGTAATGTTTAAATATGTAAATATCTGTATCAGTCTCTCACTTTGTGTATAAGTGGCTGCATGGGTTGGTGAGTAGCTACATGGGTGTCTATATAGGATATTAGTTGGTTTTTTGAGTATCAGTATGAGTGTCTGCATGGTTTGGTGGAGGGTATTACGTAGTGCATAGGTGCATGAATGAGTGACTCACTGTTTGTATGTGTTGAACACAGCATGTGTGCAGGACTGTATGGGTGGATGAGTGTGTGTATGGGTGTGTTCGTGAGTGAATGACTGTCTCAATAGTGTCTTTATGAGTAACTACATATGTTTTAAACTAGTATATGTGACTATTGGTGTATATAAGTGAGTATATGTGAGAGTGAGAGATTGAAAGAGTTCCTGTATGAATAAGTATGTGTTTCTATAAGTGATTGTTTAAAAGACTAAGTATGTGTAAGTTTCTGTAGAAGTAAGTGTGGTGGTGTTTGTATAACTGTATATGCAAGTAAATGGATGTTTGATTCTTTATTAGCATGAGTGACTATGTGTGTAAGTAACTCTATGGATGAGTGGCATTGTGTGACAGGATGTATAGGTGTATGAGTACATATGATGAGTGAGTACATGTATGAGTGACTGTATTGAACAGTTGGTGAATGAATGGATGTGTATGTGGATCTTAGAATTACTGAAGAGGTTGTTGTTACTGGTATTGGTATGTCAATTCGTTTGTAAATTTTAGTCTCTATTTTTGTATGTGTGTATCAAAGGTTATATTAGGGTGAGAGGAGGTCTTCCACTCTATCACAAGGATGATGTCATCAGTGAGGTCATCAGTGATGTCATTTGAGATGTCATCAGTGATGTCATGAGTGATGTCACTGACCATGTCATGAGTGATGTAATATGTGACGTCATCAGCAGTGCATTGCGGGCGCGCGAGTTATAGTTAGCTGAACTAACTATAACGGGGCAATTTCAATGGTTTTTTACGAGTAAAATGTCCAGCTAACTATAACATGTGTGAAACCTATGTTTTTTTCAGTGAATATATATATATATATATATATATATATATATATATATATATATATATATATATATATATTACCTACTGGCGGTCGCCAGTAGGTAGTTATAGTTAGGACCACGTTTCCATAGGAAAACCTCAACATTCTATTTTGAATAACTTTGGCGCCGGTCGACGAATCCTCGCGAATTTCTCAAAATAGGTGGGGCGCTACGCTCCGCTCCAACCCTGAAAGTCTCGGGGGGATCCGTCAAGCGGGGGCTGAGATAAAAGGGGGGTCCCAAAACGCGTTTTTCCCATGCATTTTTCCATAGGACCTTTAGAACGAGCTACAGCCCGAACGGCTGAACAGAATTACTCAAAATTTGGCAGAGAGGTAGTCCCTAGGTCAAGGAAGTGCCTTTTGTAGGTTTGGTGTAAATCTGTTCAGTAGATTCTGAGAAAATAGCCTTTAAATCAATATATATATCTGAGCCCGCTTACGGTACGCTTACCGTACGCTTACGGTAAGCGTACGGTGGCGTGCGCGAGCGCGATTCTGATTGGCTCTTAGATCTTAGTAAACATTCGAATCGGCCGAAACCAGGAAGCGGCGGCCGCCATTTTGTCTCTCGCACTGAGTGTTGTTTATCAAACATGATGGCCAAAAACATGTTACGGGGCTGTTTTGACAACTCCCTCCCACATAGTCATGTTGAGGGAGTCCACAAACATCCCCCAAGAGCAAAAACGGTTTTATTTTTTTTTCGGCAATTTCGCGGGGTACGCTTACCGTACGCTTACCGTAAGCGTACGGTAAAAAAATAAAAATAAAAAAAACACTATCCACACTTACCCCACCCCCTGTGCTTTTGGTGGCCGAAGGCCACCAAATGTACAGGGCTTATTAATAGGTAAAAAAAACTAATTTTTGGCAACATGAAATTATAAAATTGAAATAAAAAAAACACTATCCACATTGACCCCACCCCCTGTGCTTTTGGTGGCCGAAGGCCACCAAATGTACAGGGCTTATTAAAGTTGATAAAAACCGTGCACGGAACGAACTGCGTTAAGTGGGCGCGCACGCCTCGAATGGCGTAAAGTAACTTAGCATTTAAAAAACCGTACAAATTCACTGAAAAAACCATAGGTTTCACACACGTTATAGTTAGGAATTAGCATTTAAAAAACCTTGCAAATTCACTGAAAAAACCATAGGTTTCACACATGTTATAGTTAGCGGAAATTTTACTGATAAAAAACCAGTGAAATTCCCCCGTTATAGTTAGTGCAGGCAACTATAACTCACGCGACCGCAATCTTCTGCTGATGACATATGTGTCTTTATGAAAAAAAAATATTTGTAATATATGTATAGCTAAAAATGTATGGAAGAAGACATGGGCATATAAGTGTCTAAATACAGTATTAGCATCAGCAGAGGATTGCGGTCGCGTGAGTTATAGTTGCCTGCACTAGCTATAACGGGGGAATTTCACTGGTTTTTTATCAGTAAAATTTCCGCTAACTATAACATGTGTGAAACCTATGGTTTTTTCAGTGAATATATATATATATATATATATAAATTAGTGTGAAACGATATTTCATTTTAGAAAATTTTGGTACTTACCATTCTAAGTATAGGGACACAATTTTTTTGTAAACAAGATTTTGTAAACAATAATTCTGTTACACCATATTGTTGTTTTCAGTATTGTGTCAGTGATCTTTCGTTGTTCTTTCTTCACTCTGGGACACTGCCCTTCATTCTTAACAAATGTCACAAAAGAATAATTGGCCAACTGAAAATTGAATTACACCTTTCCTTTAATGAGTGGACTTCAAATATGCAAATTAATAGGCTAAAATGACCACAAAAAACATAGCAGCAGGACTTATTCTCAAAATAGGGACATTTGAAAATATCTTAACAGTTATGAACCTACTGCATTGATGCCCAGTAGGAAAGCACACCATCTTCAGAGTGCAATGCCTTGTTTTGAGTGCATTTAGGGAATAGCACCAACCTATGTGCAGGACAAATTTACTTGATACCATCCTTCTCCCAATTTGCGGTCAACCAGCCTACACCTTCTCCACATTGGAAGAATTATCTCTGGTGCAAGGTAGGTTGCAGATTCCCTGTAGTTGGTCTACTTATGTGGAAACGACTGCACCACTGAGCAAACAGTCTTGTACCACCAGAGGAAGGCAGAAGCCGAAACAATGTAGGAGAAATATATTTTTGTTAATTAATGAGTTAATCTGTTTGAGTCACTTTTTCTTGGATGTTTAATTTCTTTGTGACTCATATACTTTGGAATCCTGATGTTTGCCCTGGCTGGCTGTTGTGATACAGGTCAATGGGCTAAGGTTGCTATAACATGGAAGCCACGTGGTGAGCAAAGAGCCCAGCCTAGGTGTCCCTGAACCCTGTAGCAAAATAGGCAATTATAAAACAATAACACAGGGTATTTTGGACCGGAGCCAGGTGGTCATGGAATGCCTACCATGACCCCCTATTGCTCCATTTTTTTAAGATACTGGGACTTGGCCCCCATGCCCTACGTAAAAGACACTTGACATAGCACATAGAGTATTTATAATGCAAAAATAGCATGCGTGAATCAAAATAAATAAAGAAAAAGTGGCAAGTCAACGGACTAGAGCTTTGCCCCATGGTCAGTTGGAGCATGTACTGCTGAATTGCATACACTTTGGTGCTACATTTATACTCATCTATCTCAATGCAAACGACTGAAAGCAGGAACACGTGATGGACAGAAACTATAGACAGACCCTAATGAGCAGATACCAGGCTCGTTTTGTTGGAAGAGGCGTTTTGGGGGCTGGACAGAATGCCTGCTCCTCCCGGAATCTTCAGGCAGGTGGTAGGGTCCTGGGTCAAGGGGCAGCCCGATTGGTCAAGGGGCACATGGGCAGGGTTAGAAGGATTCTTAGAGTCATTGCAGTTAGGCACAGGTACCCTTTTAGTTTTTGGGTACACCCCGGGTGGCAGGGACAGAGTGAAGTTTTTGCAGTGCCAAATTTCATTATAGTAGGATCATAGAGGCGAGGAAAATTACTTTGAGTGAGAGCGTGCGCCTGGCATTGCAGATGCTGAAGGAGGCAGACAGGTCTGATCTGCTGCCAGAGGGTTCACTGCAGAATACGGGTGACCCATATGTGGAGAGGCGGAAGCAGAGGTTGGCGGGGTGTGGCAGCCGTCGTTATGGCCTGTTTGTCACCATCCTGTAAACACAATCTGGGAGGGGTAAGTTCGATGAGAGGTGTGATCGGCGGTGCAGTGGGCTAGCAGATAAACAAAAGAGGGACCCTGAGAACGAACGTTCTGGGGGGAAATCCTAACCAGTGAGAAAACAATAAAAAACACAAGAGAAAACCCCCACTGCAATTTGTATAAATGTGCAATATCTCCAAAATATTAAGTAGTCACCAATAGAACAAGTTAATTTGATGATTATTTATTCATCCTTTTATCAAAATTCATTATTTTTTTGGTTTTTTTATTATAAAAAATATTTTTGATACATTGATGTGAACAGACCATAATAAATAACAACTTTCAGATGTACATAAAGCAAATAATCTCAGCACAAACATAAGAGCCCTGACATGAAAAAGAACACTATTAACCAAATTAATCCATTTGTACAAATTACTAACTCATCTAAACATAAAGAAAAACAATGTGAACATTAGTACATCACAAAGAAAAAAGAGAAATACAAACAAATTACATTATACATAAATACATAAAATATGCATCACATATAACAAACACAAGGACAAAAAGTGAAAGCGTCGACCCGCGTTTCAGAAGTACCACTGCTTGAAAATTCTTTCATCAGGGCGCAGCTTTCCTGAATTTAATGGGTGGGCATATCATCACCATCCACAATATTAATTTACATTGTGAAAAAGAACAGTGCTCTAGAAGAACCGTCTATGCCGCAATGCAAAGCGAAGAGCCTGGGAGAAATACAGAGAGTTGGTGCCCAGGCAAGTTGAGTAATTTCACATCAGGAAATAAAATACAGCAAGAACCACATAGACATCCTCTATAGTCTGAGGGAACTGGAATCAGGAGATGGCCACTACAAAAGGTTATGAAGTAAAGTCCTCCTCAGCAGCTCGTTTATACGATATTGGTGTATGATTGGAAAATCAAACAAAGTCCCAAAGGCTTCGATGAAACCGCGTAATTAGACAGCTCTCCCGCAGGTCCTGCCGGTGCAGTGGGCTAGCCATCTCAGACTGTGGTGCGCCGCCACACGGCAATAGGCGAAAGGAGGCAAAAAACTGTGTTCGGCGACCTGGGACACTTAATGCACCAGGGGCCGCTGCGCAGGTGGACTGCTGGGCTGTTAAAATGCTGCAAGGCAGCCATCAGAGTGACCACTGGCAATGTCCCGGCCATGTTCTGGCAGATGGCACCCGTCGCATAGAGGCACATGCCTGATTCAGGGTGCAGTACCTGTTTTGGCAGAGGCCCTGCTTTTTGAAGGGCTTATGTTGTTCGGGCCCATGGCACTGCAGGCTCCAAGGCACAGGTCGGAGGAGGAAGCCCGAGAGTGCGGCGATTCCTCTTGGCTTCGTGGTGGAGGCAGTACATGCATCAGTGGGAGGTGGGGCTTATGAGCCCCAGGGCCTGCCCCTAGATTTATCGAGTCCATGCAGGCAGCAGGCCCTGTCTCCTGATGGGGAGAGGAATGGGGAGCGCTGTGAGGGGGAGAGCCAAGAGGCAGGAAAACAGCCTGTAGGCAGAGAGGGAGGAGGGAGAGGTGCAGGGTCAGGGGTTAGTGATTTGGGTGTGAGATGGCAGGTTTTCTAGCAGGGGAGTCCACATTGAGGTGACCGGAGGCATTCAATTGGTAGTTTATATGACATGGAGGACCACCAAAATGCTCAGGGGGAGGGGGGCACGCAGGGGCTTTCTGGTTAAGGGGAAGTGCAGTTTTCGCAGTTCAGTGGTGGGATGTTTTGGTCCTTCGCACCTATGAATGAATGAATGAATGAATGAACATAAAATTTGTAGAGTGCGGACATAGCCCAAAGGCGTCAAGGCGCTATATGCGGAAAGTGGGGGTGCAGCCAGAAAGACATGCTCACACCGAGGTCTGAGAAAAAAGCCAGGTCTTCAAGATTTTGCGAAAGAGCAATTGGGACACCTGGCTCGAAAGCTCATCCGGGAGGGTGTTCCACAGTTTAGAAGCAGCCGTGGTAAAGGCTCTCCCTCCCCATTTGGCATTCTTGAACCTCGGTACTGTTAACAGATTTTTATCTGAGGACCGGAGCAGCCTACTGGAAACATAGTGATGGACGATAGCCTCAATCCCCTCTGGGCCTGCGCCACATTAGGCCTTATGAATCTGGCATAGGGTCTTAAAGAGGATCCTATGGTCCACACGAAGCCAGTGCAGCAGCTTAATGGAGGCTGTGACTGAGTGATATTTTGGAAGATTCAGCACCAGCCTGGCCGCCGCATTCTGCACCAACTGCAGGCGCTGTACTAGACCCTTATTAATGCCCAAGTAAAGTGCATTACAATAGTCCAATCTAGATGTTACCAGGGCAATAACGGCCTGCTTGCGTGCATCAAAGGAGAGGAAATGAGAGATTTTTCTGAGGATCCAAATGATCCCGAAACAGGTGGAGACAGTCCTGCTGACCTGCAAATTGAGAGAGAGGGAGTTCTCCACAATAACCCCAAGGTTCTTACCATGGGATACCGGGCAGGGACAAATGCCAAGCGTGTCCGGCCACCAGTCGCTGGACCAAATTTCCTGTTTACAACCAAACATCAGGATCTCAATCTTCTCTCCGTTCAATTTCAGAAAGTTATCCACCATCCAGGAAGAAACTGCCTGCATGCAGCTCCTGAAGTTAAGAGCAGAATCCCTTATACTATGCGAGATAGACACCATTATTTGGGTGTCGTCCGCATAGGACAGCACCTCTAGCCCAAAGGATCTCACAACCTTAGCGAGTGGAGCAACATAGATATTAAAGAGTGTTGGGCTCAGGGAGGAGCCCTGAGGAACACCACACAGCAAAGATTTAGGAGCTGAGTAGAATTGGCCGAGCTTCACTGTCTGTGCCTGTTCACTAAGGAAGGAAGCAAGAAGCCCCAAAGCTGAGCCCCCGCTACCTATCTCTCTAAGGCGTTCAACCAGCTGGTGTGGAGACAGGGTATCAAAGGCTACGGTAAGGTCAAGTAGGACAAGTAGGGTAGTATGCCCTGCATCCACTTGAGTACGGATGGTGTTAAATACAGCCGTCAGTGATGTCTCCGAACTGTGGTGGCTTCCGAATCCATGTTGTGAGGCATCAAGTAGGTGGTGATCCTTTAGGTAGGTGCTGAGATGAGAATTTAAGTACGTTTCCAGGATCTTGGCTGGAACGGGAAGCAAAGAGATTGGCCGATAATTCTTCAGTTCTACCGGATCTAGAGAAGGTTTCTTTAAAAGAGGCTTCACTACAGCCGTCTTCCACAGAGTGGGAAACAATCCCTCTGAAATGGCCGCATTCAGGACCACAGTAAGATGAGGGATAATAATCTCACTGCAGGTTTTTAGCACCTTAAGGGGGCAAGGATCCAAAGGGGAGCCCGATTTAACTTGATCAAGGAGCCGATCAGTCACCTCCAGCGACATGCAGGGAAAGGTGAGCAGCCTAGGAGGCTGCTCCGTAAGCAAGGCCTCCCTCAGAAGAGGGGAAGGTCGAGCCGACGACCTAGTGTTGGAATTAGATGCTTCCAGCAGAGAGTAGATGTCTCGGATTTTGGTGTGAAAAAAGTAAGATATCTTGTCACATAGCTCCTGGGAAAATTCTGATGGGTCAGAGACATGAGGGGAGGAAAGAGAGTTAATGACCTTAAAAAGGTCCTTAGGAGACGTTCTATGGTTTGGATGGGGGGGCTGTTTCAGGATGGGGGACCTGGGAGGTGGGTATTGTGCCAAAAGTCTATAGTGAGGCCCGATTGCTGGTTAGAATGTAAGGCGGAGAGCCATGGTTGGTATAAAGCTTGTGCACCTGTTTCATTAAAGCGGCCTTTTGCACTCAATCACTTTGCCTGTCGTTCATGGATATGCCATTCCGTCCGCGAATGTGAGAAGATGTTGAAAGTCTAACACAAGTTTCTTGAGTAAAAGGCTTACTTCACTCATTTCTTCAGTTCTCTCTTTGTTGTACCAAGCTGAGAACAAGGCTACACTTACTAAGATAGTGGAGCTAAAATGTGCTAAGTACAACACAGGATCAAAATATTTCAGTGCATTTAAAATATGGGTAAATGTGCAATAATACTAAGGCTTCAATAGTTTTTAAAACAGGTATAAACACGAAATCACAATTGTGAATACAAACACTGTGATAAATTTAAAATCTACATTCTCAAGCCCCCCTTTTTCACTGAGAGACGAAACCCTTATAGCTAATCAATAGCATACAACTGAATTATTCAATTTTTTAAGTCTTCGTTGTCGCATCCTTCATCAACTTCAATAGTATCAAACGATAAACATGAATTACTCATTTATTAATGGAAGGCCATTAGAGAATGCACAGGTATAGTTTATTCAGAACATAACATGTTATTATGGTAAGAATAACTGCACTCACTATTGCAAAAATCTTCATTTCCCAATTCCCAATTATACAAGAAAACCAAGACCAGATGCCACTTAGGTTGAAGTCTAAGCCATTTTGAGTCTCATGTAATTTCTTCATGCTATCCTTAATATTCGGGAATCTCCAAATCTGTGACCCTCGACTACCTGCTGGGGACCTGTGCTCACGCTCCTGCCGTTGGCGCTGCTGTCGCCGTTCCTGGGCGCCGCCTTGCAGTGTGTCTCCTCGCCGCTGTAGCCACCCCTCGTGGCCAGAGACCACAACCCCCAGAGTGCCTTGCGGGCACCGACGCCAATCACGCGCCCGGAGGCGCATAAAGGAGCGCCGATACTTTTGGAGAGCGGGAATCTCCAAATCTGTGACCCTCGACTACCTGCTGGGGACCTGTGCTCACGCTCCTGCCGTTGGCGCTGCTGTCGCCGTTCCTGGGCGCCGCCTTGCAGTGTCTCCTCGCCGCTGTAGCCACCCCTCGCGGCCAGAGACCACAACCCCCAGAGTGCCTTGCGGGCACCGACGCCAATCACGCGCCCGGAGGCGCATAAAGGAGCGCTGATACTTTTGGAGAGCGGGAATCTCCAAATCTGTGACCCTCGACTACCTGCTGGGAACCTGTGCTCACGCTCCTGCCGTTGGCGCTGCTGTCTCCGTTCCTGGGCGCCGCCTTGCAGTGTGTCTCCTCGCCGCTGTAGCCACCCCTCGCGGCCAGAGACCACAACCCCCAGAGTGCCTTGCGGGCACCGACGCCAATCACGCGCCCGGAGGCGCATAAAGGAGCGCAGATACTTTTGGAGAGCGGGAATCTCCAAATCTGTGACCCTCGACTACCTGCTGGGGACCTGTGCTCACGCTCCTGCTGTTGGCGCCGCTGTCGCGTTCCTGGGCGCCGCCTTGAAGTGTGTCTCCTCGCCGCTGTAGCCACCCCTCGCGGCCAGAGACCACAACCCCCAGAGTGCCTTGCGGGCACCGACGCCAATCACGCGCCCGGAGGCGCATAAAGGAGCGCCGATACTTTTGGAGAGCGGGAATCTCCAAATCTGTGACCCTCGACTACCTGCTGGGGACCTGTGCTCACGCTCCTGCCGTTGGCGCTGCTGTCGCCGTTCCTGGGTGCCGCCTTGCAGTGTGTCTCCTCGCCGCTGTAGCCACCCCTCGCGGCCAGAGACCACAACCCCCAGAGTGCCTTGCGGGCACCGATGCCAATCACGCGCCCGGAGGCGCATAAAGGAGCGCCGATACTTTTAGAGAGCGGGAATCTCCAAATCTGTGACCCTCGACTACCTGCTGGGAACCTGTGCTCACGCTCCTGCCGTTGGCGCTGCTGTCGCCGTTCCTGGGCGCCGCCTTTTAGTGTATCTCCTCGCCACTGTAGCCACCCCTCGCGGCCAAAGACCACAACCCCCAGAGTGCCTTGCGGGCACCGACGCCAATCACGCGCCCGGAGGCGCATAAAGGAGCGCCGATACTTTTGGAGAGCGGGAATCTCCAAATCTGAGACCCTCGACTACCTGCTGGGGACCTGTGCTCACGCTCCTGCCGTTGGCGCTGCTGTCGCCGTTCCTGGGCGCCGCCTTGCAGTGTGTCTCCTCGCCGCTGTAGCCACCCCTCGCGGCCAGAGACCACAACCCCCAGAGTGCCTTGCCGGCACCGACGCCAATCACGCGCCCTGAGGCGCATAAAGGAGCACCGATACTCCTGCACCGCGGAACGCGCGCCGGTGGCGCCGGGCTAAGCCCGGGCAAAGGGCGGGCCCTCTGTAGCCCTCAGGAGCCGAAGGAGGCCGGGCAGGGCCCACCCCCTTGACTTTGGTTAGTACTGTTCTTGCTTGGCTGTCACTATTAGCGGACTATTATTAGCTTAGTGTGCTTGTACACTATTACACAGACGCGTTCTAGTATTTGTGATTGTGGTTGTTCGGGGTTGGGTTATTAGTCTCACCATCATGGCTAATTACTCTACCAAGGGTACCCTTGACAGTTATTTACTGAAAGTTAACCCAGGGTTAGATCGAGA
Source organism: Triturus cristatus (assembly GCF_964204655.1). Lineage (NCBI taxonomy): Eukaryota > Metazoa > Chordata > Amphibia > Caudata > Salamandridae > Triturus > Triturus cristatus. The sequence continues at coordinate 542,936,500 of NC_140584.1, forward strand.
AGCCACTCTTACTGAACTAAAGGTGAGGCGTCGTAAATCTATAGAGCATATTAAAAACATGTCTTTAACTACAACCTCTCCTCATGAAGCAACTCCTCCAGACAAGAGTGCCCCTTCCCACCAAGAAACTTTATGTCTCCCGGATAATAATGACTTCCTAACCTCCCCTGGTAACCCAATCATGGTTGATCTATCTAAAGATTCGCCTTTAACTATTTTATCTCCTCCTATTGATGTAATTAGAGAACCAGTTGCACCGATTGATATATTATCACAAGTCACGGAGCCTTTATCCCAAAATGTCATCTCCCCTAGGACCCCCAAATCGCCACACCCGTTGCCCAAGAAAAGGAGGAAGATGGACTCCGCGCTACATAAAAGTAAAAATAAATCCAACCATAACTCTACATTGGCTCACACTGATACAGGCCCTACTCCCTGTATTGATAGTACATCTCTTCCTGGTACCTCTGCATCCTGTTCTGTAAATGATATTACTATTGCAGAATTAATGGGTAACATAGATAAATTATTTAAATCTCATATGCTACCCATTGTCGACAGTTTAAAAACTGTTGAAAAAAGGCTGGAGAGAGTAGAATCTCTAATGGGTAGCAAATGGGATTCATCTGTGAGTTCTGTAAAGCCAACAATGGCGTTCTCCACTGTTTCAGCTCCTGTTGAACCACCTTCCACTCTACCACCATTACATGAGATAGTTTCTCAAGCTGATTGTAGTATAAATAATGCAACTAATAACTACGCTGGAAGAACTACCATTCCTAAGCCAATTCATTTAAACAAGGACAGAGATTGCCGGGGGGGGAAATATCCCACTACAAGGGGGTTCAATGCCTGTTAGTAAAAGTTGCAACTTGATCCCTATGGTTAAGACACGAGGGCCTTTTTCTATCGACCTTCCACCAGAAGCTGTCCCTCTTGTAGTGGTGCTTGTGGGTGTTCCCATTCTAAAGGACGAAGCCATAGAAGGAGCTATCATCCGACACATTCTTTCTTTGTAATGAGTCAAGAAACCTACCACTGGTAGTAGGTATAGATATTTGTTCTAATGACCACACTGTCTCTGATCCTTTACCTTTAGTCAATTGCCCGACTAATTCTCAGGGTATTACGGGGAATTTATTCTCCTGGAATATTGCTGGGTTGACCTCCAAATTGGAATCTGTGGAGTGGACATGTTTTGTCAATAAATTCGACCTATGCATATTCCAGGAGACTTGGACATGTGAACCCTGTTTTGCTCAGGGTTATCTGAATTATTCTGTGCCCGCTTTAAAGGGCCCTAGGGGTAGACCCATGGGAGGCCTAACAATATGGGTTCGCCAGTGCTTAAAGCTGGCTGTTAAAGTTGTTGATACCAACAATCATGATATCCAACTAATTAGGTTGGATTTAGACAAACTAGGTTGCCTGGATATTTACAATGTCTATGTCCGGAGTAATAGGGGAGGGAGGTCCGAGGTCTTAGTTGCCTTGGATAGTCTTCTCGATATTCATTCCCCGAACAACAAAATTGTCATTGCGGGTGATTTTAACAGAACATTTGAACCCCTAATTAATGAAGATGATCTATTTGGTGATGAGGAAGACCGACAATGGGGTGTTCCTAAACTAGAGCTCCCTCCGGTTGTGCGTTGGACTGCCGATGTCATTGGTCTAAACACCCTATGTTATGAAAAGGGTCTAAGAGCCCTAAATGGTAGGACTAGTGGTGATAGTAATGGGACAAGTACATTTGATAATGGCCGACATAACAGTAGAATCGATTACGTGTTATGTAGTTTAAAACTATGGCCTCTGACTTGCGACATGGAGGTTGTTGAAAGGATCGAGAGTGACCACAACCCCCTGTGCACAACTCACAAATGGTGGTCCCACACTACCCCGCCTTCAGGCTCTCCTGTGACTGCCCTTCCCCGGATAATTCCCACAAATGATATGCGGAGATTAAAGTGGGAAAACGTAGCAATCAACCACCAGACTATTGCTAATATCAATGGTCAGGTAGACACAGCAATATTAGCTATAGAGCAGTCCAACTCACTTGGCATTGGCTTAGATAAGGTTGAGGAGTTACATAACTCCCTCTTTTGTGCAATCAAAAAGTATTTCCTCAAACCTGTGAAAAACAAAGGTAACAGAGCCTTTAAACCTGCTAAGTGGTACAATAAACAGTGTAGGGATGCACGATTAGCACTAAGTAAAGCTATTAAGGGGGGGCAATCTGCGCTAATTCAAGCCGCCAGAAAGAACTATAAAACTAGTATATCTAAGGCTAAAAAAGCTTGGGATGAACACCACTGGTCCGAGTTAAAGGCAGCGAGTGATTGCAGGGATTCCCGGTTATTCTGGCACATTGTCAGGTGGGGAAAATCGGGTTTTCCCGAGTCCCCACATAACAATGTGCCTGAAGAAGAATGGATAAAATTCTTCAAATATCAGTATGCCGCACCAAACAATGATAACTTGGCCCAGGAAACTAGTGTAGATCTTCCCAAAGCAAACCCCTTTGGAATAGCTGAAATTATGCTGGCCCTTAATACGGTCGCTTGTGGGCGTGCCCCTGGTCTTGATGGAGTGCCAGCTGATTTATTTGTAAATGATAAAGAACGCTGGTGTCAGTATATTCACCTTCTTATTAATGCTATTGCTCTAGGTGCATCAGTACCAAAATCTTGGCAGGGTGCAGTAATCATTCCTGTCTTTAAGAAAGGTGATCGATCCATGCCGGGTAATTATAGGCCAATAAGCCTTATAGACACCATTCAAAAGGTCGTGGGACGTGTGATTGTCAATAGGCTCCTGGATTGGGTGGAAGAGACTAATGCCCTTTCACCATTTCAGGCTGGCTTTCGACGATCCACAAGCACGGTAGATCAGGTTTTCCGTTTTACCTTGATTCAATGGAAGACGGTCGTGCTGGGTAAAGGAAGCCTGTATGCGGCCTTTGTCGACCTACGGGCCGCTTTTGACCTTGTCCCCCGATCCAAGCTATGGTCGGTTCTTAAGAAGCAGGGTCTTCCTAGCGACCTATTATCTTTAATAATGAGGCTACACGAATCTAACTATGCAAGAATTCAGTGGGGGGGATTAGGTTCGGTAACCTCGGACTTCCCTGTCGAGAGGGGAGTCCGACAGGGATGTTCAATGGCTCCCGTCCTTTTTACCTTATATGTCAATGACGTTGTTGCTCGCATGACTTCTGCTCAAGTAGACGCCCCCTTTTTAGCTGGGACTAAAATCCCTATTTTAATGTTTGCAGATGACACGCTCATCCTATCTAAAACTCCAAGTGGATTGCAGTCTGCCTTGTCTATCTTTGATCATTTCTGTGGGGAGTATGGCCTAGAGGTTAATACTGCCAAAACCAAGCTTATGACTTTTAACCCCCACCATAGCTTTAAATCCAAAATCAGTTTAAATGACCGCCCGCTAGAAGTAGTGAATGCCTTTACATATTTGGGCATGCATATCTCTAGCGAGAAGAGTTGGCGGCACCATATCGACATCGCTACACTGAGACACAGGCAATTGGCCGGTGCTATTTGCATAGAGCACAGAAAATCACTGACTAAACCCGTAAAACCTGCCCTACAGGTTTACGAAGCAAAAGCCCTAGGCTCCGCTCTTTATGGTGCTGAGCTCTGGGGCTTTGAGAAGGTTGTTGCTCTTCAATCCTCAGAGAACAAATTCTTTAGGGCAATAACAGGTGTTCCTAAAAGCACCCCATTGTTGCCCCTCAAATATGACCTGGGTAGAAGAGCAATTTCAGATTTGGTTCAACTCCGTCCGATCCTGTATTGGCGCAGGTTATGGACGACTCCTGTGCTTTCCCACTACGCAGAGGGATTTTTAGATATCATACGATCCGATGTGTACCACAAAATAGGATGGTTAAAATCACTTAGGACATCCCTGGCTGAGCTTGGCATGTGCACACTCTGGGACGATCCGGCGAGAGCCATCTTTCCATCTAAAAGCACTCTTAAGACCATTTATTGGGAGTTGGTTGCCCACCGGCATTGGAGCAACTCGAGTGCTTGAGGTTCTGGACTTTTAAAAGTCCAGAGGTGTCAGGGAAACAACACCCGAAGACCCCTGAGTTCCTCCTGTCCCGGTGCACAAATAAACAGAGACACGGGCTTCTCGATGGCGGCGTCAAAGACCAAGGTTTATTTACTGCAGGGACACAGAAATCATAGGAACCACACAGAGGCAGAATCTACGAGACTGTTCAAATTGTATTAAGTGGGTTACTCTTTAAATACATGCAAAATGTCTTTGGGCTACATTACACGAATATTTCTCATGCCTAACCCGGTATCCCAAACAAACAGTAAATTTGACATCAAACAATAATTAGTCGTTGGTTTTCGGTATTCGATCAGGCCCTCTCGACAGTTTTCCATTCTTTGCCCGATCCTCCCCATCATAAAAATCGTAACCTCCCCATTGTAAAAGCCCAGAAGGTAAGGAGCAGAGCCAGGTGCAAAGGATTGAAATGTAGGATAAGAGGTGTTTATGGATCATAAACGGGCATGGCTACCGTCTTCGGCCTTTCAGTCAGGACAACGGACACGAGAACCAGTATAGCAGGACTGGCCTTAGGCAAGGGAGGCAGCTTGATTCTGCCTAGTCATGTAGCGTCAGCCTTTCTCGGGGCTCGAGCTTACGTGTCCTTAACAAGGTGACTCTGCCGAGGTCATCGTCCGTTCATTGACTATGTGAGGGCAAGAAACAAAATGGATGCCGTAACTAAAATGGATGCCATGACTTTAGTGACAGAATGCCCTATTTTCCAGTGAATTCATGCTAGTTGCGCAGCGAAAACACTGTCATGTATATAATGGATCATTTGCGGTTCATTGGTACCAAAATCGTGTCAGTACTACGATACCGAATTCACGGGTTCGGATCGCTACAGAACCTCAGACCGTCCTTTTGCCCTTACATAGGCAATAACTCACTCTATGTCAGAGTCCATCTCTATGTTCATCAGGTCACTGATATGTTGTTGGAGCATTACTCTATCCCGTGGCGTATCTCTAAAAACAGGTGGTCTTCTTACGCATGTAGAAATGCAGAGATTACATAAGGCAGGACCACACTGAACAATGAGACAGCACGAAAATAAAAATACTAACGCAACACCAGTGACTATCAGAACCTTCCATCCCCACGCAGACAGCAGGCTCCAGAACCATCCCATTAATGACCAGTCACCTTCCTCTACATGAATAGAGTCAGAAATCTTATGTAACTTAGAGATGGCCTTGTATACTGTTGGTGCATTATCTGGAATAAAAACGCAGCAACTTGATTGGATCATCTTACATACTCCACCTCGATCTGCAAGTAACACGTCAAGGACCATACGGTTCTGTAACGTCATGAGGCGATCCGCTTGAAGCTCAGCTGTCAGGTTACTAAGAGCACCCGCCGTTTCAGTGATAGTGGATTCAACTACCCGTGTTAGTTGACGTAAGTTTCTACTGTTGGCCATAGGCCCCCAGAATGGGAGGAAACCCTTGAAAAAGTCTCCTGCTTCTTGGCCAGCAGTATCTTCTTTACTGAAAACACCTCTCACAACTCTAGTTTTGTGATAGTCCGGTGCAGCAGTATATGTCGGAGGTAACAGTTGAGCGATGTAACATGAGCCTGAGAAGTCAGCAGGCAGCCATGTGTATGCTCTGTCTTGACAAACAAAATAGGTACCCTTAGCGGCTAAGAATGCCGGGGAAGACTGTGACGGAAAAACATATGTTTCGATACAGTCACTCTTCCCTAGTCGAGCTTTCGGATTCCTCCCATTTCCTTGCAAACAGACTTGACCTTGGTGGGGTACGACCCAGATCGGAGTTGAGCTCTTACGTTTGTTCTCACCCAGAGTAATGCCATATTCCGTAACATTCCAACCCATGTAAACTCGCAATTCATCCTTGGGAATGAACGGAGTATTATTGACATCTCTCACCATGTCAGTGATTCCTTTTACCAAGGCTCTGTTAGCAGAGTTATACCGGGTGGAACGCGGAGGTCGTGGAGGATAGGTCTCTAGGGCATAAGCGAACATGGTCTGAAATGCCCAGAATGATCCATTATAACTAAAAGGCAGAACCAAATAGGGGATGCCTTTGTCCATGGTATGTGGTATCAAACCACACACCCAGCAGTTTGTTGTATTAACCACTAGCTGATGTTGGTGCAAGAGTTGAATGAAAGTGTTATTTATAAACTCAGAGCGTCGAGCTTGCTCGTGGGCAGGAAAAGGATGGAAAGAATGAAGAGAAACAACAGTCGGAGAAACAGGAGCATGGGGAGATACTGTAGATGCAACAGGTGTAAAGATCAACTGAATACCAAAAATAATTCCGCCTGCCAAAGTTATTAAAACAATTAGAAGTGTCAGAGTACATTGCATTAGAAAACATTTGTTATACAATATGTCATATAGCTTTGTCTTGTGCACATTTATGACATTAACCCTTCGTAATTCAGGAAGCTCCATCTTCTACAACCGTTCGCAACGGATGGTTTGTACCTGTTAAAAACTTGCCTCTGTTTATCCTGGGAGTTCCCAAGACAAACAGAAAAAACCGACCTAGTGTCTGATTCCCTGCAAATTAAAACAAGGCACACGTTACGACCCTACGGTAACCCAGATGGCAAGGTGAGAGAAATAATAAAAAAAGATAAAAATTTTGAGCAAACTTCCTGACTGAATGGAATGCAGTAAGATCAAAACAGTTTTCAAACAGAATGGTAATTATGCAATGTCATTAGTTCATAACATGAGAACGTAGATTATATCTGTACTTTCCGGGTCTTGTCTGGTCTTGAAATAGCTGGTCTACAGGTGCGGAAATGTTCGACTCCACAGGCGACAAATGTTCACTTTGTACAGTACTTGGTTCGGGATTCAAAGGAGTAGTTGCTGCTGGGGTGTCAAAGTTCTGTGTTTCCGTACGTGGGTGGTTCGTTATGTATTCTGCATCACTGAAAGGGATGTGCCTAGGAACAGGTTCTGTCTCAGATATACCAATTCCCTGTCTAACCCAGTTATCATAGGGGAGTGGAAGAGGGACACGCTTCGTATGGCTGGCGTGCACCCAGTTTTTCCTTCCAGCTAGGCGTACTGCAGTTCTTGTTGTGAGGAGGACCTGGAACGGACCAACGAATCTTGGCTGGAGGTTTCGGGTACGTTCAAAGTTCCGAACCACCACTTGGTCGCCTGGTTTCAACGTGTGGCCTGGACTCTCCGGCAGTTTAGGCAAGGATTCGAATACCTGTTGATGAATAAGGCTCAATTTAGCAGTCAGATCATGAAGGTAATCAATCAACATTGGGTATTCAATCTGTTTGAATTCCTTTGGCCTATGGACTCCCCAAACATTAGCAGGGCGGCCAAACACAATCTCATATGGGCTAAGCCCTACTCGAGAGTGTACAGTCGCTCTGGTGGACAGTAAAGCTAAAGGCAGTGCGTCTGGCCAAGAGAGACCAGTGGAAGCTTGAATTTTCGCAAGTTTCAGCTTCAGGGTGCCATTGTACCCTTCAACCAAACCCGCTGATTGTGGGTGATTCGCACTATGGTATTTTTGGGAAATACCCAGACCCGCACACACACTCTTCATAACTTTCCCTACGAACTCACTTCCATTGTCCGACCAAACAATCCGTGGCATACCATACCTGGGGAAGTATTCTTTGAGGAGGATTTTGGCAGTGGACATAGCAGTGTTGTCCTTTAACGGATATGCCTCAATCCATCTTGAGAAGGCACAGACTACCACTAGGACGTATTTGAGATTGTTACATCTATCCATGTGGATATAGTCCAACTGAATCACTTCAAAGGGACAAGAAGGGAGAGCAAAATGGCCAGTTGGGGTTGGGGTTCCCTTGCCAGGATTATGCATCAGGCATACCATACAATTTTTCACCACTCTTTCTGCACACTTAGTAATTCCATCGTTCTTCCATACTGGAGCTAACATTTTGCAGATCCCTTTCGAACTGATGTGCGCCGCTCCATGCGCCATCGTGACTACTGCAAGTACATACGCATCAGGTAACATCCAACGCTGCTGCTCAGACAAATCGACCCAACATCCACTTGAATCCATTTTACCCGTTTTCTCCTTCCATTCATTCTTCTCATTTTCAGTTGCTTCATTCTGGATTGTTTTCACACTTTCAATCGTATTCTCACACATTCCTGATTCAGCAATCCATCTTGCAGACGTTGCAACATACATTCGGCTCGTCATGTTCTTGGCCGTCTCTTTGGCGACCTCATCAGCAAACGCATTTCCACGGCCAACATCATCCGTAATCTTCCGATGTGCACTGCACTTCACAATTGCAACTTCATTCGGTAGAGTCAGGGATTCCAATAGATCGCTGACTAACTGTCCATGTTGGATCTTAGTCCCATGGGACGTGAGAAAACCTCTTTCTCTCCAGAGACGCCCAAAATTGTGTGCGACGCCGAAGGCGTACTGGCTATCAGTAAACACATTCACTCTCTTTCCCTCAGCTAAAACACACGCTCTTGTTAATGCAATTAATTCTGCAGCCTGGGCAGAATTCTGACTTACTCTTGCAGTCTCAACAATCGTACTCAAGGTCGTAACTGCATACGCGGCCGTCACATCACCATTCTGTAATTTGAAACAAGAACCATCGACATATAAAGTGCCATCTGGATCTAGTAATGGAGTGTCTTTTAAATCAATCCTACCTTTTGTTTCTTCCTCAGTTCTGAAACAACAATCATGGGGCTCTGAATCACTCGACTCTTGAGTAATCGGCAACAATGTTGCTGGATTCAATATGTTGCATCGCTTGATCTGAATATGACTTGCCAGAAGCGTCAGCTCATAGCCTGATAGTCTAGCACTGGTGAGGTGCTGAGTTTTCGTTCGATTCATGAGTGTATCCACAGCATGTGGAACCATGACTACTAACATGTTGTTCATGACTAGTCCGGCAGACTGTCGAATAGACACTGCAGCTGCTGCTGTAGCTCTCAAACAACTTGGCAATGCTCTGGCTACCGGATCTAATGTGGATGAGAAATATGCACAAGGCCGCTGTTTGTCACCAAATTGTTGCGTTAATACACTCAAAGCACAACCTTCTCTTTCATGGACATATAGAGTGAACGGCTTACTGTAGTCAGGAGTACCCAACACAGGAGCTGAACACAGCGCATCACGTAAGTCAGAGAAGCTCTGTTGACATTCATCAGACCATGGCAAAGGGCTCGGAACACCTTTTCCAGTCAGGGCTACCAATGGTTTCGCCATGAGAGAAAAATTTGGGATCCATTGCCTACAGTATGACGTAATACCCAAAAACGCACGCACTTCTCTCTGTGTGCTTGGTACAGTCATCTATGAAATTGCTTTGATTCTCTCTGGGGTCAACCTTCTTCCCTCCTTTGACAAAAGATGACCTAAGTAGGTCACTTCTTGGCAACAATATTGCAGTTTAGAAGGTGACACCTTGTGATGTAAGTCTGACAAATGACGTAATAAAGAAATTGTAGCTGCTTTGCAAGTTTCCTTGTCATCAGCAGCCAGTAAAAGATCGTCTACGTATTGTATCAGAGCAACACCATGAGGAAGTACAAGGGCATCTAATTGACTCTTCAATGCTTGGCTGTAAATTGAAGGGCTCTCACAATAACCTTGTGGAGCGCGTTTTAATCTGAAGCTGCGACCTCCTAAGGAGAAACCAAAAATGTCTCTACTTTCCTCGGCTATGGGAATGCTGAAAAAGGCATTTTTCAAGTCGATCACTGTAAACCATGAAGCTGAGGCAGGAATCAACGTCAGTAATGCAGTGATATCTGGGACTACAGGAAACTGTGGAATCACTATTTTGTTAACTTCTCTGAGGTCAATCACAAATCTGTAAATTGGAGGTTTGGAAGGGTCAGTACGTTTCAAAATCGGCAGAACAGGACTATTGCAGACGTTCCCTCTAGTTTCCTCAATCACATCTTTCTGTATCAAGTCTTTCACAATCAATAAGAGTGCTCGTTCCCCTTCATTCGAAATCCGATACTGTGGGATTCGTGGGAATTTAACATTAGCTTTCAGACTTACCACATAAGGGGGAATTTCCAAGACGCCTACATCGTTAGGACCAGTCGCCCAAAGAGTATCAGGGAGAGAACGCAGCTCTGGTGGGAGCTTATCCATCGACATATACATTGGAGAGATGACTCTTTTGCCTAATGTGAGCTGTACTCCTGAAGGGGAACAGTACAGTGTCGCTTGCAGGCGTTTCAACAGATCTAAACCAAGCAGATTCTCATTACAACCGGTTGTTAAGATAAGGGGTGCTTCTAGTTTGCATGGTCCAACAGATATTGACAAAGGACTAGAAACAGGATTGTGAACAGGGGCGCCTGAGAAACCTACTGAAGTGTTCGTTAAGCCAGACAAAGGTGCGCCAGAGAGTTTCGCATGCATAATTGAACTTTTTGCCGCACCAGTATCCAACAGAAACGGTTCGACCACGCCTGAGGTAACTACTGCGACATAAGGTCCACTCTGATCAACTGGAACTGATACTACTCCCTCTCTTTGCCTGCGGCTGTCCTAGTGCTCGCTTCTTTGAATCTCCTCATTATGGTCATAGTAATCTTCAACGTGGTACTGTGGAGATCTACCTGTTTGCACAGATTGTGCATTTCGCTGATCGAAATAATTCGATTGGCGATCGGCCTGTGGTGTCATCGTCCCACGTCCTCTACCTCTAGGAGCTTGCATAAACCCTACATTACCTCTCTGGGCTGGGATACCACTAGTTTGTGGGTGCAGTACTGGACACTCATTCTTATAATGACCCTCCTTTTTACAATAAGCACACTGATTCCATGCTAACTGTTGTCGCGGAAAACTATAATTATATCCTTGGGCCGTCCCTTGCTGGAATTTTGGTTGTGGCTGAAACTGGGGTTGCTGTCGTAAATCTGACTGATTCGAACGAGACGGATACGCCTGTTGCAGAAGAACTTTAGTCTTTAAATCTTTTGTTTTCTTTTCTGACTTTTCCTTCTCTTCTTTCTCTCTATTCTCGTAATACTGAGCAGTTGCAAGTATCTGTGCTGTTGTCGACACTGCCCATGCACTTTCAGAATCCTTTAACTTGTTACTAAGCTCAGGTAGTAAATTAAACACGAACTTGTCGACAAACAATCTCTGGCCTCCCTCAGTACTCATATCTTGCCCACTGTGATCTACGAAGGTCTCTTCAAATCTAGTGAAGAAGTCAGAGACGCTTTCGTCCTTCTTTTGCTTGCATGCCGATAATTTATCCCAATTGACTCGTAACGCTGGCATCAGCGATTTCATTAGAGTAATTATTCTGCCAGGTAAAGCAGCAATCAGAGGTTCAGGTTTAGCACCGCCGATTTGTTGCGCATCTGCCGCTATAATAGCTGCCCAATCACCTCCTAAGGCGACTGGGTGGTTCTCTTGCCGAATTTTGGCCCATATAGGCTGTGGCACCACATTACCAAATAGCATTTCAATGTCTGCTAAATTCATGACACACGCTTGAACTGTTTGCGTTAACTCTTTGTAATAACCAGCAGGATTTTTACGTGGGTCTGGTAATGCTTGTTTTACGGCTAATACTTCGGCCCGTTTCCAAGGGATGTGTATCCACACTCTCTGGAAATGTGCCGGAGCAGCTGCAATACCCAAGTTCCCATCAGCTGCAACTGCATCACGCCATATCGGTGGAACTTCCCTCATCGGATATTGACCTCGTTTTTTCCTAGTAGTAATCGGTGAACCATCAGGGTCTCTTGTCGCTCGAAGAGGAGACTCATCCCTATAAGCTAAAATCAGTTCTATCGCTCCCCTTACTTCTGGACCTATCACCATTCCTGCGGCAAATTTCTGTTGAATATTTATCAGGTCAGAGGGGACGGAGTCTAAATCATCATCTTCCCATTCTTCACGTACAAGAGAACACATCACGTCAAAAACATAACGTTGGGTTGGTTCATTCCATTGCATAAAGGTATCTAACACTCTTCGTGCATCATACTTCGCAGCTTTCGACATCCACCTAAGAGCTGTCGAATCTAACGTGTCTCGTTCCTGGGGGCCGGGAAACTGGCTACGTCTCTGTATAGAGTCAGAAACGGGGGTCCCAATTAAAGACCTGTAGAGAGGAGTTAAGATATTAGTTACTGAGTCGGTTATTTTCCGACGAACGGAAAGCGGAGTCAGAATGTTCACAGGGTTCGGGGACAGAACAGCTGAAGCAGATGAAATAGTAAGGGTAGGAGTAGCAGGTAAAGCAGTTTGCGAAACGACAGGTAAAGGCGGAACGGGCGCCCCAGGAAGAGGGGGTGCCGAAGGAACATTAACCACGGGAAGGATAGGAGCTGGAATCAAAGGGAGTGGAGCAACTATTCCAGGCTGACCAGCAGCTGGCTGTACAACAGGTAGCAACTGTGGTACTGTAATACCCTGTGCATACGGTGGGGGTGAATTCAACAGATAAGACAACAGAGGATCCTTTTCATGGTCCTCTATCGGCTTAGTTGGACAAGATGGCAATACAGGGTAACATTTATCAATTGCCAAATTATATTTTCTATTCTCCATCTCCATTGCTTTCTCAGTCTCGTTGACATGCAGCTGCCTAGCAGACTCCATTAAAGTCAACCCTTTCTCTTTCTGTTCTTTTTTCGTTTTCCTAATTTCTCTCTGTTTGGCTTCTTTGCGCCATACGCGAAAAGAATCAAACATTGCCGGCCGGGCTTTTTTCTTGAACAACTTCATTTCTAGATTGTCTAGTATTTCCGTTTCGAAACTACCATGCGGTGGCCAACTAAGGACACCATCTTTTTTGGTATAACGGACCCATACTTCATTATACGTAATAGGACCAACACCATGTTTACACTAGAGCTCATATGTAGGAGTTCCAATCGGAGGAACCAAACACGAATCCTCCAACCGGGAATCCCCGTTGCAACGTAACCAGGACAAAAAACAGTTACTACTGGTAGTCATGACAACAAAGACAAATTCCAACCAAAATGCGCAGAAAACTTAGGCCTACCAAAATGAACCAATACCAAAACAAAGATTATCTAAACAAGAGCAACCAATGATAATCTACGAATTAAACCAAAGCAACAAGGAACAACCAAACTGAGCGTAGCCCACTTAATACTTAACTGAAATGTGGAAGACGTCACCAAGGAGAACCCGTCTACGTCTCGCCGTACTAAGGTCTGCACCTCGGGTCCAAGACAGGGCGACAGTCAAGGCAGCGGTCCTCTGTAGCCGTCTGGGAACGGGAACCCTCGTGGAAGAGATCGTCGGGCCACTTTTACGACATGCAGGGATCGATGAAGCGGGGTACCTCCCTCCGGAATCTTCACACGAAACTTCTCGAACTTTTCAGGCTTTGGACCGGTACCGGATGACGTCGCCCCACGTTGGGCGCCAATTTGAGGTTCTGGACTTTTAAAAGTCCAGAGGTGTCAGGGAAACAACACCCGAAGACCCCTGAGTTCCTCCTGTCCCGGTGCACAAATAAACAGAGACACGGGCTTCTCGATGGCGGCGTCAAAGACCAAGGTTTATTTACTGCAGGGACACAGAAATCATAGGAACCACACAGAGGCAGAATCTACGAGACTGTTCAAATTGTATTAAGTGGGTTACTCTTTAAATACATGCAAAATGTCTTTGGGCTACATTACACGAATATTTCTCATGCCTAACCCGGTATCCCAAACAAACAGTAAATTTGACATCAAACAATAATTAGTCGTTGGTTTTCGGTATTCGATCAGGCCCTCTCGACAGTTTTCCATTCTTTGCCCGATCCTCCCCATCATAAAAATCGTAACCTCCCCATTGTAAAAGCCCAGAAGGTAAGGAGCAGAGCCAGGTGCAAAGGATTGAAATGTAGGATAAGAGGTGTTTATGGATCATAAACGGGCATGGCTACCGTCTTCGGCCTTTCAGTCAGGACAACGGACACGAGAACCAGTATAGCAGGACTGGCCTTAGGCAAGGGAGGCAGCTTGATTCTGCCTAGTCATGTAGCGTCAGCCTTTCTCGGGGCTCGAGCTTAATCAGGTGACTCTGCCGAGGTCATCGTCCGTTCATTGACTATGTGAGGGCAAGAAACAAAATGGATGCCGTAACTAAAATGGATGCCATGACTTTAGTGACAGAATGCCCTATTTTCCAGTGAATTCATGCTAGTTGCGCAGCGAAAACACTGTCATGTATATAATGGATCATTTGCGGTTCATTGGTACCAAAATCGTGTCAGTACTACGATACCGAATTCACGGGTTCGGATCGCTACAGAACCTCATGCTGGCTCTATGACCGGAGAGTTCCTAGAGGCCAAGATGTATCCCTGTTTAGAACCATATTGGGACATCATAACAAGGCCCAGAGGAAGGAAGCTCCTTTTTCAATTGAGAGCAGGTGCACTCCCCCTCAAATTTTTGTCATCTAAGTGGACAGAGAGATCTTGGGATAGATGTCCTGCCTGTGGTACTAGTAAAGAAACCATCGGCCATTTCTTATTTGCTTGTAAGTTTTACACGGTCCCGCGGCGTATCTGGCTATCCCCAATGTGTAAAAACCTGGGAACAGCCAGTGGTACCGTGGCCCTGCGTATTATATGCACTAGCACTTTGCCCTGGATTTCAGTAGCCACTGCAAAATACCTAGGCTGGGCGTGGTTGATCAGACAGAGACTGCTAGTTATTTGACTATTCTCTTGTTTTGGAAGAGACTGCTAGTCCTTCGACTATTCTCTCCCACGTCATTCTTCTGCATTTAATTTGTCTATATCATGGTTTTTTAATCTATTTTATCTAATCATTTTACCTTTTTTAAAAATACCACTTACCGCTAATAGTACAGTACGTTTTATATAGGGTATTATTAAGTCAGTAATTCGTAGAAGTACGCTTTGTATCTGTCGTCCTGATTGCAATTTAATCGTATTTTAATCTTGTATGTAATTGTTATTGTAACTGTATTCTGCTTTTATGAATGAAATTCGAATAAAGCATACTTTGACTTGACTTGCTGTCCTTAATATGATCTATCTGTTTGTTGATGCTAAGGGATGTGTTGGGAAGCAGAGTGCAACATTCTGACCCTATGATACTGCAACTTCCCCCTTTGGCTGCAAGTACATAACCCAAGGTCATTCTATTCTGTAGTGACATTGTTTCTGAGGTATCTCACTGATCAGATATCAAACCTAACCTAACAAAGTGACTGTCACATTAGCTACTTTTTCCAGTATCTGAACTTTATGTCTGTACCCTCGAATGGCATTTCCTACACCATAGTTGGGAAACATGATGAAAAAGAATCTGTTGGCGTCTGACATTTCATGGTGCACCCTCTGATGCAAAATAAGGGGGACTGTCAGGGTGTCTGATGGCAGGGACCATCATAACACACTCCAGCCTAGTCTTTGTGCAGAAGGGATATGTTTTCCTGCTGCAGATGACAAGTGCATAGTATTTTTTAAATTGACATTTGTGAAACAATATGCTGGTGAGAAGATGATGTTTCGAGGGTGTTGCTTCATGATATAGCGGCTCTACAACAGTGTCACATTCACTTTGGTCAACAAAACACTTTACTTTGTTGTTTTCTCAATGTTCACCAAGCAGCCCCCTTTCAGAGAAAGCAAAATGGCTAATGTCAGATTTATAGTAACCTTTTAAACTGTTACAAGGCCCAGCCAAGATTCAGGGGTGGTGGCCATGATAGAACAGATCAGGCAAGTTTTGTTTTTGGAGATGGGCTCTGGTGGGCAGATGTTTCAGGGAGATGCGACATGCTTGCATTTCAAGGAGTGAACCCATGTTGACAACCCATAACACGGTTGTATTGGTAATGAGCTGTGCTAGTGAGGCTTCAGAGAAGACTTGATACAACCAGGTAAAGTTGGGGAACTAAACTTTTGGTCTGACCATACTCCCTGAGTTGTCTTTTGACACTCCAACCAAGTTCCTTGTACACCTTTGTTTGATCAAGTATTGCTTTTAACTCTCAGATGGTCAATTCTGTAATAGTGACAAATCTATCAAGAAGGTCGCATTAAACAAAGAATTCTGCATAGCATGCATAACATCATTGTTGGTTTGTGATAATGTAGCTTCTCTAGTGGCTCATTGAGAACCTCTCCTCAGGACACTTTCTTCATGTGTGTGCTGGTGGGCGGCATACTTGACTACAGTTACTTTGTGAGGGAACAACTTTTGTACATACCAGCCTTTATAGAAGTACCAAACAGGAGCCTAGGGGTCCGATTCACAAAAAACTCTGAGACAAAATCCTAACTTTACAACGTTCAGTATTCACAAAAGGCATTTAGGAGTAGTAATGTTAGGATTCCTAACTTTACTACTCCTAAATGGCTTTTGTGAATATCAAAAATAGTAAAGTTAGGATTCTGTGTGACTCCAAACACACACTTTGAGTCTATGAATACAGCGACAATCTTTTACTCAGCACTTCTATGGCATGGACCATCAACAAAATACATTAATTAGGTTTGGTGTAGGGTCATTGTGAGGTCAATAAAGGGCCTTGTTACATGACTGATTACCACAAAACAGTCACAAGTTTCCCCCTCCTCACAGTTAGGGATTAGAGATGCCTATTTCAATGTAGGGTAACGGATCAGGGTAATATGAGAAGCAGACAGCAACAGAATTTAATGTCAAGACAATTTAGCAGTGGAAAGGTGTTGTGTTCTAGTAGTGAGAAGCAGAGCAATAATAGCGTGGGAGACAGCAACAATCAGAGTAGAGTTCAATACAATATTTCCAAAGGCTTCAACAAGATTGGGAGCAGTGGCTACATAGCAGGGACAAGGAGGTAGCCCAGTTGCATCTAGACCAAAGCAGAGAAGTAATGTGCTATGGATGTTTTCTGATCCTGTGATCTTTTACCAGTACACGAAGGGCAAACCATCGCATTTCTGACACTGCAGAGTAAAGGGTTTGCCCCAGTCAGGGTGCCTTCATTCAGGCACAGAGACTCAGGCTTGTTTTATTTGTACAAACAAATTGTCAGCTTCTCTCAACCTCTACAAGGGTTTTGGAATGCTTTTTCTGATATGATCTTGTGGTGGCTTTGCTATTGAGGCATAACCCAGAATTCCTTGTATATACTATCCAGCCATACCTAAGAATGCTTGTACCTGGGAAATGGTCACTGAATGTCTCAGCTTACAGGTGGTTTCAATCCGCTCTGGTGTCATGTGGCTTTCTCTCGAGCAGAGGTTTAATGACTACGATATAGCACCGATAGATGGTAAAACTGTAGTTTTGTTTTTAAAGCCTTGTGTCCTATTTATCCACTTCAGTAAACAGATAGACGGCGAACACTTTGCAGTGATCTAAAGCAATAGATGCCAAAAATGCATCATCGATGTACTACACCAAAGTAGGGCCAAGGTAAATGTCCAAATCTTACTTTTTTTTCAGCTGGATCTTTCTTTGGTTGTACATCTTACATAAAATTAAATATTCTTCTTTATTGACTTATGTGTATCGGGAACACTCCTTTTTTAGTTGAACTTCAACTTTGCCAATGGGGCCAAACCTCGTACATCTAACTGCATGGAGCTATGTATTATGAGTCCTGAAGATGTCGGGTTTGATTTCTGGCATTTCCTGCGATGCCTGGAGAGTTTTCCCATCTGGTCACTTGATCAAGGGACTGGAAGGGAAATGGGCCCCACCTTAGAGGTTGCACTCTGGAGTCTAGTTTATACGGTGGTAGAGTGGGGCACGGCACTCAGTGTCCAAATCTTTCTTTAAAGCTTGAAAAAAGATTGATAGAGACTCTGACCTGCGCACATTTTTTTCCTGAAGGGCAGGAATACCAGCTACTGCCCTTCCTGTAATGGGCAAAGAGGAAGCACATCACCACCAGCTGCTAAACCATAACAAATTTCAACCTCCACTTGATGGAGACTGTGTAATAGGAGCATATTAGGAAATAACCTTGACGGAAATTCAAGGCATTTGCTTGTTTTCACTTTTGAAAGATATGTACAGCCATTGCGATATACAGCACGAACTATGATATAAGCTCTGAAGAAGTCCCGGATGGGACGAAACGAGGTAGCTATAATATCTTAAACGAAGAAGTTTTTTTATAAAAAAAAAAAGGCTATGAATAAAGAAAGCAAGTTTTAACCATCATTATGTGACTTGGTTACATATATTCTTTTACTTTTGCAGGATGAATTATTATATTGAACGCTGAGTCATTTAAGTTTAGTTGGAGCATGTAATGCTAAATAGCATACATTTTAGTACTACATTTATACGAATGGAAGCAGAAACGCATGATGGACAGCAAATACAAATGCTAGACTCTTCTTGTGAGAAAAATGTGAGAAGGCCTTGAAAGTCTAATACAAGTTTCTTGAGTAAAAGGCCGAATTCACTCATTTCTGCAATTGTAACTTGTTGTGCCAATTTGAAAACAAGGCAATGCTTATTAGGATAATGGAGCTAAAGTGTGAAATTTACAACACAGAATAACAAAATAGAAGTGCATTTAAATTACATGTACATGTGCAGTAATGCTAAGGCTTTAGAGGGGTGTAAGCAGGTATAAAAACAAAATTGCACTTGTTAATGCAAACAATGTGATACATACAAATTCTATGTTCTCGCTTGTAATGGTGACTGCAACATTTTTCTTGAAGTTACAGCCAGTCAATCAGGGAGCTTCTGGACCTGAATTTGACAATGGGAGTAAAATTTTCCTTCTCCAATCAGATGTAAATATGTTTCAAGTTTTTGGTCTGCTAAAATCCGTGAACCTAAATTAATGTCCCAATATCTCTATAATTTAACCTCCTTATGCTAAGACTGAATATTTTTTTAAATGCTGTATTCTTGAAAACTACTAAAGAGTCTTACATCAACTCAAGCAAAGGTGCTTCCTTCAATAAAGTTGTATCATGATTCTAAATTTTGTTTATTATCAGTCACCTGTTTTTTCTGCATCGGAGATCAAAGATTCTTTTAGGAATTAAAATTGAAAATATCCCTTTTTTGACCCCCCCCTCCCCGTTTTTAGCCCCACTTAATGGATATGAACTAAACCTGCCATGCCGAAACCAAAGTGAATGTGCTTCTTTCGTGAAAAGTTTTGTGCAAATGTATTACAATAACAAAACAATGTCTTTTCAATGGCATTGCCTTATGATTATGGAGGATGCAGTCCACAAAAATATTGTAATGACTTTACTTTGTTGCAGTTCCCAAATAATCACAGCTACGATCAATAATAATAATAATAATACAGCGTTTTGTAGAGCGCGAACAGCTACCTCACAAGGAGGTGTCCCGGCGCTGAAGACCGCTGGGGAACCCGTCCTGGCTTTCCCTGTGAGATGGTCCCTTTATCATGATCAGTAGCTGTGTGTGAAACAATCTGCTAACACCATGTTGCAGAAAATAATTATAGGGTGTGAGGATTTGAGTGTACTGTATGATATGGATGTGGGGCTGAGTCCTGGAGTACACTCACAAATACTGGATCCAGTCAGTCTTGTTTACTTAATCTTGGCTCATCCCTGGGTAACTGTGGCTGTGAGTAGTAAGGCTTGGCAAAGGAACTTACTGTAAAGCATTTAACAGCACCAAACAACGAAATACGAAAGTGACACACCAATAAAAGACACAACAACAATTTTATTTAAAAAATAGCGTATTTTAGAGACATTGAGCATCAAAATTCACCAGAGGTTTCCGGAGATATCGATTTTAGAATTATTCATCACTTTTTAAATGCAATTGCAAGAAGCATTGGTCAATGACAAATTTGTAAACTTTTCAAAAGTTTGAAAGAGCTAGTGCGGGTACTCTGGCCTGGGTTGGGTAATCAAATCCAACAGGAAAAAGGTATAGGGAGCCATAGAGTATACTTAGGATAGTTACCTGGTCACCAGAGTGTTTTTAAGGCACGTTCCAAACTTTATAGGACAACCACAGTTTTCAATGGAGTGGTCCTGATGCTGAGGATCCAGGCAAAAGATGCTCAAACGATGCTTTGGTTGTGGCGCAGTCAATGGGGATGTCTTTGTGGTAGTCCCTCGGTCCATGGGTGATGGTCAGCGACTTTGGCCTTAGAGATCAGGGTCCCTAGAGTCCGCTACGTTGCAGTAGCAGATCAGCCGATGCTCTGCTACTGGTCCCCTTGCACCACGGTTGGGGTAAAATCCTTAGGTGGGGGCTAATGTCTCTTGGGTACAACAAATCCGGTCTTTGATAGCACTCTCAGGTCTGGCAGACACGGGTGCAACTTTTGGTTGTCTCAATTTGTCCTTATGTGCGCCTGGCAACTGGTAGCAGCAAAACCTCTGCAGTAGCTACCAACCTGTCGGTTTGGGCATGTGTCCCTGGAAATCCGCCAACTGATCCTTGGACGCACTGATGTAGGTTAAAGCTGGAAAACAACTTTCCCGTGAGCCAGGAGCTACAAGCACAGTCCAAACATTGATAGCCCACAGTGAAGCAGGTACACTCCTTCCAGGGGTGCATGATCTCTTTGTGCACTTTCAAGGGTATTTGGGCAGTCTTTCTATGGTCCTCTCTCTGATTCCAGCATGATCTGAGGGGCAGGGTGCAGGAAGCTGGCTTTTTATGTTGTGTAGATATGAAGGGGCACACCAGCTAGAAAGTTCAGACGACCCTTATTGGTTTACGGGGCTTACTTTAATAATCCCCAGTGGTAGTGTGGTCGAGCAGCATGCTTTTGAAAGGGGAGTTTTAAGCATTTGTTACAAACATAGAGTCAATAAATGGTACACACACTCAAGAAGAAATCTGAGGCCAATTTGTAAAAATAACACAGACATTTCTATCATTTAAGACACCAAGGTCATCGGAATCAGGTGAGTACTTTCAGAGTTATGAATTTTACAAAGATACAGTCAAATGCTCAAATAACGGTTTTGGAGGTATGAGCCTCAAACACTGTATTGTTATCCTACAGGAGGAAAGACATATACTGCACACATATACTTGCAAGCGGCTACACATGGTGCCCTTTAGGACATATGGTGCTTAAGGCCCACGGTCCAAAGACTACAAGCAGTTTGGATTTACCTTCCCTGAAGTGTCTGGGCGCAGAGGTGCTGGTTGCTTTGGTAGCCTTGAGTGCTGCACGGTGTAGTCCAAAGTACTTGTAACAAAAAGGCTGCAAGTGGGGACTTGGGGACAAGTCTGGCAGAGCCCAAAGGGGGGCTTGACTCAAGAGGGTCATGGGAGCGAGGGGGCTGCAGTTGATTTACATGAACCTGGGCTGTGGTGCTTAGTTGCAGCTGGATTGCCACTTGCTTTGAAGGATTTCACAGTTCTCATTCTTGACCTGCAGATTAAAAGAAAACAGACAGCAGGGCAACTCTCAGTATGATCCTCATCACTACTGATGTCCCTGTGTGTGGGCAGGTCGGTTTTGGCGGAGGTGGTATTCGGACTGGACACTCTACAAGCCTTTGTTTTGACAAATGCTGTGGTACCCAGAGTATTTGTGTGGGGTTCCTGGAAGGTCTATCATCTCAAAACTCGCTGGACAGACGGGGCTGTCTTCTCGGAACCAGAGTGACCTTCTCCTGGTGAGATGCTACCTCGATGGGCCCCATGGCCAGTAAAAAAAAGTGTGATCGGTGCTTGCAGATGCAGGAAGATGGCTCCTCGACCCCAAGGAAGATGATAAGTGGATGTTGGAGTGCTGGACATACCTCTATGGGTTTGGGGAGGATATTCAGTTTTTGAAAGTTGATCCGGCAATTGCTGAGTGTACCAAAAGCCAGGTAGGGTTTGGCGCCAATTTCAGAGCAGGTCCTCTCTTTTTCTCTTCTTTGTCCTTATTCCTTTCCCAGGTAGACAAATCTGTAGCTCTGGTGTCCGGGGGACTCCCTAAATATTGAATTTAGGGGCATTTAGGGAAATGTAGGGAAGTAGTCAATGGGCTACTTACCCTTGGGGTGTCTACACTCCCTATATGACCACTTCCTGCAAGTAGTGTGCATAATCTTGACCCAAAGTTCTAGTATCACCAAAACAACAATGGTGAAACCCTTCTTTAACTGTCCACTTTGTGTGGCCATCTAAGAGGTGTGCCTAACCTGTAAGTGTGACAAGCCTTCTGACTAACTAATTTCCTGCCTGCTCTGGGGCCAAATTGGCCTCAGGGCAAGGGGTGGCATATCCGAGGTCTGGGGGAAGCCACGGTCGCATTTCAAAGGCGGTAGAGACTTAGAAGTCTCTGGCCATAAGATGCTAATCTACTAGCCATCCTGCTGGAGGAGGTGTGATCACCTTCTGCCGGACAGGCATTATTCCTGGGCTCAGAGAGCACAGGCTCTCACCTGGAGGGCATCAAAACCCGTCTGTGGTGGCAGGCTGGAAGATACAAGTCAGCCAGCACACTCTGTGACTGGTAGCATTTCAGGGTGCACCTCTAAGCTTCCTTCTGTGTGCATGTCATAATAAATCCGGTACTGGGGGCCCCCAAAGACAGTTTCCGACTGTCATCGTTCTGAGGCGGCCGGGGGAGTACTGAGGGATTAACAGATGGTGGACGGGCTCTCCGAGCCATCCAGAAATCCGAGCCGGATTCCTTTCCGACCGAGCCCATCGGAATGGTTCGGTCGGAAAGAAATCTGGCCGACACATTCCGATTCGGTCAGAAGGGCTCCGACCATCGTTTGGAGCCCTTCCGGCCGAAATCGGAATCGGCCCCTAAGTAAAAAAGCAATATTCTTTTCCCGTGATATTGCGATATTTCTCCCACATTACTTTGAGAACGAATAGACTACAAATGATGTCTATGTCAAATATCTCTAAAATGTTTCCCCCATTGCTAAATCTGATTTATGTTACTTAACTTAAACTATGTTTTAACTAATTAGCTTTCAATAAAGTCCTTTATAAGGCATAGAGACTTTTCTAGAGACAATAAATATAAAATTATAAATGTGTTTTATCATTTCCTTCCATTTAACTTGCAATAAAAATGATGGCAGGGCCAGTGCATGTTCTAGCAACCATTGACAACACAAATGGGAGAAATAAAAAGAATAATTTAACATTCAAACGAGCAACTCCTTCAGAGGATCTTGCCACCCCCAGGAGTGCACATATATTCATTTTAAACTAATGATCTGTCTGCAAGTAGATGCTACACCTCTAGAAAATCTACATCTACTCCCATGAATTTGAAAGAAAGATAAAACATACTTTCTATGTTGAACAAAATGAAATGCTTATAAAATTAATGAGGTATAAAGTGGCAGACAGGACGGATAGTCTAGACCACCAGATGTGGAAATGGAATGCCTGAGTTAGGTATGGATCTCTCCATTAGGTATTATTATTACTTTCAAATTCATTATGTTATAAATGACTAAAACCTTGCCTCACTTATGTTTACTAGTTCATTCTTTTTTCATTGATGTAAAAACACAGAAATTACACCACGTTTGAATAAATACATAGTATATTAGGTGAACAATATGGTGTTGTTTAATATAAAGGTTTAAATACTCAAAAAACGAAATGTATCATATACATATAGATCAAAACACTATATAAAAGGGTGTACTTTCAAGACACTTTTTAAAAGAATTCAGAAGTTCCCAGATGGTTAGTAACTGATTACGTTAATCATTCTTTTCATAATAGATAGCTCCAGGTCACATATATCAATAAATTGATCCCTCCAATCCATGTGGGTTAGAGTGCTTTTTGTAGCTAGAGTTTAGCTATTTACAATCTAGCAAGCATATACAGAACTTGTTCTGAATACCTAGCGATCTGCTTAGCATATGGAATGCATCATGCTAATAAACAGAAATAACTGGGCATTTCACAAAATTGTGTGCAGTATCGGCAGCATCTTGCGAGCAACTGAAGCATTTTGAGTCAGAATGACAGCCACAGGAGAACTGCCTATTTGGTGTATAATATATATCCTGGATAAACTTATAATGATGTATTTTCAAAAGAGAAATATTAAGATATTTATGATTGCAAGTGATGGTTTGTGCTATATCTGTTTTGTTAACTGATTTAGCTAACCTAAGGGCACAAAGGCTGGCTAATACTTGCAAATTGTCTAGTTGCTTCTTCAGGAGCAGCCGATAGGACCTTCTTATGGTACCCTTATAGCTATTGGACACCAAGGGGCTCATTATGATGATGGAAGGACAACCACCACCGGCCCGGCGGTGGCGGTCCTTCCACCATCACTGAGCATTTCACCCACCACCAAATTAGGAAGGTGGTGGGTATCGCGGGGACGCAAAGTCCATCCGCTGTTTTTCCGCCGGAGGCAATCGCACCTATTGCTTGGTAGACGGAAATGACTAGCAGGCACCGTCCGCCATATTATGATGTGCCCTGGAAGATGGTGGGGGTCGGGTTTGGGGACCCGTTGTGGGCCTCCTCAGTGTGGGGGAGGGTGTAGGTGCACTGGGGGGTACCCTGGTACCCCCCTACACTCCCATGCACAAGGTGGCAGGCACGTTGTGCATGGAAATGCACATCGTGGCATTTTGGCATTGCGAACGGTGCTGCAGCCAGCAGCACCATCCGCAATGTTAAAAGGCCAGGATGCACCCACCATACAGGCAGGGCCATCCTAATTGGGCTGGTGGGACCGCCGCATGTCTGGCGGATGGTCACAGCACCGCTATGATGGCGGGGGGACTGATGTCCACCCACAATCATAATGAGCCCCTAAGATCTCAATATATTGAATTGATCCTAAATTAATAGATAGTTTTCTCATAAAATAAGTATGCATCAGTACACTACTTGAAAAAGGCTTTTCTCATAATAGTGTATTTGGTCACCAGAGTTTCAAAAGAGTAACATTTGTCCCTAGTACACTGTCCTAGGGTGTGTAACTTTGGTTGAAACCAGGGGGAATATTAGCAAGGGCTGGCGATGTAATTATCGCCGCTTTAGCGTCCGTTTTTGGCCGAAAAGTGGCGATAATTATATCTCAATATCATCAAGGACACGCTAGCGCGTGTTTCCTTGATGTAGAGCCCGTTTTTTCACAGCCCACGCATCGCATCGCTAATGAGATGCAAAAGAGGCGTGGCTGTGAAAACAACACATGTTAATATCGTGAAGGCAGCTTCGCGATATTAAAAAGGAGGTGCAGCGATAAAAAAATCGCGCTACCTCAGCCTTAACTCAGGAATTTAACACCTGTTAAATCCCTGACTAAGGCATACTTTTAATGGGATATGGATTATGCTGATAGGACCACAGGGTCCTATCAGCAATGTTATCGCTGTTTTCAATGGAACATCGCTGGAAAACCAGCGATGTTCCATTAAAAACACTGCTATCGCTGAAATATTATCGCCATAGCGCTATGCGTTGTAAATAAAGCGTTATCATGGCGGTAATATTCAGCGATAGCTGGCGATAATTTTTCTATCGCTATGAACGGCCAGCGATAATTATTGCTGGCCGTTGATAATAAGCCCCTAAGCTTGAGCAGATAAGTCACTAGAAAGGCCAGGGAAAGATGGATTGTACCCCAGAGATTTATAAACATTAAGTTTAGGAAGAAGAAATTTTGTCGAAATAGTGGACCAAATCTGATAGTACACAGATAATATTTTATATAGGTTTTTTTAAATATGCAGGTTTTAAAAAAAGCTGATAATGTTGATAACTCCGGATATAGATCCCTGCATGGCCCAAAAACTTGCCCAGTAATAGAGCTTTATACAGGAAAGAGCCCAGCCACCCATGCCTGTGGGTTGCTGTAACTAGTTGATCGCCTAGGTTTACGTAGATTGCCATAAAAGCTGGGAACACAAATTCATAACTGTTTTAAAGAAAATATTTGGATTCACCAATGGAAGGACCCCAAAGTGAAATAGAAAATTTGGCAATATGAGCATTTTTATAATGTTGCAACGACCTTGCAATCCTAGCGGAAGTCTATTCCATTTCATTCGGTTCTGCAGTTCAGCCTCTATGGTGGTGGAATAATTGTCTTCATAGACATTTGCGATATCAGTGGAGATTTGAATCCTTAAGTATGTGTCAGATGTTTCATACCAAAAATCGTCTGTAGAAGAGATTCTATTAAATAGTATTTGAGTTTTATTGGTATTAAGTAAATACCCTGGCACCTTTCCTAATTCCTCTGCCTCATGTTCTACCTCTGGGATAGCTGCGATGGTATCAGAAGTAAAGGTGGCCACATCATCAGCATAAGCAGCAATTTTACATGTAGTGCCACTAAAATAGACCAGTGGAATGGCTGCAGACTTTTGATGCATTGTCCAATAGAGCTAGAACCCTGGCTGTTCGCTCTCATATTTAAAACTTTTTCCAAAAGAATACTTATACAAACTACCTTTGCCGTAAGATCTTTGTACCGAACTTGTACTCTTTTCATGAATTTTGGCCTAAAATCCATATAGGTCAGGTCAGGAGACACCATAGAAACTGCCAGGCAACTCTGTCAAAAGCTTTTCAGCATCCTTTAGGACCATGCCACCAGTAAGCCCCTGTATAGATGCTATATAGAAAATTTGAAACAGCAACATTTGGGCTCAATTTTGCATCACGTTGTGGGACAAAACCATGTTGCCAGGAATCCACTCACTCGCGACCCTAGAGGAAATCCGTCTAGCAATAATGTTTTTATAAATCTTCAAATCAAAGTTGATTAAGGATATGGGCCGATACAACCCACAACTTAGCAGATTTTATTTTTTTAATACGATCATTACACAGGACTCTGGGATTTGTTTGCTGTCACCCACTGCATTAAGCAACTGTAAGAAAGAGTAGCAATAAAACTGACACATTCTTTATAAATCTCAATGGGTATTGTGTCTGGGCCAGCAGCCTTCCCTAATGATAACCCTTCAAATGCAAATCAAATTGAACTGATGACTCACACGAATACTCATGATTCTTTTCTTCAGTGAGTGTACGTTTCTCCTTTTAGAACTGTTCATAGTAGTCTTGGAACACAGATAAGATTTTAAGTTTTTCCTGACGAGGATTTCCTGTGCATCATGAATACCATTAATATAGTTCTTGTTCTGCCTCTCCTTAAATTTCAGAGAATGAACTTTGCTAATTTTATCACTATTCTTGAAGCAATTTAATACATATTGCTGATGTTGCTGATGCCATAATTGTTTTTAATGAGAATAATGAGCATTTTTACAGCATTAAGTTGAGTTAAACTTTGCTCGTACAGGGCACTTTCCTGTCATGATGCTAATGACCATGCTAATGTGATCTCTAGGCCAAGTAATAGCCTTTTCAATTCATGTGACCATGACTCTTTTGTTATTGCATATGTGAGAGTGGCTCCTCAGACCCCTGGCTTCCGACAATCCGAAAGAATATCCAGAGATGCAGTATCTAAGTTGTTATCTAAAAAATCTTCTAGTATTTTTGTTAGGTAGTCTGCATACTGCCTAACATTTAAAGAGCTTCTATCAAACGTCCAGCATGTGTAATTAGATGGTGAAGGAAAAGAATGCCCTTGCATGCTCAACGGAAGTGCATTATGAATTATGATCTGATACAATACAAGGTTGAAGCGCTATACCAACTAAATAAGCCAGGCTTGAAGATACCAAAAAATATCAATAAGGAGGAGGATCTGTGAGGTGAAGAATAATATGCAAAACGAAATTGGTGTAACCTTCTGATATGCCAGACATCAACTAAATCAAAAGAATCCATTATATGAAAAGGTGCAGCTCCAGAGTGTTGGATATCCTTTTATGGATTGGTAGAGTCAAACCTTACATTAAACACTAGGTTGACATCACCATAGAAAATGATCGGACCCTCCCACTCTGAGAGCTCTAATAACAGTTGCCTACATGTATACTGATTGTCTTAATTAGAAGCATAAACTCCACAGATTGTAATTCAGCGTTGTCCATTTTCAAGACCCCCAATCAGTCAATGACCAGAAGAGTCAGATTTATACTTCAAAGCACTAAGCATAATGACTCAAACTAACTACAGTGCCACTAGATTTCAGCACAACCCACCAGCCTCTATATGAACCCCTCACCCGCTCCTCCCATCTGTAACCCACTCCTAAATGGGCAATTATTTGTCCATAAGCCTTCAACCAAATTGGTCCCAGTAAAAAGTAAACCAGAGACACACAAACACCTGTGAACAAATATTATAGTAGCCATAGATCACCAGAGTGACCACTAGGAGAGGGAGATGCTGTACATTATTATAGAGAATGGAGAAAACCAGGGATTATAAACAGAGCATACATCTCTAATTAATTATATGATTCTGCCTCCTAATCACTGTCAGATAAGCCACTTCCAGTCTATTTATCCAGCAATTTCTCTGCCTGGTCTACAGTCATGCAACCATACATGTGTGATTTACTGTTAATTTTGAGACGCATTGATTCCTGGAGGCAGACCTGTGCCTCCATTTTTAGGAATTTACAACTCCTGTGCTTGTAATGCCAATGAAGCAGTACGATACCAAACAGCTGATTTGAAAAATAAAGTATGTGAAGCAGCCTGGTAGAGTAGTTGACAGAAGCTAAAATTCCCAATATAAACTAAGAAGGCTCTAGGTTGATCCTTCCTGTGCAGATGTGGTAATGGGATGCCTGAGATAGGTAAAGATCTCTCCTATTAAGAATTATTATCCCTTCAAAATTAAATATGCTATAAAGGACTAAAAACCTATGTCTTGCCTGGCTTTTTTTAACAGCGCATTTCACATATATTAACTTCTCGATATTCATTTATGCCACTCTGCTCCTTAAATTCAACAACTTCAATTTAGTAAGATTAAGTTCACGTGTGTCATCACATTTTTGATGAATATAGACTGTTAGCGCTCTAGTCACTCATTAGACCTCTGTGGTGGTAGAACACTGAGGAATCAACTGACAGTCTCCTGCTTCTGTTGGAAACACATGTTTTATTCAGTTTGTAAGAACGTTTTGTCACATGGATGAGGAAGATATTTTAAAAACTGGGTACTCGTTTTAGCCTCTTGAGCGTTGGCTGTAATTTCCATTAGAAAATCAAGAGAAGAGAGAAAAACAGCTTCTCTTAAAGATAGTTCATCACACCCAGAGGGGATCAACAGTTTCGCAGGGTGACATCACCTTAGAACTCACTACAATTCCTAAACTTAGCATGGCACCACTAATAATTGATTTATAGTGAGACTAAAATCTGTTATCACCCTGTTATCATCTGTTCTTTATATGCTCCTTTATGTTACCTCAAAACCAGACATTTACTTTAATGCATTTCAATAAGATATAAGTAGTAGAGCGTTAGCAAAAAAAACATCCAATAATATGCTTCTTGTATACTTCCACCTACATAGAATTAGTACCATGAAAAAACACCACCTGTGAATTTCACCCCAAGGGTGATCAAATTTACAATAGTAATATTAACCAAAGAGGCAGGCCTTACCAGATAGTTATTGACTGGAGCAAAGTGCTCTCAGCTTTGAATCAGGCCTGCTTCCTCCACCCGGACAATAACAGCTTGGGGGTACCCTCCATCTTGGATTATATTGCTTTATTAGGTGCTGCCCTCAAACTGATGAAGCTAAGCCGCTCCCCATGGCCACTGCTTAGCCCTCCTAGTTCGGTCCCGACTGCTGCAGGCTCATTTTCATTGTCAATTTCATTGTTTTTTTTGTGGTGCATTTCTAGTGACATATTCTTGTGCTATTTTCCTAAGTTTTATTTGCTTATTTGGCTGTGGCTCAGGCCACTTTAGTCCTTTTGTGTAGGTTTAGTTTGCTTTGGGCAGTTGCGGCTTTCGGCCCCTGCCCTCTCCTGCCATTTCTTTCCTGCTCTCCCACTGGTTCCCGCCCTCTTGTCTCTCTGCTAGCCCCTCCCAGGACTACTTATGGAGGCGCTATGTGGCCGCGCCACTGGCGTGCTGAAGGCGCACCAAAAGCAAGCCCGTCTGTACCTATACCAGGACCGCACCCAGCAGCAGGACCCCGTGGCCATCCCACCGTCTGCTGCTACACCACATAGGAGCTCCTGGCCCTAGACCCTGGATGCCAAAACAAAAGCTGCTGTATGCCCGCCCCACGATCGACCAAAGGACCCTTCACATGCCGCCACCACCCTTTCTCCTGCAACACGGGACCGTCAGCCCTCACTGGATCCCACGCTATTGCTCAGAAAGCCAAAAACAACCCGTAACAGCTCCAATGCATCGTGCTCAATGGCCATTTCCTCTGCAAACATGCCATGGAAATCTTGGACACTATCACCACCCTCTCCCCCGACTTTGCCTTTATCACTGAAACATGACTCAATTCCTCCTTGAACCCTGACATCGCCACTGCATTACCCCACGGATACAGGATGATACACCAAGACTGCTCCAACAAACATGGCGGGGCCATCACCATCATCTTCAATGAAACCATCTGATGCATCGCCACCAATGACACCCCATGTTTCTCATGGAATACCTCAAATTACAACTACAGACCTATGCCAGTATCACAATAAGAGGCACCCTCATCTACAGACCCCCAGCACCCCGTTCAGCTTTCTGCAACGTCATCTCCAACCTCATCGGCCCCTTAGCCATTGGCTCTCTCCTACTCCTGCATCCTACTCAGTGACCTCAATTTCCATGTTGACGACCCCAGTGATGCCAACATCATTGCCCTCATAGAGAACCGGGCCTCATCCAACTGGTCACCAAACCCACGCACAAAGCCGGACACACATCTGACTCCATCTTCACGTCCAGTGACAGAATCAAATTCACCCATGTCACAAAACTTTCTTGGACTGACCATGCCATCATTTTCTTCACCATCTCCAATGTTCAGAACACCATCACCAAGCAACCCAACTCCTCCCATTGCAGCTGGGGCAAGGTAACCGAGACACTGTGAACACAAGCCCTCAGCACCACCCAACCTGAAGCTTTATCAGACCTTGACCTTGCCGTCCAGAATTTCACCACATGCACCAACAGAGTTGCCCTGTTGAAACCAGCAAAAACCAACAAAACCTCAAAACAACCCAGAGCACAGATCCACCGTGCACAACTGCTACTGACTCAAGAGAAGATGGTGCTACCAGGAACCCCTCCGACAGAGCCATTCACAAAACAGCCATCAGCAACTACCACCTGCGCATCAACGAAACCAAGAAAGCATTCATCACAGCCAGCATTGATACTGTGGCCAACCACATGAAGGAACTCTTCAAAATAGTCCAGGAATTCTCTAACCCAACAGCTACAGAGAACACCATCCACCAATCCCAAGAGCTCTGCCATGCCCTCTCGGACTACCTCCACAGCCAGATTGCCACCATCTACAACAATTTTGAACCCCAACCCACTGATCTTGACCTCAACAACCTCAACCAAACAGCACTCACAAGCCATATGATCCCCACCTGATCTCTGCTCGCCACTCAGACCAAAAAGGCCATCATGTCTTCCATCCATTCCGGGACACCCACCAACCCCTGCCCCCACCGTCTCTACAACCTCAGAACCAATGCTATCAGCACAGAACTCACCAGCATCATCACCACATCCATCTCCACAGCAGCCTTCCTGGACAGATTAAAACAGGCAGAGGTCAGTGCTCTCCTAAAGATACCCTCCTCCCACCACAGTAATCTCAAAAATTACTGACCGATCTCCCTGCTTCCCTATATGGCCAAAGTACTTGAGAAAGCCATCAACCAACAGCTCACCAAATCATGGCCGTCTTAACAGCATTATAGACTCCTGAGCAAAGCAGTGCACTGGTCCCTCCCTACACAACCCCTCACAGGAATAAAATTGTTAAACGGAAAATTAGTGTTAAATTCTGGTCTGCATGGGGCCCCTAGGCTTGTGGGGCCCCAGGCAACTGCTCAGCTCGCCCATGCATTAAGACGGCACTGCACCGAATACCTGGAACAAAACCACCTCACAACCAGGTTTCCGTGCCAACCACAGCACAGAGAGTGTGCTGATCACGGCCATAGATGACATTAGAACTCTCCTCGACCACGGAGAAACTGTGGCCCTGATCCTCCTCGACCGCTCCTCTGCGTTCCACACCATCTCCCACCACACCCTCATTGGTAAGTGGATCTCCTCTTTCCTGACAGGACGCATACATAGCATCTGACTTTTTCCCTTTACCTCTGAACCCAAGTGCATCATATGCGGCGTTCAACACACACAGAACCCCCTCACAGAAGTCATCAGATCCCACGGCCTCAACATAATCTCCTACACAGAAGACATTCAACTAATCCTTTCACTCACCGAGGACCCCTCCTATGTCAAAAACTCAAAACCAACTTCAGGACCGCCATGACTAATGTAGCTAACTGGATTTGAGACAACTGCCTCAAACTCAACTCCGACAAGACAGAAGTACTGATCTTCGGGAAGAAAACTTCCATCTGAGACTACTGCTGGTGGCCAGCAGACCTTGGTCTGACGCCCCCACCATCAGACCAGGCACACAACCTAGGCATCATCCTCGATAGCGAACTGACTATGAAATAACAAGTCAATGCAGTCACCTCCTCCTGCTTCCAAACCCTCTGCATGCTCCTCAGAATCCTCAGATGGATCCCATTCAACACTAGAAAGACTGTCACTCAGGCCCTCGTTACCAGCCGTCTATAATACGGCAACACTATCTACACTGCCATATCCACCTAGCACCTCAGAAGACTCCAGACCATACAGAATGCTGCAGCCAGACTCATTCTCGACCTCCCCAAATGAATCCACATAACTCCCCACTCCAGTAATCTCCACTGGTGCCCTATCCAGAAGAGATGACAGTTAAAGAGTTTCTAGGCAACAGCAGCCAGTTTTTTGCCCTGTGAAGAAAAGGTTTTAAACTGATGTTTCTGATTTAAGACCACCTTAAGGCAGGACTCAGCCATTGTAAAATAGGGCAGGGATGAGGGGTCATTGTCCCTACACTGCTATCACATCTTTATTGATTCGACCCTGGACCTCAGAATGCCTGAAATGTCAACAGAGATTTACAAAACATGCATAAAGAGCAGTTCATTCCTCTCTTAGTAAATTAAAAAATTATGACTCTTTCACACAATTACCATAACATTTTGTGATCATTACATTAGTAGAAACAAAGATGCCAGTTTCTTAAAAATGTGTGTTACATACATTTTTACACACACTACAAAATGGCAAAACGTTTGCTTTGCCACGCCTTCCTGACATTGAGACTGCAACTCAGGAAGTATTAAAACCTCTTTAAAAGCGCCTCTTCCCGATCTGCGCATCCAGCTTTGAGATTCTTGTGGCAACATGTTGCCCACTGGCCAAAACTAGACTGATAGACTCTGAGCCATGACACGTGGTATGTCTTATGGTCAAAGCACTTCAATGTGTCTTTTGAACATCATATATCTAAAATAATTGTGAAAGTACCACATTGTTGTGTTATGTTGCTCAATGTTGGTACATCGATCAAAATAAAATTTGGAAAAATTGGAAAATTAAATATCGATAAAACTAAACTTTACTAGAAATAAAAATAGATACAAATTGAGTGGAAACTCATCCTCACTTCCACCACTACCTCCCCCATCCACACTTTTGCAATAATTGTGCTCTTTGGGATACCATTGGAGCGGGAGGAACAACAGCTCTGCTATGCAAGCAGTCCTAGTGGTGCACACATGCCTTCTGATAAACAGTGTACTTGCACTCTGCTTGGTCCCAACCATGAAGTTGCTGGAGATGCAAAGACATTACTTTACTCAGTTTATGCAGCTCATTCGGGGTTGATAAATAAGGGCCTTGTTCATGGAGGCAGGACTTGTAA
Organism: Triturus cristatus; assembly: GCF_964204655.1. Classification (NCBI taxonomy): domain Eukaryota; kingdom Metazoa; phylum Chordata; class Amphibia; order Caudata; family Salamandridae; genus Triturus; species Triturus cristatus. The sequence continues at coordinate 542,970,446 of NC_140584.1, forward strand.
CACCTTTGCGCCGCCATTGAGTCACACTTCATCATGCAGCGGCAGTGTAAACAATGCACCACGTTGCGCCATATTTACAAGGTGATGCATCTAGACAGATGCACAGTGCACAGTGCCAGATGGGGCCCCCTGGGGCTCAGGGGCCCTCCACATCACGGGGGCTGCGGGGGCTATTGTTACGCAACTGGTAAAAGTGCATCAATTCAGTCTGCACTATTTTGGTTATATGTCTGTATGCTTTCTTAATTATCCTTGATGTGATGGAAAGCAGATACTTGACACAGACAAATGTCACATTGTCTGTCGTATCTGTGTCATTAATTGACTAACTTGATGCTTTCACAGTTCTTAGAAAGATAAGGTCAGGCGACATTTGCGTTCAATGGCAGACATGACAATGATTCTACAGAACTTGGGAAAGATGGCGACTTCTATTGTGTGTGACAGGGAAGATGGTGACCTTTGCTAGTCAAGATGGAATTGTGGCCTTCCTAAGATGGAGTCAGGGCTTAGGTGCTTTCCCTCAGGGCCGTTTCTTTCATCCCTGAAGACTAGCGAGATTTCTCTGGTTCTCAAAAGACAGCCATAGATTAATCTAAGCCAGCAAACATTCGCCTGGTGTCAAACCTCCTATGGCTCGGCAAAGTCGTTGAAAGGACAGTACCAGACCAATTAAATACTTCCAGCAACAAGAATCAACTAATAGGCAATGGTGAATTACATTTTAAAGGTTATTATTGATGTCCATCTCACATTCAACAAAGGGTACACTTGCTTGGGTTCACTGACAGAATATTGATATTAAAAACATCGATATTCAAAATATCGGAAAGAAATATAGGGGGACTTTAGGATGGGGGCCCGCCATCCTAGCGGTAACTTTCAGGCGGGCGGTCTCGCACTCCAAGTCAGGATGCGACCACCACTGTGGCGGTCGCATCCAGCATTTTAACATTGCGGACGGTGCAGCTGGCTGCAGGACCGCCGCGGTGTTGAAAAACGCATGTTGTGCATTTCCTTGTGCATGGAAATGTGTACCCCCCAGTGCACAACCACCCTCCCCCCACACAGAGGGGTCCTGCAACGGGCCCACGAACCCGGCCCCTGCCAGCCTTTCTGTGGCGTTTGCACTAGTGCGGTACAGTGAGTGCAACAGTAGGGAAAGTGTTGGATAGAGGAAGGGTAAGAATTACTATTCCCACTCCAAAGAGTGTAACAGTAGGGAAAGTGTTGGATAGCGGAGGGGTAAAATTTACTATTCCCCCTCGAGTGAGAGCAACAGTAGTCACAGTGTTGGATAGCCAAGGGGTAACAATTACTATTCCAACTCCAGTGAGTGCAACAGTAGGAAAAGTGTTGTATAGCGGAGGGGTAACATTTAATATTCCCACTCCAGTGAGAGCAACAGTAGGGAAAGTGTTGGGTAGCGGAGGGGCAAAAATTACTATTCCCACTCCAAAGAGTGCAACAGTAGGGAAAATACTGGATAGCAGAGGGGTAAAATGTTGTAATCCCACTCCACTGAATGCAACAGTAGCAACAGTGTTGGATAGTCGAGGGGCAAAAAAATGTATTCCCACTCCAGTGAGTGCAACAGTAGGTAAAGTGTTGGATAGCAGAGAGGTAAAAATTACTATTCCAACTCCACTGAGTGCAACAGTAGGGAAAGTGCAGGATAGCAGAGAGGTAAAAATTACAATTCCCACTCGGGTGAGTGCAACTGTAGGGAAAGTGCTGGATAGCGGAGAGGTAAAAATTACTATTCCAACTCCAGTGAGTGCAACAGTAGGGAAAGTGCTGGATAGCAGAGGGGTAAAAATTACCATTCCCACTCCAGTGACTGCAACAGTAGGGAAAGTGTTAGATACCGGAGAGACAAAAAATGCTATTCACACCCAAACACTTCAAAAAAACAATTTACATTTTATTTTTTTAAATAATGAAAATTAATACATATTTAAAGGATAAAAATAAAAAATGTTAAACTTATTAAAAAAACACATATACTATTAATTACATATAACAAAAACCTACAAATACTATATATAATAAAATAATCAATAAGTGCACAACAAAATAATTCTTTTAAACTAGAAAATATTTACAAACAAAAAAATTAATTGAAACATAAATGTATTTATTTTAATTCCTACCCTATACCACCACACCAATAACAAAACACTTCAACATTTTGTATTACATTTATTTACATAATTAACATAATTAACAATCAATTAAAAATATTATTAATTTAAAAAATGAATAACCATTAATTGACTACACACACTTTATCAATATAATTTCCACAACACACACCTCAATTAAACTATAAAATAATAAAGCACAATTAAAACTTATTTTATAGCACCGCGGGGAAATTCCAGCCGCGCCCAAAGGGTTAAAAGTAAAAACAACACACACAAAAATAAACAATTACCCAAAATAAATATAAAATAATTAACATTAATTAACAACTATATATTAATTAATTAAACATAATTTACTTCCCATCCTTTACTGCTGTAAACATCACACCACAAACCTAAAATGAATTACTTAATTACCATAATTAATTACCAATTAATTCATTAAAATTCATTAACAACCAATTATTAATTCATCAATTACAAATAAATTACTTCCCACCCTTTCCACCATTTCCACCTATCAAAATCACAACACACACCTAAAATAAATTACACAATTACCAAAATTAATTAACAACCAATTATTAATTCATGAATTATAAATAAATTACTTCCCACCCTTTACACATATAAACACCATAACACACACCTACAATTATTTACAAAAGTACCAAAATGAATAACCAATTAATTAATTAAAATTAATTAAAAACCAATTAGAAATTAATTAATTAAAAATATATTACTTGTCACCCTTTACACCTATAAACACCACAACACACACCTAAAATTAATTACACAAAAACCATAATTAATTACCAATTAATTAATTAAAATTAAGTAACAAGCAATAATTAATTAATGAATAATAAATTACTTTACACATTTTACACTATAGCATCTCAATTAAACAAATATTAATGAATACAAATGCATCAATAAATGTAATATAATTAAATTAATTCTCATCCTATTCCCCTATAAACCCACAACCAGCTACGAAACTAAAAGCTCAAAATTCAGCTAAAATAAAATTAATACATTTAATATAATTAAATGACATTCCACCCTATTCCCCTTTAAACCCACCACCCGCTACTGAACCAAAAGCGCAAAAAATAAAAAAAATTAATAACTACTAAAAATGTAACACATATCTTAAAAATACAAACAATCCTTATACTAAAAACATACATATAAAATTTATACTAAAATACATAACAATAATAAACAGCATTGGCATAGCCAATAGGTCTCGCTTTTGGTATGTTGTAAGTGGGTAGTTAGGTAGCATATATTTTTATGTGCTGTAAAGTTACATTGAATTGGAATATTACAGTCACCAGCTGTGCTTTGTCCAACTGTGTGCAAGCAATTGTCCTGATCTTACCTTGCAATGGGAACAACAAAGTGGTTCATGGGCTAGAAGGTGCACCCTACCACCACTTATACCCTGCTCCCCAAACCCATTAGATCATAGCTCAAAGATCGATACTTTTTATGTTAGGGATTTCATGTTAGACCGTTAGCTGCTCTGCTGCCAGTTTGGAAATGTAACATGACAATTGCTGCTGATGTCTCTTGATTTGCTGTCTCAAGTCCACATGACAAACCACAACAGCTCACTGAGAAACCACAACAGCTCACTGACAAACCACAACTGCTCACTGACAAACCACAACTGCTCACTGACAAAGCACGACTTCTCACTGACAAACCACGACTGCTCACTGACAAACCATAATAGCTCACTGACAAACCACAATAGCGCACTGACAAACACAACTGCTCACTGACAAAACACAGTAACTCACTGCATTGAATGCTGCGATTGGCTTATTTAACTAGAACACCTGCTGCTAATGCGAATTCATGCATTCTAGATCCAGTGGCATGGCCATCAAGCAGTCAGTGGGCATCGTTACCTGCATGGGTTGCGTGAGATTGGGGATGCCATTTAACAGCCTTACTGCCCAAATGTTGTCAGGCATTAACAGCTGTTAAGTACCGAACACGTCACTGTGCGCCCAGCCTTCAGTTTAAAGTCATAACTGAATGGTGGGCAAATAACAATAGTTACATGGGCACTGATAACTGTTAAGGCCCCGAAAATAGGACAATAATGTTTAATTAGCACCGTGTAAGGAATGCAGAGCCTGGCTTCACCAAACATTTTTTTTTAGAATAAAGATATTAACAGCTGTTGTTTACATGGGTTTACAGTTCAATTACATTGTGAAACAGGGGCACGAAGAAGTCCAGTACAATGACCATGTGTGTTTGCCTGTGTTCTTGTGGGGGCAGTGAAATTTGTTAACTGCCTTTCGGTTTTTTAAACATATTTCACTGGGTGAAGAGACGGCCCTTTACTGGTAGTTAAAACTACATTCGCAGGAATCTGATTGGCTGTCCCATACACTGCAGTGACTGTGCTTTCGGTAAACCACGCCCATGTCTACCATACATCAAGTCTAGGAAAGGTCACAATGCCTCATGGTGAAGAAGCTTGTAATGACACATATACATATGCCTGTCTAAAATTTTAGAAGTATTTGGAAAGACCCCAAGGTGTCGCCCGGCTGATGCGTCTGTCTATTGGGCGGGACTATATCCTTCCAGCTCGTATGTTGTTCTCTCGCCAGAACTTGTCTAGATTTTGCAAACTGGATCTTTGCCGCTGCCGCTGAGCTAACTACTCTGCCCTCACACTTGCACATAAAACTTTTAAACAGAGGAACTTTTGTCCCTCATTCCTTTTAATTTGCTAAGAGAAGCGCCTGCTGTGTAGGGCTGTGGGGACATACGTGGGAAACATTTGCTGTGTTGTGTTGTGAAGACGCCCACAACCACTCGCTCCTAATCCGCGAAGGTGGTTGGTGGGACGCTTCCGCATTGGGCCACGCCCCCTGCTCCACCAGCTGCTATTTAACTCCATCTGATGCAAGCGCACAGCGCGCGCGCGCAGGGGGCGTGCCAGAGGCAAGCCCGTCTGCGCCCGTCCGCGCCCTCGAGCGCCCAGCGGCCAGAGATTATGTCTCTGATGTGGGGGAGGTTAGTCTTCGCCGTATATACTCTGCCGAGGAACTGCACCACTTACGGGGTAAGGAATGCGTTGGCATGCCATTTGATTTGTCAGTTACATCTTTGACCAACTGCACAGGCTGTGACTTCACATTTAATTATAATAGTGATAAAACCCAAGCTGTACCCTCTACAACAAAAGTTTCTCGGGGGTCAGTATGCACCACTTTCAATTTCTGGAGTATTAACTGTAGGTCCCTCCCAAAACACAAGGAATATATATTCGATCTCCTAAGCACCGCTCTCCCGGATGCTTTATTTCTCACAGAAACTTGGCTTCATGCCAGTTCCTGCGCGGATGTGGCCAGTGCTCTTCCACCGGGATATGTTATACTGAGAATAGATCGCAGTTCGGGGAGAGGTGGTGGGGTTGCAATTATATTTAAAGATACCTACACATGCCGGTTAGAAGCCCTGCCATTTCCAGATTGTGAAGCTGGGCTGTTTAAATTAGCACTTTCACCTCACATTACCATGTCAGGGATTCTTCTCTATCATCCCCCAGATAAATCCACTCAGTGGCTTTCTTCTTTTTCAGAGTTGATTGCCTCTTATGTTCTGAAGGCGGCAAATTTTGTTATTTTGGGTGATTTTAATCTTCATTTAGAGGACACCAATGACAAATTGAGTAAAGCGTTCCTTGCCGACTGTGAGGCAATTAATCTAGTGTTACGCAATCAAGGACCCACCCACCAGGCAGGACATTTACTTGATCCAGTTTTATCTAATATCTCGCTGGATTGCAGTATTTCACCCTTCCCCCTTATTTGGTCTGACCATTTTGCTGTTCAATTTAGTTTTATTTCAGCCAGCGGTGTTTTACCAGTCCTTCCTCCTAATGCTACTAAATTTAGAGCTTGGTCTAAAATGAACTTGGATAAGTTCAACGCCGAGCTGTCATCCACATGCCCGCACACATTTGGCCCTTTATCCTCTCTGAACGTGGAGGTGTCGCAATGGCTGTCATCCGCTATTGAGCACCATCTTCCTCTATGCACTAAGCGTCCTCTGGTACATCTGCCTCCGGCGCCGTGGTTTACACAGGACCTTAAAACAATGAAGACCAAGTGCAAACACCTGAAAAGGTGTTGGAGGAAAACCTATTCAGTAGAGAGTAAATTAACTTATAGGGCAGCTTTAAAACATTATCATCTAGCCTGTAGGAAGACGAAAGGGACTTTCGTCTCTGATTCCATCTCTAAGGCCTCTAATCGCCCTAAGGCTCTCTTTTCTATGATAAAAAAGTTGGCAGGGGCAGATACTTCTCCAGCCCCTCCAATACTGGATGAATCTCAATGTAATGAGATGGCTGACTTTTTTATTACTAAAGTCGAAACTATACATAATTCCTTGGCAGCTAATACACCACTGCCCGGAAGTGAGTCTTCTCCCATCATGTATGGTGAGAGCCCTTCTTCTAAGGAAGTGATCTCTGAATGGCCGTTACTGGACCAAGAGTCCCTACGCCTGTGTTTTTCTAAGGTGAAATCTGGCTCCCCTTTAGATCCCATGCCTCCTACTATTCTAGGACAGCTTGCACCAGCCCCCCTTTTGGTGATTCAAGAATTGTTTAATGCCTCTCTCCGGGAGTCCACTGTTCCCGCTGACTGGAAGAGGGCCATGGTGATTCCCCTCTTGAAAAAACCTGGGGCGGACCCCAAGATTTTTGCTAACTTTCGGCCTATCTCCCTACTACCCATGTTTTCAAAAATTTTGGAGAAGCATGTTAATACTCATCTAACTGCACATATAGAGGCAACAGGTTATCTGCATTCCTCTCAGTCAGGCTTTCGTGCGAATTTTTCCACAGAAACTGCTCTACTGGGGGTTACTGAGACTCTGCGTAGTCATCTGGACCAAGGCGAAACCATGGCATTGATACTACTGGATTTGAGCGCCGCCTTTGATACGGTGTCCCATTCTATTCTTAGCACTGCATTAAAAAAGGCGGGGGTGGTTGGGCCGGCTTTGTCCTGGCTAGCCTCGTTCCTGCATCAGTGCTCATTTCAGGTCTGTTCATCAAGCTGCTCCTCCTCCATCCGTACATCTGCTTATGGGGTTCCTCAGGGGTCTACACTAAGCCCTATGCTTTTTAACATCTATGTACGACCCCTGGCCTCATTAGTGGAGGAGGCGGGACTACTTCTTTATTCTTATGCAGATGACACGCAGATCATCTTCTCTCTATCCTCTAACAAGGAGTGTCCCTCTTCAACACTTCAGGAGGGACTTGGTCGTGTTGCTGAATGGATGCAGGTTAACCTGTTAAAACTTAATGGTGATAAGACCGAGTTAGTCATACTGGGCAAAGATAAACATCTTTGGGGCCCTAACCACTGGCCCCTGGCAATGGGCCCGGTACCTCAACCAGTTACGCATGTACGCAACCTGGGCTTCTTGCTGGACAATTCTTTATCTATGCGCCAACAAGTTGTCAGCATTTCAGCCACCTGTTTTACCATCTTAAGGTGGCTTCGTAAAATTCTCTGGCTTCTTCCCGTCTCAACAAGACGTACCGTGGTTCAAGCTCTTGTAACCTCTCGCCTTGATTATGGCAATGTACTCTATCTGGGTTGCACACAAGAGGTACGTAGGAAGCTCCAGCTGGTGCAGAATTCTGCCGCTCGGCTCCTCTGCAAGGTACCGAAGAGATCTGCCATCACCCCTTGTCTGCGGGACTTACACTGGCTGCGTATAGAGAGCCGTATTAAATTCAAGGCTCTTTGCGTCATGTTTAAAATCAAACATGGCTCGGCACCTCAGTACCTGCGTTCACGGGTCCATCCTTACGTCCCTTCGCGTACTCTTAGATCAGCCTCACAGGGCAACTACGTGATCCCCAGATTCAAATTGGCAAGAATGGGGGATGCTCCTTTTCTCATCTGGCCCCTAAGCTTTGGAACTCCCTTCCTGTTTCCCTAAAATGTCAATCCATTTTTACACAGTTCCGTAGGGGCCTGAAAACTTGGCTCTTCGCGCAGTAGACAATTATCTCAGTTAGCCTCCTGATCGTTGGCGCCGGGAGACCCCATGGTGGGTAGCTCTGCGCCTTATAAATGTATTTACAATTACAATTACAATAAAAGCAAAAGCGTAATTAGCAAGTATAGTTTGTCCCAAGAGGGGAGGGGGTGAAATATAAACAAGGCCTCCTTGTGGTGGTACTGGAAAAGACCGGTTTAGTGTAAACTAATTTGGACTGAATTGCCTGGTTTTGGAAGCACTCACTCCCTAGGATGGTATGTTATGGATGCACATGACACATGAAGTCGGCGGCTGAACGGAAGCTGGGATATTTTAGGAAATTACTCTTTCACTGAGTAAATAAAAGATGGTAAATAAATGCATTCAGATTCTCTGCATTTTAAGGAATTTATTGGTGGTGGAAGATCCGCTGCTACCGGTTAGATGGAAGGAAACGTCACTGGAAGTGCGGTTCTTCAGGTGTCTAAAGGGGTGTCGAAGTCAAGGGGACCGAAGTGTCCGACACTGATGCTCCATGGTGCAGAGTACTGAAATACCACGCATGCCTAGATTTGGACAGAAACTGTGGCTACCACAATTTGCAACAGGCATATCAGCAAATCCAGAAAATAATCTCCCGAACAGCACAGTGAAAACAGCCAGGAGGCTTTAAACCGAAGTTGCATAAATTAACACAACGAGGGTGGGAGGAGAAAAACACCTTGGCAAAACCAGTGCGGAGTGTCGGGTGGGTGAAGCACATGAAAGCAACGCAGGGCTGGGGAAGCACACAAGGGTGAGGCAACATGGAGAGAGCAGGGGAGAAGCACAGCACGCAGGTGAGAAAGGGAAGGGGTTACAAAAGGGAGACAGATGGACACAAGAGAGTAAGGAAAGTCAACAGAACCTAATGATTGCAACTGTACCTCTGTCCCGGGTGTAGATAGCCACCCGGGCCCTCCACTACTATGCTGCAGTTCTTCATGCATCCCCACACCCCTCGGGGAAGGCTTGACCAGAGGGGATAAATAAATGGCCGGAGACCGCTCGGGGTCTTCCGGCCACGATAGTGAAAGTGGTTGTCTGTCGTGGTTATTAGCGCGCTGCTGCAGCCTAATCATATCCAGGCCCCGCCGTGCTACACTGGTGACGAGGCCGGTCGCACCCCTCACGTGCCTGCCTACCTGGCTGGTTCCTGCTAGGAGCGTGCGGTGCCCACCCGCGCTGTCCTGCTCCCTCTGCTGCCACTCGGAATCCCGCAAGGAGCGTGCGGAGGCCACCCGCACCGCTCCATTTCGACCAACACCTGCTGCTCACGGAAGCCCTGCAAGTACGCGACCTCCCAAGCCGCACCGCCTGCCCCGTCCCAAGCGCTGTTCGGCCTGTGCTTGCCCATGCGTCTCCCTGTACAGCGGGGGCGCATTCAGCCGGCAGCGCTTGTGGAGGCCTACAGCCACACAGGATAAGTGCCGCTGAGCACTGGACACCTCGCTGCGGCAAGGTCCACCCGTCTGCCCCTTCCTGCATGGAGCTGCTCCTGAGGGTGCGTCAGTTCTCGTCACCCCTGTACCAATAGTGCTGCCTCTGAGCCTGCAGGCCTGTGCTCGTTCCTCTCGCCTGCATTAATCTGTGAGGCCCCCAGACTGGGGCTGCCCCACCTGCTGCCTGCGCCAGCCTCAACACTTTGCCAAGTGGACTGTGCACACGCCCTGGATGCCCGGCTGTGAGCTGTGTGCATCGAAGGAAAAAGAGAAAAACCAAACACTGGACTGCTCATTCTAGGGCATCCAGGAGGAAGGCTATGCCTTATGGTCAGCTGCAAAGGAGAGGGCAGCAGGGGATATTGATCAGAGGGAGCGAGAGCGAAAGGAAAGGAATTGTTCATCAGGTCTGAGTGCACTTTCTCTTTTCCCACGAGATGGCGCCAGTGAATGAGCTGCCTCCTGCACACACGTGGAGTCACTGGACAGCCCCTGGCACAAGGCCACGTAGTGACAAACACGCCCAGACGCAGATCCTCAGCACCCGAGTCACACCCTCACACCTGTGCATAACCGCATGACCAAGATGAGCAACCCACCGGTGGCTGGCGCTGCTGCACAGCAGGATGGAGCAAACAATCCACGTGGGGGTGCCAATGCGCCTCCCCAGGACACAGCCACATGGCGGTCACACCTCTACCCCCCTTCAGTGAAGTCTCGGACCCTGCTACCGCTGCGCCAAGATGGAAAGCGTGGGTTGGACGGCTCAACCACTACTTCAAGGAGACACGGGAAACCGATGGCACCGTGAAACGGTCGCTTCTCATCTATTATGGCTGCGTGGGGATCTACGACCTCTTTGAGATGCTTTCCCAACACAGGAAATGACGACGACTACGATGCGGCTGTCACCGCGCTCAACAGGGACTTCGACCCTCAACTCAACCCCGATTTTGAAAAATTCAAGTTCAGACGGGCGTGGCAGTTGGACTCGGAGTCGGTCGACATGTTCTATGCACGGCTACGCCGGCTGGCCAGCACGTGCACGTTCACAGACCACCGGGAGGAGATACGGAACCAAATCATCCTGAGATGCCGCTCCAAACTCCTGCGGAAGCTGATCCTTCGTCAGCCAGGGATCTCCCTGGACGATATCCTGGTCCTGGCCCGCTCCCATGAGCTGTCGGACATCCGAGCCGAGGAGATGGAAGCTGCCCTGCACACACCCGTTGCTGCCTCACATGTGTCCAGGCACCCGCCGATAAAAGAGGAGAGGGTGGAAGCAATCGAAAGACGCCCCACCGTGACTCGACAAGCACCCAGGAGGACCGTGCGGATACTGTAGAGAAGATCACCCCGCGACGGCTGCCTGTGGGGCAAAAGGGAAGATGTGCTCCCGCTGTGGCAGGCTGAACCACTATGCCAAGGTGTGCCGCGGTGGACGGTTCAGACAACCCTCGTCCAGGTTCAGAGGCATGCCACAACAGGTTCGCCAGATCTCTCTCGATGATTCGCCAGCAACCACGGAGGAACAGCCGCAGGAACGACACCCGGTGTATGAAGAGGATGACGAGGAAATGTTTGTGGTGTCGTACGTCAGTAGAACAGACTGTCGCCGAAGGCCACCTCCCATATGCTCCGTTTCAGTTGAAGGCACTGATGTACAAGCCCTAATTGACACCGGCGCGTCCGTCAACGTGATGGACTCTGAGCAATATGATCGACTGTCACCTCGACCCCCGCATGCGCCTCCAAGGCCCGAATCTATGCGTATGGAGGGACGGATCCGCTTCCTCTCCGAGGAGTCATTCAGGCCAAAGTCACGAGCGGATGCTATGCCACTGAGAACAGGTTCCACATCACCGAGGGAAGAAAGGGGACACTGCTCAGTTGCCACAAGGCTGAGGACCTGGGACTCGTCTTCTTTTCCAACCAAGTTCACGACTCTCACGCTGAAGCGATGTTGAGGGAATTCCCGTCTCTCTTCAAAGGACTAGGGAAGCTCAAGGGCAAGAAGTTCAAACTGCACATCGATCCCTCTGTATGACCTGTGGTTCTCAAGCACCGGAGGGTGCCGTTCAATCTTTGCCCGCAGGTGGAGGAAGAACTGAAAAAGCTTGAAGATCTCGATGTGATTGAAAAGGTCTCCGGCCCAACCCCATGGGTGTCCCGGCTGGTCGTGGCTCCCAAACCCAAGCAACCTGGAGCCTTCCGGCTCTGCGTTGACATGAGGCTGCCAAACACAGCCGTGAAGAGGGAACGCCACATCACTCCCACAATGGATGACATAGTCGCAAACCTCAACGGAGCCAGCTGGTTCTCCAAGCGAGACCTGAATGCAGACTACAATCAGCTGGAACTGGAGCCCGAGAGCAGGGATATCACCACCTTCTCGATGCATGTTGGTCTCCGAAGGTATAAGAGGCTCAGATTCAGAGTATCATCGGCAGCTGAAGTCTTCCAGAATGCCATCAGGGAAGCATTGTCGGGGCTGCAAGGCGTAATCAATCTTAGTGTTGATATACTAGTGTTCTCGAACACGCTCGAAGATCACCACCGTCATCTCCGAGCCACTCTGAAGAGACTAGCAGACTGCGGTTTAACCCTGCATGAGTCCAAGTGTTCGTTCTATCAAGAAACGGTTGACTTCTTCGGGTACACCTTCACCCGCGAGGGGCTCATTGTGGACCCCAAGAAAACCACAGCCATCCGCGCAGCCAGCACACCGAAGAACCCCACCGAAGTGAAGAGTTTTCCTGGCATAGCCACCTACTGCGGGCGGTTCATTCCAAACCTGGCTGCCATGTCGGAACCACTCCGGAGCCTCACACGCTATGATCACAAATGGGAGTGGACTGCATATGCTAACAAGGCTTTCAACGACATCAAAGCGGGGTTGCTAGACAAGACAGTGATGGCCTACTTCCATCCAAGGCGGCGCACGGAACTGGTCGTCGATGCCAGCCCTGTGGGCCTGGGAGCAGTCCTCTTTCAGAAACATGGACCTGGAGACCGGTGGCTTAAGTGAGTAAATCCCTCACAGACACGGAGACCAGATACACTCAAATAGAGAGAGAGGCGTTGGCCATCAAGTGGGCGTGCCAACATTTCCACCTGTATCAGTGCAGCCGGGAGTTTTACGTTGTGACTGATCACAAGCCCCTACTCCCGCTTTTTGCAGGCTCATCCCGGCTGGCGCCCCCGAGAATCGAACGATGGGCAGTGCAGCTACAGTCCTACAACTTCAAGATCAGCTACCGTCCCGGGGCCCACAACCCGGCTGATTATCTTTCCCGGCACCCTGAATCGACATTGCCCTCAGATCAATTGACAGATGGGTGCAACACGGAGGTGTTTGTAGACATGGTGTCGCAAGTGGCATGTCCCACAGCCATGACGCTTGAAGAAATTGCCTGGGCCACCCAGGAAGACCCCACTCTGTCCCGAGTGAAAGAGGCGCTAGGGAACAATGGATAGACACACTTCATGGATGGAGCCCGCGTCCTCCGACCCGAAGTTAGCCATGCCGGACAACAGCTCTGGCAAGTCCGCCACAAATTCAGTATGGGGGAACAAGGAGTTGTCTTGAGAGGACACCTGATCCTAGTCCCAGAGAAGTTGCAGAAACGGGCCCTCACACTGGCACACGTTGGCCACCAAGGGATAGTGAAGACAAAAGCCAGGCTGCGCAGCAAGGTCTGGTTCCCCGCGAAGGACTCCATGGTGGAGGAGATGGTGAGGCAGTGCCACGCCTGCACGATCACTTCAGGAGATCCCGCGCCTGCAACTGTGATCACTGAAGAACCAAGCAAGACCCCCTGGACACACATCAGCCTCGATTTTGGGAGCTTCCCAGATGGAAGTCACATGCTGGTCATGGTTGACTCATTTTCGAAGTTCCCCATCGTCGAAGTAGTGACGTCAACGGCATTTCCCCAGGTGAAGAGGGTCTTAGACAAGACTTTTGCAGTGATGGGGCTGCCTGAAGAAGTGAAGTCCGACAATGGACCTCCGTTCCAGGGTCGAGAATTTCAGGAATATCTTGAGAACAAGGCGGTTCACCATCGGAAGATCACCTCGTTATGGCTACAGGCTAACGGGGAAGTGGAACGTCTGATGCGGACACTCAATCGAGCGCTGCTCATCACTGTGGATAAAGGAGAAGACACTGAGACAGCTCTCGACCAATTCCTTGGTGTGTATCGACAGACCCCTCACAACACAACCAAGTGTGCTCCGGCTCATCTACTGTTCAAGTGGGCCCCACGAGACAATATCCCGTCGGACCCGACGTGGGTGCCCATGGAGTGGGACGATGAGGCGATCCAAGCAAGGAGGGAAACGACAAACAGGAAAGCCAGCGAGGCCCGAAGGGCACAAGAACCTCAGCTAAAAGTGGGAGACCTGGTGGTGATCAAAGACCGACACCCGGTTGGAAGTTTCGGACGCCCTACGAGCCAGAAGTATGGACCATTGTGGGCATTCAAGGGACCATGGTCACTGTCCAGCTTCAAGAAGACGGCCGAGAGGGAGCCGGGCCAAGAAGAATCCGACTATCAAGATACTCTTCCGAGCTCTTCCCCTCTGGCCTCCCCCAGCAGGGGAAGTCCGTCGCTGAATACACCCCGGCGATCAAGCCAAAGCGGCACAGAAGCTGCTGGATCGACCCATCAAGACACAGCAACTGAGTCTTCTGAGAGCATTCCGTCTAGTGCTCTGGCCGGTTCTAGCTCCGGGAGCCAGAAGTATGATCTCCGGCTGAATCCTGCGCCAAGTCAGAGACTGAAAGACTTTGTATGCACGTCCCCATGAACTGGGAGGACTTGGTGGTCCGGAACTGAAAGAAAGGAGGGATATAGAGAGCCACCCGGGCCCTATACTAATATGTTGCAGTTCTTCATGCATCCCCACACACCTCGGGGCAGGCTCAGCCCGAGGGGATAAATAAACGGCCAGAGACCGCTCGGGGTCTTCAGGCCACGATAGTGAAAGTGGTTGTCTGTCGTGGTTATTAGCGCGTTGCTGCAGCCTAATCATATCCAGGCCCCGCCGCTCTACACCGGGGACACCCCAGCTCAGCCTCGGGGGATGGCGGTCACATACCTGCCGCTGCGGAGTTGCTTTCACCGTGTCTGGAGCAGTGGGGAGGCCTGGAGGATGATCCGTGCAGCGCGAGCTCTACGAGGAAACTTCGACGGCTCAGGCACGTTTATGGCTGGGGATAGAGGTGCGTGCGCGCGCCACACCGAGACATGTGTTTGTAGTATCAATAAGTAGTGATTGACCAGTGGGCGTCATTGCTTGTGAAGACCAGGGACTCTTCACATGATCATAATAACCATAATGAATACGTGTGTCTAACACACACCTCTCACTAAAGCCTATCTCCATGCGCCAAGAAGATGTCTTCTATTTCATCACAAAGGTTCCCATTTTACGAGCCTCGAAAGGCTGTAATGCTGATCTTGCTCTGTTAGGATTGAGAACTGTGATCAACGGCATACACCTCCGCAGCAAGTGCTCAAGCAAGTGAGCTATCTTAGCAGCAGCCTTGTTTCGACGATGGAAGCCCTGGCACATGCTGTAACTGTCGGAACGTTCCTCAGGGTCGGGCTGCACGTGACCTGGCTGGATTCTGATTCCGCTCGCGAAACCCTCTTCCTCTGCGTGCCACATAGCGGGGGCGGATTGGCGAGTGAGGGACCAGGGACCCTCCCCTCACTTTCGTTTCATCCTCTGTTTAGTCCTGAATGTGCAGCGCTGTCTGTACTCTGCACACTCCAGGTCATTCCCTCTTTTCCAGAGAGGCCTCTGTGGTGGAAGCTCTTTCTCTGTATGGCCAAGTAAACTGTGGAATCCACCCGCCCGGCGAGAACAAGGGCCACCAACAGGCACCTAAAACCGAGTTCCGCAAGAAAGACGTGAATGTTCCCAAAATAAATGGCCTCTCATGCTGCAGGTGCTGCTGGTTTGTGTTGCAGCCTGAGAAGTTCTCTCTGATTCCAGTTTGTGAGTGTGTCACTGCTGCAAGCCTGGAGCACACCCCCTAGCCTGGGTGGTCAATGGGCAGGAGAGAGCAGGGGAGAAGCACGGCACGCAGGTGAGAAAGGGAAGGGGTTACAAGAGGGAGACAGATGGACACAAGAGAGTGAGGAAAGGCAACAGAAGCTAATGATTGCAACCGTGCCTCTGTCCCGTGGACACCCCACCTCAGCCTCGGGGGATGGCGGTCACATACCTGCTGCTGCGGAGTTGCTTTCACCGTGTCTGGAGCCTTGGGGAGGCCTGGAGGATGATCCGTGGAGCGCAAGCTCAGCGAGGAAACTTAGACAGCTCAGTCACGTTTATGGCTGGGGATAGAGGTGCATGCGCACGCGCCACACCGAGACATGTGCTTTGAATTATCGCGCACACGCATCTGTGCACGATAATTTAAAACACATACCGCCCGTGCGGGTAACCGCAACCAATAGGCCATGGGCGGAGCAATGCACCCGCCTTTGGCCAATTGTCTGCTGTCTTTGTTAAAAAGACGCACGCAAAGGCCAATAGCCTGCCACAAAACAAAAAGCACACGCACAAGCGTGTGCGAAATGAGGTGAGATTTCAAAAAGCCCTTACAAAAAGTCTTCGCCAGAACAGCGCATGCGCTGTTACAGGCTCGACCTAAAAACTATGGGGCCCGCCACCGCAACGGCTAAAGGGACCGCACGTCAAAGGTTCAGCGGTCCCGCCGTACACATTAGGATGCCCCCGCCACACTGGCGGGCGCATCCCGCATTCCTACCATTGCGGCAGGGGGTGCTGTCAGCAGCACCCGCCGCAATGTCAGAAATGCATGTCGTGCATTTGCATGCACAACGTGGCAGGCACCGCACGGTGCCTGCCACCTTGTGCATGCAAATGCTGGGGGGTACCATAGGTACCCCCATGTGCACCCCCACCTCCCAACACCCTGGGGGCCCGCAATGGGCCCCCAAATGCAGGATCCGCATGCCTTTCCATGGTGGCATTGCCGCCATGGAAAGGCTGATCTCCGCAATCATCTTGATATGGATGGCCGTGTCTTGCAGACACCGCCACCATATCAAACGCGTTTTCCGCCCGGTTGACGAGTCGACCGGCGGAAAACCGGCAGACGGTCTTTCCGTCCGCCGGGGTCCCCCCTGCCATCGTAATGTGGCAGGGGGGAAATCGTGCCTGCCAACACAATCGACCCCTATATTTTTAACAACCATATTTTTGCAAACGATATTAAACACTTGAATATTTTTTACATGTATATTACTTACCTTAAGTCAATATTTTTTACCACGATATTCTTGCTGTCAATATTTCTGACCCACGATATTAATGCCTTGATATTTGTGCAACTTGATATTTTGTACTCAATATTCTGTCTCTACACCACTTGCTTGATGGCCTTTTTTGACTTGTCTGCTGCATTTACCACAATTGATCATAGTAGCCTTATCTCCATTATATAACAATGTATGGGCATCAGGGGAAGTGCCTTTAAACGGTTTTTGTCATTGTCGTCAAAATTATATGTTTAGGTAAATATTGGAGAACACACATTTGCTAGGACCAGGTTAAAATGTGAGATTCCACAGGGCTGAATTCTTGCTCATTCACTTTTCAATATTTACATGAGAGCCACTGAGCATAATACTGAGAGACTTTGATGTAAAAGAACATCAATACATGGATAATACTCAAAGTTATTTAAAAAAATTCAAATATTTATGACATTAACACACTATAAAATTGTCTTCCAATTAATTCAGTATGAAAAACACCTTCCGCCACTTAAACCCAGAGAAACAGTCTTTCTTGTACTCTCCTCATCAGCAAAATGACTGCATCTATCCTTGCTGACCCTTCTAAATCTCAACAGCTCTCATGCCAATAGTCAAATAGCTGACCATACCATTAACCGTACACTCACATTAACACAATAGCTAGAGCAAAATGTTTTCATCTGCATCGGAAGAAAATATATCACCTAATTCATGCAGAGTTTCCGAAGACAGTGTAGGCACTCATATTAGACTTTGGGACTGCCATACTACCTATAGTTCCATAATCACACCTTTCCCTATTTAAAGCTATATTCATTTAGCAGCTAGATTGGTTCATACAGCAAGAAAACATGACTGCATTACTGATATTATCGATGACACCACTGTCTCTCTCTTCCTACAAGGATTTGCTTCATGCTTTGTTTTCTTGTCCATAAGGCAATACACAAAAGCAGTACTTGGCAGGTCTACTGATCATCTCAGGAAGAAGCAGAGACCTAAGAAGTAAAACCATACTGCTGTTAAAAGTTCCCAAATTTTAATTTACTTTGGCAAAGAAGGAATGCTTTTTAGGTCTCGCTTGGCAGCGCATGCGCTGCATGCGCTGTCTCAGCGAGACCTAAAGTAATCTGTATGTTGGCTTAAACTTCATGTAATCTGTTTTTCCGCTTCTTATTGGCTTACTTGTGGTAGTGTTGTTGTTATCTCCCTTTCTGTTGGCTGTTGGTCATTTGCTAACTTCCTTGTAGTCCTGATACAGCGGCGCCTAACTACAGTGTTAGTTCGCTCTGCTTGCACGTCTTTTAATTGAAGTGCAGTGTGCCATCTGTCTGTAGCCTGCCTTTGTAATTGGAGACTTTTGAGCAGCTGACTAGTTTTTGCTGTGTGATTCCTAGGCTCCTCCACCCCACCGTGTCTGCTTTCACTCCCCCTCGGTCACAGAGGGGGGTTGTGCTGCTGTATGAGGCATTTTTATCAGCGCGGCTCCCTTTCATGAGCGCCGTGCTGGTTCTGCTTTCATTCTTGTTTCTTGATTGACTTTCTCTTCCTGCTGCGGCACAACATGGTCTGCTGAGATTCAGTGCGCTGTCGCTTTCATATCAGACGGGTCAATTACAGACGCTTGTTTGCAATGTCATAGGTCTCGCATAGTCCTATGGCACTGCAAAGTAAAGACTATGCTCAGGCTCGAACCTGGATCTCCTGGACCAAAGTCGCCAGCTCTGTGTATTGAGTCACAGCCCTAACTTATTTTAGCCTTGTTGCAAGGGAGGAGGCATGTTCGATGCACCCCCAACCCGCCTTTGTTTCCTGCTCATACGAGCCTTTGGGGGGGCGCCTGTTTAATTCCGTGCACCCCCTCCTCTACTTGTTTTGATGCAGCAACATTTGTTCAGCTGATCCTGTACCTGTCTTACAGCCAACAATGCACTAAAATAAACAATTAGCACAAGAGTCCCACGAGGCTGAAAATAAATTATACTTATTAAATTATTTAATAATATCAGCATATTTTTATGGAGCCTACGCCGAAACTCGAACCCAGATCCCCGGGACCAAATACGATAGCGTTGTTTATTATGCCACACCCCTAGCGTGTTTTATTTCAGTTGCGAGGGAGGATGCATGTTCGAAGCTCTTCCCCCTCCCCTGAAGTATTTGTTTCCTGCTTACCAGAGCTTTTGAGAGGGCACCATTTCTATTCTGTTATGTGGTGTAAGTCAGGTAAACCATGTAGACCCTCATTCTGGTGTGTTTTTCCATTGAAAAATGAAGGCAATTGGTATTCAAACCTGCCGGTTGTTTATCTGAAAACTCAAACTCTTGAAAGTTAAATCAGCTTCCTGCATCACCCCTCACATATTTCCTTCGCATATTCAATTAAACACACCAGGTCTTCGGAGCCCAGCACAGTTATTGATGGCCTTCTTTTGAGGGGAAAAAACACCCATGTCTGTACCAATGCTTTGACGTGCGTTGCTCATATTGTCAGATCACATGATCTTTAAATGAAAGTTGTTCAGAGTGTGTGGTTTTAAGTGAGCCAAACATCACCATACAAGTGTCTTATGTTACGGAACACTATGCTTCGATATTTTTTTCCTAGATTGGAAGTTACTTTGTTTGCATGAAAAGATCCACATTATGGTGCCGATCACGATCCGGTAAAAAAATTCCCCGTGCGACTCGTATCCGGTCTTTTTACGGTACGAATCGTACAAGTGCCGTACGAACTGGCAATCACGATTCGCATGGGAAAAAGACCATACGAATCGCATTGGGAATAATTCCCCACACGTCCTCGGGTCGGAAAAAGTGTCCGACACGTCCTCGTACGATTTACCGTACAAACGTGAAAAGCGAAGTCCGACCTGGGAATCACGATCTGTCCCGGGCGTCCGAATGTACAACCGTATGGTTAAAAGACCGTCCACACCGAACTCCCATAACAACCATGGAGACGTCCAAACAGGTGCCCGGTACGTGTCGTACCCCCCCCAGCCCCCGCATGTACGCGCCGTACCCCCCCCCAGCCCCCGCATGTACGCGCCGTACCCCCCCCTGCCCCCGCATGTACGCACCGTACCCCCCCCAGCCCCCGCATGTACGTGTCGAACCCCCGTGTATGTACACCCGAGTACGTGTCGAACCCCCCCGTGTATGTACACCCGAGTACGTGTCGAACCCCCCGTGTATGTACACCCGAGTACGTTCGAGTCGTACCCCCACCCGTGTATGTACACCCGAGTACGTGTCGAACCCCCCGTGTATGTACACCCGAGTACATGTCAAACCCCCCCGTGTATGTACACCCGAGTACGTTCGAGTCGTACCCCCACCCATGTATGTATGGTGCGTACCCCCAGCGCTATGCGCTGGGGGTACGCACCGTACATACACGGGTGGGGGTACGACTCGAACGTACTCGGGTGTACATACACAGGGGGGTTCGACACGTACTCGGGTGTACATACACGGGTGGGGGTACGACTCGAACGTACTCGGGTGTACATACACGGGGGGGTTCGACACGTACTCGGGTGTACATACACGGGTGGGGGTACGACTCGAACGTACTCGGGTGTACATACACGGGGGGTTCGACACGTACTCGGGTGTACATACACGGGTGGTGGTACGACTCGAACGTACTCGGGTGTACATACACGGGGGGGTTCGACACGTACTCGGGTGTACATACACGGGTGGTGGTACGACTCGAACGTACTCGGGTGTCCATACACGGGGGGGTTCGACACGTACTCGGGTGTACATACACGGGTGGGGGAACGACTCGAACGTACTCGGGTGTACATACACGGGGGGTTCGACACGTACATGCGGGGGCTGGAGGGGGGGTACGGTGCGTACATGCGGGGGCAGGGGGGGGTACGGCACGTACATGCGGGGGCTGGGGGGGTACGGCGCGTATATGCGGGGGCTGGGGGGGTACGGCGTGTACATGCGGGGGCTGGGGGGGGTACGGCGCTTACCGGGCCACCTACTCTGGTCGTTTCGCGCCGTACTTCGCATTTGCTGCACTTTTTGGGTGCCGTGAAAATATTGCCGTCCGGACTGCTGTCGGTTCGAATCGTAATTCCTGGGTCGTGAAACGCTGCCTAGAAGCGTCCCGACGTCACGTCGCAGCATTCCCGGATCACATTCGTATGCATATTTTCGTTGGTCGGTGTTTTTTACGATTCGTACGGAAATGCTGTTTCCGTGCGAATCGTAATTCCATGTTTGTAATGTTTTACAACCGGGTACGAGTCGGACGGAGAATACGCTCCGACCGACGGTTCGTACCCGGTTTTTACCGGATCGTAATCGGCACCTATTTGTAGGACGTCATTGTGTTTTGAAATGCATTATCATTCAAAAAAGTTAGTCTTTCATATAGCGGAATGTTGGTCATTCAGTATTTCTGTTACCCACTTGATGGGTCGTTGCCTGTTATGTCTGTCTTTTTTTTACTGAAGAAGGGTGCATATGTATGCCATTTTGCTGTTTATATTTGAATGTGTTACCGTTGCATTAAATGCATTCTGGTGAATATTTATCAACTAAGGTACTGTGCGTAACCTTGCTTTAAGTGTTATATTCCACCTCTCTTTTGCTGTACTAAAATACTCTATTCTGTATAGCCATTTTTGAGATGAACAATGGTTAGTATGTACCGATAATTTTTGATTCATACTTTTTAATTGCTGATTATGCTTGTGAAATGCTTTTGTAAATGGGTCCATTGTTAGTTTACAACATCATTATCCAATTTTAAACACTCCTATTTCTATGTGAACACCTGTTCCTATTTGTATACGTATACCACCTACCTCTGTGTTATCGGCAAACTGCGACCATCAGGATGCTATGTTGCAGACTTTATAACAAAAAAATTAGCAGTACCTTTTTTTGAAGACCCCTTTTTCAAAGTTGCTCTCTGTAATTTCCACATGTCTGCTAGTTCCACTTTTATGGTGAAGTTTGTGGCGGATTTTACTGCACCTGTCATGTCACAGTTTCTTTGGTAATTTTATGTGTTTTAAAATCGAGCAGCATGGTTGTCGGGTATTTTTTTGACATAGCTGTATTTCTCAACAAGCATTTGCAATGCAATAGGCCTCGCATTTGCGAGAGTTGGAACTATTGGCATTGGAAATGACAATGTCTTTTATTCATTTGTTTTTAAAACCTGCAAACAGTGCATAAACATGCACTTTGTACGTATAGTCCTTGCTTACGAGAAGCAAGGCTGGCAGTAAAAGAGACTGCCGGCCTTGCTTCTCATAAGCATCGACTATAAGTACAAAGTGCTTGTTTGCGCACAGCTTGCAGGTTTTCAAACGCATAAATAAAAGGCATTGTCAATTACAATGCCAATAGTTAAAACTTTTGCAACTGCGAGACCAATTGCATTGCAAATGCTTGTTTGGAGTAGCAATTGCTGGGTGAATATCTCTACCCAGTAAATAATGATCCCCTTGCTAAAGATTTTGGGCCTTATGCACAAAGAATTCACTCAATAAAAGTGGTCGCAATTTTCACATCGACTTTTACCAAATACATCGGTACTTTGTGAACCGACCTATGTATTAACAGGTCGGTTCCCAATACTAAATGGTAATGGGTTGCAATTCGAGCTACCTCATGAATATTAAAGAGATATGGTTCAAATTACGGCCCACTGCGATTTGTGGCAATCACAGGGATGGTAGACTGCTGGGGCCAGCAGACCACATTGGCATGGATTGCTGTTAATAAAGCAGTCGTTCTTTTTAAATGCAGCCCTTTTTCCTTAAGGGAAAAATTGATGCGTTTAAAAAAAAATGTTTCACAAACTTTTTTTAGAAGTAAGCTGTGGCACCATAAACCACTGCCTACTACTAAAAAAAAAAGTGTCAATATTCGCAAAGTGGAAGGGGACGCTTGGGGACCCCTTCCCATTTGCAAATGGGTTGCCATCCCTTTTGAGGTATCGGTGACCTATCAGTGGTTTGCGACCACAATTGTGGTCACAAAACATTGATGCATAACT
Organism: Triturus cristatus; assembly: GCF_964204655.1. Classification (NCBI taxonomy): domain Eukaryota; kingdom Metazoa; phylum Chordata; class Amphibia; order Caudata; family Salamandridae; genus Triturus; species Triturus cristatus. The sequence continues at coordinate 542,993,457 of NC_140584.1, forward strand.
GAAGGATTTTGAGAATCTGAGTCTTTGTGACTGCAAAATAGTTTTGTACATAAGGGCCTAAGCTTGTTAGGTTCCCTTTACCCCTTCGTCTCACTTTCAATACATGGAACATCCTTGCAAGAACCCTAAGGTATTATATACTTTAGCACTCTGTCCCCTATCTTGATGTATAGTGTGTTATCAGTTTCTCTGTTATTTGTACAGCGCCTGCATACCTCTGTTGGTTCTTGTTTTGCCTTTGAAATACTTTATTAATTAATTAACCATGGCTAACTCACCTATGTTTGAAACCCGAAAGAAGTCCTAGACCATGGGGTATAGCTGGGGCCATATGATACATTGTGTCCTGCGGGCACAAAGGGCATGTGTACCCACTTTGTGTGCCTCCAGCACAATGGTATTACAGAAGGCGTCGCAGACCCTTGTGCGGCCCCTTCTGTAACACCGATAGAGCTGGTGCATAGTTACCACCAGCACTACCATGAGAGGGCATTCCCTCATTTACAAAGAAGCATGACCCCTGGCAAATGAGGGAATCACTGTGACTCAGCACCTGTGCTGTATTATAGACACTGGCACAGACACAGCCACAGGCCCTTAGGAGGCACACTCACAGTTGTCTACAAAAGGGTGGCACACTGTCAGTGAACCTCCTGAAGAAAGCCCTCTGGAGGGTGGAAACGGTATTACCAGTGGCTAAGATTAATTCAAGCATTCCGTCAATTACTTTTGTTTTGATCTAATAGTGCAGGCAGTTTGCAGACAGACAGAGAAACGTGCAGCTGCTCTGTATTTCTCCGAATGTGTTCACGGCTGCCCTTGGGGTTTGCACATTTATTGTAATAGGGCACACTGTTTGTGCCTGCGGGACCTGTTTAAAGGTGTGTTGTGGCACAAACACGGAATGTGTGCTCTTTCCATAATATGGCAGGGGGAGTTCTGGGAACTGTCAACTCTAACGTGGATCTGGTTATCTTTTTTGAACAATTGCTCATCAAAGAAAAATCGAGGCTTGCCCATACCATGCTTAATACATATTCCAAGTTCCATAAGACTTTGCGGTGACTGTCCCATGCATCTTTTTTAATGATGTATCAAATACATTCCTGTCAAAAAAGAAAGTATGCACCAGAGGGGTTCCCCAATGTGTAGTTGAAGTATTGACTTGGAAGGGGCCTGATGGCCAATGATTTTGGTGTGACATAAAATGGACTGTGGTGGTTGCAATTAAATTGGAGCTAAATATGCAACCTCTAAAAGTGGTAGCTTGACGAGCGGTGTTGTGTGTGGTCACTTTGATTTTCTATGTTCTCACCTCGGTTTGATCCTATTTGATAATATGTTTACAAGAAGGAGAGAGGGTTGGGGTTTGACTGAGAAACAAAATCTCATAAATATGTATCGACACCCATCTGGAGGATTTAAGCAACACACCGTTGCATGTTATGCATGTTAGTATTATATGGAGGGTGCTCCACCCCGACATTTCATGAACTTGTGGGCTCAGAGAAACCGCATGATTTTATCACATTTTCTACACTTATTCCATACTCCAGTTTGGGCTGTGAAGGTAGCCTGGCGAGTGTACCTCGTAAAATGCGAACGTGTATGTAATCTGTGCTGGACAATAAAAAATATCCATTCTAAATGTGCCTATTTGAGATTATCTCAAACACAATGAGTTACCTCTTATTTACAGGCCTGAAGAATACCGGGTAATTATATAGAAACGTGTAGTGAACCTTAAAGGCAACATGAAATGGTAAGACTGACTTTTTTAATTTGTGTATTTTCTGTGTACTCGTGAATGAAATGTAATTATTGTGTGTGTTAAAAAGTTGTTTGGTCTTGTATGAAAATCCTGTATTGGATTACCTGATGTTTATATAAAATGTAAAGACCTATATATGTTATAAAAAACAACGAATTGTGATTGAATACCAAAATTACCAGACCCAAAGTGATGAACACATATACGGATCTTATGCTGCAGGATCTGAATAGGGAGGGTAATATTTGAAGGTCTGTTCATTGTCTTTAGGATTCAAGGTCTTCCTACCTTATTTGCATACCCGTTTAGAATGAAGAATTCCTCATTCCTTTAATGAGTAAAATACATACCTCAACAAAACCAATGGAACTCTGCTCTGATCTGTAATTCTTTGGATCAGCACCAGTTAAAATATCTGCACAGTTCTGCATAGCGGAGTACAGTTTCTTGAGCGGTACTGGGGCTTCACATCTTCAGGGTGTGCCTTAAGATATTCTTGTTCTAGGACTGTGGGCCCATTACATTTGCAGAAGAACCTCAAAACGTTTCATATGTAGTGGCCTTACTCAACGGTCCTTGGGACAGACTCAAGACCTCATCTAATACTTGTATTGGGTGGAACATAATTTTATTGCTCCCATGCAAATTTGATACCATCCCCTGTCAGTACCGTCGATAGTTGCTGATTTAGAATTATATTGCAGATGGTAAAAAGTCATAGGCTTCACAATATACGGCCATGCTTATTCTTGTCTTATTTTGGGCATTGTATTAGGAAAGCACCAGTGGAACTCTGAGAGAGATGACTCCATAGGAGAACTTCTGCACTTATCCCTTCTGAGGGTGAAGGCTTTAGAGCTCGCCTCACAAGGTGAGAACTATCGGACTATAGAAGATACTTCGGCCCAGGGGTCCTGTGGAATGCTGAGTCGAAATTGATTGATTGATTGATGTGGAACTTGTATAGCGCATCTATCGCCCTGCGGGCATCTTGGCGCTTTTGAAATGGTCCAGGAAGATAAGACAGCGTTCTCCTGGCCCGTTATCCAGCCAGAGAGACAGATTACTTTATGTAACCACACTGCTCGAGGCCATTTAGCCTCATGGATTGACACTAGCATCTGACCATACTAGCATCTCCCCAACCTGATGGTGTACCATAAAGACAACCAAGTGGTCTCCCTCTAAATGATCTAAAGAGTTGGCACCGAAATTGTAGCAAATGCAATCATTAAGTCTTATTCCCTTAAGTGTTGGTCCATAATGCCTGGATTTTTAAGAATGCACTCTTTTTTACACCATTTGCAGATGCATCATAAAGCCTCTGTATCCCTCTACTGGCAATTGCCATCGCCATCTTTCTGCATTGAATGTAGACGGTACCCACTAACTACATAATTGCATCTCCTCCAGTTATCATGCTTGAAAATGGGCCAGATCATTTAGATGGCAATGATTACTTCCGGTTTAGTTTTATTGTCATTGATTTTCTGTATGCCATTCCTCGTTCGAACAAAAGGCACTGAAATTTGACAAAATGGGACCCTTCTAAGGGATAGCTACCCTACGAGGAAGAGAAGACTGTCTCCTCTTCCGCGTGGGGTAGCAAACCACAAGAAGTACAAAAGCTGCTTTTGAGCGAAGCGGGTTCCACCATATGATTATTTAAATAAAGAGGATGTATTTTTCAGGGTTTTAGACACCGACTACTAATTTACACGAAGACATGGTCATGTGTTGCATCAAGCCTGTAATTATGATCAATCCTTGTCCTTCTGGGTGAACCTCAGGTTTGATGCTCCAACTCGGGATGTGTATGCAGAATTAGTGCGGAATCATTTCAGTATAAATTTGTATTTTTTTTCTATTAAAAAAATGTAGAAAAGGAGTTATTTGATCGTTCCACTCAAAGATCATGGCATTCTCTCATGTCTCCTATTTATTGGATTATTCTTTCCTTCCCAACTTCAAGTGTCCTGCCGTGTTTTGGGAGGGCAGGGTCTTCAAAAGAATTAGATAGTTAGCATGGTCAGAGAAAACATGGATAGGCTTTATGACATCATCTGACATTGGGGAACACGCCTAGGATGGGAAAGGTGGGGCAGTAAAATAGCGATGCATGAGGACAATGGATTAGAGTCGAAGAGTAAATAGAGAAAAGAGCATATTTACAAGAAATGTGACAGAGCGTGGCATTAGCCTTCTTGGATTAACAACGCGCTCTGCCACTTTTGAAACACAGCGATGCACCATATTTACAACAATATGGTGCAGCCGTGTTTCCCCCTGCGCTGGCGCTAATTACAGCTGACTAGCGCCAGTGCAGGCAAACTTGGATATAGTGCGTTGTGGGAATGATTGTTTATGTGTAGGAAGGTGTCCCTTCCTGCACATAAACAATCTTCAATGGCGATGTGTAACTTCTATGTGTGCTGCTTTATGCAAACAATCATGCATGGTGTTTTGCTATTTTTATATGTGCTGCACAATGCAGCACACATAGAAACAGCAAAAATGAGGAGAAATAAAGCATTTCTCCTCATTGTGCCATGTTAAGACCAGATTTTTTTTTGTCTTAATTTTGACGCTGTCCCATATTTACGCCACCCTTGTGAATATAGGGCAGCATCAAAATCAATGGGTTTTGCGCCACCCATTGCCCACCTCTTTCACACTAAGTATAGTTTGAAAGGGTGCCTTATTTACAAGGGAGCGTTAAGCCACAGGAAAGTCGAAAATAGTGATGCTCCTGTGGTGATAGAGGCTTGTAAATATGCCCCATAGTGTTAAAAAGGGGAGGAATGACGTGTGATATTGGGTTTCTGGGTGATATCGATTGAAATTTCGTCTACTGAACAGCAACTGAGGAAGTGAAGGAGAAAAATCATTGACTACAGTTGCTTTGTCAAAAGGAATGTACAGCCTCATTTACAAAAAAAGCAGCGCAGCACTGCAAGCCATTTTGCTCCTCCAAGCTGCGTCATTTTAAAAGCACAGGGATGCGTTGTATTAACAACAATATAACGCATCCCTGTGCTTTCCCCTGCACTGGCCCACAATATATTGGCTGCCATGCGCTAGTGCAGGCACCCTTGTGTCAAGTTGAAAGGGTGCCTGTGTTGCAGGGATGATTGAGAAGGAAGGGACACCTTCCTGTACAAAAACAGTAATTGATGGCATTTTCCTCTTTCTATGCATACTGCAAAATCCACCTCGCATAGAAAGAAGAAAAAATGAGGAAAAATGAAAGTACTTCTCCTTGTTGCGTGACTCCTATACCTCCCATGAGGAGGCACAGGATTCTGACGCATTCCCAGCTTTACAAAACTTTGTAAATCTGGGAATGTGTCAGGTTCCATAGATGTTACATGGCAACACCCACTGCAACATCCAAGGAATGCCCCTTTCGCACAGGGTAATGCGTGAAAGGGGCACATATTTACAAGGCCATGAAAAGCCACTCAGGGTGACTTTACTTGGCTTTATAAATATTGACAGGCACACTGCGCCGCCGGCATGCCAAAACAAGTAACGCATTGGTGGTGCAATGGCTTTGCAAATGAGGCCCTCAGAGTCATTTATAGTATGGCTCACGGTTCAACAGGTTGGCGCACACAATCAACTCTGCTTTCGCTATGGCATACTGGAAGTCATACTTAGAGATCCTGCCAACATGGCATGGTTTGTTTTTCCAAAAGTGCATCTGCCTGTCTCCCTTATGTCATTTTTGCAAAACTAAATAGGCAGTCATCAGCAATGCAAAGCAGAAGGCTGGGATTTTATTTTTATTTTGCAGAAACAAATCACAAAGCAGGACTTCATTTCTACAAACAGAAAATCCTTGACCATGGCAGACTGGGAGCTGTCTCCAGTGGATTCTGTTCATTTCTATTGTTCCTTGTTCAGTATTGCCAGCAGTTCCCTGATTGCTTGAATGAAGAGGATCTTTTAGGATTTAGACACTACTAATTTACTTACAAGCATTATCAAAATGTGTTATATTGAGCCTGAAAACAATTGTATAGGGGGTGAGTTCTTAGATCCTAACTCTTAAAGAATCCTGTCAGACTGATGACTGCCAAGATTCTCTCAAATGCCTTATGTAATGGTGTATTTTCCCTCCCACTTTCTAGCATCCTGATGCATTTTCCCGGCAATCCGGAGATGGAAAAATGCACATCTGTGGAACCGCCCAAAACGTGCAGACCTTCTGAAGTGTTTTCATTAATGGATCCTTGGCAGAGGGAACATCGGTCAATGGTTTCCTCTGGCACAGCCCGCTGAGGAGGCTCCTTCGCTGGAAACCTGCTGCTTCCCACAACTCCTCAAACAGGGGCGACCAAGAGGTTGGTGGGGGGCATCTGCTGATTTTTGGCACACAGAACCCCCCTATTCCAAACTCTAAATGACCTCTTAAGTCAGGCTTTGAAAATTGCTCCTCAGAGTGGATAATTTATAAGTATAGCAAGTAGCAGATTCATACACAAATAAAGACAATGTGCGAAATATAGCAAAGCATATGAACACAACAATGTCAACTTCCTCTGACCTCTGTTAACATTTTGTTACTCACAGCAAGAAGAGTAAGGGAAGTAGAACTTCTGTTTCTTCTGCAGGCAATAGGAGTTGTCTTATGTCACAATATCGATCCTAGAAATATCGACCTATATATTTACAAATGGAGGTCTATATTTCAAATGTGATATTGTGGTACAGCAGAGTAGGAGGAACTCCGGGTTGGCGCCATCAGCCTTACGTCCCATCACATTGAATGTTTGTGAAAGGGGCATAGGCGGGGGGTGTAGGCAACGAAAAGGTCGCAATTGTTCTGAGACGTGAGGAGGTAGGTTCTTCTGAAGTTCTAGGAAAAAGCAGACCAGTAACAGAAACACCATGGGTTCGATCAGATGCAGATCACCACTAACTTTTCCGTAACTTTCTCCTCCACGTACAAAGTAACATCAAAAATGTCCTGTGAAGTTTGGCTGGAGCAAGACCGTCCTGGGTATGAGAAAAACTCAACGATACAGTACTTTAAATTGTTTTGTTGAGAAAACACACATGAATTGATTCAACACGCTCATAAATGTTGATACATTTTTGAGCTACAATTCTTCTCTTTTTTGTGCTCAATATTTGACTGTGACCCTGCAGTCTGTGCGAGTAGTAATTAACGGAAAACTAAAAAGTTAATAACCTGTGTTATTATCATTTTAGTTTTCCGTTTCCTGGTGTGGGCGGGGCTGGACACCCAGGGCAGGGGCCAGGAGGAGGTGTGGTTGCTCCACTCTGAAGTGCGCATAACTGTTTGGCCGGTCCACTCATGCCGACCATAACAGTCATGCGCACTTTGCATGTTCTGCACCCAGGCTTCATTACAACCTAGGTGCAGAACATGCCCAGGCCCCCATTCCCCGTCTGAGCACCGAATCACAGCGCTCAGACCAATCACAACGCTGCTTTGCAGCATTGAAATTGGCTAGGGGAGTCAGGAGCCAGGGTGCTTCCTGGTTCCTGCTTCCAGTGAATGGCACTAGCAGACTGAGAGGCGGTGTAATGATTTTTTTTGCTATATAGTATTTTAATTTACCCCCACCCTCTTCCTCTTTTTCATGCCCCTCCACCCTGGTAAATAGAGGCCGCCACTGAGTCTGTGATGTGCCCTTGTGGTTTCTGCTTTGTTCCAACAGTTTGTGTACTCCTATAATATGTGCTGTGCTCCCACAGTGTCTGTGTGTTTCTGAAGTCTTTAGTGTGTTTCAGCAGCATGTGCCTAAAGTGTTTTCTGTACTCCTAGATTCTGTGCTCTACTCCACCCGTCTATACACATGCAGTCTGTAATGTGCTCCTGCAGTCTCTGCTGTGCTCCTACAGTCTGTGCTGTCTCTGCTGTGTTTCTGGAATATAAATTAGTCTTCTGAGATCTGTCCCGTGATCCTACAGTCTCTGCTGGACTCTTGAAGTCTTTGATGTCCCCCTGTGGAATCTCTCGTGATCCTGCAGTCTCTACTGTGCCTCTGCAGTCTCTGTTATGCTGCAGATGTCTGCGCTGTGATCCTGCAGCTTATGCTATACTCCAATATTCAGTTCTATGATGCATCAGTTTGCTACATTCCTGCAGTCCTTCAGTACTTGTTGTGCTTCAAATGTTTTGCTGTGCTTCTCTAGTCCCTACTGTGCTTCTGATGTCCTGCTGTTCTTGTTCCTGCAGCCTCTGCTGTGCTCTCGAAGTCTGTGTAATGCTCTTGCGTTCTCTGATGTGCTGAAGTAGTCTGTGCTTCACTCCAGCAAGTGTGATGTGCTTCTTCAGCCTGTTGCTTCATTTTCTGTAAGCCTGGGCAGAGTTCGTGGAGTTTCGCTATGCCAAACACCACAAAGTGCAAAAAAAAACTCAGCAGCGCTACGCAGAGTGCGTCAGATAAATGCCATTTCGCTGAGATTTTCAGTGCCAGGTGCTTGTCCGCACTGTGTAATCATCGCAAATGGCACCATGCACAGCGCAAGAGGGCGCTGCTTCCTTTCTGCCGCTCAAGTAGATTTTTACTCGAGCAGCAGCTTTCTCAACATGAACGGACGGTTTCTAAACACGAGCGGTCACGAGCATGCGCGACCACTCGCAATGAGAAATCTGACCACCTGTGTTGAGAAATCTCGTCGGGATGTTGATTTTACACACTCGCGCTCGCCAACTTGATGTTGACGATCGCGAACGAGGAAAAATCTCGCCGGCAGGTGGATTTTCCTCATCCGTGCTTGCAAACTTAACGTTGAATAACGCGAGCGAGGAAAAAACTCCACTCCGCGGAGCAGAGTTTTTCGGAACTCCACAAGCTCTGTGTCAAGCAGAGTGCAGAAAACTCCGCAAACTCCATGACCGGAGTTGACCGCCCAGACTTAATTTTCTGATGTGCTCATGACGCTTCAACTGTGCTTTCACCAGCCTGTGCTGAGCTCCAGTAACTGTTAGATGCTCCTACAGCCTGTGCTCCTACAGTCTGTGCAGTGCTCCTACAGTCTGTGCATTGCGCCTGCAGTCTCTCTTGTGCTTCAGCAATCTGCACGGTGCTCCTTCACTTTCTGTTGTGCTTGCTCTTGTGGTCTGTGCTATGCTAGAGTAGTATGTATCTGGGGTGGGTGTAACTCACTTAATTTACTGCAGAGCAATTTCATGAAATTATTGCAAAAGTACACAAGACTAAACGGAATTAGGCAAGGAGAGGATCACTGCATTTAGCTTTGTTTTCTTAGCACAAATGCACACTTGCATCCAAAATGCACCCGAGGATGCATTTTGTGCTGAGAAAAATAGCCCTTAATGCAACACAACAGGAACAGAAGCATCCACTTTCATTCTCTTCCAGTGCTTTTGGGTAAGCATTTTTGCCCCAAATTACTTCAAATTATGTGAGCAGGTGTAATTGCATATTTTTCGGTAATTTTGTGACACACAAGTAACGTTAAATTATCTGATGACTCCAGCACGTTTAAATTTTCGACAAGGCCTCGCTGTGCAGCACTCCTGCACTCTGTGGTGTGCTCCTGTACTTTAAACTCCAACAGTTTGCGCTGTGTTGAGGTCTATGATATGCTTCTATAATATCTGCTGTGTCACAGCAGTATGTGCTACTAATGCAAAATCTGAGAGAGATTAAGGTCAGGGAGAAGAGGGGAGACAACAATCAATATAATGAACAATGATAGCTCCCTCACGACCTATATTTCTTTAATCTTATAGAAAACATCTAGCATGGGTTAAACATATAAATAGACAATATCAGAGCAAATAAACATTGCATTTTGTTTTTCATAGTTTATTATTCAAAGCAGTTCTATCAAAAATCCATTTTTTTTCCATAGAACAAAGTACATATTTGTTTTTAGAACATTTTTCTTTTTATACAAAATAGTACACAAACCAATGCATTGAAGACTTATATAAAAATGCAACTCTGTGCTCTGGACCCCTAAATGAAATAAGTAATACAGACAAGTCACAATTCTCAGACTCACTAAATCAAACCTGGCCCACTCATACATAACCCAAACCATCATACACATCTGGTTCAGACGGAGACATAGAAGTAGTAAGTCTCCACAACCTCGTAAGTCTGGCTCCCTGTGCGAAAATGGGTGAAATTCAAGCTCTGTTGAACTGCTTTTAAAGCTCTCAATGACCTGGGTCCCAACTACCGGTCTGATAAACTGGTAAAGTATTCCCCCTCTAGGCCCCTTTGGTCAGGATCCAAATTACTTCTCTGCACCCCGAAAATTAAAAAAGCACGCAAGGGTGGCAGAGAATTTACTTACCTTGCCCTTCTTCTCTTGAACGAACTTCCCCTCTACTTACGCGAATGCCAGGACCTCCGACATTTCGGGAAGCTGCTAAAGACCTATCTTTTCTGAGATGTGTTCGTCTGGCTGTAGCACGTTGCCCCAACGTGGAGATACCCCTGACGGGGTGTTCGGGCGCTATATAAATTAATAAATATCAAATATCAAATACCATGTTGGATGGAATTGTTCAACAGGGTCTGTAACAATAAGGTCACAGTATGTGCTATGCTCTTCCAGTTTCCGATGCTCTAATACTTCAGTCTCTCCCGTGCTTCAACCTGTACTATTTGCTGTGCTTATAGGGTATCCTGTAATATAGCACATTGTGCTGTGCTATGTTCCCACAATCTGTGCAGTGCTCCTACAATTTCTCCTATGCTCCGATATCTTGGTCTTAGCCCCAGAAGTTCTTGATGTGCTCCTACTATCTGTGCTGTGTTCCTACATTATTTGGTGTGCTCCGGTGCCATGCTACAGCCATCCGTGTTGCGTGCCTGATGACTGTGCTCCTTCAGTTTGTGGTGTGCTCCAGCAGCCATTGCTCTACTTTCTCATGTGACCTGTCCTGTGTTTCAAAAGTCTATGCTGTGCTCCAACAGTTGGACCATACACCAGTAGTCTGTGCCATGCTTCTGCAGTCTCTGTTGTATTTGAACAATTTATTTTGATCTCTTATAGTTGCTTCTGTGCTTCTTCAACCTGTGTTATGTTCTTGCAGTGCCCTGCAGTTGTTGCTGTGCTTTTTCACTCTAATAGTCTGTGCTTTCTCCTGCAGCCGGTGCTGTGCTCTCCTGCAGCCTATGCTGTGCCCTCCTGCTGCCTGTGCTGTGCTCTCCTGTAGTCTGTGCTGTGCTCCAGCTATCTGTCCTGTGCTCCTGCAGTTAATGTTATGCTCCAACAGTATGTGGCATACTGCAGCAGTCACTACTGTTCTCCTGCAGTCTCTGCTGTGCTCCTATAATCTGTACCGTGTTCCTACCGTCTGCAGCCTTTATTCTTTTCAGTGCTCCATGGGTCTATGTCTAAACTGTATTTGCTTCTGTAGACTGTGTTGTATGGCAGGAATTTGTGCTGTGTTCTCGCACTATGTGCTGTGCTCTAGATATTTCTGTCTTGTTTCAGCAGTGAGTACTGTCCTCCTGCAGTCTCTGCTGAGTACAAGTAGAGTGTCAAACAACAAAAGAGAACTCTGAAATATTATACCCAAATAGACAAAATAAGTGCATGTTTCGGGAAAAGAACATGTCATTAATCAGTGATTTGCATGCTATGTAGAACAATGGACAATTTCTTTTCATATAAAAAGATACCTTTTATTTCATATCTATAATATTAATTTACAACAATAAAAACTCAAATACACATTACCAATCCATGCAACTGTTACATTTCTATTCCACTGAAGAAATATAATAAACTATTAAAGTTAATGATCTTTTTAGATTTATACTCTTTCTACATATAATATCTCTACAAAGTTATAGATTAATATCTGTTATTCAACTTGTGTAGTATAAAAAGGTGGTAATGAGTTCTTAGCAATTGTCGCCACGTATTCACTTGGCTTAAAAGGGATATAGCCATTTTCTTCAGGACACAATTCATATAATCTTTTGATTTTAATGTATACAGCTTCATAATTTTGCTGTCACTTCCATTACACATTAGGTACCTTAAAACAAGCAGGAACATGAAAATACATTTTATTGCAAGGCCGGAGGATCCTATTATGCTTCTCTAATATTGCATTTATTTAAACAACAGCAGTCAAGAAACATGGAAAACGACAAATCCCATCAGGCTTTGAAACAACAAGCCAATAGGAAATAAAAGTAGTACCATAAACTGCCAATGAGGAGACAGCACTCCTATCTTGACTGGGAACAGTCCTCTTTTCTTGCTGTTTGCAGGCAAGATAAGTATTTCATATTGCTTTATCTATACATTACTTATGCCCAAGTACAATATTTAGCCAGTTTTTGTGTTCTTTACTTACTGTGCATTAATCACTGCTATTTTTTATGTGTATTTATATTTTTGTTTCTCGTGCCAATCGTTTCACTGCAGTAACGAGTGCTTCACATCAACGTTTTATTTAGCGCATCCCGGCTGCACTCTTCATTACTGGGTGACGCAGCATGAAAAATGCCTCATTTGCCCTTCAACTTCAGCCCTCTCTTACGGAGGCCTTCTCTGACACCGTACTCCTCTCCAGACTGTTGTCGGAGATCTGGTCATTGTTTTCAAGTTTTCAACATCGGAGCTTGGACACTCCCAGTGGCGCGACCTTGCTTCCCACCCCCTTTACTGTTTTCCTCAGGTTTTTGCATAGCGAGTCTCTTTTAGAGGGGACAAACGAGTCACTAATTGGCACTGACAAACGCAAACTGACATCTGCAATCACAAGGCACTTATTCATCAATAATCTCAATACACTACACAGATGGACTTACTATATCAACATGTGGAGATAAACGAATCCCAGGGAAGGGTTAGAGGATGAAATCAATGTCCCGCAACATACAGTGCAAATATATATACAGTAATGCAAATGAAGTAAGTCACAATAAGGTATCAAAATAACATCAGAAGTGAAAAGAAAACATTGCTGCTGGAAAATGCGACTGCTCCTTGCAGTATATAAAAGACTCCCTCAGCTGGGTAGATTGGAAAGGGTTAATGATGGTCTCTCTTGAGCGGATGGATGAAAAAGTTATTGCTCCTTTATACAGAGAAAGCACATAAAACAATGCAAATTAAATGCTAGCCACTTTAACCAGGTTTTTTTCTAAAGAAGCAGTTCTGCGCCACACAAAAAAAAAACATGTACCTCTGGTTTTGTCGATAATATAAAATAGGAGTTTTTCACCACATAGTAAAAAAAAGCGTCTATGCGCAATACAATAAAACTAAAATGTACCTCTAGGTCAGAGTAGAATGCAAGACGTACTCTCTCTATGTCGTTTTATGATTTTTTTCCTGTTTGTTTTCGTTTCCTAGGAGACGGCACATCGGAGCTCAAACGCACAGTTGCGAATCCGGATGAGCGGCATCTCTGGACGATGACGTGAAGCAGTTGAAGGAGATCCGAGGAGAAGTCAAAGACAGAAGAATCTGGAGTAGGAGCACTGGAATACAGGTGTTTCAGCAAAGCGAGAGCTACAGGGACTTGGCTTTCTAATATAGGTTCTGTAACTTACTAGAAGCTTTGCACATGAGGGTGTGTCTGTCAGGGGCCTGATACACGTTTTAATGACAGGTGCAAGGAAGATGAGTCACATGTACTGACAGGTGCAAGGAAGATAAGTCACCCACGTGTAAGCAGGGGAGCTGTCAAGAATAAAGGGAGGGGTGGTGATACTCAGCAGGGGAGAGCTGTCACAAAGGCTGAGGATGGCCATGGCAATGATTTAGCAGGATAAAGTGTAGTATTAAGAAGCAGTAAGACAAGTATATTGCACAAACATGTTTAGTAAAATAACAAAAATAAAATAAAGAAAACGTGAATTTATCAATAATCCACACTGACTTATCGTATTCGGGTCTATGTGAACATCCTGCCATCAGAAAACACATGCATTACACTGTAAGAATGTCTGAGAATTTCCCACTTAGGAACTGAGACATGCCATACTGTAGAGACGACGATGGTTCATAACAGTCGCCTCCCCCAAGGACCACCTTACAGGGCGGAGTTTGTTAGGATGCAGCATATGGAATCTCCTTACTAAACGGGGAGCATGGACAAATGAAGCAGGTAACCAGGAATGATTTGGCGCATCATAGCCTTTCCAGGCGATGAGACAATATAACCATCCTCGTAACCTATTTGACTCAAGGATGCGCTGAACCTCATATTCCAGGTGTCCATCTATTGGTATATGAGGTAGTGCTGTCTCATTCCATGTGGCTGGGTTATTGGGCTTTAATAGGGTTACATGAAAGACTGGGTGGATGGGATATTCAGGTGGTAATTCTAATTTCGTGGAAACTGGATTGAGTATATTGACAATCATAAATGGGCCAATATATTTTGGATATAATTTATGAGGACCTTCCAATTTCAGGTTTCTTGTGGATAGCCAGACTTGATCTCCTTTTTTATAAACAGGGGTCTGAGATCTGTGTTTATCTGCCTGTGTTTTCATGGTGTCTTTGGCTCTTTTTAGGCATCTCTTTGCCTTGTCCTGAATGGTGCGTAACTGGTATAGCCGATCTTTTACTGCAGGGATATGTGATGTGTCTAATGGTACAGGTATAGCTCTAGGGTAATATATAGTAAGAAAGTAAAATGGTGTACAATGTGTTGCTAATTGTGTGGTATTATTATAAACAAATTCTGCTACTGCCAAGGCTAAGTCCCATTCACTGGTGGTCGTAGCTAAGAGACAACGGAGGATTTGTTTGAGAGTTTGATTGACTCTCTCCGTTTGACCATCCGATTCCAGATGATAGGCAGAAGAAAGAGCAACTTCAATAACAAGTGCATTACATAGTCCTTTCCAAAAATGTGACACAAATTTACTCCCAAGATCAGAAATGACTTTAGATTTGAGGCCATGTAAGCGTAAAATGTGGTGAAGAAAAAGATTACTGAGTTCACTGGCTGATGGTAACTTGCGTAAGGGAACAAAATGGGCCATTTTGGTTAAGAGATCAACAACTACCAGAATAGTGGTATAACCATGATCCCGTGGTAAGTCAGTCACAAATCTGTACTTATTGTATGCCTTGGACTGGGTGGGATAACCATGAGCCGGGGGTAAGTCAGTCACAAATCTATACTTATTGTATGCCTTGGACTGTTTGGTATGGGCAATCGTTGTAAAAGACCTTCCGGGGCTTTATGACTACTCTTTTGTCGAGCATAGACGGGGCAGGTGGAAACGTACTCAGTTAAATCTTAAGACATTTGTTCCCATCAAAAATGCTTCTTGAAATTTGCCAATGTCTTTTGGACTCCTGAATGCCCAGCAAGAGGAGAATCATGATTCCATAGAAACACTAACCTTCTGAGGGTATCAGTGGGGAGATATAATAGGTTGTTATAATAAAATAAAGCAAACACAAGGAGATAATAGATGGAGCGCTGAAACTTTTCAGACACCCACCCGCAGTCACAGATCTGGGTTAAATCAATCATCGTTCTTTAGCTCAGTTCGCCATGCTAGTTCAGACACAGTTATATGCAAATCAGTCTTGACCCTGTGCCTCATGGGAACAGTCCAGCCCAAATTGCCAAGCCAGGTCATCCCTAACCGGAAACAAGCATCCAAGGACCGGTTTCGTGGTAACACCCCTCATCAGCCAGACTAGCTTGAATCCAGTGGCAAAGAGAGCAAGGGACCCCTGTCTGGGCATACTCTGCCAACTTAGGGCAAACATAGCAAACACAAGGAGATGATGGACGGAGGCCTGAAACTTTTCAGACACCCACCCCCAATCACAGATCTGGGTTAAATCCATCATCGTTCTTTAGCTCACTTTGCCACCCCAGTTCAGACCCAGCTATATGGAAATAAGTCTTGACCCTATGTCTCATGATAGCAGTCTAGCCCAAATTGCCAAGCCAGGTCCTCCCTTGACTGGAAACAAGCATCCTGGGACCAGTTTCGGGGTAACACTCCTCATCAGCCAGGCTAGCTTGAATCTAGTGGCACAGAGAGCAAGGGACCCATGTCTGGGCACACCCTGCCAACTTAGGGTGAACAAGGCAAACACAAGGAGATGATGGACGGAGGGCTGAAACTTTTTGGACACCCACCCCCAGTCACAGATCTGGGTTGAATCCATTGTTGTTCTTTAGGTCACTTCGCCACCCCAGTTCAGACCCAGCTATATGCAAATCAGTCTTGACCCTGTGCCTCATGAGAACAGTCCAGCCCGAACTGCCAAGCCAGGTCTTCCCTGGACCATAAACAAACATCTTCACCCTTTTATTTTGCAATAAAAGGCCACAGAGTGAAGTTGGCCAGTAATGGGGTCTTTCTGGGACAAAACTCCTCCTATTGCTACTTTAGAGGAGTCGGCAGGATGTGAACATCCTGCCTTCAGAAAACACATGCATTACACATTAAGAATGCCTGAGCATTTCCCCCTTAGGAACTGAGGAGATGAAGGTGGTTCAGAACAATATTTCACTTCCAGATTTCATTTGCCACTGGACTAACAGACCAGGGTCAAATTTTAGATCAGAATGCCCTTGACTCACGTTATAATCTCATATGTCTTCTACATCCACTATTAATCGTAACATACTTCTGTTTTTCTCTAGATTTTTCAAAGATCCTCATAAAGGGATGGACAAGACCTGGTCTTCATGCCAGGAGAAGATGCTGGACCTCATAGGTCCCCGGGCATGTGTCTTTGTCTTAGCTGAGTCCCCCAGACTGGAGAGCACTTCCACTAATCCTGGAGATCTATCCATGTGGACCCATAGAGCATTTTGCTCACTAGGAAATGCCAGCTCTGTGATTGCACATGAAATTAGATCCCAAATTGGCATACTTTTCTACCATGCATCCCAGTATTAACTAGTGGAATGTCTCTTATTTGGAGATTCCTTTATTATGGAACTTAGTCAATATTTCACTACTTTTGCCTCCTTGGATAAGGCCCAGCAGTCTCTCCAAAAAGTATTTTCACAATGTGTGTTTGTGAGGGCTGGTAGAGGCAGGAGCCTCTTTACCAGCTGCAACTTCAGAAGCCAAGGATTTAGAGGATCCTACAATGCAAGCTATCAAGAAAACAAGCCACAATTCTACCCACATAGAGGGAGAGGTTTCCGTGGCAGGGGCCAAAGAATCTACAGAAACACAACCCAAGCAGGTAAGTCTTCCTTCTGGCCACCGTTTTGCAGGAGGCCAGTTAAAAACAAAATCGCAATCAATAACCTCAGATCCTTGGGTCCTAAACACCATACAAGGTTATTCTATAGAACTTTATGCAATGCCTTCTCAAACTGTATCCCCCCCCAAATTCTCATCTGTAATGTCTGCCCTAATATCACAAGAAATTGATTCTCTTTTACACAAAAAGGCAATCCAAATTTCCTCTCCCAATACTTCAGGTTTTTACAGCTCTCTTTTCTTAGTACAAAAGAAAAACAAGAAGATGAGACCCGTTATCAATCTTAGACACTTCAACCAATTTGTAATTTATCATCATTTCAAGTGGAGACTATTGTCGATCTCAGGGACATGTTACTTCAAAAAGATTGGATGGTATGTTTGGATCTACAGGATGCCTATCTTACGGTTCCCATTCATCATGACCACAGGAAATTTCTTCAATTCCAATGGCAAGGAAAGCATCAATTCTCCTCTCTTTCCTTCCGCCTTTCCTCTACACTGTGGTGCTTCACACAAAACAAGAAGCCAGTTGTAGGTCATCTCAGGTCTCAAGATATCAGACTTATCATTTACCAAGATGATATTCTCTTAATGTGCCAAAACACACATACACTCCAATTGCAAATTTGCTTTACTTGTTCCCTTCTCTCAGATCTGGGTTTTCTCATCAACACAGAGAAATTGATCCTAGTTCCTTCCACTCAAATAGATTTATATAGGTTTCTGATAAACTCTACCAGTGCACCTCTTCATTTACCCTTGGACAAAGTGAAAGTCTTCAAATCAAAGATTTTCCAGATTCTGAAGTTATTCCATTTCTTTCAGCTCTCTGGCAAAGATTGTCAGTCTTCTTTCTTTGTCAATCCAGGCCATATATTTCCAGGGCCTCTTCACTGTTGAGCTTTCTAAAGACTAACGATTCGCCATTTGTGCAGAGATCTCGCTTACTCCGACACTATCAGTATTGATCCAAGATCCCGGCGGATAGACCATTTAAATGCTTGGAATGGCAGAACCATCTTTGCATCAGCCCCATATCTTGTATTAGAATCTGATGCAAGTCTAACAGGCTAAGGGCACCTTGAGTGGTGAGATCTTGACTGGGGGTACATAGTCTACATGGTCTCACGAGGAGTCCAGATTGCTTATAAATTGTTAAGGGATGCTTGCAGGTTCCTTTGCAATCAGTAGCCTAACAAAAAACATAGTTAATTGCTTCATCCTTTTTCGCATGGACAACAATACCACAGTACGCTAAATCAATCAGCCTGGCCGCACCAAAATCCAAACCCCTGGCAAAACTGGCAAAGAACTTTTGGGAATTCTGCCTTTTTCACAAGTTATTGGTTTACGCAGAATATCTGCCAGGAGATCTCGACAAGATAGCTGGTTGGCATTCTTGTTCTCTTCATGATTCCAGCAATTGGAGACTGCATCCTTGTGTGTTGAGGTCTCTTCTTCACAAATGACGACCTTTCAAATAGATCTTTTTGCTCCGGACTCAATTCCCAACTTCTCCAGTTTTTCAGCAGGCATCTACTAACACTGGCTTCAGATGTATTTCTGCATGACTGGTCTCAAGCAAACAATTAGACCTTCCCTCCTTTTCTTATGATAAGTAGGTTGTTGGCTCAAGTCAGGCAACAACAAGCAACCTTGATCATCGTGGTACTGTTCTGGCATTCACAGGTTTGGTGTCCCCCTCTGCTAGAACTAGGAATCGATTTTCCGGTTCTTCTATCATCTTTTACCAATCTAATCCTGGACTCTCAGGGATCTCCTCACAATCTAATCTTAGACAACTCTCTCACTCTCTCTGCCTGGAAAGTAGAAGGCACACCCAATCTTTCCCTTTCATTTTGGCTAAAGCTATAGAATACATCAATACATTAATAAATCCTGGGCCCCAGTCACTACCAAGGCTTACAAATAAGCCTGGTCTATATGGGCAAGCTGCTGTATAGGAAAAGCTATCAATCTCTTTTCTGCAGATATAACCTACATTGTAAATTTTCTGGCAGCTGAAGCTAGCGGGGCGAAAACGTACCGAACTATAAACAGTTACAGGTCAGCTATCTCCATGAACCATCCTCCTATTCGAAAACATAGTCAATTATGGGATGTAAATGTCATTTTGCAACTGTTTATTTCTTGGCTCAATCACTGATCTTTCGCAGAAAATGCTGTCTGCAAAGCTAGCAATATTGTTTAATTTCAATTAAACGTTTGTCTAATGCTAAAGCTTTAGATATGTGTTCTCGCCATTTCACTCCCACAGGCATTCTTTTCACCATAAGAAAATGCACAAATAGAAATGTTTTACCCTTATTTTCCGTTTAGAGGACATTCTGATATCAGCTCATTGGTCTAATGGCAATGTTTTTCACATATTTTATTGTAAACCTGTACATACTGCATCTTCTGTTGTAATTAACATACTTCAAACAATAATATGAGGAGCCTCCGGTCATCCAATGAAATGAAGATTTTCCTAGTAAAGTATGAAGGAAAGTCTTCATTTTATCAAGGACACGGAGGCGAGTATTTTCCCGCTGTATTAACTTGGTGTTTTCCCACCATAACAGTTACTTCTGCTCTATTGTCTTCATCCTCAAGAGACCACTTCAGCACACCAACGTTCATCTTCTCTGAATTCTCCAGAAGTGGAATCTCCTGGTTTTTCCTTTTCAACCATGTTTCTGGCATTCCCTTTGGGACCCAGCCTAATGGACTGCTACCATTGTGCTTTCTATTTTTCCTTTATTTAATACTTATTTATAAGTTTTCTCTCAAGAAAAGAGGACTGTTCGTTGTCAATATAAGTATAATAGGGGATGCTCTCCTCATTGGCTGTATATTGTACTATGTTTTTCCCCATTAACTTGTTGTTTGCAACAATGTGGACCCCAACCCATAATTGCAGGCATCAACAGCAACAATGCACTCTCTCCCAAACTCAAATGGATTTAGAAAAGGCGCATTAGCAAGATCTTTTTTGAGCTCTCTGAAAGCTGAAAGGTTCAACCTTGGCAGCAATTATCTATAACTTTACAGTAAACCTTTGTAAGACACAAACATGACAATATTTGTTCCTTAGTTGTTGGAACTGGGGCACCCACAACAGCTTTAACATGATCTTTTTAAGGCTTGATTCCATTCTTAGAGATACTGTGTCCTAGATACGCCACCAAACTACAATTCAACTTGCACTTGGATTCCTTTAGAGTCAACCCTTTTTATTGCAACCTTTGAAGTACATTCGTCAAATTAGTACAATGTTCTTCATTTTTCCCATAAACCAAAATGTCATCTTGAAACGCAATTGCTCCTTGGACCCCCTCTAGCATTTCTTTCATCAGTCTCTAAAAAAAAGACACAGCGCTGGGCAACCCAAACGGCATCCTGCAGAATTGAAACCTACCACCTGTTGTTACAAATGATGTCAAATGATGCAATTCTTCCTGTAATTCTATCTGATAGTAATCGCTTGACAAATCCAATGTGTCAAAAACTGTTGCCCCCACTGGTGTGGACACAAGTTCATGCAAATTTGGTAGGGGATGTCTATCAATCCAAACTTCATTGTTGAGGATCCTAAGGTCCACACAAAGTCTTTGATCTCCAGAAGGCTTCAAAGCTATAACCACTGGAGTTTCCCATGGTGGTGACACTGTCAGCTGAATCACTTTTTTATCACACAAATCCCTTAACATTTCTTTCAACTTTTCTCTATATGTCAGAGGTACATTTCAAACTTTATGCCTGACTGGCACAGCATTCTCCAATAATACCGTTTTGTGTTTGAAGCCTATAAACTTCCCCAATTTGTCTGTAAAAACTTCCGGAAATTCTGTCTTCACATCAACAATGTCCACATCATTCCCATTTTGTACCTCTCCTACCACATACGCCTGAGGAACAGCATTCATATTGAACTCTTGCTGATGAGACCACTCCAAAATGGTAGCCCTTTAGCGGCCACTTAGATTTTCCCTCTTGTTTTCCTTTCCTTGAAACATATATTAGCCCCGAAATAACCCAACAAATCAATCATGTGGCCAGTATACCCATCAGGTCATACATCCCGAACCAGCAATTTCTAATTTTGCCACTTTGATTCTCAAAGTGTTTATCAATGATACTACACCATCCACATGAGTCTAACATGACCTCCACACTTTTACCATTAATGTGCACTGCACTCTTTGGAAAACATTTCAAACTGCCATCCTGTACACAAAGTATAGCGTTAGGATTTAACTCTTCATCGTACTCCTCTTTAGTCATACAATTGACATTGGAATCTGATCTACTCCAACATACCCTTCCAAAAAGTCCCTTTTTTCTACAGCGATGATAATTTTTGTCTATTGCGGGCAGCCTTTGAAATTACCTAAGTGAAAACTACTCCCACACTTGTAACAGACAATTTTATTTTCATGGGAATCATTTGTTTTCTTTGTCAGTTTTAACCGCACTTACTGAAAACCGTCTTCTGTTTTTTTCTGTCTTCCTCTCCATTGTTACTACCTCTTATTTCATGTAAAAACGTCTCTGATTGCTCTTTGCTCTTAGTGATACTAACATTGTCATTCAAGCGCATGACAATACCTACCCATAGCCTTTCTTGCACTTTTTTACTTTTAGCCTTCATCACAACCTGATCCCTCAACACCTGATCATATGTTATGGTCTCAAAGGTGCATGATGCTGCCAATGCTCTAAAGACCAAAACATACTCTTCAATACTCGCTTCATCTTTTTGTACCCTGGAATAAAACTTAAACCTTTTCATCACAGTTTTGAATTTTCTTACCATATCATTCTGATAATTGCTTTACTGCACACTCAAACACATTTAAATCTTCAGTATTCTGTACAGGATGCAATGTGGTGAATTCTTTAAGGCCCACACTTCCTAATGTGTGTTTTAATAAAGCCATTTTCCTTTGTGGTGTGCAATCCTCTCCCTCTAACACTTTCACATACGCCAAAAACACTGGAAACCATATCTCCCACTCCATTGGGGGAACTCCCTTACACTGTAAAAATGCCGGTGGCAAAGCAATACTAGACATGGTGTAAAAAAAAAGAAAATAATAATAAAAAAGTATTAATATTATATTTTTTTCTCTACTACTCCTTCCCTCCACAGAATATAGTAACCATAAACTAATTATAAAATAAAAATATAGCTGTACAACTTGAATTTACTGTGACCAAATACAATTTTTCAGTGAATGGCTGGTGAACGTTGCCTGAACTGGTGAGCATATCACCGGGTTGGAGCTTGTTTTAAAAAGCTCCTCTAAAATGGCCGCAAATGGGAAATAAGAAGGTGTGTGTAACCCGTAGTCAGATTTAAACTGCAAGTTGCTACTTTTAATGGTGCGCATATCACCATGTAATTAAAAGGCTGGTGAACGCTGCTTGAACTGGTGAGCATGTCACCCGGCAAGAGCCTGTTTCAACAAGCACATCCAAAATGGCCGTGGTGCTCACAATGTAGACAATGAAGAGCAGCCCAGATGCTGTTGAGTCACGTGACTCATTCACCCAAAGAGAAGTGCGAGTCAAAGGTAGCTGCTTCCACTCGAGACCGAGAGTGCAAGCAGAGTGCAGGCTAATGGGCCAGCTGCCTGGGTAATGAATAACGCACACTACCTTGTATAGAATGGCTCGCTATACAAACTACCTCATCGTGGCTGCTCCTGTCCCCTATCGTCACCAAATTGAGTGTTGTAATCAAGACACCATCCACATGGTTTTGGTAAATGGGGTATTCATTATTCATACATCTATAGGAGCAGCCAACGATGGGAACAGCCTGCAGATCGCCTTTGCTCCACCAACCGTCCTAGATCGAATCTCCCCAGCTGAGCCCTCAAATTCCCCCCTTAACATTCCGCCCTCAAGCTAGACCACATACCTTTTTTCCTGTTTATGGAAGCAGACAACCAGGACTGTCTGGGACAAGCTTGTCCAGGATCATAAACACCCACCTAGGCAGTTGATTTTGTAAACATTTTCTTCCTAGTTTTTTCTCCTCTTTGTTTTGAAGGATGTGTTTTTTTTGTTTACTCCCAATTTCTTGTTCTTGTTGTACCCTTTTTATTAAATAACAAAAAGTTCAAAAGGTGAAAAAATACAAACATTATTAGTTAAAAAATGTCAATTAAAAAAGTTCTTTTTGAGAGCTATCCTATACTTTTATTATGTATGTTGTTTGTACTGTTACCCTATTTTCCTTCTTAATGACATTCGCGAGACACTTGCGAGAACCACGGGGGTCTCTTACATAGAGTGGGTGACACTCGCCGGCCTCTCGCCCTCTCTCCCTAAACATATCCTGCTTTAGGGGCTCATTACGACACGCATCTGTCATGGGACTGACTGACACCCGGACAGCGGTCCCGACCGCCCCAGTATTAGATCCACCAGATTTTCATGGTGGCACACTTTCGGTCTTCCATGCCCTTGACCTTAACGACCATCCTGGCCAGTTACATCGGGGTCACCTGAGGACTCCTGCCCTCCATGTGTGTTTAAAATGGGCCTTCCGGGTAATAGGACCAGAGGTGCTGTCCCTACTAAACCTGTCCTTGGCAACAGGGAAGGTCACACACAAATTCAAGGAAGCTATGGTGATTCCCCTGTTAAAGAAAGTAGGGGCGGACATTAAGAATCTCTAGAATTTTCGACCAATCTCTAGACTTCCATTTGTAGCCAAAGCACTTGAACAACATGTGCTCAGAGTATTCTCGTCCTTTTTGGAAGATCACCAGTCGCTACATGTTTGGCAAGCTGTATTTAGGGCCCAAAACAGCACTGTGTTGGTGATGCTCTCAGTGCAGGATGATCTTAGGCTCACAGACAACAAGAAAAACCCCTCTGCACTGATTCTATCGGATCTCTCAGCCTCATTGGACACAGTGAACCACGCACAGCTGGTGGCCCGTGTTCTACGGCTGGGAGTTACTGGGACGGTCCTCCAATGGATTGTTTCCTTCTTGGAGCATCGGTCCCAAAAAGTCCTACTAAGGGACTGCACATCCAGGTATGGTGCCTTGCCATGTGGGGTCCCGCAGGGTGCTGCGTTGTCCCCTTTGCTTTTTAATATCTACCTCCAGCCACTGGTAGAAGCATTGGCAAAACTGGATTGTCAGGTGTTCAATTATGCCGATGACACTCAGCTAATTGTGTGTATTGACAACTCCACTCAGGCACAGCTTAATGTACAGAACATCCTCCGGTTCACTATGAACGGGATGACCTCCAATTCACTAAAGGTAAACCCAGACAAGACAAAGGTGCTTGCTCTCAGCACAGGGGCTAACCCCTGGTCCAGCCTCTTCTGGCCACAAGAGATCGGCACCACTCCAATACCGGTGCCTGTTGTGAAGAGCTTGCCAAGTTAACTATGGACAATCAGGTAGCTGCGGTTGTGGGGAGCTGCGTATGTCTGATGAGGCAACTTCGGAGACTTGCACCCCTGCTGTCATTTCCCACCATGCGTACAGTTGTGTCGGCATTAATCCTGTAACGCCTGGATTACGGCAACGCAGTCTATATAGGGCTCCCTGAGAAACTCCAGCGGAAACTTCAGGTGACTTTAAATGATGCAGCAAGATTGATTTTTAAGCTGCCAAGAATAACCTGCGCCACACCCCTGCTACAACAACTACACTGGCTTTCTATTAAGCAGAGGGTCAGGTTTAAAGACTTGTGCACTGCACACAAAACTCAGTACGGATCGATGCCTAGCTACATAAAAGACCGATTGAAGCTTTATGTGCCCAGTCGATGTGTCCATTCATCTAGGAGAAACCTGCTGGCTGTTCAGAGCTACGCTGGGGGGGCCGTGCCTTTTCTGTGGTGATCCCTCAGCTCTGGAATGAGCTACCGGAAAGCTTGCGTGGGGAAGCAACGCTACTCCATTTTAGGAGGAAACTTAAGACCATCCTATTTACTGAGGCATTTGGATAATCGTACCCCAATTCTGCTCGATCAGCAGGTAGTAGGAGATTTCTGGGTTCATGGCTATTGTGGTAGCACTTAGAGACCGTTGGTGATTTTAAGCTTTACAAATATAAGTTAACATAGCATAACATAACATTAGGTTGTGGCCGAACACTGTTCTGTCGCATTCCTATATTTTTTACTATGGGAACATGCATTCCGACCATAAACTGGCCGTAATGCATGCTCCCATAGTAATATGGGAGGTGTGGTCCATCCCTGCACCCTGTGGCAAGCACCTGAAGGTGCCTGCCACAAGATGCACGGATCAACAGGGGGCCTCCAATTAGAGGCCGTGTAGCTACTGGGGGCCTTCTGGGGGCCCCCAAAGCTGCTTTCTCTGGCATTGCTTGCCTCATTCCGACTGGCGGATGGGCTCCCCAAGCCCATCGGAAGCCAGACAGAATGACCGGTTGGATTCCTTTCCAACCGCCTCCATCAAAATGAGGTGGTCAGAAAGGAATCTGACAGGCACATTAAGATGTGGCTCAGAAGGCTCCGACCATCGGTTGGAGCCTTCCCAGCGGCATCGTAATCGACCCCACAATTTTTATGTCCCAGACCTTTGCTACCCTTTTTTAAATGATCCCACGATACTCTTGCGAGATCGCAAAACTACTTTAGAGAAAGAATTTACATTTTCCTTCATTACAATACTTACCTCTTACAATACCCACTACTAGACCATGGGAAGAAACTGGCCTGCCCACTGAAACTTTGCAAAAAAATAACTAATGTGTAGCGCAAGGTGTAAAGAGACACTGACTATTCATTCACACCTTTCCCAGGCTCAGCTGTATGCATAGTAGGATGAGAAGGTACTCACTGCACATTTAAGACCTCACTATTCCATACTAAGCATAACAAGTACTAGCCTCCCCACTGACACCCCTCCCTCAGAAAATAACTAGGGGTGGGCAGAACTCGCAGAGTTTCACTCCACTGAATACTGCGGAGTTACAAAAAAAACTCTGCGAGATTCCGGGGGGGAAACTACCATTACAACGCAGGCATTACAACGTAATGCCATTACGACGACTCCATTGCAACGCAGGTACCATTACAATGCATGCCATTACAAAGTATGCTATTGCAATGCAGGTACTATTGCAAAGCAGGCCTTTATAACGCATGTATGGTTATGGTTAGTATTATAATTGAAGACATCACTAAGGTAAGTGCCAATCCATTGTGCTGTGCATGCGTGGGTTCGTATCCCATTCTCGTCGCCAGTATTATAATTGAAGACAGCACTAAGATAAGTGTTGAGAGAGGCTTTATTCCAATCACCACCACAGTCCAGTCCGCTGTGGAATCTTCAGAAACAGGTAAGATAAACCAAGGGTACAGAGAGAAGAGAGGGGGACGGAATGTACCAAGTGATGGATTATAACAGTTAGGGGCCGATTCCGATCTTGCTCGGAATGGCTCCGAATGCGATCCATCCGGAGAAAGTACGAGCCATACGCATGTTTTCCGAACGACTCGTACAGCTGTACGATCGAGCCAGTACGATGCATGATTCGGGCAGCCGGATCGAGTCAGAGCCTCCGACACGTAAATGCTCCGGGAAGCGGACTTCGGGGGTCTGCGCCAGACGCCCCTTCACCCGTAGCCTTACGAGTCGATCACAGGGGGTGACCCAAGGGTCCCCCCTACACATGCATGTATGGTGCGGGTGACACAGACGCGTCCCCACTACAGGGGGCACCCTTATGCACAACATCCCTTTTTCGTCAATGGGAGCCTATGTACACTTCGTACAACAGGCTCCCATTGACTTCAATAGGGCTCTGAGCGACCCGTGTCCGTCAACGCTTGTTCGCATCGTACTCAGGCTCTCGGAGCCTCGGAGCACTAGTCGGTCGGGAAGCCCTCCGGATCCGAATCCGAGAGAGCCTTCTCCCACTGAGATCGGAATCGGCTCCTTAGTGTTTAGGTGAGTTCAAATGTATATTGTAATATTTTAAAATGAGAATATAATTTGTGATTTTTTTTAATAATGTACATTTATGTTATTTAAAAAAGGATTTTTACTTTGCCTTTTAGGTTTGGGGTGTCAAGGATTTAGGAGTACTGAGTGGGGAATAGTTTAAATATTCATGTATTAATTTTAAATTAAAAAAAATATTTTTAAATTAATTTTTAATAATAAAAAAATAGGAAACACACCCTTTAAGCCATGGGGTGTGAGGGAGTTAGGGGTTACGGTTTGGGAAGTGTATTAATACTCAGGTATTAATTTTAATACCAGACTATTAATGTATTTGGAGAATTAATAAATATAGTTTCATATTTTTTAAAGAAATTATTTATATTAATAGAGGGTTTGTAACATATTCCTTTAGGCACAGGATGTGAGCGACTTAGGGGTTGTGAGTGGGCATGTGTAGTACTATTTGTGTATTAATTTATTTAGAGAATTAATAATTTTTATAAAAAATAATTCATAGTAAGAAAGGGTTTGCTTCATAACCCTTTAGGCATGGGATGTGAGGGATGTAGGGGTTATGGGTGGGTGTGGGTGGGAATACTCGGGTATTAATTTTAATACCTGAGTAGTAATTTATTTAGAGAATTAATTAATATAATTTATTATTTTTATTAAATATAATTTATAATAAGAAAGGGTTTGTAACATAATCCTTTAGGCATGATATGTGATGGATTTTGGGGTTATGGGTGGGTGGGGGAGTTAATACTCAGTTATTACTTTCAATACCTGAGTATTAATTCATTTCAAGAATTGATAAATATAACATAATACTTTTATATAAAAATATTTTATAACAAGAAACGGTTTGTAACATAACCCTTTAGGCATGGGATGGGAGGGAGTTAGGGTTATCGGTGGGGAAGTGTATTAATACTCAGGTATTTATTTTATTACCTGAGTATTAATTCCTAAATATGGATTGTTTAATTTGAAATAATATAAACATTGAAAAAATATTTTAAAGCATATTTATATTTTCGAATAACTTGTACAAAATGTAAAAATAATCAATGAAGCATAACATAACACTTAGGTGGCGATTCCGATCCGGGAAAAAAATTTGCCGTACGACTCGTATCCGTATTTTTTTCCGTACGAATCGTACAAGTCACGTCCGACCCGTGAAGTACGATTCGTATGGGAAAAAGTACATACGGATCGGCCCGATCCGTACGAATCGTAGTGGGAAAAATTGTACGAGACGTACCCGGATACTTTTCCGTACGATTCATAAAAATACAGTCCGAGCGTACAAGTACGATCCGGACCGGCTATCCGATTTATGAATCGTAAGGAAATCGTCCCGTACACGGGGAATGACTCTACCCGCTACGAAGCGAAGTTTGTACGACTCGTAGCCCGGGAAAAGTTGTTCCTGGGGTACGAGTCGTACAGCCCCCCCCACTCGCGTATGTATGCACCGTACCCCACCCGCTTATGTACGCACTGCACCCACGTATGTACGAACCGTACCTCCCGCGTATGTATGCACCGTACCCCACCTGCGTATGTACGCACCGTACCCCTGCGTATGTACGCACCGTACCCCACCCACGTATGTATGCACAGTACTCCCAGCGCATACGCGCTGGGCGTACGGTGCGTTCATATGCGGGTGGGGTACGGTGCGTACATACGCGGGTGGGGTACAGTGCGTACATACTCGGGGGGCCTGTACGACTTGTACCCCTGGGGACTCCGCTTTTACGGCTGTTATTGGCTCCCATAAAAAAGAGCCGTACGGAGTGCCGTAGGGACGAATCGTACTTGCTGGGCCGTAAAAAGCTGCTTACATACGTACGGACGTCGCGTACAGGCTGTTCCGGATCAGATTGGTAGGGTTTTTTTACCCATACGGTCTTTTGTACGATTCATAGGAAATAGGCTTTCTGTACGAATCGTACTTCCTAGGTTGTACGGACAGTTTACCGGATACGAGTCGTACGGAGAAAACGCTCCGTACGACGATTCGTAGGGCCTTTTTGCAGGATCGGAATCGGCACCTTAATAGTTTTTTATACCAAATATATTTTATTATTAATTAAAAACAAACCAGAGATTTCATAAATTGTAATAAATATGAAATACACTTTTAAAAAATAAGTAATTTTAAAAAAATGAAGATATACATATAAATAAAATGACAAATGTATGCCTCATTTATTATTGTGTATATTTTAAATCATTAAAAACATATTTTTCCCACTATATTCAATAATTGTCCTTTTTTGTTTTTACTTTTAGCCTTGATGTTCGAGGTTGAGCATCTGTTGCTCCAGTCGTTGGAGCGTTGCGGTCATGATCGGATGCAAGGGAGTGCTACGGTCAGATAGGAACTTTTAATATTTTAAATTTAAAGTTGTAGGTGGCCAATTTCTTGGTATGGAGAGAGGAGGAAGGTAGTTGTAAGGTAGTTAATGTAAAAATTAAAAAACAATGGTGTTTGTATGTTTTAACCCACTTTTCATCCTATGCAGGTAGCTGTTGTAAGCCTACATTGGGGCCATTGTGTTTATTGCAAGATAAGTTTCAAAAAGTATTTCTAATAAACACTAGAATACTTTTTGAAACTTATTTGTAATAATAGAAATATTTTTTTACAGATTTTTTGTGATGTGCTTTTTTAAGAATTGTTTAGAGTTTTTTCACGCTACATGTCCTGTGTTTAAAAGAAGGAATCCGATTAGTGGGATCAAATGCAGGCCTTTTAAAACGTTAAAGAAGGTTTTTTTTGGGAACAGATTCATTTTAAGGATTACTGTGTTTTGGAACTGGGAGAACAAGGGGGATGCGCGCAATAGTTTTTAAGTCAGGAACGTAGATTGGAATTATGGATTTATTTTGCCTTTTTTGGCCTAAAACATATGCTTTTAGTTTTTTTAAATTGTGTTTTGGCTTTGCATTTTTTACTTAGAACACAGATTTTTTAACCAACTAATACTTTGTTGGTACTGGTGTTTGCGCCACTCTGAGTTTCAATTTTTTGATCAGGAAGTTTGGAAATTCATGGGTTTATGTTTAAACCCTGTGGATTATTGGAGTACAGAAGACTTTTGGTGACAGGATGATTTGAAACATCACCAAAAGTTAAAGAATGAAGACATCTACAGGTAGGATTTCCAACATCCCTAATAATTTTGAAAAAATAGTATAAAAAATGCTGTTTTGATTGTAAGAAAAAAACAGGCAAGTAAGTTAGAAGAAAGGGTTAGTTTGCATTAGAAATGTAGTATGCATGCAATATTTTCCAGGCAGTCTGAAGCCACTGACAACGTATACTGTTGCATTTGTGCCAATAGTCAGTCTGACATTTCTTTACTTTTTTGGGAGATATGTGGATTCAGACTACCTGTTAAAGATTGCACTATTCTCATTTCTTGATAATTTTGCTCCTTCTTCAAGGTTTCCAAAAAATGATAAAAGTTTGGGTGAGTTTTTCCGATGGATTTGTTGAAGGAGTTGTGCCATCCCTCGATGACATTATTAGTCTTTGCACCACCCTCTAAGCAGGTCGCGTAACAGTTCTACCAGTCAATTGGGAACTTTAACTTTTACGCTCACCCTTTACTTCGTTTACCATTGATAACAAGACACCAATGATCACACGTTTACCAACGTCCGTTTTTTATTTACTCTATGCGATTTGCTCGCACGATCACGTGGTGAACTTTCACCTTTCCTTTACCTAACATCTAACTAACACACATACGGATTGGTTCCTCTCTTGTCGTAATCTCACACGATTCGCTTACACTTTCATCGTTTCCCTTTATTTGCTGGTGCGAATACTGGTGCATTCAAATCTACCTTTGACTGATACGGGCTGACTCGTTCGGTTTCGCCGGAACACTGCCCATCGACTCGCTCGTTCTTAACCACTTGGTTACCCGTAACTTCCAAAATCGTAAGTGCGTTATCTCAATAGTTCTATCTGCCATTTCTTACGGGTTTAGAGTGTTTTTGGGAAACTCCAGTCTTTCTGGGAAACTCCATTCTTTTCGTGCACACTATGGATCTTTCTGTTTAGATATGTGGGACACAACAACACACAAGAAGTAACCTACCATGTTTTTCTTCTGTTTCTTTTTCCACCCAAATTCCGCATTCACTCCACTGATTAATAGTCAGATTAATTTCACTTCTACTTAAAACACTTGTGCACACATGGTATTTGATGTTTCTTAAATTCTCGTACGCAACGTTCTTGTTGCAGTATTTGTTACACTCTAAATTTTGACACAGACGCCTGAAGGCTGATTCCTTGTTTCCTCTTTTTTTAGTGCTGCCCCTGACGAAGGGCCTTGTTGGCCCGATAAGCATTGGGCACCTTGGGCTACTTTGGAGTATATGGAATGAAATAAACTCGCATACCTACTTGTAATGCTTTGAAATTGGATAACGTTTATATCAATTACTATAAGGAATAAACCATAAACTTTTGGATTTACCATTTGATGATTTATTTCCGCATCGGAGTGCAACTCGAGCGTCACGCTCTTAGCCAGAACGTGCTTCATCCTGATCACATCCCAACTCAGGGGGATCTACTCGTCCGCACACACATACTTGAATAGTTTGATTATCTTCCTTACTCACCACGAGTGCGCATCCTCTGCCCATTCTTTGTAGTCTTAAAGGTCCCACCCATGATCCAAATATCATTATTCTCCAGTTTGGCAAGGTTGTGGGTGGTGATAAAAAAATGTATTTGTTTTAGAGGATTTTTGTTGTCATGCAAAAGGAAAGATTCATTAGTAAAGGCTCCTGTCAATTCTTGAGGGATGTTGATATCTGAATAGGTTTGAGGTGTTACACCATGAGGGTTACTTGCCTGTTTTTGTCTCTGTATGATACAACGTAGATTAGGAATAGTAGACATAGAACTAGCTACATGCATTGGTATGTTTCGGGAAACCTCCCTCAAAACTGAGCCACAAGGTTCATTGGAGCTGGATGCAAGGGCTTTCATTTGTTCAATATTTTGTCGAACTTCAATCTCCATTGCAGAGGCAGAGTAGTTATGCCCGGTTGTTTTTTCAACAGTGTCAACAAGAGTAACCACTCTGCCTGTGCAATGGGATGCATAATACTGCACACTCCTCCAAGGATTCCTGGGCTCAGTTAATCTCTCCTTACAATAAAGGTAGCCACTGTAACTCAGTAGTCTGTTTCGTTTGCTTGATTTGATATAGTTTGCTTGATTTTTTGCTGCAATTCTGTATCTGCAGGTAAAAAAAAAGATACTACGATTTTTTTGTGATTTGGTATATGAATTTGTTTTTTAAAATTTAACCTGTAAGGGAAAAATGTTTTTAGTTATTTCACAGTCTACATTTCTTTTTGTTAACAATGGTTATGTTTCTTAGGCTTTGCTGTGTTTGCTTTGAATTGTTTTTTTGGTTGATATCTGTGAAAAGAAAGTTATTTTTGGAGACAATTGAGTTTTTATCATATGTTACCTTAAATGGTTTTCTCTGTTGTGTGAAGAGTAACTTTTGAAGGCGATGGTGTGGGTTTTCTAATTTGTTGAGATTATGTTCCTCCAGATAGATGGTGTTATAGCTTGATCTGTACAGAAAGGAAATACACTATGCCTAAAGATGTAGTTATTTTTGAAAGACACAAATATTCTGCTTCTCTTAATAAGGGTCTTCTTTGCTGCTTGTGCAATCATATAATTATTTACTCCGGGACAATTTTCCATTTTCATCCTAAAAAAAAGATAAAATAACCAAAAAGATCAAAGTTACATACAGGTCAAGAATTGATGAAAGCGAATCATCAGTATATTTTGGAAACATTTCTACGTTTTTCACCCACAATCACTTATTTATTTCTAATGCACCAGTAACTTGTTATTCCTTTCTCATGAAAATTTCATAAAAGTTTATAAAGTAACACATTCCTCTTGAGGCACCTTTACTAACTCAGAGCAGAATTTTACTCCAAAAATAGCAATATCACCACTCAAACATTTCATAGGGCTAAAGTATATCTACAATGAGGTTTATAACAACAGTACAGCTTGTATTATTACACTGTTTGTTTTATAATTTGAGAAATATGGCTTCCTTTACCTACAAGTATATATAGTTTGTAGATTTGATTTTTAACACAATCTGCAAACCTTGCTCACATCTCTCTGCATTCTAATCTGTACCTCTCAAAACCTATATTAAGATATCTACACCTCCCCAAATGACTTTTCACTCTGTAGACATACTGTAGGAATAAGTGTACCAACATTAGAACACTCACTGGAGTTCTGTCTTAAATGCAAATGACCACACCAGTCTCTTTAACTCCAGATAAATTAACTTCTTCGAGCACAACTCAATGACACTTCCTTCTCCTCCAAAGCACCAAGAACAAACTGAGGTATCTCTAGTTCTGCACCCAATTTCATCACATCACTTCTCCTACCATGTAATAAGAATGGTAACTATTGGTTGGGCATGGCCCTCTTTTTCTACTTCTTCCCATTACCATCTCTCAAAACTCTTGCGGGATCATAAAACAACTTGTGGCAGGCCCAGTAATTTACCCGCGAATTTCACAATAACATCTACTCATCACAGTACTTATCTCGGACACACTTCCTCTCAAACATAAGGATCACAATATGCATTCCTACTAACAGAGTGTATTCAGAACTCATCTACTCCTGTTTACTGTTCACGATCCAGTGAGGGTCCCACGAGATCGTAAAAATAAGTTGAAAACAATATACATTTATTTTCTTCACAGTAGTTAGCCCTTAGAAACCTCCTCTCTAAATCGATTGGGACAACCTGCCTTTCTGCTGCCCCCTTATATAGCTTTTTTACTTTGTTTCTACAACACCTCCAATATTCAACAGTAAAGAGTGATGGCAGACATTTCATTTTGAGCATTCCAACAGCCAGGCAATCTGAGCGCTCAGTTTCACGAAATTCACGGGAGCGTCTCGCTCCTGTGAAAGCGAATCAAGGGCCTCAATTTTTTATTTTTCGCTCTTGCGGGAGGCTCTCAGGACTCTAATGAGCCAAACTGCCAAAATATACAGTCCTTTTTTACCTTTAATTTAAAAAAACTACTAAACGGATTTACATCAAATCACAAAAAGCACAATCTGCGGACCAAGATCTAGCTTCCTGCCAAATCTGGTGTAATTTCATTCAGCAGTTTATGTTGTAGCTGGATGTTTCTAAAGAAGTTTAAGGAAAATACATGGGGAATTTACATTTTGGGCCCCCCATTTTTTTGTGGCCCCCCACTTGACATCACCCCAAAATTTTTGTAGGAAGTAGCTGAGGTGTTCAACTTCTTTTTGTAAAGTTTCTTGGAGATTTGTCAAACGGGGCAAAAGTTATTAGAAAATCCAAAAACACTTAAGGGTCTATTTGGATGGCGGGTGGATCGCCACTGCCTGTCTGGCAGTGGCAATCCGCCCACCATTTTCCCCTGCCTGTCTACCATTTCCCCCTCACCAAATTACAATGGCGGTGGGGACCCTGTTGGACGGAAAGACCGTCCGCCGGTTTTCCGCCGGTCGGACAGGCGACTGGGCAGAAAAGGGCTCCAATATGGAGGCGGTGTCTGCAAGACACTGACAAGCATATTAGGATGGGTAGCTGTGCAGGGCTTTCCATGGCGGAGATCCCGCCATGGAAAGCCAGACGGAGTTCACTTTCGGGGGCCCATTGTGGGCCCCCAGGGGTTGGGGGTGCACTTGGGGGGTACCCATGGTACCCCCCTCCATTTGCATGCACAATGTGGCAGGCACCTCGCGGTGCCAGCCAGGTTGTGCATGCAAATGCACTACATGCATATATTGCATTGTGGCGGGTGCTGCTTACAGCACCACCCGCCACAATGCAGAATATGCGGGATTCCACCACCACCGTGGAGGTGGCATCCTAATTCCCATGGTGGGACCACCGCACCTGTGGTGCCCATCTGTACCAGTTTCCCGGTACAGTGGCGGGCGGACAAAGTCCGCCCACAATTGTAATAGGCCCCTTAATCTATTGAAAGGCAGGCCTAAATGTAACTACCTAATATATATGTATATGTATATATATATATACACACATGCGGACCACATTTCTGGACCACATTTCCCACAATGCACAGTCTCATTCGAGCTTCCCATTGGTGGGTGTGCAATATGAAAATAGCGAAGTGGGTTCAGCGTTTGCACACACTGTCTCCGTTCAAGCCTCTGAAGAGAAGCATATGGAGCTTCGAAAAGCGTCAGGTAATTCCATTACGGAGCGGCTTCTTCAAGCGGATCCTCGTCCCTGCCTATCATAAATAAAGCTGCTGATCGAGTGCTACTCACCAGATGGACAACGTTTGGAGCAGAATATATACACACACATACACACAAAGGCCACCAAAGCACAGCCCTATGTCGCAGCATTTCATGACATGTTTCGGCTGTACCAACAGCCTTGATCACAGGTGAGCCAGAGTGTAAGGCAAATGTTCATGTTTTATAATCACATCATCATGTGACTTCAAATGTTCCTACATGTCCCAGAATGCACTGGTAATGAAAGTCATATTATAGCAAGACTGTGAAAAATTATATTCCGCGTAATAGCATAAAAACTCAGGCTTTAATGACATTTTTATCAAAGTACATAATGTTGAAAAGTCAATTGTCACGTGTGTTTCTTAAAAATAAATCTTTTACGCATGTAATCTCTCTGATGCCATGCTCGCTCTACTAACTGGCTGCCACTCGCAAATCCATGCTTGAAACAAACATCAGTGGTTCAGAATTCTAAAGAAGAGACACTTCTCCTCCTGTCTCCCTTTCTCACCTTCATGCCGTGAGTACTTTGGTAATCCATAATGCTGCATGAACAGCAAGCGAGTCATGGTCATCAATTCATTTTGAAACAGTAGAAGTCTCCTTTTTGCTGGGAGCCTAAAACGCTGCAGGGCAAGTTTACAAACTGGCAAGGAGCAGCCTGTGAAATTGAATCCAAGCACAGAGACACAAAGATCATGGTATATATATCTGTATATATATGTATATATGTGTGTGTGTGTGTGTATGTGTGTGCATGTGTGTGTGTGTGTGTGTGTGTATATATATCTGCCATCATGCTTGAGGAGGCACCCACCGTGAGTTTAACAGCAGTTGGTGGGACTTGCGCTTCATGTGAAAATAAAGGCTGACGGAACCGCCTCTGGAGGATTGCTCTGTCAGCTTAGAAAAGTCATGAATTATACAAATTTATGGATCTCAGTAATTTCTGCGGATTATCTTGAAACATCCAGAGGCAGACAAGGAGTTCAGCAACACACAATCCGAATGGGGTCCAAGTGTGACTACATTGAGTAATTGCTATTCAACAACACGAGAAGTTTGGCATGTTGCAACTCTTTTTTGTACTGACCGATTGAGGCAAGTCCATTGTAGACATTTGATCCTTGATAGGTAGGATGTATACTGTATTTGTTCAACTGCAACATGGCAACCATGCTGTCGATGGATGCATTGAAGTCCTTTTTCCATCATCATGCCAGTAAAGCCACCAATAAGGATGAAGTCTCTCATATTTGAATGAACCCCGAACGTTGTTTATTTTATTGTAATTCTAAGCATTGAGAAAGGTGTTTTTTCCGCCGGAACGCATCTGCATGAATAAATACATGGCATTTTGAGCCCATCAGTGACCTCTGTGAGCGTTGATCTATTTAGCATGAATTCTACCGTCTCACTTGAGAAGTCACCCGCTGTGAGTTTGGCAGCAGATGGTGGGACTTAAGCTTCTCATATATATATAGTTGCCACTAGGTAGTTATAGTTAGGATCTATTATACATAGGAAAATCGTAACATTCTATTCCCAATAACTTTGGCGCCGGTTGACGAATCTTCGCAAAAGTTTCAAATCTAATGGCAGCTTCTACCCTGAAAGTTTGGGGGTGATTCGTCAAGCTCGGGCCGAGAAAAAAGGGGGTCCCAAAACGCGTTTTCCCCATGTTATTTCCCATAGGAAATTTTAGACACGACTACCGCCCGAACTGCTGAACGGAATTACACCATATTTTGCAAAAAGTTAGCCCTTGGTTCAGAAACCGCCCTTTTTTTAAATGGTGGAAATCCATTCAGTAGTTCCTGAGAAATTAAAAAATAGGGGTAAAAAAACAATTTTCCCATAGGAAACTTTAGACACGGTTATAGCAAAACCTGCTGAACGGAATTACATCAAATTTGGCAAAAAGGTACTGCTTGGTTCAGAAAGCGACCTTTTTAAAAATGGTGTAAATCCGTTCAGTAGTTTTGAGAAATTAAGAAATAAAGATAGTGATATCTAGAGGTACGGAGGATCCACACACCCTCCCGATCACGAGCTTCATGCTAATTGGCTGTCAACACTCCAAACCAGGAAGTGTTGGCAGCCATCTTGTGCCTCGGTAGAACTGAGGCACAAGAAAAGAGAAAAACAAACGCGCAAAACACGAAAAGGGGGCAGGGTAGAAACACCCTGACCCCCTAGGCCTGCTCAGGGGGTCACACAAGGAACCCAAGGCCTCCCCCAAAAAATGTTTAAATTGCGGGATGCGCAGAGGATCTGCGGATCCGGCTGCGGAAAAGAAAATGAAGCGCAGGCTCCCGCGCTGTTATAATTTAGCCCCCGGGTGAGCCAAGTCCCATGGCAAACATTATATTGTAATGCTTTGGGCCCCCCAGCCCCGGGGACCGCCACCCCCTGGGGCTTTTCAAAAATATTTGCAGAGGTCTCATGGCCCCCCTGCAGCCCCGGGGACCGCCACCCCCCGGGGCTTGGGAATAAAATGGGTGGGGGGACTCAAAGGCCCCCCAAGCCCTGGGGACCTCCACACCTGGGGCTTTTCTATAATATTTGCGGGGGCACATGGCCCTCTGCAGCCCCAGGGACCGCCACCCCCGGTGCTTGTTTTTTTTTAAGTAAACAAACCTGTGTGGGGGCTCGAGCCCCCCCACACACCCCAGGGACCGCCACCTCCCTAAGGCACTAAGTATGCAAATTGGGGGGTCCGTTACAGACCCCCCAGCCCCAAGGACCACCACCTTCCCGGGGCTTTGTAAATGGTGGGAGGGGGGGCACGCTGCCCCCCTCCTGGAGCCCTCGATGGCCCTGGGGACTGCCACCCCGCTGGGCTGGCTCCTGCAGTGTCCCGGGGTGCCCACCCCCGGGACACTGCAGTTTGCTCTGGCAGGGCGGGAGCCTCGCGGCTCCTGCCCTGCCATAGCAAACTCTGCTTTGGTTTTTTGAAGAGAGAGCAGGAAACCTGCTCTCTTTTCCAAAAACCAAATCTGATTGCTTTTCCACACGGGGAGCTGCATCTTAGCAGCTCCCCATGTGGAAAAGCAATGCCGGCACCCGCAGGACACGGGGAGCCGGCGGGACCGTGGGGGGATTGGGGACCCCCTCACGGTCCCCAACGGATAGGGATGGCCCGGGGGATGGGGTCCCCAGGGCCAGAAGTGGCCTGGGAGGGGGGGGCGATGCGGCCCCCCTCTTCAAAAAACAAACACAAAAAAATACTTTTAAAAAAAACAAAGGCCGGCCCCGGGGGATGGAGTCCCCAGGGCCATAAATGGCCTGAGGAGGGGGGCAACGCAGCCCCCTCCAGATAAATTAGGAGAAAAAAATGGCCATGCCCCGGGGATGGGGTCCCCAGGGCTGATTATGGCCTCGGGAGGTGGGCCACACGCCCCCCTTCCAATTTTTTTTTTTTTTTAAATTAAATTGGGGTCAGGCCCTGGGGGATGAGGTCTCCAGAGCCAGTAAAATTGGAAAAGAAGGGGGGCCACACAGCCCCCCCTTCTTACATTAATTTTTTTATTTTAAAGTCTGGCACCGCGCTGGAGGCCCTGCCCCCTCCCTGCAGCACTCTGCAAACGTGCCCCATTTGAGATGTCATCAGTGATGTCATCAGTGATGTCACTGACCATGTCATGAGTGATGTAATATGTGACGTCATCAGCAGTGCATTGCGGGGGCGCGAGTTATAGTTAGCTGAACTAACTATAACGGGGGAATTTCACGGGTTTTGTACGACTTTCCCTAAAACCTATGGTTTTTTCAGTGAATTTCTAAGGTTTTTTAAATGCTAATTCCTAACTATAACGCTCCTGAAACCTATGGTTTTTTTCGGTGACTATATACATACATATATATTTGACTTGTCTATACCTTTGGCCCGGCTTGATGAATCTTCACAAAGTTTTTTTTTAAAAAGTGCCCTGCTGATTCAGATTTTTGTTCTACTTGGAAAGTTTTGGGGCGATCCATCAAGAGGGGCCAAGAAGAAGGGGGGGTTAAAAAAAGTGAATTTCCCATGTTAATTCCTATAAAGATTTTAGGCACAACTACTGCCTGAACCGATGGACCTAAAAAATGTAGCTCTTGGCCCAGAAAGCGTGATTTTTCTTATTTGGTGGAAATCGGTTCAGTAGTTTTAGAGATATCATAGGAAATTTAAAATTGTGTATCAGGGTGGTGTCTAAGCACAGATTTCATGGTGGGATCTGATTGGCTTCCAACACTTTCTCCAGGAAGTGTTGGCAGCTATCTTGGGACCAATATACATGATAGCACCCTATTGCTATTTCAACTGCTATGCATTGTAGTGAATGGAAGGTTTTGAAGGTCACAAAAAGGAGAATGTATAAAGGGTGATCATTATTTTTAGTTACAATATAAATCATTTGCTGCTTAGGTGATTTTACCCTGTAAAAAAGCCTTCTCCTGGAATTTCATGAGTCATGTTTGAGAGAAAACAGTTTTATCGTGATTTTCCCACAGAGGTTATGGAAGGTGCTCCAAAAGCTAAAATTAGATAAACTTTTCTGTAAATTCACAACATATTTGTCAGCCATATGAGAATGAAGTCTGACATTCTCAGTAAACCATGTACTTCCAACGGGAGCAGCCTGTCAGTTGATTCCCTTGTGTTCTACTGCAGCCCCCCTGAGTGTTCTAAAGAACAACTAGAGTGTCTAACAGTCTTACTTATGATAAACTTCTGACAGAACTTAAACCATATTGATTGAATTAAAGTGGTAAAGCTTAAAACATTTAATTTAGAAAGGAACAGACTGAGGCAGTTCAGTTTGTCATAGAAATTGTGGTTACTGCTTCAGAAAGAAATATTAGGACACATTTTAAGTGAGTTGTCGAATATCTTCCTCCTCTATTTCATTAAAACATTCTGACATGTAGACTGAAACATGCAAGTTCAACACCAGCAGCAGACTGCTAGTTAAAACCCTAGAGATCAGCAGCTTTACTACAGTGTTCTAATGAGTAACTAGAGTGAAAACATTCTGAATTAATGCCAAAAGTGTGGCACATCTGAGCGCCGTCTTTCTGGAATCGAATTGGAAAACTGAAAGAATTTCCTACTGAGGATACTGTGTTAAAAGAGGAAATTTGTGAGCTTCATAACAAATAAGTATCCCAAGACAGCTACAGAAAAAAGGAGCCCAAATATACCGCAAGTATCACCCAAATTTGGCCCACGTATAGCCACAAGTGTGTAAAACACTAAGGGGGTCATTAGGATGGTGGTCCGCCCATCATCCTGGTGGAGACCGGGACCATCCGCCATACATGTGGCGGTCCCGCACACCAAATCAGGATGCGACTGCCACCATGGTGGTTGCATCCTGCCATTTAATATTGCGGTGGGTGCTGCTGACTGCAGCACCCGCCGCGATGTCAAAAAGGCAGGATGTGCATTTCACTGCACTATGTGGCAGGCATCACATGGTGCCTGCCACGTAGTGCTGTGAAATGTAGGGGGTACCATGGGTACCTTCCAGTGCACCCACACCTCCCCCAACACAATGGTGGCCCACAACAGGCCCCCGTAACTAATCCCCACCAGCCTTTCTATGGTGGTATTGCTGCCATGGAAAGGCCAGCTGTAGCCAGGATCATGATTTGGTGGATGGTGCCTGCTAGGCACGCCACCATTTCATGCTCTCTGGACCGTCCGCGAGGCAATCTGTATGATTCCTTTTGGCGGACCAGTGGCAGACGGTCTTTGTGTCTGCCACGGTCCGAGCGGGATTCCCTCCGCCATTGTAATGTGGCGGGGGGACTATCGCGGTCCGATTGCGGAAGGACCACCATCGCATGGCTGGCTGTGACAGGCCTTCCGCAATCGTAATGAGCCCCTAAGGGCCTAATTCGGATGTCGGTCGGAGGCCTCCGACTGACATCCCTGCGGTTTCAGAACCGACCGATCTTGGGTCGGCGGTCCAAAACCAAAATCAGAATGCAACCCATTTCCCTATGGGAGCTTGTGCAGCAGTCGGAATCCGGTTACTGTAAATCCCTGCGTTGTGTGGCAGGTACCTCATGGGGCCTGCCACACTGTGCAGGGATTTACAAGGGACACCATAGATGCCCCCTTGGCTCCCAACCAGAGGCTGCGGAAGAAGGGGGGAGCTTCTAGGGGTCCCAAAAGTCATTTTCCAACAGGCTTTCCTTGCCGGAAAGCCCAACATGGAAAGCCTGTTGAAAACCAACTTCCTGATCCCAACAGCAGAAACGGCGTCAGTACGGAATTATGTGATGGTTCGAACTGGCCGATGGGCTCCTTGAGCCCGTCGAAAGCCAGTAGGTTTGACCGGCTGGTTTCAAATTTGACCGCCATCATTGTAATACAGCGGTCGGATTTGAAACCTTGCTGATTTAAGACCTGCGGTCAGAGGCTTTCTGACCGACATCCAAATTAGGCCCTAAATTCTTATGTTTTGTTGCAGTTTTATATAGTTCAGACTTGACAGGAGGGTATTGAAGTGCTTTACCTGAGCATCAGTTACATTACACAGGGACACATTCATTTTGGTTTTTGGCATGGAAAGATTAAGTGGCTTATTACAATCTTGGTCAGAAACCCTCTGACCTGAGGTTGGAAGCTTTCAGACCAAGATTGTCTGTTTCAATTCAATTCCGACTGCCTAATCACAATGTAGGCGGTTGGATTTGAAACCAGCCGGTCATTCAGGCTGGATTCTGATGGGCACAAGGAGCCTGTCGGCCAGTTGGAGGCCAGCCTGTAATCCCTATGGATGCCGTTAGCATTATGAAGCTCAGTTTCCAACAGGCTTTCCATGCTGGGCTTTCCGACATGGAAAGCCTGTCAATAAGCGAGTGTGGGAGCCCCTTGCAGGGCCCCCTTCTCTTTGTGGCCTCCAGTTGGGGACCGAGGGGGACTCTGTTGATCCCTGCACAGAGTGGCAGGCACCCTAAGGTGCCTGCCACGCGGTGCAGGGATGAACACAACCTCCCATTTTCATATGGGAGCTTGTGCTATGGCTAGTTTATGGCTGTAGCACATGCTCCAATAGGGAAATGTGAGTATGCGACTGCACACTGACATTGTAAGTATGGATACATATTAAGAAGGACACAAGACAAAATACTGCTTAATAGATTCAACCTGTAGATATGAATGTTATTTCTTTTCTCTCCTCACCCTTTGCAGAGACAAAAAGGTAGACATAACAAATTGAAAAAATGTCCTATCCTGAAGGATCTAACAGCAATATGACAAAAACTTAGCAGAAAGGTAAATGACTTAGCTTTTAATCATGGGTCTAGAAAAAGGATGCCTATAGTTTGAAATATTATTAATCAAAGATCCAGATTTCAGAATAGGAATATATTAAATAAATTCATGGTATTTAGACTATGTCTTCCTTGGGTGCTGACCAATAATAAAAACAGGTTGCGATATATGTAGGTAAACACATAAGAACTTGTATTCTCTGCTTTATGTGTTAATTTGATTTATTGTGTCTTGCTTGTGTTAAAAGTATTATTTATGAAATAATGAAATACTGAGTTCAAATGTGTCCAGGTCCAAAAATAATGTGAAGTGTGAACAAGAATATATAGTTGGTTATAAGGAAATGGTGTGTAAATATTTTTTCTGTATTGAGTTGTTTTAAACTTATGTATATATTATGTGTCATTTGAAATGTCATCAGTGATGTCATCAGTGATGCCACTGACCATGTCATCTGTGATGTAATATGTGAGATCAGAAGCAGAGCATTGCGGGGGTGTAAGTTATAGTTAGCTCAGATAAATATAACTACGGAATTTCAATGGTTTTGTTCAAGTGAAATCTGAGCCTAAATATGACGTCCATGTAACCTTTGTTTTCTTTTATTGAATATATAAATATATGGTGGTAGGTAGGTATATATTACTTAGTGGTGTCACCAGAAGGAAGTTATAGTTAGGTCTGCTTTTTCATAGACGGAGCGTGTTTTGTTTTGCTAATAAGTAATATATATATATATATATATTCACTGAAAAAACCATAGGTTTCACACACGTTATAGTTAGGAATTAGCATTTAAAAAACCTTGCAAATTCACTGAAAAAACCATAGGTTTCACACATGTTATAGTTAGCGGAAATTTTACTGATAAAAAACCAGTGAAATTCCCCCGTTATAGTTAGTGCAGGCAACTATAACTCACGCGACCGCAATCCTCTGCTGATGCTAATACTGTATTTAGACACTTATATGCCCATGTCTTCTTCCATACATTTTTAGCTATACATATATTACAAATATTTTTTTTTCATAAAGACACATATGTCATCAGCAGAAGATTGCGGTCGCGTGAGTTATAGTTGCCTGCACTAACTATAACGGGGGAATTTCACTGGTTTTTTATCAGTAAAATTTCCGATAAGTATAACATGTGTGAAACCTATGGTTTTTTCAGTGAATTTGCAAGGTTTTTTAAATGCTAATTCCTAACTATAACGTGTGTGAAACCTATGGTTTTTTCAGTGAATTTGTACGGTTTTTTAAATGCTAAGTTACTTTACGCCATTCGAGGCGTGCGCGCCCACTTAACGCAGTTCGTTCCGTGCACGGTTTTTATCAACTTTAATAAGCCCTGTACATTTGGTGGCCTTCGGCCACCAAAAGCACAGGGGGTGGGGTCAATGTGGATAGTGTTTTTTTTATTTCAATTTTATAATTTCATGTTGCCAAAATTTAGTTTTTTTTACCTATTAATAAGCCCTGTACATTTGGTGGCCTTCGGCCACCAAAAGCACAGGGGGTGGGGTAAGTGTGGATAGTGTTTTTTTTATTTTTATTTTTTTACCGTACGCTTACGGTAAGCGTACGGTAAGCGTACCCCGCGAAATTGCCGAAAAAAAAATAAAACCGTTTTTGCTCTTGGGGGATGTTTGTGGACTCCCTCAACATGACTATGTGGGAGGGAGTTGTCAAAACAGCCCCGTAACATGTTTTTGGCCATCATGTTTGATAAACAACACTCAGTGCGAGAGACAAAATGGCGGCCGCCGCTTCCTGGTTTCGGCCGATTCGAATGTTTACTAAGATCTAAGAGCCAATCAGAATCGCGCTCGCGCACGCCACCGTACGCTTACCGTAAGCGTACGGTAAGCGTACCGTAAGCGGGCTCAGATATATATATTGATTTAAAGGCTATTTTCTCAGAATCTACTGAACAGATTTACACCAAACCTACAAAAGGCACTTCCTTGACCTAGGGACTACCTCTCTGCCAAATTTTGAGTAATTCTGTTCAGCCGTTCGGGCTGTAGCTCGTTCTAAAGGTCCTATGGAAAAATGCATGGGAAAAACGCGTTTTGGGACCCCCCTTTTATCTCAGCCCCCGCTTGACGGATCCCCCCGAGACTTTCAGGGTAGGAGCGGAGCGTAGCGCCCCACTTATTTTGAGAAATTCGCGAGGATTCGTCGACCGGCGCCAAAGTTATTCAAAATAGAATGTTGAGGTTTTCCTATGGAAATGTGGTCCTAACTATAACTACCTACTGGCGACCGCCAGTAGGTAATATATATATATATATATATATATATATATATATTACCTACTGGCGGTCGCCAGTAGGTAGTTATAGTTAGGACCACGTTTCCATAGGAAATCCGCAACA
Source organism: Triturus cristatus (assembly GCF_964204655.1). NCBI lineage: Eukaryota > Metazoa > Chordata > Amphibia > Caudata > Salamandridae > Triturus > Triturus cristatus. The sequence continues at coordinate 543,038,378 of NC_140584.1, forward strand.
TTCGATTTTGAATAACGTTGGCGCCGGTCGACGAATCCTCGCGAATTTATCAAAATAGGTGGGGCGCTACGCTCCGCTCCTACCCTGAAAGTCTCGGGGGGATTCGTCAAGCGGGGGCTGAGATAAAAGGGGGGTCCCAAAACGCGTTTTTCCCATGCATTTTTCCATAGGACCTTTAGACAGGGCTACAGCCCGAACGGCTGAACAGAATTACTAGAAATTTGGCAGAGAGGTAGTCCTCAGGTCAAGGAAGTGCCTTTTGTAGGTTTGGTGTAAATCTGTTCAGTATATTCGGAGAAAATAGCGTTTAAATCAATATATATATCTGAGCCAGCTTACGGTGCGCTTACGGTACGCTTTCCGTACGCGTACGGTGGCGTGCGCGAGCGCGATTCTGATTGGCTCTTAGATCTTAGTAAACATTCGAATCGGCCGAAACCAGGAAGCGGCGGCCGCCATTTTCTCTCTCGCACTGAGAGTGATTTTTAAAATATAAAGCCCAAAAACATGTAAAGGGACTGTTTAGACAGCTCCCACACACATAGCCATGTTGAGGGAGTCCCCAAAGATCCCCCAAGGGCAAAAACGCAATTTTTATTTTTTCGGTAATTTCGCCGATTACGCTTACCGTACGCGTACGGTAATAAATTTAAAAATAAAAAAAATTATCCACACTGTCTCCACCCTGTGTGCAATTGGTGCCCGAAGGGCAACAATTGTGCATGGCTCATTAGCGATGAGATAAACTAAAATATTTTTTTTAAAAATAATAAAAAAAAAAATTATCCACACTCTCTCCACCCCGTGTGCAAATGGTGCCCGAAGGGCACCATTTGTGCATGGCTTATAAAATATACGAAAAATTAAAATATTACCTTTCAAAACGAAGTGCATCATATGTCCTCCATGTGCGCACGGTGCGCGAAGCGCATCGTGCGTACATGGCCCATCTAGCGTAACGTGGGCACGTGGTGCGCGTAGCGCACCGCGTGCCCACCGTGCGTGCACGGCACTAACTGCGTAAAGTGGGCGCGCGGTGCGCAAAGCGCACCGTGCGTGCACGGAACGAACTGCGTTAAGTGGGTGCGCACGCCACGAATGGCGTAAAGTAACTTAGCATTTAAAAAAACGTACAAATTCACTGAAAAAACCATAGGTTTCACACACGTTATAGTTAGGAATTAGCATTTAAAAAAACCTTGCAAATTCACTGAAAAAACCATAGGTTTCACACATGTTATAGTTAGCGGAAATTTTACTGATAAAAAACCAATGAAATTCCCCCATTATAGTTAGTGCAGGCAACTATAACTCACGCGACCGCAATCTTCTGCTGATGACATATGTGTCTTTATGAAAAAAAAATATTTGTAATATATGTATAGCTAAAAATGTATGGAAGAAGACATGGGCAAATAAGTGTCTAAATACAGTATTAGCATCAGCAGAGGATTGCGGTCGCGTGAGTTATAGTTGCCTGCACTAACTATAACGGGGGAATTTCATTGGTTTTTTATCAGTAAAATTTCCGCTAACTATAACATGTGTGAAACCTATGGTTTTTTCAGTAAATATATATATATATATATATATATATATATATATATATATATACATCACCACTCCAACTTCCCCAAAGAAGAGGCACGCACACTGGTCTGTGGATATGGAGCTGATTTAATGGTAATCCAAGTCGCCCTCGACCCCACAGAGAAGAGAGACGCGTTTCGCCTGCGCAGCAGGCTTTATCAATCTAAATGGCACCAACAAATCACGGATATATATAGCGCCCTCCCCCTCATTCAAACATGCATAAACATGGTGGAAAGACTGGATGCAAAAGGTCACTGGCAAATCTGGCCTGGAATCTGCTCAGTGCCGGTAATCCGAGTGTCAGCTGATATGTGAAGATCTTAGCACAATATCACATTAGCATGCTTAGCTGAATGATATACACAGATTACAATTCTACAGTGTGATAACACAGAGAATAAAGACAGCATCTGTTCGTGTGGGGTGGAGGTATAAAATGTTTAGATGTGGTGCCATTTCTCTCATCATATGCTGCCCTATTTGAGATGGATAGCAAAATAAAATGAAAACTGCGTAAAGTGCAGTATATAAAATGGGGCTGCACAATGATTTATGACACTTGCTATACTTGAAATAAACAGCAGAAAACCCAGCTATCCAGATGTAATTAATTAGTCCCGAGAAGAGTAGAGCATAATTGAATTGGTAACATACAAATACACTTGTAGAACAAACCCGTTGCTGGCCTCACAAGGGAGGATGGTCCAATGTCCGTGGTGCTGTAATTTTGCTGTCCCTTGGAACTACAGGACCCATAATTCCCTTTGTTGGCCTTGGATTACCAAAGTCCGTTAATGTAAGCCGGCAAAAAGAGGATTCGAATTCACAAGTGTTCTTTTAGGATGCCGAATCAAGACGGGTGTTTTAAAATACAGTTCAAAATTTAGGCATGGGAATGTCAAAATACTGTCATGAACACCTGAGTTCAGCAGCAGCTCGAAATGTAATTTCATGATAAACGTATCATGGAGGTCGGGGGAGACTGAGATACATCAAGTTTAAGCAAACCATGACAGACCTCACCATTTCCGCATCAGCGTCTACGGTGTCCAGTCTCCAAAGGGCGCCAGTATACCAGGTAAGGCTATTTATGCTTCGGAACGCAGACTCGCATGCTGGCCGTCGATCACAACCACCTCGCTCTGCCGCCTCCATTTCCGCAGCCGTCATCCTTGCTCCATTCGTCTAGCGCGTACTTTGGGTGCTCCGCTGTATAGGACTGCCGTACTTCACCCAACACCGTTGCGGTCGAAGCGGAGCCACAAGACGACTGGTGGTACGTGGAAAACGCCAACCGCCGGCGTTAGAAAGTAATATACATCACCACTCCAACTTCCCCAAAGAAGAGGCACGCACACTGGTCTGTGGATATGGGGCTGATTTAATGGTAATCCAAGTCGCACTCGACCCCACAGAGAAGAGAGATGCGTTTCGCCTGCGCAGCAGGCTTTATCAATCTAAATGGCACCAACAAATCACGGATATATATAGCGCCCTCCCCCTCATTCAAACATGCATAAACATGGTGGAAAGACTGGATGCAAAAGGTCACTGGCAAATCTGGCCTGGAATCTGCTCAGTGCCGGTAATCCGAGTGTCAGCTGATATGTGAAGATCTTAGCACAATATCACATTAGCATGCTTAGCTGAATGATATACACAGATTACAATTCTACAGTGTGATAACACGGAGAATAAAGACAGCATCTGTTCGTGTGGGGTGGAGGTATAAAATGTTTAGATGTGGTGCCATTTCTCTCATCATATGCTGCCCTATTTGAGATGGATAGCAAAATAAAATGAAAACTGAGTAAAGTGCAGTATATAAAATCGGGCTGCACAATGATTTATGACACTTGCTATACTTGAAATAAACAGCAGAAAACCCAGCCATCCAGATGTAATTAATTAGTCCCGAGAAGAGTAGAGCATAATTGAATTGGTAACATACAAATACACTTGTAGAACAAACCCGTTGCTGGCCTCACAAGGGAGGATGGTCCAATGTCCGTGGTGCTGTAATTTTGCTGTCCCTTGGAACTACAGGACCCATAATTCCCTTTGTTGGCCTTGGATTACCAAAGTCCGTTAATGTAAGCCGGCAAAAAGAGGATTCGAATTCACAAGTGTTCTTTTAGGATGCCGAATCAAGACGGGTGTTTTAAAATACAGTTCAAAATTTAGGCATGGGAATGTCAAAATACTGTCATGAACACCTGAGTTCAGCAGCAGCTCGAAATGTAATTTCATGATAAACGTATCATGGAGGTCGGGGGAGACTGAGATACATCAAGTTTAAGCAAACCATGACAGACCTCACCGTTTCCGCATCAGCGTCTACGGTGTCCAGTCTCCAAAGGGCGCCAGTATACCAGGTAAGGCTATTTATGCTTCGGAACGCAGACTCACATGCTGGCCGTCGATCACAACCACCTCGCTCTGCCGCCTCCATTTCCGCAGCCGTCATCCTTGCTCCATTCGTCTAGCGCGTACTTTGGGTGCTCCGCTGTATAGGACTGCCGTACTTCACCCAACACCGTTGCGGTCGAAGCAGAGCCACAAGACGACTGGTGGTACGTGGAAAACGCCAACCGCCGGCGTTAGAAAGTAATATACATCACCACTCCAACTTCCCCAAAGAAGAGGCACGCACACTGGTCTGTGGATATGGGGCTGATTTAATGGTAATCCAAGTCGCCCTCGACCCCACAGAGAAGAGAGATGCGTTTCACCTGCGCAGCAGGCTTTATCAATCTAAATGGCACCAACAAATCACGGATATATATAGCGCCCTCCCCCTCATTCAAACATGCATAAACATGGTGGAAAGACTGGATGCAAAAGGTCACTGGCAAATCTGGCCTGGAATCTGCTCAGTGCCGGTAATCCGAGTGTCAGCTGATATGTGAAGATCTTAGCACAATATCACATTAGCATGCTTAGCTGAATGATATACACAGATTACAATTCTACAGTGTGATAACACGGAGAATAAAGACAGCATCTGTTCGTGTGGGGTGGAGGTATAAAATGTTTAGATGTGGTGCCATTTCTCTCATCATATGCTGCCCTATTTGAGATGGATAGCAAAATAAAATGAAAACTGAGTAAAGTACAGTATATAAAATCGGGCGGCACAATGATTTATGACACTTGCTATACTTGAAATAAACAGCAGAAAACCCAGCCATCCAGATGTAATTAATTAGTCCCGAGAAGAGTAGAGCATAATTGAATTGGTAACATACAAATACACTTGTAGAACAAACCCGTTGCTGGCCTCACAAGGGAGGATGGTCCAATGTCCGTGGTGCTGTAATTTTGCTGTCCCTTGGAACTACAGGACCCATAATTCCCTTTGTTGGCCTTGGATTACCAAAGTCCGTTAATGTAAGCCAGCAAAAAGAGGATTCGAATTCGCAAGTGTTCTTTTAGGATGCCGAATCAAGACGGGTGTTTTAAAATACAGTTCAAAGTTTAGGCATGGGAATGTCAAAATACTGTCATGAAAACCTGAGTTCAGCAGCAGCTCGAAATGTAATTTCATGATAAACGTATCATGGAGGTCGGGGGAGACTGAGATACATCAAGTTTAAGCAAACCATGACAGACCTCACCGTTTCCGCATCAGCGTCTACGGTGTCCAGTCTCCAAAGGGCGCCAGTATACCAGGTAAGGCTATTTATGCTTCGGAACGCAGACTCGCATGCTGGCCGTCGATCACAACCACCTCGCTCTGCCGCCTCCAATTCCGCAGCCGTCATCCTTGCTCCATTCGTCTGGCGCGTACTTTGGGTGCTCCGCTGTATAGCACTGCCGTACTTCACCCAACACCGTTGCGGTCGAAGCGGAGCCACAAGACGACTGGTGGTACGTGGAAAACGCCAACCGCCGGCGTTAGAAAGTAATATACATCACCACTCCAACTTCCCCAAAGAAGAGGCACGTACACTGGTCTGTGGATATGGGGCTGATTTAATGGTAATCCAAGTCGCCCTCGACCCCACAGAGAAGAGAGACGCGTTTCGCCTGCGCAGCAGGCTTTATCAATCTAAATGGCACCAACAAATCACGGATATATATAGCGCCCTCCCCCTCATTCAAACATGCATAAACATGGTGGAAAGACTGGATGCAAAAGGTCACTGGCAAATCTGGCCTGGAATCTGCTCAGTGCCGGTAATCCGAGTGTCAGCTGATATGTGAAGATCTTAGCACAATATCACATTAGCATGCTTAGCTGAATGATATACACAGATTACAATTCTACAGTGTGATAACACGGAGAATAAAGACAGCATCTGTTCGTGTGGGGTGGAGGTATAAAATGTTTAGATGTGGTGCCATTTCTCTCATCATATGCTGCCCTATTTGAGATGGATAGCAAAATAAAATGAAAACTGCGTAAAGTGCAGTATATAAAATCGGGCTGCACAATGATTTATGACACTTGCTATACTTGAAATAAACAGCAGAAAACCCAGCTATCCAGATGTAATTAATTAGTCCCGAGAAGAGTAGAGCATAATTGAATTGGTAACATACAAATACACTTGTAGAACAAACCCGTTGCTGGCCTCACAAGGGAGGATGGTCCAATGTCCGTGGTGCTGTAATTTTGCTGTCCCTTGGAACTACAGGACCCATAATTCCCTTTGTTGGCCTTGGATTACCAAAGTCCGTTAATGTAAGCCGGCAAAAAGAGGATTCGAATTCACAAGTGTTCTTTTAGGATGCCGAATCAAGACGGGTGTTTTAAAATACAGTTCAAAATTTAGGCATGGGAATGTCAAAATACTGTCATGAACACCTGAGTTCAGCAGCAGCTCGAAATGTAATTTCATGATAAACGTATCATGGAGGTCGGGGGAGACTGAGATACATCAAGTTTAAGCAAACCATGACAGACCTCACCATTTCCGCATCAGCGTCTACGGTGTCCAGTCTCCAAAGGGCGCCAGTATACCAGGTAAGGCTATTTATGCTTCGGAACGCAGACTCGCATGCTGGCCGTCGATCACAACCACCTCGCTCTGCCGCCTCCATTTCCGCAGCCGTCATCCTTGCTCCATTCGTCTAGCGCGTACTTTGGGTGCTCCGCTGTATAGGACTGCCGTACTTCACCCAACACCGTTGCGGTCGAAGCGGAGCCACAAGACGACTGGTGGTACGTGGAAAACGCCAACCGCCGGCGTTAGAAAGTAATATACATCACCACTCCAACTTCCCCAAAGAAGAGGCACGCACACTGGTCTGTGGATATGGGGCTGATTTAATGGTAATCCAAGTCGCCCTCGACCCCACAGAGAAGAGAGATGCGTTTCGCCTGCGCAGCAGGCTTTATCAATCTAAATGGCACCAACAAATCACGGATATATATAGCGCCCTCCCCCTCATTCAAACATGCATAAACATGGTGGAAAGACTGGATGCAAAAGGTCACTGGCAAATCTGGCCTGGAATCTGCTCAGTGCCGGTAATCCGAGTGTCAGCTGATATGTGAAGATCTTAGCACAATATCACATTAGCATGCTTAGCTGAATGATATACACAGATTACAATTCTACAGTGTGATAACACGGAGAATAAAGACAGCATCTGTTTGTGTGGGGTGGAGGTATAAAATGTTTAGATGTGGTGCCATTTCTCTCATCATATGCTGCCCTATTTGAGATGGATAGCAAAATAAAATGAAAACTGAGTAAAGTGCAGTATATAAAATCGGGCTGCACAATGATTTATGACACTTGCTATACTTGAAATAAACAGCAGAAAACCCAGCCATCCAGATGTAATTAATTAGTCCCGAGAAGAGTAGAGCATAATTGAATTGGTAACATACAAATACACTTGTAGAACAAACCCGTTGCTGGCCTCACAAGGGAGGATGGTCCAATGTCCGTGGTGCTGTAATTTTGCTGTCCCTTGGAACTACAGGACCCATAATTCCCTTTGTTGGCCTTGGATTACCAAAGTCCGTTAATGTAAGCCAGCAAAAAGAGGATTCGAATTCGCAAGTGTTCTTTTAGGATGCCGAATCAAGACGGGTGTTTTAAAATACAGTTCAAAGTTTAGGCATGGGAATGTCAAAATACTGTCATGAAAACCTGAGTTCAGCAGCAGCTCGAAATGTAATTTCATGATAAACGTATCATGGAGGTCGGGGGAGACTGAGATACATCAAGTTTAAGCAAACCATGACAGACCTCACCGTTTCCGCATCAGCGTCTACGGTGTCCAGTCTCCAAAGGGCGCCAGTATACCAGGTAAGGCTATTTATGCTTCGGAACGCAGACTCGCATGCTGGCCGTCGATCACAACCACCTCGCTCTGCCGCCTCCAATTCCGCAGCCGTCATCCTTGCTCCATTCGTCTGGCGCGTACTTTGGGTGCTCCGCTGTATAGCACTGCCGTACTTCACCCAACACCGTTGCGGTCGAAGCGGAGCCACAAGACGACTGGTGGTAGGTGGAAAACGCCAACCGCCGGCGTTAGAAAGTAATATACATCACCACTCCAACTTCCCCAAAGAAGAGGCACGTACACTGGTCTGTGGATATGGGGCTGATTTAATGGTAATCCAAGTCGCCCTCGACCCCACAGAGAAGAGAGACGCGTTTCGCCTGCGCAGCAGGCTTTATCAATCTAAATGGCACCAACAAATCACGGATATATATAGCGCCCTCCCCCTCATTCAAACATGCATAAACATGGTGGAAAGACTGGATGCAAAAGGTCACTGGCAAATCTGGCCTGGAATCTGCTCAGTGCCGGTAATCCGAGTGTCAGCTGATATGTGAAGATCTTAGCACAATATCACATTAGCATGCTTAGCTGAATGATATACACAGATTACAATTCTACAGTGTGATAACACAGAGAATAAAGACAGCATCTGTTCGTGTGGGGTGGAGGTATAAAATGTTTAGATGTGGTGCCATTTCTCTCATCATATGCTGCCCTATTTGAGATGGATAGCAAAATAAAATGAAAACTGCGTAAAGTGCAGTATATAAAATCGGGCTGCACAATGATTTATGACACTTGCTATACTTGAAATAAACAGCAGAAAACCCAGCTATCCAGATGTAATTAATTAGTCCCGAGAAGAGTAGAGCATAATTGAATTGGTAACATACAAATACACTTGTAGAACAAACCCGTTGCTGGCCTCACAAGGGAGGATGGTCCAATGTCCGTGGTGCTGTAATTTTGCTGTCCCTTGGAACTACAGGACCCATAATTCCCTTTGTTGGCCTTGGATTACCAAAGTCCGTTAATGTAAGCCGGCAAAAAGAGGATTCGAATTCACAAGTGTTCTTTTAGGATGCCGAATCAAGACGGGTGTTTTAAAATACAGTTCAAAATTTAGGCATGGGAATGTCAAAATACTGTCATGAACACCTGAGTTCAGCAGCAGCTCGAAATGTAATTTCATGATAAACGTATCATGGAGGTCGGGGGAGACTGAGATACATCAAGTTTAAGCAAACCATGACAGACCTCACCATTTCCGCATCAGCGTCTACGGTGTCCAGTCTCCAAAGGGCGCCAGTATACCAGGTAAGGCTATTTATGCTTCGGAACGCAGACTCGCATGCTGGCCGTCGATCACAACCACCTCGCTCTGCCGCCTCCATTTCCGCAGCCGTCATCCTTGCTCCATTCGTCTAGCGCGTACTTTGGGTGCTCCGCTGTATAGGACTGCCGTACTTCACCCAACACCGTTGCGGTCGAAGCGGAGCCACAAGACGACTGGTGGTACGTGGAAAACGCCAACCGCCGGCGTTAGAAAGTAATATACATCACCACTCCAACTTCCCCAAAGAAGAGGCACGCACACTGGTCTGTGGATATGGGGCTGATTTAATGGTAATCCAAGTCGCCCTCGACCCCACAGAGAAGAGAGATGCGTTTCGCCTGCGCAGCAGGCTTTATCAATCTAAATGGCACCAACAAATCACGGATATATATAGCGCCCTCCCCCTCATTCAAACATGCATAAACATGGTGGAAAGACTGGATGCAAAAGGTCACTGGCAAATCTGGCCTGGAATCTGCTCAGTGCCGGTAATCCGAGTGTCAGCTGATATGTGAAGATCTTAGCACAATATCACATTAGCATGCTTAGCTGAATGATATACACAGATTACAATTCTACAGTGTGATAACACGGAGAATAAAGACAGCATCTGTTTGTGTGGGGTGGAGGTATAAAATGTTTAGATGTGGTGCCATTTCTCTCATCATATGCTGCCCTATTTGAGATGGATAGCAAAATAAAATGAAAACTGAGTAAAGTGCAGTATATAAAATCGGGCTGCACAATGATTTATGACACTTGCTATACTTGAAATAAACAGCAGAAAACCCAGCCATCCAGATGTAATTAATTAGTCCCGAGAAGAGTAGAGCATAATTGAATTGGTAACATACAAATACACTTGTAGAACAAACCCGTTGCTGGCCTCACAAGGGAGGATGGTCCAATGTCCGTGGTGCTGTAATTTTGCTGTCCCTTGGAACTACAGGACCCATAATTCCCTTTGTTGGCCTTGGATTACCAAAGTCCGTTAATGTAAGCCAGCAAAAAGAGGATTCGAATTCGCAAGTGTTCTTTTAGGATGCCGAATCAAGACGGGTGTTTTAAAATACAGTTCAAAGTTTAGGCATGGGAATGTCAAAATACTGTCATGAAAACCTGAGTTCAGCAGCAGCTCGAAATGTAATTTCATGATAAACGTATCATGGAGGTCGGGGGAGACTGAGATACATCAAGTTTAAGCAAACCATGACAGACCTCACCGTTTCCGCATCAGCGTCTACGGTGTCCAGTCTCCAAAGGGCGCCAGTATACCAGGTAAGGCTATTTATGCTTCGGAACGCAGACTCGCATGCTGGCCGTCGATCACAACCACCTCGCTCTGCCGCCTCCAATTCCGCAGCCGTCATCCTTGCTCCATTCGTCTGGCGCGTACTTTGGGTGCTCCGCTGTATAGCACTGCCGTACTTCACCCAACACCGTTGCGGTCGAAGCGGAGCCACAAGACGACTGGTGGTAGGTGGAAAACGCCAACCGCCGGCGTTAGAAAGTAATATACATCACCACTCCAACTTCCCCAAAGAAGAGGCACGTACACTGGTCTGTGGATATGGGGCTGATTTAATGGTAATCCAAGTCGCCCTCGACCCCACAGAGAAGAGAGACGCGTTTCGCCTGCGCAGCAGGCTTTATCAATCTAAATGGCACCAACAAATCACGGATATATATAGCGCCCTCCCCCTCATTCAAACATGCATAAACATGGTGGAAAGACTGGATGCAAAAGGTCACTGGCAAATCTGGCCTGGAATCTGCTCAGTGCCGGTAATCCGAGTGTCAGCTGATATGTGAAGATCTTAGCACAATATCACATTAGCATGCTTAGCTGAATGATATACACAGATTACAATTCTACAGTGTGATAACACAGAGAATAAAGACAGCATCTGTTCGTGTGGGGTGGAGGTATAAAATGTTTAGATGTGGTGCCATTTCTCTCATCATATGCTGCCCTATTTGAGATGGATAGCAAAATAAAATGAAAACTGCGTAAAGTGCAGTATATAAAATCGGGCTGCACAATGATTTATGACACTTGCTATACTTGAAATAAACAGCAGAAAACCCAGCTATCCAGATGTAATTAATTAGTCCCGAGAAGAGTAGAGCATAATTGAATTGGTAACATACAAATACACTTGTAGAACAAACCCGTTGCTGGCCTCACAAGGGAGGATGGTCCAATGTCCGTGGTGCTGTAATTTTGCTGTCCCTTGGAACTACAGGACCCATAATTCCCTTTGTTGGCCTTGGATTACCAAAGTCCGTTAATGTAAGCCGGCAAAAAGAGGATTCGAATTCACAAGTGTTCTTTTAGGATGCCGAATCAAGACGGGTGTTTTAAAATACAGTTCAAAATTTAGGCATGGGAATGTCAAAATACTGTCATGAACACCTGAGTTCAGCAGCAGCTCGAAATGTAATTTCATGATAAACGTATCATGGAGGTCGGGGGAGACTGAGATACATCAAGTTTAAGCAAACCATGACAGACCTCACCATTTCCGCATCAGCGTCTACGGTGTCCAGTCTCCAAAGGGCGCCAGTATACCAGGTAAGGCTATTTATGCTTCGGAACGCAGACTCGCATGCTGGCCGTCGATCACAACCACCTCGCTCTGCCGCCTCCATTTCCGCAGCCGTCATCCTTGCTCCATTCGTCTAGCGCGTACTTTGGGTGCTCCGCTGTATAGGACTGCCGTACTTCACCCAACACCGTTGCGGTCGAAGCGGAGCCACAAGACGACTGGTGGTACGTGGAAAACGCCAACCGCCGGCGTTAGAAAGTAATATACATCACCACTCCAACTTCCCCAAAGAAGAGGCACGCACACTGGTCTGTGGATATGGGGCTGATTTAATGGTAATCCAAGTCGCCCTCGACCCCACAGAGAAGAGAGATGCGTTTCGCCTGCGCAGCAGGCTTTATCAATCTAAATGGCACCAACAAATCACGGATATATATAGCGCCCTCCCCCTCATTCAAACATGCATAAACATGGTGGAAAGACTGGATGCAAAAGGTCACTGGCAAATCTGGCCTGGAATCTGCTCAGTGCCGGTAATCCGAGTGTCAGCTGATATGTGAAGATCTTAGCACAATATCACATTAGCATGCTTAGCTGAATGATATACACAGATTACAATTCTACAGTGTGATAACACGGAGAATAAAGACAGCATCTGTTCGTGTGGGTTGGAGGTATAAAATGTTTAGATGTGGTGCCATTTCTCTCATCATATGCTGCCCTATTTGAGATGGATAGCAAAATAAAATGAAAACTGAGTAAAGTGCAGTATATAAAATCGGGCTGCACAATGATTTATGACACTTGCTATACTTGAAATAAACAGCAGAAAACCCAGCCATCCAGATGTAATTAATTAGTCCCGAGAAAAGTAGAGCATAATTGAATTGGTAACATACAAATACACTTGTAGAACAAACCCGTTGCTGGCCTCACAAGGGAGGATGGTCCAATGTCCGTGGTGCTGTAATTTTGCTGTCCCTTGGAACTACAGGACCCATAATTCCCTTTGTTGGCCTTGGATTACCAAAGTCCGTTAATGTAAGTCAGCAAAAAGAGGATTCGAATTCGCAAGTGTTCTTTTAGGATGCCGAATCAAGACGGGTGTTTTAAAATACAGTTCAAAGTTTAGGCATGGGAATGTCAAAATACTGTCATGAAAACCTGAGTTCAGCAGCAGCTCGAAATGTAATTTCATGATAAACGTATCATGGAGGTCGGGGGAGACTGAGATACATCAAGTTTAAGCAAACCATGACAGACCTCACCGTTTCCGCATCAGCGTCTACGGTGTCCAGTCTCCAAAGGGCGCCAGTATACCAGGTAAGGCTATTTATGCTTCGGAACGCAGACTCGCATGCTGGCCGTCGATCACAACCACCTCGCTCTGCTGCCTCCAATTCCGCAGCCGTCATCCTTGCTCCATTCGTCTGGCGCGTACTTTGGGTGCTCCGCTGTATAGCACTGCCGTACTTCACCCAACACCGTTGCGGTCGAAGCGGAGCCACAAGACGACTGGTGGTACGTGGAAAACGCCAACCGCCGGCGTTAGAAAGTAATATACATCACCACTCCAACTTCCCCAAAGAAGAGGCACGTACACTGGTCTGTGGATATGGGGCTGATTTAATGGTAATCCAAGTCGCCCTCGACCCCACAGAGAAGAGAGACGCGTTTCGCCTGCGCAGCAGGCTTTATCAATCTAAATGGCACCAACAAATCACGGATATATATAGCGCCCTCCCCCTCATTCAAACATGCATAAACATGGTGGAAAGACTGGATGCAAAAGGTCACTGGCAAATCTGGCCTGGAATCTGCTCAGTGCCGGTAATCCGAGTGTCAGCTGATATGTGAAGATCTTAGCACATGAATGTATATATATATATATTCACTGAAAAAAAACATAGGTTTCAGGCACATTATAGTTAGGAATTAGCATTTAAAAAACCTTAGAAATTCACTGAAAAAGCATAGGTTTCAGGGGCGTTATAGTTAGCTGGACTTTTCACTCGTAGGAAACCATTGAAATTCCCCCGTTATAGTTAGTTCAGCTAACTATAACTTGCGCGCCCGCAATGCAGTGCTGATGACATCACATATTACATCACTCATGACATGGTCAGTGACATCACTCATGGCATCACTGATGACATCCCAAATGACATCACTGATGACATCATCCATTGAATGTGTGTTTTTCTGAAAATTACATATGTTTTATATATGTATATCTCAAGGTCGATGGAAGAATACATGGGTATATAAGTGTCTAAATGGATGATTTGTTTTTGAAAAATTGATTGTATAACTGACTGATTAAGTCTATCTTAGTGAATACATGGCTTAGTGAGTAATGTTTACATATGTAAATATCTGTATCAGTCTCTCACTTTGTGTATAACTGGCTGCATGGGTTGGTGAGTAGCTACATGAGTGTCTATATAGGTTATTAGTTGGTTTTTTGAGTATCAGTATGAGTGTCTGAGTGTCTGTATGGTTCGGTGGGGGTATTACGTAGTGCATAGGTGCACGAATGAGTGACTCACTGTTTGTATGTGTTGAAGACAGCATGTGTGCAGGACTGTATGGGTAGATGAGTGTGTGCATGGGTGTGTTAGTGAGTGAATGACTGTCTAAATAGTGTCTTTATGATTAACTACATATGTTTTAAACTAGCATATGTGACTATTGGTATATATAAGTGAGTATATGTGAGAGATTGGAAGAGTTCCAGTATGAATAAGTATGTGTTTCTATAAGTGATTGTTTAAAAGACTAAGTATGTGTAAGTTTCTGTAGAAGTAAGTGTGGTGGTGTGTGTATAACTGTATATGCAAGTAAATTGATGTTTGATTCTTTATTAGCATGAGTGACTGTTGGAAGGCGGGCCTCGGGGGAGTCGGAGAGACCACCCAGAGGGGCCCCCACACTGCACGAAGTAGCCGAGCGCTGCTGAGAAGCCTCCGGGAGAGGTCCTTCTCCTATAACGTACTAGCACAGTAACACCACCACACAGGACTCGAGGGGATTCAGCAAGACGAGCAGTTCTTTATCAGCACTTATGAAGTTACGGTTATCAATATTTACAAGGGGGGATCGAGGGATCCATAAGAGTCTCAAAGTCTTTGGTAGGGACGGGGTAGTGGGACAGTCTTTAGCAGCAGCTTGGTACGAGGGTACCTGGGGCCCAGTTCTTATACCCACGCTGGAGGGCCTCCGGATCTCGGAGGGGTCGAGCCGCGACGGCGTCAGCAGGGCTCTGGTGTTCAGTCCGTGGAGTTCGAGCCGCGACCAGGTCAGCAGGGCTCTTACGGTGTCTTGGTTCAGCTCGAGCCGCGACGACGTCAGCAGGGCTCCGAGGGAGGTTTCAGCGAGGTTCGGCTGCGACAGCGTCAGCAGGGCCCCGATGTTCCGTGAGGTTTCGTGATCTCAAGAAGGTGGAGCCGCGACGCAGTCAGCAGGGCTCGTGGTAGAGTCTCAAGCAAGAGTTCTTCTCCGTTGGGTCGGCCGCGATTCAATCAGCAGGGCTCTCGACTCCGGGATACAACTGCTGTCCCATTGCGGGGTGCCCCAGATATAGGTCTGGAGCCCTTTGATGTCCAGACCCTTGCGCCTGGGGGGGTGGAGAGGCCGGGCTGGGAGAGGCCAGACGCCCAGCGGGAGAGGCGCTAGGCCCCGGGAGGCCGGAGGGTGATTGCACCTCGGTGTTGGGGGACGGTGGGGGTCCCATCGAAACTCCCCTCTTCCGGGAGTGGTGAAGGGGTCCGGTGCTGCCCCCTGGCCAGATCTTGGTGCCTCGATGTCGGGGCTTCGCTGGGGCCGGGGCCGGCGGGAGCCGGGCCGCGTGGCTGGTGTGTGGAGCACGCATGGTCCAACGGGGGGGGACCCCGAAGGGGTGCCTGGCAAGGGGGCCGCGTAGGCCGGTGTAGTGAAACGGGTACCATCCAAGGGGGGGACCTCGAAGAGGGGCGAGGTCCCTGGCGGCCCGAAGGGGCGGCCCGGGTAGGCTGGTGCGGGGAACGGGCACAATCCACGGGGTTTAGGACCACGCCACGAGGCCGGGTCCAACAGTGACTATGTGTGTGAGTAACTCTATGGATGAGTGGCGTTGTGTAACAGGATGTATAGGTGTATGAGTACATATGATGAGTGAGTACATGTTTGAGTGACTGTATAGGACTGTTGGTGAATGAGTGGATGTGTATGTGGATCTTAGAATTACTGAATAGGTTGTTGTAACTGGTAGTGGTATGTCCATTGTTTTGAAAATGTTAGTTTCTATTTTTGAATGTGTGTATCAAAGGTTATATTAGGGGGAGAGGAGGTCTGCCACTCTATCACAAGGATGATGTCATCAGTGATGTCATCAGAGATATCATTTGAGATGTCATCAGTGATGTCATGAGTGATGTCACTGACCATGTCATGAGTGATGTAATATGTGACGTTGCTGGAGCAGAGTTTTCTGTTGAAAATTTATCGAGTTTTGGGCTCCAGTTTTGTTTATATGTTATGATTAAAATTACTGATTTATAATTACTAATTATTAGTTTTGTTAAAATTCTTGACTAACCAACATTACTAATGAGAAGAAACAACTATACTTGGGATGCATATATGTTGCTTAATAATAAATGTGCAATTTTATTAAATGAGTGTCGTAAAAGTGCTATTTGTTTCGTGTTTATGCTTTTAAAATAATGTGTGCTAATGCTTTATTGCGTTGCGGAAGGCTAGATAATTACATACACATAAGGGTATTAGTGGGGATTAACACTGTTTAATCATTATATGATGTGGTAACGTTGTTTTGTGTTTCTTTTAATTAAGATGGTCCGTTTGGCCTAAAACAAGATGGCTGCCATTTACAGCCTGCACTCGAGTGATTGAATTTTGACGGGAGGCCTTGCTGAACATGGTCGAGAGTCACCTGACCACAGCCTCTCCCTGGTTTTAAAAAATTTCCGTGAGGACAGCAGCTCTGGGAATGATTCCAAATGTCCTTGGAAATGGACAAAGCCACAATGAACAATGACCAGTCTGCGGAGAATTTATATGTGCCGATCTGCAGCAGTTTCCTGGTAGCAGTATGATGGTTTGATTATTGTCTTGATCTGATAAGATTGCTTGTATATTGGCTTTTGATTCATTGATTTATTGATTAATGTTGGTATATGTACTAATACAAAATGTTGAAGTTGTTGTGTTGAGTTTTATGTAGTGCTTCTGGAACTTGGGAGCTGATGACAGTTCCGTAGTAGGGCAGAGGGAAGTGAGTGCTGCTCTCGGGAAAGACGGAATTGTTGGAATTACCTGTATGTATGCAGGAAAAACGTGTGACAATTGAAGTTGCGCGTCACATTGTCTGGGTTCGGAATCAGTGACATCGTCGTGTGTTACTATTAGGGACATATTTTCGGTATTAAAGGAGTGCGTATGGTAGCGAAGGTTATCTGTGAAACTCTGGTCTTAAGTCCCAGGGATCCGTAAGGTTCGCCGTTAAAGCTTATCGCGGGAGTAGTAATAGGTATTCTCTGAGCTTGTCTGAAGGACTGAGCAGAGGTAAGCGCTGCTTGGTTAACGCGTGTTATAATTCTGTAGTGGGACAGACTGTTCGCTGTTCTCGGGAAAGGCAGGATTCTGTGTGCATGTGCTACATTTTCTGGTATGAAAGTGCGTGAATGTATGAGCATTTAATTGATTGTAAGACTTTTAGGAGCAGTCCTAGAGGAAACAGTTAATAGATGCATGTTAGAAGGGCAGAGTAGAGGGATGTGCTACTGTGTCAACGAGAGTAATTATTCCGTGGTAGAGCAGAGGTAAGCACTGTTCTAGAGAGAAGCGGGATTCTTGTGAGAATTTTCTTTACTATTCTGTGGTTAGCGAAACAGACAATGGAGATGTTTATATGTTGTAACTAATAGATTTTGTGGAATTTGAAACGAAGTCTACCAAGAAGGCTTTGTAAAGGAGGGGTAGACGAGTGACAGGAGACAGGAGCAGAAGCGACTGCAGCGACTGCTGACGTCATACAGACCGCGCTGTGATTGGGTAGTGGATCAGGACAGTGCTCGCGCTAGGATTGGTACGTTGGTGTGAGCCACACAGGGATTGGAAGAAGTACAGAGTGACGTAGACGCTCCAGGATTGGTGCGTTGGTGTGAGTCGCGCTGTTATTGGACAAAAGATCGTACAGTTGCGGAAGGGACTGGAGAATAGTGGTAAACGCTAAAATGTATTACCAAACGGAGGAAAAGAAAAAGAAATCCTTGTTCAGTAAAATTAAAAGATGGTTCGACAAGGATAAGAACATAATAACTAGAGAAGGTGAATTGCTACCTCCGACAAGAACTCCTGCATCCTTCATGGTTGCGAAATATGGGTATCATACCTGTATATGGTTAGACAATTGGGCTAAGTACACTAAAGACGATGGTGTTTTAGCGTTCCCAGAACATGGTTCATTTAATCTGGCCGTGTTGAGAAATTTACGGGAAAAAATGATGTGTCTAGAGCCTAGACCAAGGCCGACACAGTTTGAGGCGTTGGTGGAATGGGAAGATGAGGTGCATGAGCGAGAAAAGCAGAGGAGTGGAGGCAACTATAGGTACTTTTTTGGGAGGAAATATGATCGTGAAACTCATCATGATCGAATGAGAAGATGGCGAGATGCTAGTATGTCAGAGGGATTATATCCTATGAGAACAGTTGAAGAAGCGGAAGGGAGGAAGGCTACAGAAAAGGTGCCTGATACAGAAGTGAGAAGGTATGGGGCTAATGATTACGAGGATGAGGTCTTGGATGACATGATTTACAAGAGACCGCCTCCGTATAGACCAGAACCAGAAGAGAGCACGCCAGTTGCTACTCCGATAAGAGATACTTTGCGAATTGTTAAAACTGAGATTGTGACACCTGATTTGAAAAGTGGTAGCTCTTTCATGGAAAGGGAGAGAGAGAGAGAGCGAGAAAGAGAGAATCAAATTGGGGATGTGAAAACAAGAGAATTAGTCAGAACGACATCTGAGCTGACTGAGAAAATTAGAGAGCTAACGAAAAATCCTGAAGCTGTTACAGTGCCTGTAACCATAGGTCCGGTTGTGCCTATTTTTGATAAACAAAGAATGGGTGAAAATGGTTTGACAGTTCCCTATGTAGGAAATGGTTTGGTTGGTTCTTGTTCTTTGGAGGAATCAGGAATGAGGACGGGAGAAAATAATTTGAGACAGCTGAGACATGACACATGTAGTGGAGGATTAGATGTACAGCCTAATTCAGGATTGAATACTGGTTGTTTGGGAGGAACGATTTTGGAACCACAGAGGATGGCAGAACAAGTGGGTGCAGTGAAAAAGTCTACTGAAATAACAGCTGAAGATTTGAATGATTGGTTGAAAGTTCT
The DNA here is from genome assembly GCF_964204655.1 of Triturus cristatus. NCBI lineage: Eukaryota > Metazoa > Chordata > Amphibia > Caudata > Salamandridae > Triturus > Triturus cristatus. Next base: position 543,057,507 of record NC_140584.1, read on the forward strand.
TCAAAAGAAGGATAAAGATTCACAGGCAATTGATGTAGTCAGGTTGCGCATAGAATTGGAGGAGCTTATTGCAGGAACAATTCCTACAGATATACTCAAAAACCATCATGATGGAGAGTTGTTATTTATGTGTAAAAGTATCACCTGGAGGGCTAAAAGTACACATGACAGGTTAAGGGCAATAGCGAGTGAACAAGGAGTTGACATGGATAAGGTGAAAGCTTTGCAGAAGCCTTACAGGGTGGATTTCACTGACAAAGATATTGAGAATTTAAATGGTACTGGCAGAACAGGACAGATTAAAGAAATGATTGCCTTATTGCGAAAATGGGGTGATGTAGAAAAGTGGAAGGATAGGTGGTACAAGAAAAGGGAAGATTCAGTGGACAGGACTTATTCAGCTTTCCCTGTGAGAGAAAAAGAGAAAACAGTGGATGCTTATCCTATGAGAGAGATTCCTGGAGGAGGATATGTACATGTCCCTTGGACTAGACAGGATATTTTATCATTTACGAATGATTTCCCTCGATTGAGAGAAAAGCCCGTCGAGTGGTATAGGTAGGTAGACAGGTTTGTGAAATTGTCAAAAGTGCTGTGGATTGACCTGAATAGTCTGTTTGATATAATTGTTCCAGCAGACTTGTGGGCAGAGTGTATAATAGTTGTAGATTGGCCTGCTAAGGAGTACCCAAGAGACCCGAAAACAGGAGCTCCAGACCCGGAGGTCATGAGGAAATATGAACAGGTTATTGTGTTCCTGAAAAATAAGGTACCCCCGAAAGAGACAGATTGGGTTAAGATAGATCGAACACATCAGGAAGCAAGAGAATCAGTTCATGCTTTTTACGAAAGGCTGATACTAGCTTTTAAACAGTTCAGTGGAGATGAACACCTGGGTGACAAGGATCTGAGTCATTTTGTATACAGATTTGTATATGGCCTGAGACCTGAAATCAGTGAAAGAATACGTGAGCATACAGTTGATTGGCAGAGTAAAAAGATTGATGAAATCTTGAGACATGCAAAGTACTTCAGTGATGAGATTGAAGCAAAACAGAGAAAACTGAAAGAGAAGGCAATGTGGGCACAGGTGAAGGTTGCTGAGAGACAAGAAGCACAGTTGGTGGAATAAGCAAATAATCCAGGAAATAGACCCAGATATGCAGGAAAAGGAAAGGGGAATTTAGAGGAGGCAAAGAAAAAGTTCCCTTGTCACAACTGTGGACAATTGGGGCATTGGAGATCCGAGTGTACCAATCCATCATTAGTGAGTTATGAAAATAAACCCTTGAATCAACAGGTGCAGAACGAGGGGTGTAATCATCAGCAGCAACAGCAGAAGGTTGTCAGACAGCAGAGCCAAGAGCCAAAACCGCCCTTGCCGCAGAATAGAGGGTCCCAAAAGTATAACCAGGATTCAGGATTCTACACTGATGAGCAGGTAAACAAACCGAGACGTTCTAACTTGGTACAGCAGTACTGGTTAAAGAATGAGGGGAGTGAGTCTGAAGGGGACTATTGACGGTGCCGAAGAGAGGAGGAAGAGTGCATACTTGGTGCAACTCTAGAAATAGACCAGGCAGGACCGTTTGTAGATCGGAAAATAAATGGGGAGAGTGTTACTTTTTTGGTAGACACAGGAGCAACGAGATCAACTGTCAGGTCAGCAGATATTAGAAATCTTCCTCTCTCGGACGAAGCAATCCAAGTAGTTGGTGTAGCCAATACACAGATTAAGACTCGTCTTACTGAACCAGTAAGGGTGAGAATAGGGAAATTTTCGGACATGCACAGATTTGTAGTCTGTGACACTAGTCCAGTGAACCTGTTAGGTAGGGACCTATTGTGCAAGATGAATTGTACAATTTTCTGTACTCCGGATGGAATAGCTTTTGAGACACCAGATGAGGATGTTTTGTATCGGATGACTCTAGATAATAGAGAGAGTGAGATTGTTGGTACATATGCTGTGTTTAATCCAGATGATTTGCCTCAGGAGTTGAGACACACAGTAAAAACAGCGGTTTGGGATTTTACTGGAGAAGATGTGGGGTTGATGAATAATGTTGATCCAGTGAAGATTTCAGTGAAAGAGGGGATTGTTTATCCTAATATTCCTCAGTACAGATTGACACCGGAAATAATTGAGGGAATAACTCCTATAATTGAAAAAATGATTCAACAGGGTGTTTTGAGAGAGATACTGAGTAGCCCGTGTAATTCACCGATAATGGGACTAAAGAAACCTAATGGGAAATTCAGAATTGTACAGGATTTGAGAAAAGTTAACAAAATTGTGGTGGCATGTTGTCCCATTGTGCCAAATCCTTCAGTGATTTTGTATCAGATTCCTCATGATGCTGAGTGGTACACAGTGATTGATTTGTGTCATGCTTTCTTTTCAATTCCATTGCATCATGACAGCCAGCCGATTTTTGCATTTCGGTTTGGACAGCGTATTTTAGCATGGTGTCATATCCCACAGGGGTATACAGAGAGTCCTTCAATATTCAATCAGTTATTGAAGAAATCATTGGAGAGTTTGATCATGCCTGAAAGCTCAGTGCTAGTGCAATACATCGATGACTTACTTGTGGCATCGAAGACACGTGAAGCTTGTGAAGTAGATACCATAGCTTTACTGAATCATCTGGCAGATGGAGGGTTAAAGGTATCTCCAGCCAAATTTGCAGTTTTGCAAGAAAGAGGTGCATTATCTTGGACACAATATTGAAAAGGGTCTGAGAAAGGTGACTGATGACAGGATCAAAATTATCAGAGGAATGAGAGCCCCGATGACCCAGAGAGAAGTGAGGATGTTTCTGGGGATGGTGGGTCATTGTCGTCAGTGGATAAGTAATTTTTCCCTGATAGCAAAGCCACTGATTAAGTTGACAAAAAGTGAGGTGAGAGACCCATTGGAATTGGATGGAGAACAAATGGCAGCATTTGAAGAGTTGAAGAGCAGAATGTGTGAAGCTCCTGCTTTGGGAATGCCAGATTATGAGAAAGAGTTTGAGTTGTATTGCAGTGAGAGAAATGGATGTGCACTTTCAGTGTTAATTCAGAAGCATGGACAACTAAGAAGGCCGATTGCGTACTTCTCATCGACACTTGACCCCGTAGCTGTGGGTTTGCCAGGTTGTCTGAAAGCAGTAGCTGCTACATGCAGAAGTTTGGAACAGAGTGAGAGTATAATAATGGGATATCCTGTATGGGTATTCGTACCTCATGATGTGGCAATTCTTTTGACAAGAAGCAGGACTCAGTACATGTCACATAGTAGGCTGACTAAATATGAAAAAATCATTCTGGGAGCATCAAATGTGACTCTTGAGAGATGTGTGAATGTGAATCCAGCAACGTTGTTACCAGATGCTGACAATGTGAATGTGGGAGATGATGTTGATCATGATTGTTTGGATGTGCTTGACTACTGCACAAAACTCAGACCGGACATAAGAGATTTACCATTGCCTGAGAGTGATCATGTGCTGTTTGTGGATGGATCATGTCTGAGAACTGATGATGGTGTGCTGAGTGCAGCATATGCAGTGTGCAAGGTTTCAGAAGTTATGGAAGCTTCGCCTTTGAAAGGAGTAAGATCTGCTCAAGTGGCTGAATTGGTGGCATTGACGAAAACTTGCAAGATTGGGAAGAATCTGAGAGTGACTGTGATGACTGATAGCCAGTACGGATTTGGAGTCGTTCATGACTTTGGCCAGCTTTGGCTACAGAGAGGTTTCTTGACGTCGAGTGGGACTCCAATAAAGAATGCTGAAGTGATTGGAAAATTGCTTGAGGCGATACAGCTGCCTAAAGAATTAGCAGTTGTGAAGTGTGCTGCTCATGGACAAGGAGATGATTTTGTTACTCTTGGTAATCGTTTTGCCAATGACATAGCACAGTATTGTGCGAAGAATAATCATTCGATCAATAGGGCACGAGAAAGGGAAATGTCTTTTTGTTCTGTGATGTTTACTAATGTTCTAGAAACGTGGGATGAAGTGAAACAGTTGCAGGATGAGGCAGGAGATGAGGAAATGAGAGATTGGATCAAGGCAGGTTGTGCCCCAAGAGAGACAGATCATGTTTGGATCTATAGAGACGGTAGACCAGTCATGCCAAACTCCATGCTGTCGACAATGGCAAGAATGTATCATGGCCAGGGACATCTGGGAAGGGATGCAATGATTAGGTCTTTTAAACAAACCTGGTACAATGCAACGTTCAGGTTAATTGCAGAGAGCATCTGTCAGAGATGTTTGATTTGTCAGCAGTTCAATACTGGGAAAAAGACAGTGGTGAGTCTAGGAACAATAGGCAGAGAAGGAGGTCCTTTTACCAGAATGCAAATAGATTTAATTGAAATGCCCCAAGTGAACAGATTGAGGTATGTTCTAGTGGTAGTCTGTTTGTTCTCAAGATGGGTGGAGGCCTATCCGACTAGGAGGAATGATGGAATAACAGTTGCAAAGTTACTGTTAAGAGAGTTGATTTCTAGGTACGGGTTCCCAGTGACAATTGATTCTGATAGAGGTGGACACTTCTATAATGAGCTCATGGGTTTAATTTGTGAAGCATTGAGCATACAGCAGAAGCTACATTGTGCATACAGACCAGAGGTTTCTGGAGTCGTTGAACAGATGAACGGCACAATCAAAAACCGAATTGGTAAGATGTGTTTAGCCACTGGAATGAAATGGCCTGATGTCTTGCCTCTAGTGCTGATGACTATTAGGTCTACTCCAGATAGAACCACAGGTTTGAGTCCGCACGAAATCTTAATGGGACGTGCGATGAGACATGCTTTCGTGCCTGTCAACAAGTTGATGACAATTACTGATGACATGATTTTGGATTATTGTAAAGGCCTGGCTGACGCAGTTCATTCTGTGTTTCACCAGGTTGGAGAAGACGCTACCACACTTGAGAAGAAGCAAGCTCATGATCTGAGTCCAGGAGACTGGGTGAGGATTAAAGTACACAGAAGAAGAAATTGCTTGGTTCCAAGGTGGGGAAGGCCAAGACAAGATATTCTGACTACGACAACTGCAGTAAAGTGTGCTGGTGTGAAAAACTGGGTTCATGCGAGCCATACTCTGAGAGTTCCAAATCCAAAGGATGGGACTGGTAAAGAGTATTTTGAAGAGTCAGATTCCAGTGATGATCCAGACACTGAACCGGTGAGAAGAAAAAAGAATCCTGAAAGAGGTGAAGAAGAAAGAGAGTCAGGTGATTCTTTCTTTCCAAGAGAGGTTTCAAGAGAAACATTGAGAGTCTCAGAGGAGAGATCGGATTCTGTAAGAGTGCCTGAAGTTCCAACGAGCAGTGGAGAAGAAAGAAGAGAAAAGAGCAATTCCACGGAGACTACTCCTGAATCAGATGAAGAAGTTGAAAATCCACTTGAGATTATACCTGAAGAAGCAGGGTCAGAAGAAGATAGAGAGGGACAGATTGCGGAAGACCCCCGAGGAGGTGTAGGGAATCTTCCTGATAAGCTAGGTGAAGGGACAAGTAGACAGCAAGAAGACTGCGTGTCGGAGACCCGAGGAGGGACAGAAATAGGGAAGTCTCAATCAGTGGTGGAAAAGACTGTAGAGCGGAAGAAAACTGCTGAAGAACAAGAGGCAAATGAGACAGAATCAGATGAGAGTGAGAATGAGAAATCAGAGGGTCGAGTTCTGAGAAAGAGAACTTGGATCGGGGAAAGGAATAATAAAGAAGTGAGACCAAAAAGGAGAGTAAGAGGAGACCTTTGGCCTAACAGGATAAAGAGGCTGAGGTATCGACTGACACGAGTGAATTCATCAAAAGCTGAACAAGTGAACGAGGTGTCGAGTCAAAATCAAGCGAAGGAAGAAGAACAAAAGAAATCAAAAGAACCAGAGGAGATCAAAAGAATCAGAAAACCCAACCAAAAGTACAGGTCACCGGAATGGACTTATGTGGCACTGCCTGAAGGAGAAGAAGAAGAGGTAGAGAGTCAAGTCAATCCGGAGGGGATCTTGAGAAAAGTGGTTGAGGAGAAATCTGTTGGAATTCTAAAAGTTATCCTGACTGACATTGGAGAAGAGTCGGATGCACAGGATGTTGTTGAAGATTTGATACAATTTGATGTTGCTGAAGAAGAAGTGAAAAGTGATGAAAATCCAAACTGAGTGAACTGAAGGAGTCACTTGGAGAAAAGTGAAAGAGAGAAATCTGAAATTAACTGTGTGAGATAATCTAGAGTTCCAAAACTCAGTAGTGGAGTGGAAGAGGCTAAGTCAAAAGACACTGCCAAAGTAGTAAAATGGCTAACACAGAGAATAATCAAAGTAGATGTGCCTTCATGAAAAGATGGTGTAGAATGTGCTGCTGCTGTACTGGATTATTAATGCTATTATGGGGTGTATTGGCTTTATTAATTACTTTTAGAGTTACAATAGACACTTTTGGAATACACACTGAGAATATGACTAATGTAGAGAAGAGTTCACAAAAAGTAGTTCCGACTAGAAGTAGTAACATTTATATACATAAAGATAGGTCAATTAATGATTTTTCTACCAATGTTATTTCAAAGTTGTTGTACGACTACGTAAAGACAATGGAAGTTAGGGATTGCTACGTGTGTATGCAATTACCTGCATCCGTTTCAGAAGGTGTTACTTATCACCATTTACCAGCTACGTATGGGATTTCATGTAGTGTGCTAAGTAGTGTTTTTTATTTGTTAGGGAAAATAGATTATGAGATGTCTAACAAGGATAACATTTTTGGGCAATTGCCTATGAATAAAAAGTTGAATCCAGCTAAAGAAGCTAACATTTTTGGTGAGATTTTTATTGAGAAAGAAGAATTAACATTAGATTATATTTTTGGAAACAATTTAACTTGAAAGAAGAGGAGAAGGCTTTCCTAAACATGGTAGAGGAAAGGAGAGTGAGCATGCATGAAAAGGCAGGGAAATATAAAGTGAGTGAGACAATTTGGGATATTGAGATGGGAAAGGAATTGAAGAATGGAGCTAGTCCAACTTTAGCTTTAGATGCACCACAAAAGGGTAAACTATGCATTACCAGAAGGAAATCCCAATATGATACTTATTTTGTTGGGACTAGTGAGTGTCATGATACATACTTCATTGCAACAGGATGGGGTTTTAAAGGTGGAGAAGATCCAGTTTAACAGGGAGTGTATTATGTTTGTGGGAACAAGGCTTATTACAAGTTGCCTGACCATTGGTATGGCACATGTTATGTGGGCCTGGTCTTTCCAAAGATTTTTCATATAGATAGGATAGAAGACATAGAACACATTAATTTACTAACACGTTTTAAGAGAGAAACATGGTCAGAGATCGTAGGTGATATTTTTGGAGCTTTAATTCCAGCAGTGGGAATTTCTTTAAATGCATATGGAATTCGTAAACTGTCAACAGTGGTGGATCGCTTATCGACAAGTACCGCTGGAGGGTTTCTTTTGGTGAATACGGAGATGATTGCCGTACGTGCCATGTCTATGCAAAATCGACTTGCCCTTGATATTTTATTGGCCAAAGAGGGTGGAGTCTGTGGAAGGCTGAAAGTTCAACATTGTTGCACTTACATTCCTGACGAAAGTAAAGATCTAAAGGTCTATATCAAAAATATTACTGATTTGCATGAAGAATTAGTACCACTGGAAGCTGAAAGTATCTGGACTAAAATAGCTGATAAGATAGTTGCTGTTAAGAATTTTATTGCTAAGATAGGTAGTACCTTTATTGGTAAAATATTATTTCCTTTGACATGTGTAATTGTTGCTTTACTGATACTAAGATTGGGGTGTTTGTGTTGTAAAAACAGGGGAGGGGAAAAGAGAATAATTAGAGGAAATATTGACAAGAAACAAAAGAGGTCAAGGAGAGACCCACAAGAAATAGAATTAGAAGAATTGAGGGAGAGTGTTTATTTGGAGTCAAAGAGGGATGATGTGAGGGAATCTGGTGTTTAATGTTGTGTTATAAAAGACATTTTCAATTTCTCCTAAAATTGGGACTACATTTTTTTTTTTTTTTTGGGTTGGTTTTTTGTGGTGATAAGATATCACCAAAGGGGGGATTGCTGGAGCAGAGTTTTCTGTTGAAAATGTATCGAGTTTTGGGCTCCAGTTTTGTTTATATGTTATGATTAAAATTACTGATTTATAATTACTAATTATTAGTTTTGTTAAAAGTCTTGACTAACCAACATTACTAATGAGAAGAAACAACTATACGTGGGATGCATATATGTTGCTTAATAATAAATGTGCAATTTTATTAAATGAGTGTCGTAAAAGTGCTATTGGTTTCGTGTTTATGCTTTTAAAATAATGTGTGCTAATGCTTTATTGCGTTGCGGAAGGCTAGATAATTACATATACATAAGGGTATTAGTGGGGATTAACACTGTTTAATCATTATGATGTGGTAACGTTGTTTTGTGTTTCTTTTAATTAAGATGGTCCATTTGGCCTAAAACAAGATGGCTGCCATCTACAGCCTGCACTCGAGTGATTGAATTTTGACGGGAGGCCTTGCTGAACATGGTCGAGAGTCACCTGACTACAGCCTCTCCCTGGTTTTAAAAAATTTCCGTGAGGACAGCAGCTCTGGGAATGATTTCAAATGTCCTTGGAAATGGACAAAGCCACAATGAACAATGACCAGTCTGCGGTGGCTCTGCTATGATACCAAGGAAGAGCATATATGAAAGTAACATTTGCAAACTCGAGTTTCC